>NC_133123.1:49525890-50161223 GCF_033568475.1 Henckelia pumila
TCAAGGCAGAGCACCGACGACCTGGAGGATTGCTTCACAGTCTGCCTATTCATGAATGGAAATGGGAGTTTATCACAATGGACTTTGTGACCCATTTGCCGGTATCCCCGAGGAACTGTGATGCTATCTGGGTTGTGGTGGACCGACTCACCAAGTCAGCGCATTTCATTGCCTATAGCCGAGAGTACTCTGTGGATCGCATGGCACGGATGTACATTCAGGAGATCGTTCGACTTCATGGAGTGCCTGTGAGCATTGTCAGCGATCGGGACCCCAGGTTCACTTCTAGATTCTGGGGGAGTGTTCAGCGTGCGATGGGTACTACTCTCAGTTTGAGTACTGCCTATCATCCGGAGACTGATGGTCAGTCGGAGAGAACTATCCGTACTTTGGAGGATATTCTTAGAGCGTGCGTCATGGATTTTGGTTCAGCCTAGCAGGATCATTTTCCATTGATCGAGTTCGCGTACAACAACAACTATCATACTAGTATTGGGATGGCACCTTTTGAGGCGTTGTACAGGCAACGTTGTCGTACTCCACTCTTCTGGGAAGAAGTGGGGGAGAGACAGGCTGAGGGACCGGAGTTTATCCAGCAGGAAATAGACATTGTTGATCAGATCAAGAAATGGATTAAGACTGCACAGGATCGTCAGGCTAGCTATGCTAATACCAAGCGTAGGCCATTGCAGTTCGATGTCGGGGAGAAAGTATTTCTGAGAGTGTCACCTTTCCGCAAGATTCTCAGATTTGGCCTTAAGGGCAAGTTGTCTCCCAGGTTTATCGGTCCGTTTGAGATCTTGGAGAGCATTGGCGATTTGGCTTATCGACTAGCTTTACCACTACATCTATCCAGTATTCACGACGTGTTACACGTATCTCTGTTGCGACGGTATGTGGCGGATGAATCTCATATTCTGCAACGGTCTGAGGTTCAGGTGAACAAGGATTTGACCTATGTTGAGAAACCTATTCGTATCCTGGATTATAAGGATAAGGTTTTACGGAACAAAGTCATTCCTTTGGTTTTAGTTCAGTGGCAGCGTCGAGGCACTGAGGAAGCTACTTGGGAGCTTTAGGACAGGATGCGTGAAGACCATCCTGATTTGTTTTGATTTCATTTTTAAGTTGTATTCAGTTGCAAACTCTGTAAACGTTTGATTTGAATAAAGAATGTTTTTGATTTCTGTATTACATTCAATACTTAAGATCTGATTTCGAGGATGAAATATCTTAAGTGGGGGAGAATGTAGTAGCCCGTAACCAAAATCAGTAATTAAGAAATTAATTACTTGGATAGAGTTCGGAAGCTCCGAAGGTAAGTTTGGAAGTTCCGAACAGGATCGGAAGCTCCGATGGTATTACGTCAGGCATGACGTGTGGCAAGATCGGAAGCTCCGATCAGGATCGAAAGCTCCAATCACCCCTATCCAAAGTCAACAAGTGATATTTTGACACGTGGCAGATCAGGATCTTCGGAAGCTCCGATGGCAGGATCGGACATTCCGATCGAGGTTTGGACGTTCCGATCGAGGATCGGAAGCTCCGATCGTTCTCTATAAATAGAAGGCCGAGAATTCATTTTCAATTGCCAATTCCGGATTTCCTCTCTACTCTAGTCGTATTCGAGTTGTTCTAGCCTTCCTAGGCTTGACCTGGGAGTCGTCAAGGCGTTCGATAGTTGTAGCGGAGTTGTGCCCAAGTTCTGGAGGCATCGACATCAAAGGGCTAACGACGGACGAAGGTATAGCTTTTGCTTCCTATAAATATTTAGGAGTATGCAATAGCTTAGTTAAGGCTTTTAGAGCACTTTAATGATAGTAGTATCATTTGGCAGTGTAGAGCAAACTATAGGCGTGGACCTAGAGTTGGTAGAGCTTGCACTGTTTTGAGGTACGGAAGTACTGTTCGAGATATCCTGACTGATTATGCATGTATTATGTGACTGCATGATTTATATGTCATTGATTTATGCTGCATTCATTTGCATACTGAGCTATCTCCTTCGAGATGTCTGTTAGTAGGTTTTTTCCCTATCCTGTTAGTGGTTGGACTCCCATCGATTTGGGTCCGGCATATCCACTGATATTATGGTATGGGAGCCACCTCCTGAAGCGACGGCACAGCGTGATACATACCAGGGCCCGGTCTGTCTCTGTTATCTGATCCTTGACCTCGAGTTTATAGGGAGTTCACTTTGCATGCATGTATACTCATACTCTCGTACTGAGCGTTTTATGCTCACGTCTCGTACTCTGTGTTTCTGGACACCCTATTCCATGGGGCAGGTTTGCGATTGGATGAGGCGGGTGGATCCAAGAGGGGCTAGTCAGTGGTTGACCAGCTGGAGCTTCGTCTAGGTTTTATTTCTGTTGTTTTGAGGTTGATACAGCTATTCGATTTGGTTGTATATTATTTGGATAAATTACAGATTTCTTTACTTGGGATTGTATAATGTTTATGGTTTCCATAGTTTTATTCGGATATCTGTTTAATTAAGTTAATTGCATGCCTAAGTTCTGTTAGTAGGTGATCTGGGTAAGGGTCACTACAAAATATGTCTTGGAGATAAGACATAAATTCTATTCAATTGTTTTCCTCTTAATTAGTATTTTTCTACATGTTTTGTCTTTCTTGTATTCGATATTATCTTTAATTAAAAGATGAAAATCTTTTATTTAAGTAATATTGATATATGATTTGATCATGCTTACTTTTTAATTGAAGATTTGTTTTCATCTTTACAGGACTCTATCTAAAGGAAATAAATCATTTTACTTATTTTAAGCGTGAAGAAGGAGCAGAAGAGTGGAGAGAGTGTATAAAGAAAGATTAGAGAAAAAGATCATACGCGCAAAGAGCATAGAAGAAAAAGGAGAAACTGATTCCAGAATTCTGAAACCAAGCGTTTGAAGATCTAAATCTCCGATTGAAGAATTCCAGCCACTGTCATATTCACTATCTCACAAAGAGACTTCAAACTCTTCATTTGGCTTTGTTTCTTCCTTTTACTACACCTCTGATTTTCCTATACTCATTTCATAGTATTTAGGGTGTAGTTTTAATATCTCGATTGGTTGAGATATTTTTTTGTTTAGTTTACACTCTATAGTTTTCGTTTTCAATCTTAGATTGAATTTAGAGTGTTGTTAGGATTTCTCAAAGTGTTGAGAATCTAACTTTGATAGGTTTTTTAGGATTGGTTTTTGTAATTGAATATTACTTTGTCCTAGTAATAATTTTTTCCATGAGGCATCACACAAGTCTTTGTACTTGTGCACAATAATTTTTGTGTTATTATTTCCGCTGCGTAATTATGCTTAATTGATAATAATTTTTCGTAATTTCTGATCTATTTGAATGTAATTATTTAATTTGTTTTGAATGATGTTGTACCTTGATGTTACTGACATCGTAGGACAACATTAGAGTATCTGAATTTATATGTTTTTGTCAATGACCTGCGAAGATAATTCTTACACTTATTACAGAGACAATCAAGATAAACTCTAACGCTAGATACAGACTCAATTCAAGCTTTAAGGCTTTGAATTCTTCCCGTCACAATCTGCGCCCCAGTTTTCTTCTCTGAAATCTCTCTTTTCTTCTCTCTCAAAATATCTTCTGGAGTTTGAAGAATTTGATTTTCTGTTATGTTCCTTGTGTCCAGCTTCCATCTGCTTATATAGAGAATTACACCGACTTTAATCTTGGGCTTTAGGTCCACAACAACTTACGGCCCAATTATAAAGTCAACATGGTCCAACCAGATAAGTCTTCTCACTTCCATCTGATCTGCTCTCGTACTTTGATCTGCCTCCAAGATTACAGCTTCACGAACAATTCATCTGACTTCTAACCAAGTCCCAGTGCTCGAGCAATCGATCTGCCTGAACTCATCTAAAGACTCATCTGACCATCAACTTCGATCTGATCCCAGTATTAGATCTGACCATGAACTCATCTGATCACTAAATTCATCTGATTTGTACTCTTTGATCTGATCTTTTCTCTATTCTTATTCAATTTGATAGAAGCATACTTCAACAATCTCCACCTTGATTCTTTCAGGTTGAATGCTGCTCTCCATCCTAGCCTCCTTGGCTAATTTCCAATCACCGCATTAACTAAGTCCAAACATTTCTTGAACTTAGCATACGGCAGTGACTTCTTCATAACATCTGCAGGGTTTTCTTCTGATGCTATCTTCACAAGGATCACAACTCTTTTTTCAATCACATCTCTGATGAAATGCATCTTCACATCTATGTGTTTCGATTGTTCATGATAGACTTGGTTTTTTGTCAAGTTTGTTGCACTTTGATTGTCACAGTGTACTACAACTTGTTCTTGTTTCACACCAAGCTCTGCTATCATCCCCTTTAACCACAATCCTTCCTTTATAGCCTTAGTAACAGCTATGAATTCTGCCTCATTGGTAGAAAGGGCAACCACTAAATGTAGATTAGACTTCCAGGTGATCGATGTGCCATAAAAGATGAACACATATCCAGTCAAAGGCATTCTCGTGTCTAATTCCCAGCAAAATCTAAATCCGCATATCCAACCACCGGATCAATTCCATCTTGATGTTTCTCAAACTTCAACCCCGGCCCAATTGTGTTTATGAGATATCGAAGAATCCATTTCAGAGCTTCCCAATGATATGTACCTGGATTAGCCATAAATCTTGACACAACACTGATTGTGTATGCTAGATCAGGCCTACTATACACCATTCCATATATGAGACTTCCCACTCAAATAGCATATGGAATACCAGCCATCTTCATCTTGTCTTCCTCACTTTCAGGTGACTGATTCGCAGATAACTTCAAATGATGTCCCAGAGGGGTCAAGACAGATTTATTTTTATTCATGTTATACCTTAGAACAACCTTCTTCAAGTAGTTCTTCTGATTTAGATGAATCTCCTGCCTTTTCTTGTATCTTACTATGTACATGCCCAATATTCTCTTCGCTTCTCCTAGATCTTTCATCTCAAACTCTGAGTTGAGCTGTTATTTCAAGGATGATATCTCTGTCCTAATTTTAGTTTCAATCAATATATCATCAACGTAAATCAGTAGATTCAAGATAACCTGCCCTTCATCCTTCTTCAAATAGACACATCTGTCATATTGGTTTCTCACAAAACCAATACCAATCATGAACTCATCAAACCTCTTGTTCCACTGCCTCGGACTTTGCTTCAGCTCATACAATGATTTTCTCAGTAAGAAGACCTTATTCTGTGTTTTCTGATGTATGAAGCCCTTAGTTTGTTCCATATATATAGTTTCTTCCAGGTCACCGTATAGAAATGCATTTTTTACATCCATCTGTTCAAGCTCCAAATCGAGCTGGTTCACCAGTGCTAACATAATCCGGATGGAACAATGTTTGACCACTAGGGAATAGACTTCATTAAAATCTATTCCTTCTACCTGACCAAAACCCTTTGCAACCAATCTAACTTTATACTTGATCTGATCTGTACCAGGAGTCCCTTCCTTCTGTTTATAGATCCACTTGCATCCCAATGTCTTTTGATGCTTCTGTCTGTCTACTAGTGTACATGTTTGTTCTTCTCAAGAGAGTTCATCTCTTCATTCATAGCTTCAATCCACTTTTTTTATGTTTACTCATCATAGCTTCATCATATGTATTCGGCTCTGAATACTCCACCTTCTCAGCTACTGTAAGTGCATACCAAGCCAGATCAGCTTCACCAAACCTCTTAGGAGATCTGATCTCCCTTTTGGTTCTGTCCCTTGCAAGATTATACATACTCAAATCCTCTTTTGGATCACTTGCTGTCACATTCTCATCTTGCATCTCATCTGACCCTGTATCTAGCACAGAAAATTCCACATCAGATGTTAGTTTATCATTCACACTGATCTGACTATCCTTTCCATCTGTATTCATTTTATATCCTAGTTTGGATTCATCAAACTTTACATCTCTGGTGTTGAAGCACTTTGGACCTCTTGACTCCAGGTTCCAAACCTTATAACCCTTCACACCATCCAGATACCCAATGAATATACATCTGACTGCCCTTGCTTCCAACTTGTCCTGTTTCAGATGAGCATATGCAAGACATCCGAATACCTCAAGTTTGAATAGTCTGCAGGTGTTCCACACCACTTTTTCATTGGTTTCTTGAAACCAATAGAACTGGATGGACACCTATTGACCATATAGCACGTAGTAAATAATGCTTCTCCCCATAAGGACTTAGGAAGAGAAGCATTTATCAACATACATTTGACCCTTTCCAGAAGAGTTGTGTTCATTCTCTCTGCTAGGCCATTCTGCTGTGGTGTTCCTGACACTGTTTTGTGTCTGCTAATACCTTTCTCCTTACATAAATTCACAAACTTATCTGATAAATATTCCAGCCCATTATCTGTTCTCATGTGTTTAACTCTTCGATCACTCTTGTTCTCAACTGCCAGCAGTTATTCTCTGAACTTGTCATATGCTTCATCCTTAGTATTTAAGATGAATATCCATAATCTCCATGAGTAATCATCTATCAAAGACATGAAGTATCTGCCTCCACCATGAGTTTCTGTCCGAGAAGGACCCCATAGATCTGAATTAATTTAGGCCAATGGTTTCTCAGTTGTGTGACTTCCTTGACCAAACGATACTCTTTTTGATTTCCCAAGAGCACAGATATCACACAACTCCAATGATTCGATCTTATCTCCACCTAACAGACCCTGTTTAGACAACTCATGTAATCCTTTCTCACTTACATGTTCAAGCCTAAGATGTCATAGCTTGGTTCTGTCCTGCTGTTCCTGAATACTTGTTGTACTTCCAATAATTGTTTCACCTTGTAGTACATAATTAATCCCAAGTACAAACAAAATTCATGTGCAAGCATATCTCTTCAAAAATGTAGCTCAATTCATCAATCAAATTCACAGATATTTCTTCTTATACAGAGATCATAACAGAACAAAACTATCACTATATGTCCCTTGCACCAATAACATAAACAGGTTAACTTAATAAAATAATTTGTTACTCAGGTGCAATTTATATCTAATCCTCTGTATGCCTCGGGGATTAATCGTCATTCTGATTTCTTCTTAATTTTCTTCGATTAAACACATTCTAGCAACAAGTATCATTTGCTTGCATCTATTACATCGTAGTGATTGCTAGGATATCTCCCTCCACAATGAGTACAAAATCACCAGCATTGTAACGCCCCGTTTTTATCTTAAATGAGTTTATTTGAGTTAATCGGAGATTGCAGAGTTCAAGACCCGACTTTATTTTGATCAGGGTCCTTTTTGCAAATTTTGGATTTTTCAGGGAATAAAACGCAAATATCGGTTTTATTAGATATTTATAAGGGAAATGACTTGTATTATTCATTCATCACCTTCCCTTAGCCGCCTCCCCTCCATTGAAATGCTTTAAACGTTTCTCCAAGCTCCCAGAATCCAGTCTGAGCTCGATCCGGCCGTTGGAATTTATTTCTGAAGGCAGATTATCGATCACAGCAGTGAGAGCTCTGTTATATTGTAAGTTCTTCTACGATCGGATACATTCTAGTTTTTGGATGTTGTTAGAATCGTTCGAGATTCGAGTATGTTGTTCTAGACAGAGTTCTGATCGTTTATTATCTGTCGGTTTTGAATTAGAGCGACGTTCGGATTTGTTATGATTTTTGGAAGCCATTTTTGAAAATGTGGATTTTGAGATTGATGGGTTTGCCTTGTTATTGTTGTTTTGGGCATTTATATGAGGTTATATCAGTATTGAACTGCTGTCTACGTTTCCGATTTGTTTAGTTTATAGCCGTTATGCCGTCGGTTTGAGTTTTGGGGTTTTCAAATCGTTTTTGTATTGATTGAAGCCTTGGCTTGTGAGTGATCATGGTTGTTGATCAATTCTTGTATTCGTACAGATTCGTTGGAGTTTGTCGAGCCCTGTGTTAGCAGCATTGTTTGTCGAGAGTTGGACGAAGAACGGTAAAGAGATTTCCTTGAACCGTTGTTTGTTGTTTAGGTTGTATATTTGTTGATACAATCTTTTGTTGTAGCTTGTCCGGAGTTGGATCTACGACATTGAAAGGTAAAAGCAGTCATCGTAGCGGGATAGCATACTCGGGACTGTTGGTTCTCGAGTTTCCCATTCAAATCACATATTGCATCAATACTTGTTCTAGCATGTGGAACTTGTATTTGGTTGTTATTTGATTTGTTTATGTGGCTTATGTTTATGTTTTGATATGCATTCATCTTGAGCCAATCTTGTTCTAGAGGGCAGAACAGCCTTTTTGTTAGACGTTTGGGAGCTATATTCGAGTGGCCTAGGACGTAGTCGTTGCGCCTAGTGCTAGCATACTCATTATAGTTGCTCAAAGTCTAGAGGAGTGGGATACGTGGCACCACCTCGATTGGGAGAGTCGCTGAGTCATCACGTGATCTCATCCTCGGGATCCCAAAAGCACAGCAGTAATCCATTGTTTATCAGATTTGATATCCCGATTTAAAGACATGCATTTCATTACGTTGTTATTGATTGTGTTGTTGTCTTTGAAGCATGTTGATTGTTGTATTACTTGATATGTTGCTTTTACTGGGAGTATCATTCTCACCGGTTATCCGGCTGTTGCTTTGTTTTGTATGTGTACTTGAAAATAGGAAGGGCAGGATCAAGTCAGCATAGACCTGGTTAGCATCCAGAGCAAGAGATAGAAGTGAGACTCGTTTAGAAGTCGAATCAGCATGTCAACCTAGTTATGTTTTGCGAACATTTTTAGTCATTCGAACTTCTCGTAATTGTTTTGTAAGCAAGAATCAATGTAGGTACTACCGTATTGAATGTTTCTCTTCCATAAACCTTACTTGTATTGTTATTGGCATGTCAAATACTCTTAATGCAAGTGTTTAGGTTTTGATTGAGTTTATTTCAGTTCTTTAACTATTCTGGGCGAGGGGACGGCGCGGGCGCGCGGTTGTTGGCACGGGCGCACGGCCTCTTTGCGAGGTATGGGCACAGGCGCTCTTACTTAAAGTGCGGGCGCGCTAGTTTTTGCGCAGCATAAGCGCGGTCACGCTGCCTTAGGCGCGGGCGCGCTGGTTTTTGCAGGGCTTGGGTGTGGGCGTGCTGATGTCAGCGCGGGCGCGCGAGCCTCCTTTAAAAAAAATAAAATAAAAATATTTTGGGTTCTTGTTTACATATCTCTTGTTGTCTGATATTAGTTGATTAGAAACGAGGTCTCACATTAAGTGGTATCAGAGAGTTAAGATTCTTGGTTGAACTAGAGTGAGCGGGTAGATCGAGTCTGCGTGTATTGGCTCCTCGCATGTATTTGAATTATTTAACTGTATACTTAATTCCATGCGAGCATACTTTATTGTTGAGAATTATTTGAATTACATGGTTATGTGATTTACTTTTATAAAGCATGATCTACTTGAGATATAACTGCTTATGTTATCGACTGGTATCCGGTATTCCAAGCGGTTGTAAGGGCACTGATTGTAGCGATTGAGATATCTCGTGTCCTAACCTTTGATTATCAGATGGGTCCTCGTCGAGTGATAAACAGAAACACACCGCCAGTTATCCCTGCGACTGAGCAATCTAGCACTGAAGTTGATCAGTTGGATGCTTCAGCAACGCTTATAGAAACCTTGCTGAAGAGGTTTCAGTCGTTCAATCCGCCGTTATTGATGGGTTCAGAAAATCCAGTTGACTGTGAGAGTTGGTTGGATGATATCGATCAGTTGTTCGATTCCATTGACTACACCGATGACCGCCGAATCAGGTTAGTAATTCATCAGCTGCGTGGTGGTGCTAAGAGCTGGTGGATCATGACAAAAAAAGCAATAGATAGTAGAGGTACGGAAGTTACTTGGACTCTTTTTAAATCTGAGTTTTATAAGCGGTTTTTCCCTATCTCGTATCGTAAGGATAAGGGAGCAGAGTTTGCAAATCTGAAGCAAGGGAATCTGAACATCGAAGAGTACATTGCCAAGTTTGATAGTCTGTTGCGTTTTGCACCGCTAATTGACGGAGATGAAGAAGCTAAGGCAGATCAGTTCATCAATGGGTTGAACCCCGACGTCTTCACATTGGTTAACACCAACAGGCCTAACAACTTTGCGGATGCCATGAATCACGCAAAGGGAGCAGAAGCAGGCTTATGGAGGCAAAGAGGTAATCAGGTGGCACCTCAGCAACAGAGGCAGTATCAGAACCAACCGTCTTAGTATCAGAATCAACCATCTCAGCATCAGAACCAGCAGCAGAGGTATGAAGGTGGTAGCAGTGGGGGAAACAAAAAGGACCAGTATAAAGCAAGAGGTAAGCAGTTTAAGAGGCAGGGGAACAAATCTTCTAGTTCCAGTGGTTCGAAGCAATTCGGTTCAGGATCGAGTTCTGGGTCATCATCCTTGTACTGCAGCAAGTGTGTGGGAAGACACTCACCGGATCAGTGTGTGGGAGTCTTTGGTAATTGTAACACCTGTCAGCAATCGGGACACTTCTCTAAGGTGTGCCCTCAGCGTAGCAGAGATAGAGCTCAGAGCAGAAGTTCATCTCGACCTGCAGCTCAACCCGAGAGGCAGTCTTCTGTAGTTCACTCTTTCCAGCCTCAGCAGCAGAACAAACAAGAAGGTAACTCTAATGCGAACCAGCCTCCGAGACAGCAGGCACGAATCTTTGCTTTGACAGAGGATCAGGCTCAGGCAGCACCTAACGATGTTATAGCAGATAACTGTTCGATTTTTGGTTATTCTGCTCATGTTTTGATAGATACAGGTGCTTCCCATTCCTTTATCTCTAAGAAATTTGTGTTATTGCATGCTTTGCCTAATGAGTTGTTGCCTACAGTAGTAGCTGTTATTTCACCTTTGGGTGGAGGAATTGTTTCTGTCAGACTAGTCAAGAACTGTGAACTTTGTTTTGAGGGGAATTTGTTAGAATTCGACTGTATTGTGCTTGGGTTGTCAGATTTTGATTGTATTGTCGGTATAGATGCTTTGACCAAGTACAGGGCAACAGTTGATTGTTTTCTGAAGGTTGTCAGGTTCAGACCTGAAATGGCAGACGAGTGGAAATTCTTTGGTAAGGGTTCTCGATCTAGAATTCCTTTTATTTCAGTGTTATCTATGACTCGTTTGTTACAGAGAGGTGCAGAAGGATTTTTGGTTTATGCAGTTGATGTACTGAAATCTAGCCCAGCTTTGGTAGATTTTCCAGTGGTTAGAGATTTTGCTGATGTGTTTCCGAAAGATGTTCTTGGATTGCCACCTTTGCGAGAGATCGAATTCAGCATCGATTTGGTGCAAGGTACTCAACCTATTTCCAAAGCTCCTTATCGTATGGAACCTATTGAACTGAGAGAGTTGAAGGAGAAACTTGAAGATTTGATTGCCAAGGGATACATCAGACCTAGTGTATCGCCGTGGGGTGCTCCTGTGCTGTTTGTTCGGAAGAAGGATGGTTCTATGCGGCTTTGTATCGACTACCGTCAGTTGAATCAGACTATAGTTAAGAACAGGTATCCTTTACCCCGAATAGATGACCTTTTTGATCAGCTGCAGGGTTCTTCTGTCTATTCGAAGATTGATCTGAGGTCAGGTTATCATCAGCTGAGAGTGCGAGAGGAAGATGTTCCTAAGACCGCATTCAGAACGAGGTATGGTCATTTTGAGTTTATAGTCATGCCGTTCGGTTTGACTAACGCTCCAGCGATTTTTATGGGTTTGATGAACCGTATCTTTCAGCGTTATTTAGATGAGTTCATCATTATCTTTATCGATGATATTCTTATCTACTCGAAGAACCGTACTGACCATGCAGAGCACTTGAGGACCGTACTGCAGATTTTGCGAGTTGAGCAGTTGTTTGCCAAGCTGTCTAAGTGTGAATTCTGGTTAGATCGAGTTGTCTTTCTCGGTCATATCATTTTTGGAGATGGGATTTCTGTCGATCCCAGCAAGATTAAAGCGGTTATGAACTGGCCTAGACCGATATCAGTACCTGAGATCCGAAAGTTCATGGGTTTAGCTGGTTATTATCGCCGATTCATCGAGGGTTTCTCGTCTATTGCCAAGCTTATTACCCAGCTGACTCAGAAGAATGCGCCTTTTGTCTGGACTGCAGATTGTGAGACTAGCTTTGTTGATCTAAAGAGGAGACTGACCAGTGCTCCGATTCTTTCTATTCCGAAGGGTACTGGAGGTTTCACAGTCTATTGTGATGCTTCTAACCGAGGCCTGGGTTGTGTTCTTATGCAGCATAAGCATGTGATAGCGTATGCATCGAGGCAGCTGAAACCGCACGAGATTCGTTATTTGGTTCATGATCTTGAACTAGCTGCGATTGTTTTTGCTCTGAAGATCTGTCATCACTATCTTTATGGTGAGTCTTTTGAGATCTTTTCTGACCATAAGAGCCTTAAGTACTTGTTTTCATAGGCAGAGCTGAATATGAGACAGAGAAGATGGTTAGATCTGTTGAAGGATTTCGACTGTGAAATCAAGTATTATCTGGGAAAGTCGAATGCAGTTGCAGATGCCTTGAGCCGAAAGCTTTGTTCTTTATCTCTTTCTACTATTGGTGTTTCTCAGTTAATCGATGATTGTTGCACTTCTGGTTTAGAGTTTGAAACAGATATGGAGACTATCAGAGTGTTTGCTATTCAAGACGAACCGGAGTTGTTTGTTGCAATCAGAGAAGCACAGAAGTCTGAGCCGAGCATTTAGGTTTCAGTAGAGAAAGTCAGATCTGGGCATCAGTCTGAATTCCAGGTTCGAGACGATATTTTGTTTGTGAATAACCGTATTGTTGTGCCTGATATTTCGGAATTGAGACAGCGTATTCTTCGAGAGGCTCATTGCAGTCGGTTTAGTATTCATCCTGGAGGTCGTAAGATGTACAACGACCTGAAGAACCAGTTCTGGTGGAAGAGAATGAAGAGCGATGTTGCGAGGTTTGGATCTCGGTGTTTGAACTGTCAGCAAGTAAAAGCAGAACGAAAGCGACCAGGAGGTCTGTTGCACAGTCTATCTATTCCTGAATGGAAGTGGGATCACATTTCCATGGATTTCGTCATGAAGCTACCACGATCCGTTTGAGGATACGATGCCATTTGGGTAGTGATCGACCGATTGACAAAGTCTGCGTGTTTTATTCCGTACAGGATGACGTATCTTCATGATCAGATGGTTGAGTTGTATGTTAGCAATGTTGTGATATTGCATGGTGTGCCGAAGTCGATCGTTTCAAACAGAGATCCTAGATTCACTTCTCACTTCTGGCACAGTCTTCAGGGGGCACTTGGTACTCGATTGCATCTGAGTACAGCTTATCATCCTCAGACTGATGGACAGTCAGAGCGGACTATCCAGATGTTAGAGGATATGCTGAGAGCGGTAGTGGTAGACTTTGGCACTAGTTGGCAGGATTCTTTGCCTCTTGTCGAGTTTTCTTACAACAACAGCTTCCAAGCGAGTATCGGTATGGCGCCTTTTGAGGCTTTGTATGGTAAGAAGTGCCGATCTCCGTTGTTTTGGGATGAATTGTCCGAGTCACCAGATTTGGGATCGGAGATGCTTAGAGATATGGCAGAGCAGGTTAAGATCATTCAGACCAGAATGAAGTCAGCTCAATATAGACAGGCGAAGTATGCGAATGTCAGGCGTAGACCTCTGAGTTTTGATCAGGGAGACCGAGTCTTTATGAAGATTTCACCTTTTAGAGGCACTGTCAGATTCGTTAAGAGAGGGAAGTTATCTTCGAGATTCATCGGGCCGTACGAGATTCTCGAGAAGATAGGCGATCTTGCCTACAGACTTGCACTTCCTCCGTCTTTATCTAGTATTCATGAAGTTTTTCACGTCTCTATGCTGCGAAAGTATCATCCAGATCCTTCTCATATTCTTCAGCCTGACAAATCCGAGTTAGACGAGACTCTGAGCTACTTTGAGCGACCGCTTCAGATCCTTGATCGGAAGGAGAAATAACTCAGAACCAAGTTGATTCCGTTGGTGAAAGTGCAGTGGAGCCGTCACGGAGTTGAGGAAGCAACTTGGGAGACAGAATCTGACATGAGACAACGATTTTCGGAGTTATTCGGATGACGTGAGTTCTTCTTACTGTCTTTAGTTCTTTATTCTATCTTATGAGTTGTGGTTCTTGTTGATTTCGAGGACGAAATCTCTTCTTAGTGGGGGAGAATTGTAATGCCCCGTTTTTATCTTAAATGAGTTTATTTGAGTTAATCGGAGATTGCAGAGTTCAAGACCCGACTTGATTTTGATCAGGGTCCTTTTTGCAAATTTTGGATTTTTCAGGGACTAAAATGCAAATATCGGTTTTATTAGATATTTATAAGGGAAATGACTTGTATTATTCATTCATCACCTTCCCTTAGCCGCCTCCCCTCCATTGAAATGCTTTAAACGTTTCTCCAAGCTCCCAGAATCCAGTCCGAGCTCGATCCGGTCGTTGGAATTTATTTCTGAAGGCAGATTATCGATCACTGCAGTGAGAGCTCTGTTATATTGTAAGTTCTTCTACGATCGGATACATTCTAGTTTTTGGATGTTGTTAGAATCGTTCGAGATTCGAGTATGTTGTTCTAGACAGAGTTCTGATCGTTTATTATCTGTCGGTTTTGAATTAGAGCGACGTTCGGATTTGTTATGATGCTTGGAAGCCATTTTTGAAAATGTGGATTTTGAGATTGATGGGTTTGCCTTGTTATTGTTGTTTTGGGCATTGATATGAGGTTATATCAGTGTTTCCGGTTTGTTCAGTTTATAGCCATTATGCCGTCGGTTTGAGTTTTGGGGTTTTCGAATCGTTTTTGTATTGATTGAAGCCTTGGCTTGTGAGTGATCATGGTTGTTGATCAATTCTTGTATTTGTAAAGATTCGTTGGAGTTTGTCGAGCCCTGTGTTAGCAGCATTGTTCGTCGAGAGTTGGACGAAGAACGGTAAAGAGATTTCCTTGAACCGTTGTTTGTTTTTTTAGGTTGTATAGTTGTTGATAAAATCTTTTGTTGTAGCTTGTCCGGAGTTGGATCTACGACATTGAAAGGTAAAAGCAGTCATCGTAGCGGGATAGCATACTCGGGACTGTTGGTTCTCGAGTTTCCCTTTCAAATCACATATTGCATCAATACTTGTTCTAGCATGTCGAACTTGTATTTGGTTGTTATTTGAGTTGTTTATGTGCCTTATGTTTATGTTTTGATATGCATTCATCTTGAGCCAATCTTGTTCAAGCGGGCAGAACAGCCCTTTTGTTAGACGTTTGGGAGCTATATTCGAGTGGCCTAGGACGTAGTTGTTGCACCTAGTGCTAGCATACTCATTATAGTTGCTCAAAGTCTAGAGGAGTGGGATACGTGGCACAACCTCGATTGGGAGAGTCGGTGAGTCGTCACGTGATCTCATCCTCGGGATCCCAAAAGCACAGCAGCAATCTTTTGTTTATCAGATTTGATATCCCGGTTTAAAGACATGCATTTCATTACGTTGTTATTGATTGTGTTGTTGTCTTGGAAGCATGTTTATTGTTGTATTACTTGATATGTTGCTTTTACTGGGATTATCATTCTCACCGGTTATCCGGCTGTTGCTTTGTTTTGTATGTGTACTTGGCAACAGGAAGGGAAGGATCATGTCAGCATAGACCTGGTTAGCGTCCAGAGCAAGAGATAGAAGTGAGACTCGTTTAGAAGTCGAATCAGCATGTCAACCTAGTTATGTTTAGCAAACATGTTTAGTCATTCGAACTTCTCGTAATTGTTTTGTAAGCAAAAATCAATGTAGGTACTACCGTATTGAATGTTTCTCTTCCCTAAACCTTACTTGTATTGTTATTGGCATGTCAAATACTCTTAATGCAAGTGTTTAGGTTTTGATTGAGTTTATTTCAGTGCCTTAACTATTCTGGGCGAGGGGACGGTGCGGGCACGCGGTTATTGGCGCGGCGCGTGGCCTCTTTGCGAGGTATGGGAGCGGGCGCTCTTACTTAGAGCGCGGGCGCGTTGCCTTAGGCGCATGCGCGCGAGCCTCCTTTTAAAAAAAATAAAAAAAAAATTTTGGGTTCTTGTTTACATATCGCTTGTTGTCTGATATTAGTTGATTAGAAACAAGGTCTCACAAGCATACTCTGTATTTTGACCCAAACTAATCTGTTTCGGTATGCTAGAGCTAAAGAAATTATTCTCATAAACTGATGACTCCTAAGCTGAGGTTAATCTTTGCTGCTACTGCCACTACGTCAAGCCTCAAATCTATTCTGTTGTGAAAATTTTGGCTGAGGTTGTGATTATCTCACATTATGTGGCATGTCTAATTTTCTTTCTACTTCAGAAAACTAGATTTAACTTTCTTGGCCCTTTCTATGGCTTCCGCAAACACATCGGTCACCATCATCTACCCAAACATAAATTTCCGAGTTCATGCCAACTAGAGTTTCTTCATTGTCAACTACACAAGGAACATATAGCAGCAAACTTGAGGATCTAGTTTCATATTCCTCAATACTCAAATTGCTCTGCCTCTACATAACATATTCTGCTTTCTTGGCATAATATATTCTCATATATTTCCTATTTGATATGAAAAGCAATCGTTGATAAAACAATTTGTTCTCAACATAAGCAAAAGAAATAACATACCTCGGCTCTCAACGAATATCTTCGTAACAATCCACCAATGTTTTGACAAATATTGAAGTTGGTATACAAGATCCTGATTCTACATTCATCTGAATGTGTCAAAGACTCAGCAAATGAGCAAGCTCTGTAAACTAACTTCTACACACATTGGCATCATCTATACTTTTCATAATTGGCGGATGGTATGTCTGAAATCTATTCAATACTATCTTCATCAAGGTAATCATACTACTCTTTCATTCAATTATAAACAGTTCTGCTCAATCTGATATGCTTTCTTCATCTGAAGATTACTGTTCTGTTCCATTTGGGGTACTTACCTCATTCGAAACAAATCACTGTTCTGGGGTGCTTACTTCACCCGGGGAAAACCTTATAACAAAAGCTATAAGAATGATTCAACAAATCATAACTCAGTAAGACAGGAATTTTGTTCAATAGTAATCATACTCGCATGCTCGCATACAATTTATCAAATAAAAAAAAGCATTAATCATGCAATCCTATAAGAGCATATGACTCAATCTACCCCGCTCACTCATTTCTATCTTGGTCCAAGAGCTAACTTCCGCTCTGATACCACCTGTTGTGGGGCCTTGGGTTGCTAATCAAATCTTAGGGCAATTAATCACTAAACATGATTAACTAACAAAAGATCAAAGATAAATAAAATAAAAAAATTCAAAAAAAAGGGGTGCGCTCGATCGGTCAAAAACAGCCGACTGAGCGCCCCTCCCTAACCCAACTCTCGGGTTGGGGAGTTTTTGGCTGCGCCTGATCTACCAAAAAGTGCAGACCGGGCGCTGCTCTGGGCAGCCTCCTGCTCTGTTTTTGTAGCTCAAGTTTTGATCCTTCCATTTCTTCCAAATCATGGATTATCAAGTCTAAAACATGCATTGAGGAACAGAACAAGTTCTAAACATAATCCCATGCATATTTAGACATAACAATAATCATATACAAGTTTCTAAAAGTATAATACAACACTTGTACATCTAGTTTAAATCTCAAACAAGACCAACAACCTTCTAACATGCATTAGCTGAATTCATAAACTTCTTAACCCGAGTCTCCACTCTAAATCTCTCAATCTCGAGCCATCCAAATATCTTCCGACTCGCTCCAACCCTTCCTATTGTCATGCACACATACAAACAAGACAATAGCCGGAAACATCCGGTGAGAATATAATTCCCAGTATAAAATACATAAACATAACAGTTCATATTAATTCTGAATACTCAAATCAAAGCTTCAAATCAATACTTCAAATCATACTTCAAATCAATAGATTTATATAGCACGCTAAGGAATTTATTCATAATAAATCACTGCCATCAAGATTCGTATACGATCTTGACATGGATATCCATCTATCATAGTCGTCTGACTCGAAAATAAGGTCCATATGACCTTGGCAAAAGAATCAATTCAATTTTCTTCATATCATATATTACTCAAATAAAGATCCACTACCTGAGATGGATCGACAACATCAAATTCTAAATCAAGAATAAAGAGCAATAATTATGTGGTTTAGTGGCACAACTCAAGAAGCTTCATCCTTGAGTTTCAAAATCTCTGACTCTCGATGTCTTCTTATAACTTTCATTCATTCAGTCGTGGTTGAGATGCTCCAAATCAGGACAATCAACACAACAACTCCTCAATCAAAATTATGTTCAAAACTTCAACTCAATCTTCAAGGCTAACAAGTCACAATCCTTGTTCTTTCGTCAACCGATTACAAAGTTGTCTTCTTAACTTGAAGCCCCCTGTTTTCAATCTGAAAACATAGCATATATTCCAAGAATATTAGCAAGAACTCAAACAATATCCAGCTCAATCACATCTCAAACTTCAAGGCAAAACTAGTTGCAAACTTTTCTCAATTCTTAGCCGATTGGAAATTTAGATTATCGAACTCGAATCATTCAAATAAAATCTGATACGAAGTGTAAATATGTTTCATTTAACATCAATCAACTCCTATCTAACTCAGCTCAAGCAATTTTAACTCAAACTTGATCAAATTATTGAACCGACGGCATAACGATATAAAATCGGTAACCGAAACAATATCGAACCCGAATATCAATCTCATATCAGCATATATCACATAAAACCAGCAAGAATACATCCAAAATCTCAGTCTATCAGATGAGCAAAGGTTCGAATAAATGCTGGAAACTCATAACAATTATAAACGACATCCCATCTCTGAACCGATTTTGATATAACACTATATAGAACTCAAGAACACATATTTGTGAGACCTCGGTTCTAAATATCTAATCTCGAGTTAAACAATAATTAAGCATACAAGATCCAAGATTAAAAGCAATAATAAAAAATTTTAAATGAATAGTGTCTCGCTCAATCGGTAAGATCTAACCGATCGAGCAAGCAAGAAATTGTAACTCACTGCTCGAAGAATACCATCGCCGCTTGATCGGTAAGATTCAACCGATCGAGCAGGAAAGCAGTTCCAGAAACAGAAACTCAGCAAAAAGACCTCCGCTCGATCGGTTAAATCTCACCTATCGAGCGGTGAGAGTTCTGAAGCAAAAACAGCAGAAAACATGCTAGAAACTCAAGTCCAATACATTCAAAATACAATCATGCATTGCAATCACAAATTCTCCGATTAATACATGAAGTTCTAGAGTTGATCAACTACGCACAAGGCTAAAACATGCAACCATAAAGCTCGCATAATCGATACAACATAAACAACGAAGTTCGAGATCTAAACATGTTCTAACATAAACTAGATAGACATGCTGACACAACTTCTAAACCGAGTCCCACTACTAGCTCTCCCTCTTGTTGCTAACCAGGTCTTCGCTGACTTGATACTGCCTCTCCTGTTTCCAAGTACACATACAAAACAAAGCAACAGCTGGATAACTCCGGTGAGAATGATATTCCCAGTAAAAGCAACATAAAAGTAACAATTGATATAACAACAACATGCTTTCAAGACAACATAATCAAATCAAAATGAATGTTATGCATGTCTTTAAATCGGGATATCAATTCTTATAAACAAGGGATTGCTGCTCTGCTTTTGAGATCCCGAGGATGAGATCATGTAACGACTCACCGACTCTCCCAAACGAGGTGGTGCCACGTATCCCACTCCCCTAAACTTTGGTGCGACTATAAGGAGTATGCTGACTCTAGGTGAACCTCTACACCCAGGCCACTCACAGTATAGCCCCCAAAACATCTAAACAAAAAGGGTTGTTCTGCCCGCTGAAATCAAAGTTGGCTCAATATGAATGCATAACAAAACATAAACATAAGCCACATAATAATAGTTCATTCAATCAACAAAATACAAGTTCCACATGCTAGAACAAGTATTGATGCAATATGTTATTTGAAGGGAAACTCGAGAACCAGCTATCCCGAGTATGCTATCCCGCTAATGATGAATTCTTTTACCTTTCAACGCAGTAGCTTCAACTCTGGAAACGCTACAATAAAAGGTATAATCAAAAACTAAACAATCCAACAACAACAACAACAACGACTCAAGGTAATCTCTTTACCGATCTTCGTCCAACTCTTGACGATCAACAACTGTTAACTCCGGGCTTGACAACTCCAAACGAAACTGTTCAGATACAAAAAGATGATCAACAACGACGATCAATTCACAAGCCAAATATCAACAACTCAAAACGGTTCAAATCTTCAAAAACTCAAATCGGCGGCATAACGGCTATTACTGAACAAACCGAAAACGCAGACAGCAGTTCAATAACGATATCAACTCATATCAATGCTAAGACAACAATAATAAGTCAAAACCAACATATCTCAAAACTTCATTTTTGAAAATAGCTTGAAAAAATCATAACAATTCCGAACGTCGCTTTATTCCAAAACCGACAGATAATAAACGATCAGAACTCTGTCAAGAACAATATACTCGAATCTCGAACGATTCTAACAACATCCGAAAAATAGAATGTATCGGATCGTAGAAAAACTTACGATATAACGGAGCTCTCGCTGCAGTGATCGCTAAACTGCCTTCAGAAATAAATTTCAACGGCCGGATCGAGCTCGGACTGAAATCTAGGAGCTTAAAAGCTCAAAGCATCGGCTTCAATGGAGGAGAAACGAAAGGGGAAGGAGATGAAGTGCTAGACCAAGTCAACACATGTGTAGATAATATATAAAATCCAATAATTGCATTTTAGTCCCTGAAATTTTCAAAATTTTCAAAATGGACCCTGATCAAAATCAAGTCGGCTCTTGAACTCTGAAATCTCCGATTAACTCAAATAAACTCATTTAAGATAAAAACGGGGCGTTACATATTCATGCTCAAGTATGATTTATCCCAACATTCAACGTTCAAAACATGCTAGAAAGAATAAAAACTTACAACAAATCGAAGCTCTTAGTATGAGGATCGCAACGCTATTTTTGGAATTGAAATCGGATCACCGGAGCATGAGATATCACAATTTAAAAATGAAGAAGAACACTTGGGAGCTGAAGGTCTCGACTTGTCTGCTGAATTTTGCTGATTCATACTTCAATTACACAATATATGTATAGCACACACGTGTGATTTCCCACTTGCAAGGAAAATTGCACTTTGACCCATCAACTCTTCATTAATTGTGATCTAGTCCTCGGCCAATCAATTTATTCAATTCAACCCTAAATAGTTTAAGAATATTAGAATTTAAATCTAAACTCCAAAAATTCTCAAATTATATATTCTCATATTAAAATTAAAAATTGCATTCTAGTCCTCGAAACTTCGATATTTGTAAAACGGTCCCTGCTCGAGTTCCACCTCCGAATTAAATTCTCTTCAATTCTTGGAACATGGAATTTCCATCTTAAATTCCAAAATATTCAATTCAAATATTTCATTCTTTTAATTTAAGAATCCCGAAATTTAAATCTCAAAATCCGTAAATTTTCAAATTAAATATTTTTGACTTGGAAATTAAATCTCTAATTTTCATAAATAATCCAATTAAATATTTTCCAATATTCAGAATTTAAATCTCAAATTTTATACTTAATAACTTAATATTTTTGTGCCTTACAGTTTGAATCGTTCGTTCTGACTGTCCGTCATTTTGAGGATGATAAGCAGTACTCAAAATCAAACGAGTACCTAGAGCTTGTTCCAAACTGACCAAATGAAACGACCCAAAAACTACTACTAATTTTTTTTTAAACATACTATACTCTCTAATTTATTTCTTTACTTTAAATTAATATTTATACATATATACATGCTCATACATATATATATCATACTTAAAATACATTTACACAACTTAATATACACTATATAAAATACATTTACACAACTTAATATACATTATATGAATCGAGGATCTTTATCAGATACAATAGACTTTGGCACTCCATGCTGTCTTACCACTTCCCTGACATATATCTCTGGCATCTAATCATGTCGATATGTCATTCGGTATGGAATAAAGCACGCTGATTTCTTCAACCTATCAATGATCACCCAAATCGCATCACAACCTCGGGATGAACGTGGCAACTTCGTCACAAAGTCCATAG
The DNA here is from genome assembly GCF_033568475.1 of Henckelia pumila. Taxonomy (NCBI): domain Eukaryota; kingdom Viridiplantae; phylum Streptophyta; class Magnoliopsida; order Lamiales; family Gesneriaceae; genus Henckelia; species Henckelia pumila. The sequence goes on from NC_133123.1 coordinate 49,548,144, forward strand.
AAATATGATCTCATTTCAGTTCAGGAATTTACAAACTCTGTAACAGACCACCAGGCTTCTTTCTCTCAGCCTTCACCTGTTGACAATTCATGCACTTAGATACGTATTCAGTGACATCTGCTTTCATCTGTTTCCACCAGTAATGATTCTTCAAATCATTATACATTTTCCTGCCACCAAGATGAATACTGTATCTATTGCAATGCGCTTCTTTCAATATCTGCTGTGTCAGATCAGAAACATTTGGAACAACGAGTCGGTTATTCACATATAAGATATCATCAGCACTGACCGTATATTCAGATTGATGTCCAGACTTAACCAGTTCAACGGATTTTTGAATACCTTGATCTTCTTTCTGTGCATCCTTGATTCAAATCAACAATTCAGGCTCAGCTCAAATTGCACAAACTTAAATAGGCCTCATATCTGTCTCAAATGTTATTCCAAAAATGCAACAATCCTCAATCAAATGAGATACACCTACAATAGATAAGGATAAATCACATACCTTCCTACTTAGGGCATCTGCAGCAGCATTTGATTTCCCTGGATAATATTTGATTTCGCAATAAAAGTCCTTCAACAAATCTAACCACCTTCGTTGGCTCATGTTCAATTCAGATTGCGTAAATAGATATTTCAAACTCTTATGATAAGAATAAATTTCGAACATCTCACCGTACAAATAATGATGCCAAATTTTCAATGCAAAGACGATAGCTGTCAATTCAAGATCATGAATTGGATATCTCGTCTCATGTGGCTTCAACTGTCTCAAAGCATAAGCAACAACATGATCTCTCTGCATCAGCACACATCCTTGTCCCCTGTGAGAAGCATCACAATAAAGAGTGAAATAACCAGTACCTGAAGGGATAGTCAAGACTGGTGCACTTGTCAGCCTCTTCTTCAACTCAATGAAACTATCTTCACAAGCCTCAGTCCAGATAAACGGTGCATTCTTCTGTGTAAGATGAGTAATAGTTTTGGCAATACTCGAGAAATCTTTAATAAAGCGACGATAATAACCTGCTAAACCCATAAAACTCTATATCTATGGGACAGACATCGGTCTAGGACAGCTGATCACTGCTTCAACCTTACTCGGATCAACAGAAATACCATCTTCGGATATAATATGACCGAGAAATACTACCTTTTCAACCAAAATTCACATTTAGATAGCTTGGCATACAGTCTTTATGCTCGTAAAGTCGTCAGAACTGTTCTCAAATGGTCAGCATGCTCACATAGATTCTTCGAATAGATCAGAATATTGTCAATAAATATGATAACGAAATCATCAAGATATTTTTGAAACACTTAATTCATAAGGCCCATAAATACCGCTGGAGCATTCGTCAAATCAAACGGCATTACAATGAATTCAAAGTGACCATACCTCATTCGAAAAGCATATTTTGATACATCTTCATCTTTTACCCTTAGCTAATGATAACCGAATCTCAAATCAATTTTCGAATATACCGATGAACCCTGCAACTGATCAAACAAATCATCAATTCGAGGTAAAGGATAACGATTCTTTACCGTTGATTTATTCAGTTGTTGGTAGTCGATGCACAATCGCATTGTTCCGTCTTTATTTCATACAAATAGTACCGGAGCGTCCCAAGGAGAGACACTCGGTCTAATGTATCCTTTGGCTAATAGATCTTCCAACTATTCTTTCAATTCTTTCAAATCAACTGGTGTCATTCGGTAAGGTTCTTTTGAAATAGGTTGCGTACCTGGAATCCATGTTTCTATCCACCAACCTTTTACAACTTCATGTAGTTGGTGTATAACAAGTTTGACTCGACGATCGTTTGCATAGTCAAGGGATTCAAATAACTCTTTAATATCCTCGAGCCAACTCTCACATTCCACCGAATTCCAAGTTCCTTTCAATGTTGGCGGTTTAAATGGCTGAAATCGTTTCAACAGAGTTTCCATCGGAGTAGCAGTCATATCCCTCATATCTCTAGAAGTACTACACCATGTTCAGTTCTAGGCATTTCTGTTGCTCGTGGCACTGTCGGTTCCATCACTGCTTGTTCTGGCTAAGGAACTGCGCCAGTCTGTCTAGTCACTGGTCTTCGAGGCATATCTGATTATCAAACAGATTAGTACACAATTCAATCTCAGATATAACAAATCTGTTTCAGTCCTCCTCTGATTAGCACAATAATTCCATCTCAAGAGATCGAGTTTTGATTCATGTTCAGTCAAGACATGCTTCCAATCAAATCAGATAAGCAGGTAGCATGCAATTCTGAAAGTTGTAAATCAGTTCAGATAATAAACATGCTTCAAGAATAAATAAACAATCAGATAGACTCGATCTACCCCGCTCATTCTAGCTCAATCCAAGAACTAACCTGGCTCTGATACCACTTGTTGTGGGGCCTTGGGTTGATAATCTCAAATTAGGAAAATAATTAGAAGCTTAAATAAATAAATCAAGATTATTCAAGCAACTAAAAATTTTTTTTCTCATCACAAATCAATACTAAATAATGCTAACTCAATTTCAACACATATATATACATAGATGTCAAGTTTAAGCACAAGATTCTAGCCTTTACAACAAACTACAAGTTCAAAGTCTAGCCATAAGCATGAAATACAAACATGTCAAAAGTGTATCTCAAATCAACTACAACATGTTATAAATATTCTATCATGCTTGCCAAACATCTAAGGACTTCACATCAGCTATCACAACCCGAGTCCCACGACTAAACTCTCTCTCTCTCGTGAGCTACCCTCGTTGACTTTGGCCAGCTCCTGCCCCATCTGTCGTCATGCACACATACAAAACAAGACAACAGCCGGATAAACTCCGGTGAGAATACAATTCTCAGTATAATCAACATATACATGCATTAAATAAATTTACATTTACTCTAAACATTTCGATTCAAGAATAGAGTAAACGCATATATAAAGAATTGATTCCTATCACACTATTTGCCATCAAGATTCGTATACGATCTTGACATGGATATCCATCTATTGTCGTCTCATCAGACTCGAAAATAATGTCCATCTGACCTTGGCATTAGAATCAATTCATATCTCATATCATATCATATCAAATAAAGATCCACTACCTGAAATGGATCGACAACATCAATAATATAAACACAAATGATAAACAAGTATGTGGTTTTTGCGGAATCACACAAGAAGCGTCATTCTTGATTATTAAAATTCCTGACTCTTGATGTTGTCTTATACCTTATCGTATCGCAAATGGTAGGTGCTTCAACTTCACCAATCTACAATCAATAACACCAATATCACAAACTACTCAAGTTCATCACTCAATCCTCAACTATAAATCAACTTCAAACCTCTTCACTTCTTGACCGATTCAAATAATGGATTCCCAAGATCGTCAACTTATTATCAAATCTGAAAACGAAGTAATCATAAGCAACATATATCAACAAGGCATTCCATCAAGTTCAGCTTAACAATCAATAATCAAACTCGATCAAATTCTCGAACCGGCGGTGTAACGACTGAAAATCGATAACCGAACGATATCGATACAACATAAAAATCCTCATAACATACTCATATCAGCAACTACATGGCCAAACAATAGAATTCAAAAATAAGATTTTCAAAAATAACTTCAAGAATTCATATCAAATTCATACGACGTTATTTCTTCGATCCGTCTTCGAATAAACAATCGACGTTAACTCATAACCGCATATAACCAATAATATTCAAAACCCATCATATCTTCCAAAAATTCAACGATAATAGAACTCAAGAAAATATATACGAGAACGAAGCTCTCGTCGCTGCGATCACAGATATATATTCGATTCTGAATTCTGACGATCGGATATCGAATTATCGAAGCTTTTACTATCACGCCCCGAGACCGAGACGTGCCACCGGCGTTGTTTCAAATTCACACAAATTATAAAACAACCAGCCTCGTAGTACAGTTTAAACCAAACCAGTCTATTATCATAAATAAACTTCAAAACATTGTCTTTACAACTCGATAAATCCAAAATAACAAAACATATTCGGAAGCGTCTAAAAACTTAATAATAAAACATGAATGTAAAAAAAAATCCCAAAACAAACATAACAAAATTTAGTCTTAATAATATTCTATCACCATCCCCAAAACATATCTTGTTCACGTTCCTCTAAGTCATCATCTTCATGATCTGGAAAGGAAAAGTAAGGGGTGAGTGTTTTGGGAAACACTCAGCAGGTGGGGGCCGATCGATCATTCCAATATATATATATATATATATATTTATATCAAAAACTCATTAATTAACTTAAATCATAACATTTTATATCATGTCTCAACATAGCATAACATAAACAATATCATAACATATATGACATGACATAACGTAATTTTTGACAAGACACTGAAATTCCTCTCATTAATCGTGGCTAACTGATCAGTCCCCTATATGTAATCCCTCTAAGGGGTGAGGTCATAGAACGGTTATTATACCCACCGCATCGGGGCCATAACATAACATGGTTCGGAAATTCCCTTTCCACTTCTAATTCGATTCATAACAGTGTCAAAACATATTTTCAGCAAAACATCATCATGAACAATATTAAATAACAAAATTTCAACAATTAATATGAGCGATCGAATTTTGTAAAACATACATATAATTTTAAAACATAAGCCCACTTACTGAATATATTCTCTTGAGAATTAAATACTTGAATAAGCAAATCTTCGACCAAAACTTCAGAGAGCAATCCCGAAAATTCAGAATTGAATTCTAGCAATTCCTATTGGTTGGTTTTTCCCAAATTGGCAGAATGATTGGACTTTAATCCTTAGACCCTACACGTGCTCTATTCCAAATCACCAACCAATTCTTCCAAATTTGAAATCCACGTGAATATGAGCTAAAGGAAAAATCCCCTTTGTGGTTTAGTTGGAAAATAAAAATAAAAGGGAATAAAGTTTGACAGAACTTTGGCTCAAAGAAGCAGCCTCTCCTACGTGAATAAGCCAAAAGAAAAATAGCAGATTTATGAATGTGAAATTTGTGAAGGTTTGGGTCTGTATTTATAGGCACTCAAAAGAGTTAATGATAGACTAGGATAGTGGCATTCAAAGTTTGAATAAAACTCTATCTCTCAAGATTTAACTCTATCAAAATCTTGATCACTTATCTCAATAATATTTTATCAAGATACCCAAAATTATAATTTATCTCCAACAATATCTAATACTAATTATCACAATTAAATTAATAAACAAAATAATAATAAATTAAAAATCTTAACCTGGAAAAAAAATACGGTCTTCACATTTACAAATCAAAAATGGCATGGGGATTTGGTTCTCAGTTTCTTCCTTTCTTCTTATGATATGGACACGTGAATAAGCAAAAAAATATCAAGTGTAAGATGATATATATCAACTATTTGCAGTTTTGTAAGGCACTAAAATTAATTAATTCATGATTAGTAGAGTCAATTATTATTTATTTTGAATTGAGGAAGATTTATTGAGCCGGGATTGAATTGATTGAGTTTGGAGTTTCAGGAACCGAATTGCAATTGAGGAGTTGGACCAAGTCAAAAGACATGACTTATTATTATTATTATCTCTCATCACCATCACTCATATCTCCTTCTTTTCCTCCACCATCCTCACACGCCAACCGAGAGAGAGAGAATGAGAGAAGCCATGGAATCCATCTTATTCAAGCTTTGATTCTTCGGTTTCACACGATTCGACCATCAGATTTTCATTTCGAGTTGATATTCACGATCACCGCAACGAGGGCTTCGTTTTGCCGTAAGTTTTGCTACGATATATAAACTTTGATTTTATTTTTTTTGGTTGTCAGAATTTGATGATTTTCGGGTATATTGTTCTTGAGCTAGCATAGACTGTGTATTCGAAGTCGGTTTGGAAAAAGAACGAAGTCTGGATTTTATATGATTTTTTTTAGCATAATTCAAAATGGGTGTTTTGGGATTTGATGGGTTTGAGTCTATTTGGAAGGATGATTGTGATTATGAGTTGTTGGAATTGATATATTGATGTTTATATTTTCGGATATTCGAATGTATAGCCGTTATGCCGCCGGTTCGAGTTTTGAATATCGTAGTGTTTGAATTGATTGATCCAGGTTTTGTTTGAATTGAGAAATTGATAATGGGTCTATATTAATCTTCATTTCAGATTTGGTTGAAGTTAGTCGGGCTTGAGCGATGATTCAAAGTTGATTTGTTGGAATTCGAAGAATGGTTTGTATCGAATTTTATTTCGAAGATTGATTGACTCGAATACTTGAATGAAAATTTATTGAAAATTTTTGGTGTTGTCCAGATTTGGAGCACCAATCGAATTGAAGAAAAGGTAAATGACGACATCGAATTGAAAGGGATGAATACTCGAGTTTCGATTAACTCTCGAGTCCCTAAATTCACATACATGCATGTTTACTTGCTTTTTATTGATTACGTACTTGAATTGAATTATGTGAATGCATTACGAATCTCATATGCATTCATATTGAGCCTATTTTGATTCGAGACTTGAATGGCTGAGATGCTAGGTTTGAAATTAGATGATTTAGGGAGCTATATTGAAGTGGCCTTGGATTTCGAGTTTTTCCAAGTGCTAGAATACTTCTTATAGTTGCTCTAAAGTCTAGAGAAGCGAGATATACCGCATTCACCTCGATCGGGAGAGTCGGTGATTTTCGGTGATATCTTGGCCTCGGGATCCCAACCGACGATTCAAAAACGAAATCCCTTTGAGTATTCGATTTAAACAATTTTGAATCCCAATGACATGCATTGCAATTTATTGCATTCCGAATCGAATTGTTATTAGATTCATGTCGTTGAATTACTACGTGAATTTCATGTCTAGTTGATTTCCTTTATATTGAAGATTACATGTTTGTTGGCATGATATCGTGTTTCGATGTATTACTTGATATTGCCTTTTATGTCTATTTTACAGGGAATATTATTCTCACCGGATTATCCGGCTGTCGTTTTGTTTGTATGTGTAAATTACGGCAGGTTGGGTAGGATCAAGACAGAGGCTACAGGCTAGGGGTTGAATTGCTAGAAGTGAGGCCTTGGTGTTAAGAAGTAGATTATGCTTTCGAATTCATTTGCATTTTGAGAATTGTATATCTTGAACGAAGCATGTTTTGACTGTTATCGATCGAGAATTCATGTTGATCTTTGGTATTTTGACGAAGGCATGCTTTTGATATTGATATTTGATATGGCATTTTTTTTTCCTCCCCGTTTTATTTCTGAATTTAGAGGCTTGACAAAAGCGAGTTCGGAATCCTTTTGTTTGGGCCTGGACATTTCTGCCCAGGATGCTCGCGCGCGAGAGAGGCCTTATCCCGCGCGTGCGAGAGTCTTTCGAAGGGCCCTGGAATTTTTGCCCGAGCGCGCACGAGACCTTCCCCTCGCGCGGGCGCGAGCCTTCCGCATGGGTTATGGTGTTGTGAACCGTGCGCACGCGAGATGACTATCTCGCGCGAGCGCGTGGCATTATTTAAAAAAAAAATTTAGATCTTTTATTTGCTTATCGATTATTTTAAGCCGAGTATAGAGTTTTAGAATCGAGGTCTCACATTAAGTGGTATTAGAGCGATAAGATCTTGGATTGAATTAGAGTGAGCGGGGTAGATCGAGTCCGCGTGCATTGATTTTCTCGCATGTGATTGACTTATTGATTTGATTAATTAAATTCTATGCGAGCATGATTTTGCAATTCTCGAATTAATTGAATTTCATGAGTTGTGATTTAATTTTCGAAGAATGATTACTTGATTTAATTGAAACATGCTTTATTATTTATGAGTTAATTGAATTACATGATTATGTGATTTAAAATTATAAAGCATGAAATTACTCGAGATATGAACTGCTTTTGATTCTCGTTTGAATCCGAGTTCTCTTGAACTGGAATGAGTTAGTCGAACAGAGATTGATGGACACCGAATTGTGATTTGAGTTTATGAGATATTTTGTGTCCTAATCCTCGTGAATATGAGATATGGCCCTCGATGATGATTGAATAAAAATTTACCAACCCTGAATCCAGATTGAATAGAGTAGTACTACAACCGATTTGAAGGATGATACTCCGACACCGATGGAATCTTTACTGGTGAGGTTAAGTCATTTAATTTGCCGAATTTGATTAGTGTTGTAGCAGCTGCGAAATTCCGTTTCGGCAACCGACCAGATATGGAGGTAGTAGCATAAGAGATCATCTACAACCGAAGGAAAAACAATTTATGAAACCGAAGAATAGTTATTCTAGTTCCAGCGGTTCAAAATAGATCAGCTTAAGACAGAGCTATGGAATTCAGGTGTGACTTGCGCCAGAAGTGGAATTCTTGGAAACTGCAATAGCTGTCATCAGATCGGACACTTCGCGAGAGTTCGTCCTTAGTGTCCTATCTAACGATCTCAGAATAGTAGTTCCTTGCGAACGACATTCATAAGGCAAGATTCTGTGATTCGACCATTTCAGCCACTACAACATGACCGATTGGAATTAATCAGGATTTGAATCAACGTCCGGGGAAAATATGACTTAGTCCTTGCTCTTATCGGGGAACAGACTTAGACTACAATGGATGATGACATCGCATGTAACCATCGATTATGAGTTTTTCTTCTCTTTTGATTGATAATTATTGGCGAGTTCCTTACCTTCTTATTGAGGAATTTATTATGATGCAACTATGTCTGCTAAGCTTTTGATTATTGTCGTTGCTATCATTTGTTTTTGAGATGAGAAATGGTTTTCTTCGAGGTTAGTTCGAAATTCTGAACTTCGACTTGATGAGAATTTAATCGAACTAAGAAGCATTGTATTAAGTTATTAGAATTTGATGATATTGCATGTATAGATGTTTAACTGAGTACAGGGCAACCGAGGAATTGATTTCAGATAGTAGCCAGATTTGGATTCGAACTGATAACCAAAAGGAAATATTTCGGTAAGGATTCTCGATTCAAAGCTTCCTTTGATATTTGTTCTGTTGATGACCGTTTGTTATAGAGAATTGCGGATGAATTATCGACAATGGCAATTGATTTTCTGAAAATTTAGCCCGATTTGGTTGATATACCAGAGTTTTTAGAGTTTGCTAATGTTGTTCCAGATAAGATTCTTGGAATACCTTCGATTCTTCAGATTGAATTCAGCTATAATCGTAGATCAGACATAATTAGTGGGAAAATCGAGAAGAAATATTTTTCAGAGACCGAATTCAGAATTAGGTATGACTGCTTTGAATTTCATGGTCTTATTGTTGAATGAAAAATCGCTCCTACAGAGTTTGAGAATATTACAAACTGAATCCTCCAAGAATAACCAGCAGAGTCCATGACTATAATTACCGATGATTTCTTATCTATTCTAAGTGTAGTACTGATCTTTTAGAGTATTTGAGAATTTTTTATAGATTTTGCGAGCTGAGCAGTTATATGATATTACATCGGAGTACGAATCTTGGCAATACCGAGTTGCCCTACGATTATTTTATCTTTGGAGATGAGACTTTTGTAGATCGCCGAGAAATCGAAGTCTTTATTATTTGGACCAAGACTGATATTAGTGAATGATATTGGAAGATTTGAGAATTAACCGAAATTCCATAGCAAAATTATTAAGGAATTCTTATCGTTTGTGAAACCGATTTCTCATTTAATCGAATAAAGCGTCTTTCATCTGAACCGATTCTTATGAGATCAGTATTATTATTCTTTCTGTATTAATGATCTTCAGTACATCATCTTTCTTATCAAGATTTGGAATCTATTCTTATTCAGAGGAAGAGAGTGAGGGCTTATACTTTGAGGCAACCGAAGACGCTCGAGACTCAATGTTTGATTCTGGATTTTGAACTCGTAGCGATCTTATTGATTGAAAGATCTAGTGCCATTTTCTAATGTGAAGACTTCCGAAATCCTTTCTGATATTAGAATTGGAGTACTGTTCTTTACAGTCTGAACTGATTACGTGATAGGTGTTGGAAAACGCGGCGATCAGATCAATCAGGATTGATACCCGGTGCAGCGGAAGTTTAAAAATTTTATATGGAATGATTCCATAATGGGTATCAACCTTACGATTAAATTGTGTGTGTGTAAAAATTAAATAACGATTATAAATTTTTACCTCCAATCTCGAATCGAGATTATGGACACCAACAGATTGCTCTGCTCTTGTTGTATATCCTTGGAACTGATGGACGAACTATTCTTCAATCAGGTCCACGAACGGATATTTAATCCCTCTGATAGATTGCACTAGAAAATCTATCAGAAGTTTCTACGAAGAGATTAACGAATTTGATCCGTTAAACCAGAATGTAAATCAAAATTCACAGACTGGATTTTCCGAGCAGAGGGGAGAAAGGGGGCGGCCACTATTGAGAGAAAAATACTAGGGTTTTCGAAAATTGTGACCTGTTTTGTGTAATTTCTGTACTGCAATAACTTATTTATAATGTAGGCCACTAACAGCTTAGGGCCCATTAGTCATAAGTTCAAGCCCCCCAAGCAAAGCCCGCATGTTCAGAAATTAATATAAAATTCATCGTGACTCCGATTGATAAACCGATTTCAAAAATGTGCATAGAAACCATTTCTGCACCTTTTAAAGTCAAGATAAATTTTTCTGAATCCGAATTCAGTGATTTCCAAAAATGCCCATCCCTATGTCATTTTAGGAAATCTTACTCCTCTACTCATAATTAAAAAGTCCAACTTCTTTGTTTATTAAATTTAACTCTTTAAATTTAACTATCTCAATGGGGATTAAAAATCCATTACTCTGTGTGACCCTCAATGGTTCAGAGATACAGCTAGCCGTGGGCTCACAACTCCTTGTGACTCGGAACAACAATTTCCGACTTGCCCATCGAATCATGGTAAGAGCGCCTAGCAACATCGCCCCATGATTCCCTAGGTATCACTGATAGTGCCTGCAAGAACCAATAGATTTTGGTTAGCGTACAGTACGGTCCCTTCATCCATATATCTTGATCGAATCAACAACAATTGGTATATCGAGAGTCGTTCGAGATTCGATAACTATGCAATACATCTTGAAGATCAAATAATGACATCGCATGTGTTACTAAGAAACCATTTCTTAAAACACATCATGTACTCTGGCCAGAGATTCGTCACACTAATATCTCCTCAGATCGCATAGGATATCCACACTCGCAAGTATGTGGTGAATCCTTGACAACAAAGCATCGACTCCTATATGTGTTGTAACTGTACCCAATCCCGACACCTGATGACCCCAATAGAGTCGGTAAACGAGTCAAAGCACAGTACTAGCATATAGAGTCTCAATGATGTTTCAAGTAGTAAGGACTAATGGTGTACAACCAAAACCGCGGACTTTATCCACTCGATAAGTGATAACCACTTGGAAAGTCCGGATAGGGTAGTTCGATCATTCATCGTATGAATATCCATTTGCATGCTTCGAACATCTCTATGTTCCTTACCAATGAAACGTGGTACTCTGCATTGCAAATGCTAGTCTCAAACTCGAGCGATCCTTATCCTTATTATCGGACGGCTCAATCGACTAGGAACAGTTTAGAATATACAGTGACTATAAGATGTGTTTCATGATAGACATCTCCATGTTCTACCACATCTTTCATACACTATAGTATATTCAAGGTCTTTATCAAAACAACAATAGTATATCACAATATAACAATATGAAGAAAGATAAAGTCATTGCCATTAATAAAAGTGTAAATTATATTAAACAAAAGATTGTTTATACAAAGAGTCATCAAAGCCCTTAGCCACAAGTTGGCTCACCGGGCACCCACTCTTTCAATCTCCCACTTGCCCTAAAGCCAACTAGTCATACTACGTAGACCCATTGCTTCGCGATGTTTGTCAAATAATGGTCCTGGCAAGGGCTTAGTAAGTGGATCAGCGATATTGTCTGCAGAGGCCACTCTTTCGACAGTGATGTCTCCTCTTTCCACAATCTCCCGGATGATGTGGTATTTCCTCAGTACGTGTTTGGATCTTTGATGAGACCTTGGTTCCTTTGCCTGAGCAACGGCACCCGTGTTGTCACAGTACACCGGGACTGGACCAACAAATTCAGGAATGACGCCCAACTCTTGGACGAAATTTCTCATCCAAACGGCCTCTTTAGCAGCAGCTGATGCTGCAATGTATTCTGCTTCAGTGGTGGAATCCGCTGTGGTGTCCTGCTTGGAACTCTTCCAAGAGACAGCACCGCCATTGAGCATGAACACAAATCCAGAGGTTGACTTCGAGTCATCCACGTCACTTTGGAAGCTAGAGTCGGTATAGCCTTCCAATTTTAGTTCTCTTCCTCCATATACCATGAACATATTCTTAGTCCTTCGTAAGTACTTAAGAATGTCCTTCACGGCTTACCAATGCATTTGACCGGGATTAGCTTGATATCTGCTCGTGACACTCAGAGCAAATGCTACATCCGGTCTGGTAGATATCATCCCATACATGATACTACCTATGGCTGACGCATATGGTACATGTGTCATTTTCTCTATCTCTTCATCCGTCTTGGGACACATAGACTTGGATAGAGAAACTCCATGACACATGGGTAGATGTCCTCTCTTGGACCCATCCATTGAAAACCGTTTCAATATGGTGTCGATGTAGGTTGATTGAGTGAGTCCTATCATTCTCTTAGATCTATCTCTATAGATCTGTATCCCTAGAATATAGGATGCCTCACCCAAATCCTTCATCGAGAATCTACCTGATAACCATATCTTTGTTGACTGCAACATCCCTACGTCATTCCCAATGAGTAGGATGTCATCAACATAAAGTACTAAGAATGTCACAGCATCCTTAACTACTTTCTTGTACACGCATGGTTCCTCCGGGTTCTTGATGAAACCAAAATCCTTTATTGTTTCATCAAATTTCTGGTTCCAACTTCTTGATGCTTGTTTTAGACCATAAATTGATCTCTGAATCTTGCATACCTTATGCTCGCTTCCCATGGATGTGTAACCCTCAGGCTGCTTCATATAGATTTCTTCCTTAATGTCTCCATTAAGAAAAGCAGTCTTCACATCCATTTGCCATATCTCATAGTCATACCAAGAAGCTATGGCAATAAGGATTCTTATGGACTTGAACATTGCAACTGGTGAAAAGGTTTCATCATAGTCAACTCCTTGTCTTTGAGTATAACCTTTCGCCACCAATCGCGCCTTGTAGGTCAATACCTTACCATCAGGCCCAAGCTTTCTCTTGTAGATCCATTTACACCCTATTGGAACAATTCCATCGGGAGGATCTACTAAAGACCAAACTTGGTTTGTATGCATCGAATCTATTTCCGACTGCATAGCTTCAAGCCATAAATTTGAATCCGCATCAGAAATTGCTTCCTTGAAGTTTCTTGGATCACATCCAACATCGGGTTCATCTTGATCCCCTTCAAGAAGAAGACCATATCGAATAGGAGGTCTAGAAGTCCTCTCGGATCTTCTAGGTACAGGCATGTCTATCAATGGTTCGTGAGGAGTAGGATCGTTATTTTGTATTTCGGGTTCTTCTCGAATTTCTTCGAGTTCCATCATCTCGCCTTTCTTATCCAATAAGAACTCCTTCTCCAAGAAGGTGGCATTCCTTGAAACAAACACCTTTGTTTCAGCAGGATAATAGAAATAATATCCGATTGAATTCTTCGGATACCCTACAAAATAACATAAGGTGGATCGACTATCCAACTTATCTCCCACTGTCCGCTTCACGTAAGCAGGACATCCCCAAATCCTCAAGTATGAATACTTAGGAGCTTTGTCATTCCATAACTCGTATGGTGTTTTGTCCACTGCTTTAGTGTGGACGTTGTTCAACAACAATACTGCCGTTTCAAGCGCATAGCCCCAAAACGAAGGTGGAAGCTCAGTGAAGCTCATCATGGACCGAACCATGTCCAACAAAGTTCGATTACGATGCTCCGATACACCATTAAGCTGTGGTGTCATAGGAGGAGTCCACTGAGAGAGAATCCTATTCTCTTTTAGATAGTCCAAAAACTCGGTACTTAAGTATTCTCCACCTCGATCCGATCGAAGTGCTTTAATACTTTTACCTAGCTTGTTTTCTACTTCAGCCTTGAATTCTTTGAACTTTTCAAATGCTTCAGACTTATATTTCATTAAATATAAATACCCATACCTCGAATAATCATCAGTAAAGGTAATGAAGTAGGTGTGGCCATATTGAGTACCAACTCTAAATGGACCACAAACATCTGTATGGATCAAATCCAACAGATTTTGACTACGCTCAGGTTTCCACTTAAAAGGAGATTTAGTCATTTTTCCTTTTAGGCAGGATTCACAAGTAGGTAGAGAGTTAATATCAGACATATCAAACATTCCCTCTCCCACTAGCTTGTTCATCCTCCTTGAGGAAATATGACCTAGCCTAGCGTGCCAAAGGTTTGTCGGGTTTTGGCTATCGATTTTCCTTTTGTTTGTTGTTGCCGGTTTATCAACATAATTTATTGGAACGTCTTTTAGTTTTAAGTTGTATAGATCGTTTTCAAGTTGTCCATTTCCAATCAAACATTCATTCTTGTAAATATTGCAAATCTCATTCACAAAATTGCAAGAATAACCATCTCTATCAAGCATAGAAACAGAAATAATGTTTTTAATCAAATCCGGAACAAATAAAACATCTCTCAAAAGTAACTTAAAACCGTTCTACAAAATTAAATAAATATCTCCCACAGCTTTAGCTTCAACTCTGGAACCATTTCCGAGCCTCAGCTGGGTCTCACCCATTCTAAGCCTGCGACTTCTTGTCATCACCTGCAAATCATTGCAAATGTGAGATCCACATCCGGTATCCAATACCCAAGAAGTAGTATTAAGTGAAACATTTATTTCAATATAGAACATACCCTTCGCAGTTCGCAACTGCTCTAGATATTCCTTGCAGTTACGCTTCCAATTACCGGGCTTCTTGCAGTAATGGCAAACATCCTTGGATTTTTCCATGTTTGAAGCCTTTGTCTTGTACTTCTTCTCGGGTTCGATTTTCTTGGGTGGGGCAGAACGTTTCTTACCCTTTGTACTTGGCCCCTTCTTAGCAGAAGAAGAGGAGCCCACCAAGAAAGCCGGTTTATCCTTCTTTAATGTGGATTCATATGTCACAAGCATATTGACCATCTCTTCAAGGGAGGCCTCTATCTTGTTCATATTGAAATTCACCACAAATTCGTCAAACGAAGAAGGAAGAGACAGAAGTAGTAAGTCCACGTTGAGTTCATGCTCCAACACCAAATCAAGGGTTACCAACTTCTGTATGAGCCAAATCACTCGTACCCCATGATCACGGACCGAAGTCCCTTCACGCATGCGACACGTCATTAGCTCCTTTACAGTAGCGAACCTTTCAGCCCTCGATTGAGCCCCAAAAAGTTCCTTAAGTTGTACGTGAATGTCAGCAGCATTCACGGTGTCCTCAAATCGCCTCTGGAGTTCATCAGACATCGAGGCTTGCATATAGCATTTGGCCTTGATATGTCAGCTGGTGCTTCCTTCGGAGGAGATTTTTCTAACACGTAGAGCATCTTCTCCGAAGTCAAGACAATCTTCAACTTACGGAACCATTCCGTATAGTTTGCGCCAGTCAACTTATTTTGTTCGAGGATCGAGAAAAGTGGATTACGCGAATTCATCTTTATGAAATACTGAAAAGAAACAGACAAATATCAGTGATTGTTTAAGCAATTTACTAAGACAGAAAATAGGCGAAATTTATTTTATGAATCTCACTCCCACTATTTTAACGATTTCACTACCCTCTAGTGAAAACGGGAAACTGTTTTCTTTAGTAAGAACATGGAGTCTAATTGACAAACTATGGTCCCGAATAATATCAGCCAACCATAATTTTCAAAAGGTAGAGCCCAATTGCTTTCAAAGCAACCTCCACGTGTTTACCTCATGTCCAATAAGGGCCCAATAATATGACGCCGATTATTGTGACATGTCAAGATGACCCATCAATATTAAGTTGTGATGGACGGTCGCCATGTGGATCCCCCAATAATATGAGCCAATCCCATGGGAGTTCCACCCAACTTACAACATGTGTCGATCCAATGTACAGCTTTCCGACGAACGGGCCCCCCCAATAATATGAGCTGGACCGTATCCGCGGGTAGCATCTCATACATTGATCGTTGATGGAAGGTAGGAACATTTAAACAAATTTAAATTTCCTTTATTTATCTTGATATCAATTTTAAATCATATTTAAAATGAGGGATTTTAATTATGAAAATTTGTCTCATCATTTTTAAAATTTTGTATGCTTGCCGGATTCACACAATTTTGTCTAAAACATGCATACAACAATAATATCACATATTATATAGGATGATCGATTCCATTTCTAATCGACCCGTGGTTGCCAATCACGAGTCTTAGTCCAATCCTAGGTAATATGCAGTATGCAATGCAATCCTATTACATTTTGCTTTCAATTTACATTTCTTCTGTCTTTATTGTCTGCTGGGCCCACCTCCATCTTCAAATCTTGATCTCCCACTAAATCTAATGTATTTACAATAAATAACAATGACAAGTAGGGGATACATTTTTAAGGGGTGGGAACGGGCCATAAACCAAGCCCACTTTTATTACATATGACAATTCATATTGGGCCATAAACCAGGCCCATTAATAAATCCAACAACAATAAAAACAAATGTAAATTCCTAACATACACCTACAAAATTGGTAATGGCAATCGATCATCCTTATCCAATAACATTTAATTCAAAATTAATTTATTGGATAACATGCAATGGCAATTTAAATTTAAAAGGATAAAATCATATTTCATATATAAAATCTTATTTTACATACAAAATCATATTTTATCTTTTTATCAAATAAAATCATATTTTTTCTATAAAATCCAATTTTATACATAAAATCATATTTTACTCAATATTTCCATAAGATCATATCTTATCATCAATTGTACCAAAAATAATTAATTTCAAAATTCAATTTAACGGATAAAATATTTAAATTTTCCAAAAATTCAAATTTATCCAAAAATCAATTTTAAAATTTTTGGACTCGAACAATTCGATCCGACGCCTCGTGGACCAATCAAAAACAATTTTCGATCGGACCAAAAATAGAATTTTAACATATTAAAATTTAATTTAAAATTAAAAAAAATAATTTTTTCCGCGGGCCGCCCGGGACATTCCCGGGCTGCCCGCGCCCTAATGGGGTCGGGCCGGGCAGCCCGGCTGCCCCTAGGGCAGCGACGATCGCTGCCCTGGGCAACGCCGTGCGCCGCCCTGCGCAGCGCCTAGCGCTGCGCTGGGCAGCGACGATCGCTGCACCCCCCCGGGCAGCGATCCAATCGCTGCCCGGGTTTTTGCCCGAATTTTTTTTTTTTTTATTTTTAAATATTTATTTTGTTTCAAAAACCGAGGCTTAAAAAATTTTTGTACAATCGATTAATTTAATCGCTTGATCTGAGCAACCTGGCTCTGATACCACTGTTGGAAAACGCGGCGATCAGATCAATCAGGATTGATACCCGGTGCAGCGGAAGTTTAAAAATTTTATATGGAACGATTCCATAATGGGTATCAACCTTACGATTAAATTGTGTGTGTGTAAAAATTAAATAACGATTATAAATTTTTACCTCCAATCTCGAATCGAGATTATGGACACCAACAGATTGCTCTGCTCTTGTTGTATATCCCTGGACGAACTGTTCTTCAATCAGGTCCACGAACGGATATTTAATCCCTATGATAGATTGCACTAGAAAATCTATCAGAAGTTTCTACGAAGATATTAACGAATTTGATCCGTTAAACCAGAATGTAAATCAAAATTCACAGACTGGATTTTCCGAGCAGAGGGGAGAAAGGGGGCGGCCACTATTGAGAGAAAAATACTAGGGTTTTCGAAAATTGTGACCTGTTGTGTGTAATTTCTGTACTGCAATAACTTATTTATAATGTAGGCCACTAACAGCTTAGGGCCCATTAGTCATAAGTTCAAGCCCGACAAGCAAAGCCCGCATGTTCAGAAATTAATATAAAATTCATCGTGACTCTGATTGATAAACCGATTTCACCAATGTGCACAGAAACCATTTCTGCACCTTTTAAAGTCAAGATAAATTTTTCTGAATCCGAATTCAGTGATTTCCAAAAATGCCCATCCCTATGTCATTTTAGGAAATCTTACTCCTCTACTCATAATTAAGAAGTCCAACTTCTTTGTTCATTAAATTTAACTCTTTAAATTTAACTATCTCAACGGGGATTAAAAATCCATTACTCTGTGTGACCCTCAATGGTTCAGGGATACAGCTAGCCGTGGGCTCACAACTCCTTGTGACTCGGAACAACAATTTCCGACTTGCCCATCGAATCATGGTAAGAGCGCCTAGCAACATCGCCCCATGATTCCCTAGGTATCACTGATAGTGCCTGCAAGAACCAATAGATTTTGGTTAGCGTACAGTACGGTCCCTTCATCCATATATCCCGATCGAATCAACAACCATTGGTATATCGAGAGTCATTCGAGATTCGATTACTATGCAATACATCTTGAAGATCAAATAGTGACATCGCATGTGTTACTAAGAAACCATTTCTTAAAACACATCATGTACTCTGGCCAGAGATTCGTCACACTAATATCTCCTCAGATCGCATAGGATATCCACACTCGCAAGTATGTGGTGAATCCTTGACAACAAAGCATCGACTCCTATATGTGTTGTAACTGTACCCAATCCCGACACCTGATGACCCCAATAGAGTCGGTAAACAAGTCAAAGCACAGTACTAGCATATAGAGTCTCAATGATGTTTCAAGTAGTAAGGACTAATGGTGTACAACCAAAACCGCGGACTTTATCCACTCGATAAGTGATAACCACTTGGAAAGTCCGGATAGGGTAGTTCGATCATTCATCGTATGAATATCCATTTGCATGCTTCGAACATCTCTATGTTCCTTACCAATGAAACGTGATACTCTGCATCGCAAATGCTAGTCTCAAACTCGAGCGATCCTTATCCTTATTATCGGACGGCTCAATCGACTAGGAACAGTTTAGAATATACAATGACTATAAGATGTGTTTCATGATAGACATCTCCATGTTCTACCACATCTTTCATACACTATAGTATATTCAAGGTCTTTATCAAAACAACAATAGTATATCACAATATAACAATATGAAGAAAGATAAAGTCATTGTCATTAATAAAAGTGTAAATTATATTAAACAAAATATTGTTTATACAAAGAGTCATCAAAGCCCTTAACCACAAGTTGGCTCACCGGGCACCCACTCTTTCAATAGGAGAGATGATTTATTCTGCTGAATGATTTTTTTTTTACTATGTAAGCCGATTCGATCCGGGATAATTTGAATGGAGAAACTGATGTTTTGAGCCGAAATAGTTATTCTTATTTTATCTACTGTCAGTAATTTTATTTTGATCGATGATTGTTACACTATCGATTTAGAATTCGAAGCAGATTGGAGGTATGCCAGAATTGCTGTTTCCTAGAAGAATCGGATTTAGTAGAACAAATAAGGCATGACGTTCGAAGTATTTATTTTTTGATGTTCTTAAACTTCAGCATTCGAAAGCAGAAAGAACGAACCGATGGGCTGTGGTATGATTTATTTTGATTCCGAATGGAATATGATTACGTATTGACATATTTTGCTTCAAGCTACCGATCAGTCTGATCTTGAGATTCGAGTTGAGTATCTTTTGTCCGAGTGATGAAAACTACTATCGTATTCCGTACATAATGACCTTCAGACATGATCATATTATAGGTATCTTGTCAAAAATTTTGTCAGATTGTTTGAAATCCCGAATTTGGTCATTTCAGACCGAGATCCTAGATATATTGCTTATTTTGAGCATAGATTCTAAAGAGGATTTCGTTATTGAATGAATCTGAGTATAGCTATTATCCTCGAAATGAATGATAGCAAAAATAGATGATTCTGATTTTAGATATTATGATGCGAGCCGTATAGCTTGACTTAGCACTAGTTGGCAGAATCCCTGATTCTTATGAGGGATTCGTACATATTGGCTATCAGACGAATATATTGATAGCATAATTCGAAGAATTATACGAGCAGAAGTGAAAAACTCATTTGAACTGAGATGATTATCTGAGTCACCTGAGTTGGGACCAGATTTGGTTTGAATTTTGAATGAGCAGGTGAAGTTATTCTGACAAGATTGAAGATGATTTTTGTCAGTCAGATAAGAATAACGACAACTCTGAACAGATAGACGAAGTAATTGGAATTCAGATACTAATCTTTGTACTCTGATCAAAGAGACCGAGTAATTCAGTAGAATTCTACTTTCAGATGTTTTAGTCAGAGAAGAGAAAAGAGAGAATTCGTCTCTGAGATTGTTCGACCCTTAAGAGGTTTGGAAGAGGATAAGCAATCTTGCCTACGGATTGTTTGTTCCATACTTTTTCGAGATTCTTTTTGTGTTTTCCTTCTTTTGTTGCGAAGTATCATCAGATCTTTCTGTATGTTCTTCGATTAGACAGGATTAAATAGTTTGAGATGTCAAGTTACTCCGATAGATTCTGATTTTTGACCGAACTGAGAATCTGATCCGAAATAAACAGATTTAGTGGAGTCGTCACGAAGTTGAAGAAGCAACTTGGGAGACTGAATCTGATATGAGGCAGCGATTTCCAGAGTTATTCGATTGATGTGAGTTTTTCTTCAGTATGGTTCTTTCTTGTTTCAGTCTGTGATCTGTCAGATTTCAAGGACGAAATCGAATTTTAGAGGGGGAGAATTGTAAGGCCCTGAAATTAATTAATTCGTGATTAGTAGAGTTAATTATTATTTATTTTGAATTGAGGAAGATTTATTGAGCCGGGATTAAATTGATTGAGTTTGGAGTTTCAAGGACCGAATTGCAATTGAGGAGTTGGACCAAGTCAAAGGACATGACTTATTATTATTATCTCTCATCACCATCACTCCTATCTCCTTCTTTTCCTCCACCATCCTCACACGCCAACCGAGAGAGAGAGAACGAGAGAAGCCATGGAAGCCATCTTCTTCAAGCTTTGATTCTTCGGGTTCGCACAATCCGACCATCAAATTTTCATTTCGAGTTGAGATTCACGATCACCGCAACGAGGGCTTCGTTTTTCCATAAATTTTTCTACTTTCAATGAACTTTGATTTTTTTTGGGTTGTCAGAATTTGATGATTTTTGGGTATATTGTTCTTGAGCTAGCATAGACTGTGTATTCGAAGTCGGTTCGGAAAAAAAACGAAGTTTGGATTTTATATGATTTTTTTTGGAGCATAATTCGAAATGGGTGTTTTGGGATTTGATGGGTTTGAGTCTATTTGGAAGGATGATTTTGATTATGAGTTGTTGGAATTGATATATTGATGTTTATATTTCCGGATATTTGAATGTATAGCCGTTATTCCGCCGGTTCGAGTTTTGAATATCGTAGTGTTTGAATTGATCGATCCGGGTTTTGTTTGAATTGAGAAGTTGATAATGGGTCTATATTAACCTTCATTTCAGATTTGGTTGAAGTTAGTCGGGCTTGAGCGATGATTCGAAGTTGATTCATTGGAAGCCGAAGAATGGATTGTATCGAATTTTATTTCGAAGATTGATTGACTCGAATACTTGAATGAAAATTTATTGAGAATTTTTTGTGTTGATTTTCAGATTTGGAGCACCAATCGAATCGAAGAAAAGGTAAATGACGACATCGAATTGAAAGGGATGAATAATCGAGTTTCGATTAACTCTCGAGTCCCTAAATTCACATACATGCATGTTTACTTGCTTTTGATTGATTACGTACTTGAATTGAATTATGTGAATGTATTACAAATATCATATGCATTCATATTGAGCCTATTTTGATTCGAGACTTGAATGGCTGAGATGCTAGTTTTGAAATTAGATGATTTAAGGAGCTATATTGAAGTGGCCTTGAATTTCGAGTTTTTCCAAGTGCTAGAATACTTCTTATAGTTTCTCTAAAGTCTAGAGGAGCGAGATATACCGCATTCACCTCGATCGGGAGAGTCGGTGATTTTCGGTGATATCTGGGCCTCGGGATCCCAACCGACGATTCGAAAACGAAATCCCTTTGAGTATTCGATTTAAACGATTTTGAATCCCAATAACTTGCATTGCACTTTATTGCATTCCGAATCGAATTGTTATTAGATTCATGTCGTTGAATTACTACGTGAATTGCATGTCTAGTTGATTTCCTTTATATTGAAGATTACATGTTTGTTGGCATGATATCGTGATATGAATTCTTAATGTATGGAAGGCAAACATGACTATATTAAAATCGTACCCTCAATCCAATAACAAAAGAAATCTAGAAATTGCCCAATCTTGAAAACAAGTAAAGGTTTTGGATTATTCACCTCTAGTTTACTTGAAACTAGCAACAAACAATCACGAAGAGAAAAACAATTGATCACAACGGGACCTTCAGAAAACCTGTTTTTGACAACCCACGAGGATAATCAATCGACAAACTCCACAAAGTTGAAAACTTTGATAAGTTTGATTTTTGGGTAAGCAAAAGCTTAATAAAATTCTAGAGAGAATTTAATTGATAAATATCAAAATCTGAATTCTATATAAATAATGAATGTTTTTATTGTATTTATAATACAACTACAAATAATAAAAGATATTGCAAAATAACTCAAAAAATATATCTAAAGATATGATAATATCTTCCTAAAAGTTTTCTAATAGGAATAAAAGACTCAAAATAAGAAAATAAAGCCAAAAATATCAAAATTCTCGCACACACACAAACATGCCGAACTATGTGAAAAAACACGAGGCGCGGGCGCGCAAGGATTACGCACAGGCACACATAGCTCTTTGTCCGTCTGGCACAGGCGCACGTCAAGAAGGCGCGGGCGCGCATGGGCTTCTTTCCATCCTCTTCAAAACTCACACAGATGTGCGCGGGCGCGCTGGATGTGGTGCGGGCGCGCATGCCTCTCGGGTCCTGTCACTTATTTTTGTGTTTTCTTTGATATTTTCTCCACTCTCTTGACTTCTTTGGACTTCAATAAGATTGTAACATTTCCCAAAGTATTCTTCAGACATTCCAATTCCTTCTTGGCAATTCATCATCAACGATTGAAGTGCTTCCTTGAACTTCTTAGCTCGACCTCTCGTAATTGGTCCTCGAGGCATCTTCAACGAGTCCTTAACCATATGATCAATGGTAGCGCTTGATCGTATCACGCCCAAATTACCCGACTCAATCAGATAATCACTAAAAAAATGTAGTAGTGTGAGTAGGGATCGTTCCCACGAGTAAAGGTAAATTTAATGCGTTCTAAATAAATAAAAAGGGGTTTTGATGTTTGGACTAACTACTAAGAAATTTAAGTATTTAAATATTCAAATTATCACTATCATGCAAGATTGAAAATTAAACTCGAGAAATCAATAAGAGACGAGACTTGGTATCAGTCGACTACACCCTTGATATTCATTCATTCAATCATCGATTCCCTAAAAATAATTAATCCTATTAAATATTCGTCATTGAAAATGGAATTCCTGTTTCATCTTAATTTTAGTTAATTAGAAAACAGCATTCTAGATTAATCCTTACCAATAAATTAACCCAGATAACAGCAATCTAGATTTAAATCCACAGTAGCATTCAAACTAGTAAAACTGACGAACCTAGACAACACAAACACCAGCGGTTGTATTTAGCCTAGTCAATAATTGATCCTAAAATTTAATAAATTCAACAGCAGAAAATATCAAACGTAGTTGATTCACAAATTAGATTTTTCAAATAATTACGGATTTGAATTCTAATTTAGCTATAGCTTGCAAAACAAAATCCTAAGATGGCCAATCCTAAAATCTCGCATACAAAAATGAAATAAACCAGATCAAATATTGATACTTAACAAGGATTAAACATTACAAATCGAATCTCAAGAATAAAATATATCAAGGTTTCGTCTCCCTCAACCAAGTATAAAAAGGTTTAGCTACAACGATTCATCACCAAATAAATAAAAATTCAAAGAAAAGAAGAAAACTAGAGAAGAAATTGAAGAACAAAACCTAGCCTCCAAGAGAAATTCTCCACAATCTGATAATAATCTTCCTAAAACAGAATTAAAAGCTTAATAAAGCTTAGAGTCTAAAATAACAAAGTTTCCAAAAATATAAAATTCTTCTCGGATAGTGATGCCCGCTCGATTGGCAACATCTTGCGGATAGAGCGAGCCAAAAATCCCTAACCTACTGCCTTCAAAACACATGCGCCGCTCAATCGGTAACATCTTGCGGATCGAGCGGCTGAAAAATCCCAAAGTTACTGTTTTCATCAAAAAGGCGCCCGCTCGATTGGTAAAGAACTGCGGATCGAGCGGCTGAAAAAATCTTCAGAAATTCCATCACTTCCATGCCTCCAAAGTTTCGTCCTAGTCCGCCAAAATGTGCGACCAAACCACAAAAACGAGAAACCAATCATGCAAACACGGAAAATGCAATACGAACAAAATGCAACAATAAAACATGTAAACAAATGCAAAACAACAACAAAATGACACTAACAAATGCAATAAAAACATAACTATCAATCAACATGCGAGCTATCTGTAATCGCTTCATCCTCCCCTTCTTGAAAAGGATTTGTCCTCAAATCTCGATCATCACCTACATCAAACAACGACAAGTCAGAAACATTAAAAGTAGTACTTACATTATACTCACCTGGCAAGTCTAATTTGTAGGCATTATCATTGATCCGCTCCAAGACTTGGAAAGGTCCATCGACTTTAGGTAACAACTTAGAACGCCGCTTCTCCGAAAAACGCTCCTTTCGCAAATGCAACCAAACCCAATCACCCGGTTCAAATACAACCTTCTTTTTACCTTTATTTGCTTGCTTCGTGTATTGCAAGTTCTTCTTTTCAATGTTTGCCTTAACCTTTTCATGCAAATTTCGCACAAACTCAACTTTCTTCTTGTCATCCATATTAACCCTTTCACTCATAGGTAACGACATCAAATTTAACGGTGTCAATGGGTTAAAACCATACACAATTTCAAATGGTGAACACCTCGTAGTATAATGCACACTACGATTATAAGCAAATTCAATAAATGGCAAACATTCTTCCCAACTCTTCAAATTCTTTTTAATTATAGTATGCAACAAAGTTCCTAACGTCCTATTAACAACCTCAGTTTGACCATCCGTTTGAGGATGACATGTAGTCGAAAACAGTAATTTAGTACCAAGCTTGCACCATAATGTTTTCCAAAAGTAGCTCAAGAAACGAGTATCTCTATCAGAAACAATACTCCTAGGCATGCCATGCAATCTAACAATTTCATTAAAGAACAAGTCCGCAACATGAGATGCATCATCAGATTTATGACACGCAATGAAATGAGCCATCTTAGAAAATCTATCAACCACCACAAACACAGAATCCCTCCCCTTCTTAGACCTTGGTAGTCCTAAAACAAAGTCCATAGAAATATCTACCCACGGTTTACTAGGAAGAGGAAGTGGAGTATACAATCCATATGGTTGAGTCTTAGACTTAGCTTTCCTACAAGTCACACACTTCTCACAAATATTCTCAACATCATGCTTCATATGTGGCCAATAAAAATGTTCATCAAAGTATCATAAGTTTTAGCCACACCAAAATGTCCCATCAAACCACCCCCATGTGATTCCCTAACAAGTAACTCACGTATGGACGATTTAGGCACACACAACTTATCTTCCTTAAACAAATATCCATCATGCATGAAAAATTTATCTTTTGGACCATGCAAACATGACGCATAAATCTCTCGAAAATCAAGATCACTAGCATATAACTCCTTCACATACTCAAATCCCAAAAACTTAGAATCTAGAGTAGATAGAAGCACATACCTTCGTGATAGAGCGTCTGCTACCACGTTTTCCTTCCCTTGCTTGTACTTGATAATGTAGGGAAAAGTTTCTACAAACGCCACCCACTTGGCATGTCTCTTGTTCAGATTTTGTTGTCCTTTGAGATGCTTCAAAGACTCATGATCCGTATGAATCACAAATTCTTTTGGCCTCAAATAATGCTGCCACGTCTCGAGCACGCGAACCAAGGCATAAAACTCCTTGTCGTATGTAGGATAATTCAACGCTGCTCCACTTAGCTTCTCACTAAAGTATGCAATTGGTCGTCCACCTTGCATCAAGACACCGCCAATTCCTATACCTGATGCATCACATTTAATTTCAAAAGTATTAGCAAAATCTGGTAATACAAGTAAAGGAGCATTAATTAATCTGTAAGGCCCGAAAATATTAAGTTCTTAATTATGGGATTTAAGATTTAAATTTCGAATAAGAGAGAAAAGATGAATTTAAGAATGCATGGAAATTAGAGATTTTAATTTCGGGTCAGAAATATTTAATTTGAGGATTTTTTGGATTTTAAGATTTTAATATCCGGAATTCTTAAATTAAAAGATTAAAAATATTTGCAATTGATATTTATGGAATTTAAGATGTAATTCCAAGATTATAAATATCAAGGATTTAATATGAGGATGAAATTCGAGCAAGGACCCATTTGCAAATATTGAGTAGTTC
Organism: Henckelia pumila; assembly: GCF_033568475.1. Taxonomy (NCBI): domain Eukaryota; kingdom Viridiplantae; phylum Streptophyta; class Magnoliopsida; order Lamiales; family Gesneriaceae; genus Henckelia; species Henckelia pumila. The sequence goes on from NC_133123.1 coordinate 49,574,951, forward strand.
AAGGACTAAAATGCGTCCAAAATAATTTAATTTTAATTCAAGAATATTTAATTTGAGAATATTTAGAGTTTAGAATTAAATTCTAATATTCTTAAATTATTAAGGATTGAAATTGAATTACATCGCTTGTCTGAGGACTGAATTGCAATTAGGCCAATGTTCAGGGACTAAACTGCAAATAGGCCAATATATATCTAAATTCACATATTTCCTTGAATTTTCACGTGGGAATCAGAATGTAATCAGACAAGAACCGTGAGAATGGGGAAATAAGGGTTCCAAGCCATTTTTGTCCCTTTCAGCTCCAATATCTTTTGATCCGCCCGGTAGAATTTCTGATTGAACATATATTTGCGATCACATCTCCGAGTGCTACGTTTTGATGTAAGTTTTATGAAGTTCTACCATTTTTGAATTTTATGATGTTGCTAGAATTAAGATTTGATTGTATATGCATGTTCTAGCCTATACGACGATAGCATATCTAAGACGGATCGAGAAAAGATCGTCGTTTGGACATGTTTTCGATTTTTGAAAGAATTGTTGCAAAATCTGATTTTTAGGGGCTGCCTATTTCGAAATTAGGCTGAATAATTGGTGATGATATTTGAATGATATGATTGTATTAATGCTGTTAATGCCTTTGGAAGACCGAAATCGTATCGTTACGCCGTCGGATTATAGTTGATGAAATTATGAAATTGTAAAGGCTGATTTCGAAATCTTTATGAGAGAATGAAGATGATATGATTCATAGAATGTTGATTTCATGTTTGTGAATCAAGTTTAGAGTTGTTAAGATTTATGGTTTCAAAATCGGTAGCCGTCAGTTGAATTTCGGTTCTTTGATCAAGTTTTAAGTTATTAAGCATTGAATGGGATTGGAAGATGATTGTGAATTGTATAATACTTCCTTTCAGACTTGAGATGAAGATCATCGATCTCGAGTCAAAGTATTCAAAGCGATAAGAATATGAATCAAATAATTCGAGTCGAATGAAATTTGAAGCAAACAAGATCTTTGACTAGCAAGGTGAATGAGCAAGAGTTGGAATGAACAGATTGAGCCAAGTTTGAGCAAAGCCTTACGAGGTTCAAGTACTTCAGATTTAATATTGAAAGGTATGAATAGACATTAATAAGATGGGCAGAATAACTCGAGATTGTTTCTGATTATCGAGTTGCCTAAAATCACATACATGCATGTTTTCATATATGTTATTGTTTACGTTACATAGATGGGATAGATTATTCAAGATAGCTATCTTCTTGAATTCCCAGAATATTTATGTAAATGTTTACTTGTCTTCTTTGATTTATAGTATTTTCTGTATTGAACATGTTTATGTAGTACATGTGATACTAACAGATTTTTCAGTATCGTTGAGTGATTATATGCTCATATGATGATATGATTGATGTGTTCAAGATGTTGTTTTAGCTTATGTATATTTGATGCATACGAAACATGTTGCATTCATATTGAACTCCAGCCTGTAAAGCACAGAGGGTTGAAAGGCCTAGAGTGCATATGACGTTTGGAGGGCTATAGTTGAGTGGCACGGAATGTAGACTTACTTTCAGAGCCAGAAGACTCACTATAGTTGCACCAAAGTCAGGGGAAATGAAGTATTCAACTTCACCTCGATTGGGTGAGTTGGTGTTTGTTGAAGATTTTATTTCCTTGGGATCCCAGAACTATGATTTATTGATATCAGATTTGATAGCCTATTCCTTGGCACATGCATTACATTTATGCATTAACCTAGAGGTTTCTATGGTTTAGAATATGCAGTTATAAATGCTAGCATGTTGTGATATGCCATTCTAGATATTAATGTTTTGTTATGCTTTATATGCTATTACTTTCGATGAATCGTTTACATGTTTTATGATTTCAGATTTTTATGGCATATAGATTTCATATACTTTAATGATGTATATGCATGTCGTTCATACTGAGAGTTATTCTCAACGGAGTTATCCGGCTGTTGCTTTGTTGTATGTGTGCATTGCATCAGGTTGGGGCATGATCAAGCTAGAGTTGGCTTGGATAGATCGAGAAGAGTCATAGCATATGGTGACTCGGGTTTTAAGAAAATGACATGGATTTATGATTTGGTAATCATGTTAGAAAGCAAGAACCTTTGTATAAGTTGTTTTTGTCAAGTATTGATTTATACTTGAGAATTCATGTATTCTAGATCACTTGATATTAGTTTGAATGCATGTAAAATTATCTAAAATCATGTTGAGAAGTTTATATGACGTTTGTATTTGAATTGGAATCAAATTGTACAGCAAAGATTCATTTTTATGTTCTGGACAGGGTGCCCGCTCGATCGGGTGAACTCCACCGATCGAGCTCGGCCTGTGAATTTCCAAAACAAAGACATGAGTTTTTGGGCTCGCTCGATCGGGTGAGTTCCACCGATCGAGCGAGACCAAAAGTGTTGCAGACCGAGAGCTGGATTTTCTAGCTCGCTCGATCGGCTGAGTTTGCCCGATCGAGCGAGGTGATGTTTTTTTTAAAAAAAAAATTTATTATTCATGTATTGTTTGATTAATTGTTAATTAATCGTTTATTGCCCTAAGATGAGATTAGCAACCCGGGTCCCCACAACAGGTGGTATCAGAGCCTAAAGTCTTGGAGCGTAAAGTCTTTGACTAAGATAGAAGTTGAGCAGGGTAGATTGAGTCGCATGCATTTATAGTATGGCATGAGTATGCTTTACTTGCCTTACAGAATTGTATGCGACGATGATGGTTTGATTGAACACTGCTTGCTTTATCGATATGCGAGTTACATGCTTATATGCTGATATGTATGCATGATTTCTTGAATTCATCAGAATAAATGAATTCGTTGCAAGCATGTTTTATATGAAAAGCATGAAATTTTGCAAGCATGTGTTCTATTCAGAAGCATGAGATTATATGTATGTTCTACTGACATTGTATGTTATAATCTCTGCCATATATATTGCTTCTGTTATCAACTCAGACAGATTATGCAGATAGCATGAGAACCTCAGACAGAACAGAACCTCAGATAGAACAGAACCGTGTTGAGGTAAGGTTTTGAACCGATTGTACTGAGGAGTATGTTAGTTGTACAACTCCAAAGCTATGAATCATCAACTCAGAAAGATACATAATATGCTATGTCTTTATATCAACTCCAGGACTTAGCAAGAAGTTGGTGAAGTTGCCAGAAGAAGTACTGAAATTGTTTTGCAGGTAAGTAAACAGAATTGTTTCTTTCCGTATATGCTAAAGATGATAGAACAGTAGAGACGCATAAGTTGATTTCAAGCCAGTAAGAGAAGAACGAAATCATGAACCGGTAGTACGAGGCAGAGTTGAATTTTGATTCACGCCTCTGTAATTGTGAAACACTATATTCATCACATTCACTAAACTTTCATAGCAGTATAGCTATGAAGCAAGAGATAGTGACAATAACAGCAATGATCGAGTCTGTCTAAATGCCAGCAGATGAAGATATATAAGCATAGCTCCCCTAGCTGAAAGGCTCAAGTTGTATCAGATAAGAATAGTACAGGTAAGTGAGTTAATTCTAGTTAACCGCTTATATATTGATTGCATAGCATACATTCATAGATCAGTGATTTGTTATGCTATAATCCGTATCTGATGAGCCTTTATTCATCGTAATTGCTGAAATTTTGCCTTGGAGTAGATGGAATACATTTGTAAGATTAGTCATAGAAGATGAAATACAGAATTGAGGAAATAAGATTGAATGTGCTGATATCAGGCGTGAGATATTAAGCTAGAATGCATTATAGATATTAATGCAATAACTGAGTACCAGTTACCAGTTGATTGAATTCGTGCACTGATAAAGTAATAGACATGACTAGCGATTTATGATATGAGTTTCAGAAAGTAGATTTTGTTATTTCGGTACTGGTTATATCACGTTTTACCGTGGAAGAATGTCAGTAGAAGTCTAGTCGATATATTGACCTAGTACAGAATTAACCTAGAATTGACAGCTATGTCAGTGGTTAGAATGTACAGACATAGTTCAATGACATATTTCGACCTTTCTATGACATGAATGCAGTTCTATATAGAGTGGTGTCTAGTACAATGGTATTATGACAACTTGTATAGAAGAGCATTACTTAAACTGAAGAACTTCAGAAACAGCTAGCAGATTGCGTAGAAAAGAGTTATGTAGTACCGAAATGATGATTAATTCTATGACAATAAGTTAAGTCGAAAAGAGTATATTCGACTATTGTCAGCTGAGAATTAAGAATTAATAAATGAACTCATATCAATAGAGAATAAGAAAAATCAGTTACAGTTGAGCTTTTTCTTCAATTTTGCTGAAGCTATTCCATCATAGAAATCATGATTCTTGAATTTCTTGTTATCGATTCTGAGGTTTTTGTATTCGATCTCGATCGATTTTGATTGACTCTTATTCCTTTGCTAGAGTCTGATTTGATTTACTCTCTTTACGTTTTGATATGCAAGTGAGTTGTTTTCACTGTGCATATTTTGTCATTCAGAATATTTGATTTTGGGTTTTAGATAATTGATGAATTTATTGGGTACAGATCTGTACTTGTTGAATATTTATGCTTTACAGATACTTAAACGATCAGAATTGTTGCGATCCAAGCTAAACTCGATTGGTTTGGAACGATAAAAGCAACATATTGCTTGAGAACGCTAAATTAAGATATGAGATAAGACAGCAGAGCAGAACAAATGAATTTTTGCAGTGAATAATCATTTGATTATGCCAGATATTCTAGATATGGAATATCAGATTCTGAAAGAGGTATATGACAACAGATTTAATATCCATTCAGTTGTCTAAACATGTATAACTTACATGTAGTCAGTACTTGGAAATTAGTATTGAAAGAAGAACTGAAAACAGATACGACAGAATTGACAGTACCAATACTAAAATTTTAGTAAAGGAAGCAGAAAAGAAGAACGCAAGTGGTTTATGTAACAGATTAGTTACATAAGAGTTGAAAACAGATCAACTTTGTGAACGAATTTAGTTTGAATCTACTCGAATCGTCATGATTTTGCGGTTTAGAGTGTAATAGATTTCGACAGATTTATGAATATGTTTTATTAGATATGATACAAACATAAAAGATACTTGTCATGCATTTAGCAAGATGATCAGATTACAGGAATTATGGAAATCTATTGTCAAGATAGAGACTTTAGATTTGTTTTCTAGATTGTGGCATTGATTGTCAGATGTTCTGAGTGTTTGGTTGTATAAGATTTCATTATACCATCCTCTGATTAGTGGAATATCAGATGTGATTATCCAGATTTCCGAGGATATGCTCAGAACTATAGTACTAGATTCGGTACTAGTTGATTGATTATTTGCCACGTGATTACTATGATTCCTATGACAGCTATTTGATAGATATAAAGACAATATTTTTATGATTGATTGATCAAAAACACAGAATTGTCTTTATATTGAAACAATCTTACAGAAATATCAGCTATCAGACCATATATGAGTCAAGAAACGATAGAGAATGTGAAGATTGCTTCGAACAAAATAAGAATAGAGCAGCATTAACAGAGCTAGTAGATGAGTAACAGATAAAAATTTGAAGCCTGAACATAATGATCAGTTAAGAATTTCTTTTCCGAGCATCATTAGGTTCAGAAAGAGGTTTCAGAATTGATTCCTATGAGTATTTGATCTAGCTTATGGATTAATACTCGAATTGTCAGATAGATGAATTGTTATTCGTATGCATTGGCTGAAGAATATCTGCTAGAATATGTATGTGCATTCAATTCAGATACAACAGAAGTCGATAAGATTGTAAGCAAGATAGACTAACTAATGCAGAGTTAGATCACAAGAAAGAGCAACTTAGATATAAGTTGACTCAGTGATTATATGTATTGCAGAAGCAATCAGAAAGAAGATTAAGATACAATAGAAGAGAAGATATCAGAATAGATATCGAAAGCTCAGAGAATTGAAGTCAGTATTACTTCAGTCAGCTATACAGCTTACGAGAATCAGCAGTAAGATCGAATGCGATTTCGAGGACGAAATCATTCCTTAGAGGGGAGGAAATGTAAGGCCCGAAAATATTATGTTCTTAATTATGGGATTTAAGATTTAAATTCCGAATAAGAGAGAAAAGATGAATTTAAGAATGTATGGAAATTAGAGATTTCAATTTCGGGTGAGAAATATTTAATTTGAGGATTTTTCGGATTTTAAGATTTTAATATCCAGAATTCTTAAATTAAAAGATTAAAAATATTTGCAATTGATATTTATGGAATTTAAGATGTAATTCCAAGATTATAAATATCAAGGATTTAATATGAGGATGAAATTCGAGCAAGGACCCATTTGCAAATATTGAGTAGTTCAAGGACTAAAATGCGATAAGGTCCGAAATGATTTAATTTTAATCCGAGAATATTTAATTTAAGAATATTTAGAGTTTAGAATTAAATTCTAATATTCTTAAATTATTTAAGATTGAAATTTAATTACATCGCTTGTCCGGGGACTGAATTGCAATTAGGCCAAAGTTCAGGGACTAAACTGCAAATAGGCCAATATATATCTAAATTCACATATTTCCTTGCATTTTCACGTGGGAATCAGAATGTAATCAGACAAGAACCGTGAGAATGGGGAAATAAGGGTTCCAAGCATTTTTGTCCCTTTCAGCTCCAATATCTTTTGATCCGCCCGGTAAAATTTCCGATTGAACATATATTTGCGATCACAGCTCCGAGTGCTACGTTTTGACGTAAGTTTTATGAAGTTCTACCATTTTTGAATTTTATAATGTTGCTAGAATTAAGATTTGATTGTATATGCATGTTCTAGCCTATACGACTGAAACGCCTACTACTAATAAATGCGGAAATTTTTTTTTTTATTAAATAATATTACTATACATACATGCCCATACATATATGTATATAAAAATAACATATTTTTTCATAAATAACCTGGAAAATATTAAATTAATAAATCCTTAAAAATATTTCATGCATCAATTTAAAATAATAAACAATGTTGCTGAAAAATCTCATATGCGGAAACAATAATAAAATAAAACATGTTTCAAAATTCAACATAATAAACTAAATAGCTGCGACGGTCACGGGGTCCACTGCTCCGTGAGCTCAGAAGTCCTCACCACCGGTAGGAGCTACATAAACGTCATCATGCTCACCTGCACCATATAAGCGTAGTGAGTCTAGGGGCTCAACATGTCTAATCCTTTTATAAAAAGGTTAAAAATAATGCATCACATTATTACTAATACATATACATGTACATGAGCATGCATGAAAATATTTTCATCACATAATAAAACTGCTGAATCATAAACTGAATCATAACCATAATCATAAACATATTATTTCTTCATCATATATAACATAATTGAGCAATGCTTTTGAAACCTGAAGATGGTCCTATCCATAAGTGTGACGCTCATGTGTCGACTGATCAGTCTCCTGAACCAACATACGATGGCGGTGATAAATCACCTCCTATGGTAGTAAACTACCGAATCATATGGTGGATAACCACCCCTATGGTAGTAAAACTACCGAATCATATGGTGAAAAACCACCCCTATGTCACACATAGTTCAATTTTCACCAAAATATTTTATTGCTCATCATTTACAAAATTATATACATAAGAAATTTCATGAATGCATGCACTGAAAATATGTCCGTAATATATATTTAATTTATTTTCATAATAAATATACTTATACTTAAAATATAAACTTTATGCATAAAATAATTAAATATATATTCCGGACTTATTTATTTTTCATGGGTTGGTCGAGACTGCTGTTCTCTCTACTAAACCCCTTAACTGACTTAAAGTCCATTAACTAATTTAAAGCCCATAATTAATAAATAAATTTAAAAATTATAATTTTTACTAAAATAAAATACTTAAATGTTATTGGGCTTAAATAAAAATATTTAGGCCCAATAACTAATTAATTCATAAAAATTCCTAGATTGGCCCAATAAAATCACTGACTGGCCCAAAAATTCCTATGGGCCCACAAACCCATAAAAATCATCGGGCTAACTTAAAAATAATTTTTAAGGCCCAAATAAAATTATTTGGAGGCCCAAATAATTTTATTTCAAATTAATTGGTCCAAAAGCCAATTAAAACATTAAACACTTTAAAATTAAAATACTCGAGCCCGGCCCACCTAACCCGGACCCGGACTCACTTGACCTGACCCACTACCCTACAGACCTGACCCGGACCACCCAGACCCGTCCCAGCAACCCCCAAACCCCAAACCCGATTCCCCCCCCTCCCCCCTTCTTCCTCTCTCGGCCGCGAGCAGCAGGCCTTCTTGGCCTGCTGCCGGCCAGCTCTGGCCGCCCCTGGCCGGAGCGCCACCGCCCAGACGCAGCCCACATCTGGGCGGTCCTAACCCACCATGGCTCAGCCCGAGCCATGGCCCAAGCCAAGAAGCCGAAGGCTTTTTCTCAGAAACCCTAAACTACAGCTCTTTGACCAACTCGACCCTAGACCTGAACCTAGCCGACTCAGCCCCTGTAATCCGATCATGGCTCGCTTCCTAGGACCCTAGCACACCTCTGACTCGAGCCTTAGCCTCTAGACCGAACCATGCAACAAGAAAACATGAATCATGACTGAAACCATCAACAAACATGCATCAAATCATACATTCTTGCATAAAACGAAAAGTTCCTGATAAATTCTGAAATAAAAACCATCATGCATGATTAATAGCTTATATGGTGGCCAAGAGAAGGATTTAGACATGCCTTGAATTTATTTGACGAGAGTTGATGCATTTACGGGTTTCCAGGACGACGAACGGACCAAAAACCTTCAAAACTAGAGCTTGATCGGCTATGGGGCTTGAAGTTTTCTGTCAAAAATGGTGGAGGAGGCTGATGAACGTGAGAATGGGGGTGGGAAGAGGTGGTGTCGGCTAAGGAGATGGTGGTGGGGTTTGGGGTAGGTTTAGGTTTAATAATAGGTTAATAATTAAAAATAATATGTATCTAGATAATATACCTAAAAAAATATAATTAAAACTCTCTTATAATAATAATAATCTGATGTAAAAGCATAAATCCCGAAATTATAAATTAAGGGATTTTTAAAATTTAAATAAAGTCATTAAAATGACTTATTTTGGCTAAAAATCAACCCTTAAATAAATATATAACTAAATACTAAAATTTTCTTGACAAAATATCTTAAAATATTATTTTAAGTCTCATAAAACTCATAAAATATTTTTGGCTAAGAATTTTGGTATCTCGTCCGTCCACGGTCCCGTTTACGCGATCAAAACAATTAATTCCTTAAAAATCTAAAAATACCATAAATGCGGGTTAAATGCTAAAATACATTTAAATCATGCATATATTTCACATAATATCACATAAATACATTTAACCCCAAATATAAATTTTAAATAATTATTTTCCTTAATTATGCATGCAAATTTACGTATTAAAATTTTCGGGTGTTACAATTCTCCCCTCCTTAAATTGAATTTCGTCCTCGAAATTAAAGTGCTTACTCGAATAACTCCGGGTAGCAAGTCCTCATGTCTGCCTCGGTCTCCCAAGTGGCTTCCTCCTCGGAATGATTCTGCCACTGGACTTTGACCATCGGTATGACCCGCGTCCTCAATCTCCGCTCCTCTCTGGCTAAGATCTGAACAGGCCTCTCCTCAAATGCTAGATCTGGTGCTAACTGCAAAGGCTCGTAATCCAACACATGCGTCAGATTAGAGATGTATCTCCGAAGCATGGATACATGGAATACGTTGTGCACGGCTGCAAGCCCTGGAGGTAGTGCTAAACGGTATGCCAAAGTGCCAACTCTCTCCAAGATCTCAAATGGCCCAATATATCTCGGATTCAACTTGCCTCTGCGACCAAATCTCATCACCCCTTTCATAGGTGATACTTTCAAAAACACATGATCACCTACTACAAACCCAAGATCTCGTCGTTGAGTATCAGCATAACTCTTCTGACGACTCTGAGCTATCCTCATTGTTGGAACACTGTCGTTCTCCGGATCGAAAAAAAAAAAGTGATACCCGGTGCAGCGGAAGTTTTAAAATTTTATATGGAACGATTCCATATGGGTATCAAATTCCTACGATTAAAATTGATAATATATAAAATTTAAACAATATAAATTTTACCTCAAAATCTCGAAGCGAGATTATGGACACCAATAGATTAAACTGCTCTTGTTGTATATCCCAGGAACTGATGAACGAACAATTCTTCAATCAGGTCCACGAACAAAAATTTAATCCCTCTGATAGACTGCACTAGAAAGTCTATCAGAAGTTTCTACGAAGAGATAGAACAGATATGATCTGTTAAATCAGTCTGCAAATTCAAAAATTCACAGACTGAATTTTCGAACACAGTAGGGGAGGGGGGGTGCTACAACTTAAATTGTAATTCACCCAAGTGTAGGTTGTCTGCAAGTAATATACTCGTGAGTACGAGATCGATCCACGGAGAGGATGTTGTAAGTTTAATTTTAGCAATAATATATTATAGATGAAAATATTATTATAAAACTTCAAATACACAAATTATAAAATTGTCAAGGTTTCAAAGGTTCATTGTTGGTTTAATTAAGATTGCTAAATAAAAATAAATAAAAGAAACTAAAATAAAAATAAACATAAAAGAACAATGAAATATTTAAACAAGTATATCATATAATATAGTTCCCACTATATTAATATCAGATTAACCGATATTTAATACATGGTACCCATAATATATATATATAGATGAATAAATATAAACATAAAAAGAACAATTAAATATTTAAACAAGTATATCATATAATATAGTTCCCACTATATTAATATCCACCGATATTTAATACATGGTACCCATAATATATATATAAATGCATAAATATAAATTGACATAAAAGTAAATGTTAGATCAAATCACAATATTTTATTTAGAACAACCGGCAGAGCCACGCTATCGTCTAAATAAAATATATGACTTTATGTTAGATGCGATAAAGTAAATGTTAGTTGCGGAAAAGTAAAAGTTAGATGCGAGAAAGTAAATGTTAGTTGCGGAAAAGTAAATGTTAGTTGCGATAAAGTAAAAGTTAGATGCGATAAAGTAAATGTTAGTTCAAATCACAATATATTATTTAGAACAACCGACAGTGTCACGCTATCGTCTAAATAATATATATGACTTTATTATAAATAGATACATATATTTATAGTATATAATTATTGTAGTAATTATTGTATCATATTTGACAACAAATCAAGGTAACCACATTCAAGGTACCAAGCATTTGATGTAAATAGATAACAACAAATCATCCAAAATTATACCTACAAATAAAGATCAATTAGTAAAAATAAAAATAGAAAAGAAAAGAATATACAAAATATAGACAATCTTACTTGACCAACAATGAAACCTTTTCACCTTGACATAAAAAGATTTAGCTTTCCATGAACATGAAACTCAAGAATAAAGATAAAAGAAATTTCATACTTGAACTTGAGAAACTTGCACACTCAAACTTTTATTCTCACACACACAATATTTATTTTACAAATGAAGAATTCTCTACACTCTTGCACACTACAAAGCTTATACAACACATCTATTTATAGGCCAAATGAGAGCAAGAGTCCAAGGCTCATTAAATGTGAAATAGTAAAGTTGGTGGGTGCTTGTCTCCTTGAATGTCAATACCATGACCCAACTTTAATTGGCATGTTTGATACCTTAGACCACCGATTCAGCCTTTCTTTTCAACATAAAACACGTAGGATATTTTGTGTAGATGTGTTTGGACAACTCATTCACCCCTTTTGGATAAAATATGAAATACTTATGATATTTTTACTCCAAGCTGGTCATAGTAAAAGTAAATCTATCTCCATTTTGATGTTTTATTATTTTGATCATCTTAATGATGTTTTTGGAATTTTTTGTCTTCTACAAAGTTGAAGATGCCTCTTTTGTGATTCTACAGGTTTTGAGATTACTCCATTATGACCACTGTAACTTGAGTAATTTTATTTTTACCAAACCTGCGCAAACCGTAAAATACAACATTTTAGTAAAACATTTAAATATAAACACATAACACTAAAATAATACAACTTCATAATTTTAATTAAACTTAAATTTTAAAACACACTTTTTAACATATAAATAATTACAAATTTTAAGTTTCATCACACCCCCAAACCGGCTAATTACTAGTCCCTTAGTAATAAAATATCATAAAATATCATAGAATATCATAAAATATCATAAAATATCATAAAATCACAAGTTAGATTTTTATTCCTTAATATATATATTCAAATTTGCAAACTTTAAAATTTTAAAAACACACTTGTGAGGAGATCATATGTTTATTTATAAATCTCATTATCAACCAATATATTAATATGTAATTGGATGGGCTATACATATATATTTCACACAATATCAAAATATTAAATATATATAATTTTTTTTTTTTTTTACATAAATATTTTCTAAAAACTTTGAGAATAATATAATTAAAAGGATAATAGAAATCATTTTCATAACATGTATATCATCAGGAATATTAATGTAAAAGTCTCAACTCCATATTCTCTCGGGTTAAAGTATTTCATATATAGCTGTTTTTCACTCGTGGAGTTGGAAGAAAATTATACACTCTTTGAAAATGGCTAGTAAAGCAGACAATCAAATAACCTAATATTGAAAATAAGATAGGATGATTTACAAAGAATAAACCCATTTTTTTTTTGTTTTTTTGCTTGGCTGCAAAATTGTTTTTACATAATCAAATACCTCCAATAAACTTTGAAAATGTAACATTTTTTTTTTCAAAGTTTATTTTTTTTTTTATTTTTTATGAGGTAAATCTATTACATTAATAATTATAGTAGAGATATTAATACTCTACATCTTTACAATCAAACTTCAAACAACTTTGCAGCCAATTTTCATTTTTCTTTTTTTTTCTTTTTTTTTTTTTTTTTTTTCAAAATGGGTTTAATCTAGTAATCAACCATTTCTTAATAATCAATAAAAGCTTATAAGTTGTTTTCTCAATTCTTACCCCTCACTCACAAAATTTATGTGAGTAACTATTATACTTTTACAAATTAATTCCCTCAATTATACATGTTATTATTTATTCAATCAATATCACTTTAATTATATACTCATAAAAGTTTTAGAAAATATATATTTGAAAGCACACAATTATATATTATTTATAACTTATATCCCATCAATTATATATTTTCTATTAAATTGGTAAAAAGAAGAATAAATAAACATCTATACAAAAAGACTTCATTTTCTTAGTAGTTTGCAATTTAAATATATACGGAATATTAAAATCTAATCTATTGTGATAAAATGATAAATAAAAACTAATGCGTGTCAGGAGTTTTTGACTCCTTACTCTGCCATTGAAAAAGAAAAATAATATTATTATAGAAATAATTTTTTTTAAATTTTAAATTTTTTTTTTTTTTTTTTTTTTTTAGAGATAAACCCTCCCCCAAACCTGAATATGACATTGTTTTTAATTTTTTTTTTTTTAAGAAAAATAAAGAGTACATGATGAAAGAGATATCACCTGGAATTATTGAAGATGAGGAACAAACACAAACCATTTCATGACATGTTGAATCAATGATCCAGTTTTCTTTTCTTACTGGTTGGTTGAGACCAATTGATCTTTGTTATAGCTGAATCAGGTTGATGAACAAAAGCTTGGAGATCATCAATTAATTGGTCTTCATTCGAAGCAGAGATGAGCATCCTTCGTGAATTTTCTGAAATAAAATTTTGTTCCACGGCTACATCGAGAAAAGTCAACAAACCATCATAATAGTTATTGATATTCAACAAGCCAACAGGTTTATTATGGATATTAAGTTGTGCCCAAGAAACAACATGAAAAATTTCTTCTAAAGTACCAAAACCACCAGGTAAGGCAATAAAAGCATCAGAATTTTCTATCATTTTAGTTATTCTCTCGTACATTGATGAAACTTTCAACTCTTCCCCAACCGTAACACCTGTAATATTTCCTTCAGCTAAAGCTGTAGGAATAATACCCAAAACCTGACTACCTCCAAGATGAGCTGCTGTTGAAATAGATCCCATTAACCCTATATTGCCTCCTCCGTAAACCAAGTGAATTTTTCTCTCTGCTAACTTTTTTCCAAGATTAATTGCTGCATCAACAAATATTTCATTCTTTCCAGTATTAGAACCACAAAAGACACAAATATTTTTCAATTTTTGTGAAGAAGATCCTGTCATGTTTTTTTCTTTTCTTTTAAAAAATATAGAGAGAGTTGAGTGATTTTATAAGGAAAACAAGGAATAAGACAGAAATAGGAATACAGATGTGAACAAAATGATAAAAATAGTAAAAAAAAATAATAATATATAATAATAACATGCATGCGTATAAACAGTGATGTGATTGTGGCTCACAGTGTTCCTTCAATATTTATGAGTCGAGGGTTGGCTTACCATCCAATTTTCTTATAAATTGGCAAATAGGGTCTTTTTTAGTCAGATTCCCAAGACCATCACCATGACGCTGCGCTTGGAATAGTTTCCATAAACGGAGAAGTTGACCTTTTACATCTCCACTAGAATGCGTCTCAAGAGTCAATGAGATATCATCCAATGACTCTTTACTCAGCCCATTCTTAATGAAATCAATTTTATCTTCTCTATTTGTGGAAACATATCCCAAAGATCTGCATTGTCTATTACAAGTCCATCTGGCACAATTATGACAAACATCTAACCTTTTAGCCCTTCTTTTCTTCGCATAGGTACTTTTTCCTAGTCCAGACATATTTCGAACAAGTAAGAATTTTGGAACTTCACCACCTAATCGAACCTTGGCTTCAATTATAAGACGAATATCCTCCGGGATTCCTTTTTGCATAAGCATTCTCAATCTTTCACATCTGCCTTCATAAATCATTCTCAGAACTTTTTTAGAAACAGATGGAAAATATTTACCAAGTTTTTTGATATCTTCATCCATAATATATATTTATATATATATATATATTCAATTATTTTGGGAAATTGAAATAAAACCGACTGAAAGTAGTCACGGAGTACCGTTATCCGCCACTTAACCGGGAAGTGAACTCAATTCTGCAAAAATAAAATAAAAATATAAGTAACAATTAAGTTGGATCATATAAAGGCATAAACTCTTCATTAAGAACTTCATTTTCTATAAACGGTTTAAGTCTTTGCCCATTAACTTTAAATACATTATTATTTTTAGGATTTTCAACATCAACAGCACCATGAGGATAGACAAATTTAACAATAAATGGTCCAGACCATCGCGATCTAAGTTTTCCTGGAAACAAATGCAAGCGAGAATTATAAAGTAAAACTTTTTTTCCGATTTCAAAAGATTTTCTCATAATATTTTTATCATGAAATGCTTTTGTTTTATCTTTATAAATCTTTGCATTTTCATATGCATCATTTCTTAATTCTTCTAGTTCATTTAATTGCAATTTTCTTGATTTAGATGCATCATCTAAATTAGTATTAAATGCTTTAATTGCCCAATAAGCTTTATGTTCAATTTCAACAGGTAAATGACAATGCTTTCCAAAAACTAATCTATATGGTGACATCCCCATTGATGTTTTAAATGCAGTTCTATATGCCCATAATGCATCACTTAATCTTAAAGACCAATCTTTTCGATTTGGATTGACTGTTTTTTCCAAAATTTGTTTTATTTCTTTATTTGCAAGTTCAACCTGACCATTCGTTTGAGGGTGATATGGAGTAGAGACTTTATGTGTAATACCATATTTTCTTAACAACGAAGAAAATGATTTATTTATAAAATGACTTCCCCCATCACTTATTATAGCTCTAGGTATTCCAAATCGACTAAAAATATTTTCTTTCAAAAATTTTATCACAACTTTATGATCATTAGTTCTACATGCAATTGCTTCAATCCATTTTGAAACATAATCGACAGCTACTAAAATATAAGTGAATCCAAAAGATAATGGAAATGGACCCATAAAATCTATTCCCCAACTGTCAAATATTTCAATAATCATGATTGGATTTAAAGGCATCATGTTTCGTTTTGAAATTGAACCCATTTTCTGACAATTTTCACAAGATTTGCAAAATGAATGTGTATCTTTGAATAAAGAAGGCCAATAAAATCCACATTGAAAGATTTTTGCAGCTGTTTTCTTTGACGAAAAATGACCTCCACATGCCTCAGAATGACAAAATTTAATGACACTACTTACCTCATTGTCGGGTATGCATCGTCGAAAAATTTGATCAGGACAATACTTAAACAAATAAGGATCATCCCAATAAAATTTTTTGACCTCTTTCAAGTATTTATTTTTATCTTGTGAACTCCAATGAGAAGGCATTTTATTTGTCACAAGAAAATTTACAATATTAGCAAACCAAGGCATAGTAGTAGCATAAAATAGTTGATCATCCGGAAAATTTTCATTTATTGGTATTTCATTTTGAGATGATTCAGAAATTATTCTTGATAAATGATCGGCTACTACATTTTCTTTTCCTTTTTTATCTTTTATTACAAGATCAAATTCTTGTAACAACAAAATCCATCTTATTAATCTTGGCTTAGCATCTTGTTTATTTGATAAATATTTTATGGCAGAATGATCAGTGTAAACAATAGTAGTAGAACCAATTAAATAGGATCGAAATTTATCTAATGCAAACACTACTGAAAGTAATTCTTTTTCAGTTGTTGAATAATTGATTTGAGCACTATTTAATGTTCTACTTGCATAATAGATCACATAAGGTTTACCTTCTTTTCTTTGTCCTAACACGGCTCCTACAGCATAATCACTTGCATCACACATTAATTCAAATGGTAAAGACCAATCAGGAGGTTGTAAAATAGGTGATGTAGTTAAAAGATTAATTATTTTTTAAAAGCAGTTTCACACTCTTGAGTCCATTCAAATTGTGCATCTTTTGTTAAAATATTTGAAATTGGTTTCGATATTATGCTAAAATTTTTTATAAATCTTCTATAAAATCCCGCATGACCCAAAAATGATCGAATTTCTTTGATCGTGTTTGGTGATGGTAGATTAGCAATAACATCAACCTTAGCTTTATCAACTTCAATTCCTTTTTCAGATATGACATGCCCTAACACAATTTCGGATTTAACCATGTAGTGACATTTTTCCCAATTTAAAACAAGATTTTTTTCTTCACATCTTTTTAAAACTTCTTCCAAATTTTTAAGACAGTTTTCAAATGAGTTTCCAAAAACAGTTATATCATCCATAAAAACTTCCACAAATTCTTCAATCATGTCACTAAAAATACTTAGCATGCATCTTTGAAAAGTAGCCGGGGCATTACATAAACCAAATGGCATTCTTTTAAAAGCAAAAGTTCCGAACGGACAAGTGAAAGTAGTTTTTTCTTGATCTTCTAATGATATTGGTATTTGATAATACCCCGAATACCCATCAAGAAAACAATAATAAGGATTACCTGCCACTTTCTCTAAAATTTGATCTAAAAATGGTAACGGAAAGTGATCTTTTCTAGTTGCATCATTTAATTTTCTATAATCAATGCACATACGCCAACTAGATGGAATCCTAGCTTGTAATAATTCTCCCTTTTCATTTTTTATAACAGTGATGCCTGATTTTTTTGGTACTACTTGTGTTGGACTTACCCATTTACTATCCGAGATTGGATAAATAATTCCGGCATCTAATAGTTTTAAAACTTCATTTTTAACAACTTCTTTCATGTGTGGATTTAATCTTCTTTGTGGTTGTTGATATGTTTTAGCATTTTCTTCCAAGTGAATTCTATGTGTGCAAATTAAAGGATTTATACCTTTTATATCTTGCAAAGTCCATCCAATTGCATTTTTGTGTTTTTTAAGTAGTGTTATTACATCTTCTTCTTGTTTTGGTAAGAGGGTAGAAGATATTACAATAGGATATGTTTGATTTTCACCAAGAAAAGCATATTTTAGTTCTATTGGCAAGGGTTTTAATTCAAGTTTTGGATGATCATTTTCTTTTAGTTCTTCAAGTTCATTAATTTCTTCAAATAACTTTGATTTAAAAACATTTTTTGAATCAAAACTTTCCACTAAACAAACTTCAGATTGTTGATTTAAGTTTTCTTGGTGTATATTTTCTTCCACAATTGTTTCTATTGCATTATCATCTTCATCTTCATTAATACTTGGTTGTTTACATAAATTGAACACATTAAGTTCTAAAGTCATATTTCCAAAAGACAATTTCATTATTCCATTTCGACAATTAATTAAAGCATTTGAAGTTGCTAGAAATGGACGTCCCAATATTACTGGAATTTCGTTATGTACTTCTATTGGTTGTGTATCCAAGACAATAAAATCCACAGGATATATGAATTTATCGACTTGAACTAACACATCTTCTACGATACCTCTAGGTATTTTGATTGACCTATCGGCTAGTAAAAGAGTGACAGATGTAGGTTTTAAATCTCCCAACTTAAGCTTTTCATAAACTGAATAAGGAATTAAATTCACACTTGCTCCCAAATCTAACAAAGCTTTTTTAATTTTATTTTTTCCAATAATACATGAAATTGTTGGACAACCGGGATCTTTATATTTCAAGGTAGAATTATTTTGAATAATAGAGCTTACTTGCTCCGTTAAGAATGCTTTCTTCTTTACATGCAATTGTCTTTTCACAGTACATAAATCTTTTAAAAACTTTGCATAAGAAGGCACTTGTTTAATAGCATCTAATAATGGAATATTTATTTTTACTTGTTTAAAAACTTCATAAATATCAGAATCATTTTTTTGTTTTTTATTATTTACTAATGCATGAGGAAAAGGAACATGTTTATTTATTTTATCATCAATTTTCTTATTTTTAGGAATCAAAGCATCATCTTTCTCAAAAGTATCAGGATTTGAATCCTTACTCTTTGAGTTTAATTGATCTTTGTTTTCATCACTATATGGATCATTAACTATTTTACCACTTCTAAGAGTAATAACAGATTTTACTTGATCAAATTTTTCTTGATTTTGATTTTTAGGATTAGGTTGTGGTTGAGATGGAAATTTTCCTTTTTCATGAATATTAAGTGCAGATGCAAATTTTGCAAGAGTTTCTTTCAAATCATTCATAGATTGAATGTTTTGAATATTGATAGACTCTTGCTTTTGAATGTATGCATGAATTTCATCTTCAAAATTTTTTCTTGGAGGTGGAATATAAGGAGCATAACCTTGATGATTTTGGTTATTTTGAAGAGGTTGTTGTGAAGGTTGTGCATTATTATCGTTCCTCCAACTAAAATTGGGATGATTTCTCCAACCAGGATTGTATGTTTGTGAAAAAGGATCTAATGTTGGTTTTTTAAAATTGTTAACATAATTGGCTTGTTCATGGAGACATTCTTTAAATGAAGGCAAAGTAGGACAATTTTTTGTAAGATGATCATGTGTGTCACATATATGACAAACAATTTCTTGAACACTTTTTAATTGATCACTCTTTTTCATTTCTAATGACTCGATTTTTCTTGCTAAAGATGCAAGTTTAGCTTGAACATCTACATCATCTTTAAGATGATAAATACCACCCCCATTTGTTGAATTATTGGTTTTACTTGGTGGTTCAATTGAGCCTATATTATCCCAATTTTGAGCATTTTCTGCTAATGACTCCAAATATTCCATAGCTTCATTTGGGTTTTTATCTTCAAAAGTTCCATTACACATGAATTCTATCATTTGCCTATCTTTAGGTATTAAACCTTCATAAAAGTGAGAAACTATTCTCCATATTTCAAAACCATGATGTGGACATGTATTAAGTAACTCTTTATATCTATCCCAACATTGATAAAATGTTTCCCCTTGTTTTTGAGAAAAAGTTGTAATTTGTCTTTTAAAAGAGTTTGTTCTATGGGAAGGAAAAAACTTTTTTAGAAATTGTTGTTGCATTTCTTCCCATGATCTTATTGAACTTGATCTCAAATTTTGCAACCATGTTTTAGCTTTATATTTTAAGGAAAAAGGGAAAAGCTTTAATCGAACAGTATCCATGCTACAATTTTGATCATTATAAGTGTTGCAAACCTCCTCAAATTCTCTTAAATGCAAATATGGATTTTCAGAATCTAAGCCATGAAAATTTGGTAAAAGTTGAATGACTTGTGGCTTAAAATTGAAATTAGATGCATCAGGAGGAAAAACTAAACAAGATGGTGTACTAGTTCTTATTGGATTCATATGGTGCCTAAGTGTTCTTGGTTGTTCATGTTCTTGATGATGATTATTATTATTATTATCATCTTGATTATTAGAATTATCGTCCATGTTTAAAATATTTTCAGTTACTCGAACAAGTCTACCACTTTGTTTACGACTCCAAACAATCATACAATTAAAAACAACATACTATTTACATAATAACAAAATTAAACTTAATTTATACCTCCCCGGCAACGGCGCCAAAAACTTGCTACAACTTAAATTGTAATTCACCCAAGTGTAGGTTGTCTGCAAGTAATATACTCGTGAGTACGAGATCGATCCACGGAGAGGATGTTGTAAGTTTAATTTTAGCAATAATATATTATAGATGAAAATATTATTATAAAACTTCAAATACACAAATTATAAAATTGTCAAGGTTTCAAAGGTTCATTGTTGGTTTAATTAAGATTGCTAAATAAAAATAAATAAAAGAAACTAAAATAAAAATAAACATAAAAGAACAATGAAATATTTAAACAAGTATATCATATAATATAGTTCCCACTATATTAATATCAGATTAACCGATATTTAATACATGGTACCCATAATATATATATATAGATGAATAAATATAAACATAAAAAGAACAATTAAATATTTAAACAAGTATATCATATAATATAGTTCCCACTATATTAATATCCACCGATATTTAATACATGGTACCCATAATATATATATAAATGCATAAATATAAATTGACATAAAAGTAAATGTTAGATCAAATCACAATATTTTATTTAGAACAACCGGCAGAGCCACGCTATCGTCTAAATAAAATATATGACTTTATGTTAGATGCGATAAAGTAAATGTTAGTTGCGGAAAAGTAAAAGTTAGATGCGAGAAAGTAAATGTTAGTTGCGGAAAAGTAAATGTTAGTTGCGATAAAGTAAAAGTTAGATGCGATAAAGTAAATGTTAGTTCAAATCACAATATATTATTTAGAACAACCGACAGTGTCACGCTATCGTCTAAATAATATATATGACTTTATTATAAATAGATACATATATTTATAGTATATAATTATTGTAGTAATTATTGTATCATATTTGACAACAAATCAAGGTAACCACATTCAAGGTACCAAGCATTTGATGTAAATAGATAACAACAAATCATCCAAAATTATACCTACAAATAAAGATCAATTAGTAAAAATAAAAATAGAAAAGAAAAGAATATACAAAATATAGACAATCTTACTTGACCAACAATGAAACCTTTTCACCTTGACATAAAAAGATTTAGCTTTCCATGAACATGAAACTCAAGAATAAAGATAAAAGAAATTTCATACTTGAACTTGAGAAACTTGCACACTCAAACTTTTATTCTCACACACACAATATTTATTTTACAAATGAAGAATTCTCTACACTCTTGCACACTACAAAGCTTATACAACACATCTATTTATAGGCCAAATGAGAGCAAGAGTCCAAGGCTCATTAAATGTGAAATAGTAAAGTTGGTGGGTGCTTGTCTCCTTGAATGTCAATACCATGACCCAACTTTAATTGGCATGTTTGATACCTTAGACCACCGATTCAGCCTTTCTTTTCAACATAAAACACGTAGGATATTTTGTGTAGATGTGTTTGGACAACTCATTCACCCCTTTTGGATAAAATATGAAATACTTATGATATTTTTACTCCAAGCTGGTCATAGTAAAAGTAAATCTATCTCCATTTTGATGTTTTATTATTTTGATCATCTTAATGATGTTTTTGGAATTTTTTGTCTTCTACAAAGTTGAAGATGCCTCTTTTGTGATTCTACAGGTTTTGAGATTACTCCATTATGACCACTGTAACTTGAGTAATTTTATTTTTACCAAACCTGCGCAAACCGTAAAATACAACATTTTAGTAAAACATTTAAATATAAACACATAACACTAAAATAATACAACTTCATAATTTTAATTAAACTTAAATTTTAAAACACACTTTTTAACATATAAATAATTACAAATTTTAAGTTTCATCAGGGGGCGGCCGAATTCTCTAGAGAGAGTGCTCTAGGGTTTTCGAAAATTATGACCTATGTTGTTTAATTTCTGTACTGCAATAACTTATTTATAATGTGGGCTGCTAACAGCTTAGGGCCCATTAGTCATAAGTTCAAGCCTGACAAGCAAAGCCCGCATGTTCAGAAATTAATATAAAATTCATCTTGACTCAGATTGATAAACCAATTTCACCAATGTGCACAGAAACCATTTCTGCATCTTTTAAAGTCAAGATAAATTTTCTAAATCCGAATTCAGTGCTTTCCAAAAATGTCCATCACTATGTCATTTTAGGAAATCTTACTCCCTCTACTTTTAAATAAGAAGTCCCACTTCTTTATTCACTAAATTTAACTTTTTAAATTTAATAATCTCAACGGGGATTAGAAATCCATTACTTGTGTGACCCTCATTGGTTCAGGGATACAGCTAGCCGTGGGCTCACAACTCCTTGTGACTCGGAACAACAATTTCCGACTTGCCCATCGAATCATGGTAAGAGCGCCTAGCAACATCGCCCCATGATTCCCTAGGTATCACTGATAGTGCCTGCAAGAACCAATAGATTTTGGTTAGCGTACAGTACGGTCCCTTCATCCATATATCCCGATCGAATCAACAACCAATGGTAAATCGAGAGTCGTTCGAGATTCGATAACTATGCAATACATCTTGAAGATCAAATAGTCACATCGCATGTGCTACTAGGAAACCAAGTAACCTAAAGCACATCATGTACTCTGGCCAGAGATTCGTCACACTAATATCTCCTCAGATTGCATAGGATATCCTCACTCGCAAGTATGTGGTGAATCCTTGACAACAAAGCATCGACTCCTATATGTGTCGTAACTGTACCCAATCCCGACACCTGATGACCCCAATAGAGTCGGTAAACGAGTCAAAATAAAGTACTAGCATATAGAGTCTCAATGATGTTTCAAGTAGTAAGGACTAATGGTGTACAACCAAAACCGCAGACTTTATCCACTCGATAAGTGATAACCACTTGGAAAGTCCGGATACGGTAGTTCAATCATTCATCATATGAATATCCATTTGCATGCTTTGAACATCTCTATGTTCCACACCAATGAAACGTGGTACTCGGCATCGCAAACGTTAGTCTCAATCTCGAGCGATCCTTATCCTTATTAACGGACGGCTCAATTGACTAGGAACTGTTTAGAATATCTGACTTTAAGATGTGTTTCATGATAGCCATCCCCATGTGCTACCACATCTTACATACACTATAGTATATTCAAGGTCTTCATCTAAACATATTATAGTATGTCACAACATAATAATATGATAAAAGATAAAGTAAATGCCATTATAAAAATGTAAATTATATTAAACAAAATATTGTTTATACATAGAGTCATAAAAGCCCTTAGCCACAAGTTGGCTCACCGGGCACCCAATCTTTCAATCTCCCACTTGCCCTAAAGCCAACTAGTCATACTACGTAGTCCCATTGCTTCGCGATGTTTGTCAAATAATGGTCCTGGCAAGGGCTTAGTAAGTGGATCAGCGATATTGTCTGCAGAGGCCACTCTCTCGACAGTGATGTCTCCTCTTTCCACGATCTCCCGGATGATGTGGTATTTCCTCAGTATGTGTTTGGATCTTTGATGAGACCTTGGTTCCTTTGCCTGAGCAACGCACCCGTGTTGTCACAGTACACCGGGACTGGACCAACAGCTTCAGGAATAACGCCCAACTCTTGGACGAAATTCCTCATCCAAATGGCCTCTTTAGCAGTAGCTGATGCCGCAATGTATTCTGCCTCAGTGGTGGAATCCGCTGTGGTGTCCTGCTTGGAACTCTTCCAAGAGACAGCACCCCCATTGAGCATGAACACAAATCCAGAGGTTGACTTCGAGTCATCCACGTCACTTTGGAAGCTAGAGTCGGTATAGCCTTCCAATTTCAGTTCTCTTCCTCCATAAACCATGAATACATTCTTAGTTCTTCTCAAGTACTTAAGAATATCTTTCACGGCTTTCCAATGCATTTGACCGGGATTGGCTTGATATCTGCTCATGACACTCAGAGCAAATGCCACATCCGGTCTGGTGGATATCATCCCATACATGATACTCCCTATGGCTGACGCATATGGTATGTGTGTCATTTTCTCTATCTCTTCGTCAGTCTTGGGACACATAGACTTGGATAGAGAGACTCCATGACACATAGGTAGATGTCCTCTCTTAGACTCATCCATTGAAAACTTTTTCAATATAGTGTCGATGTAGGTAGCTTGAGTAAGTCCTATCATTCTCTTAGATCTATCTCTATAGATCTGTATCCCTAGAATATAGGACGCCTCACCCAAATCCTTCATCGAGAATCTACCTGATAACCATATCTTTGTTGACTGCAACATCCCTATATCATTCCCAATGAGTAAGATATCATCAACATAAAGTACTAAGAATGTCACAGCATCCTTAACTACTTTCTTGTACTGCACGGTTCCTCCGGGTTCTTGATGAAACCAAAATCCTTTATTGTTTCATCAAATTTCTGGTTCCAACTTCTTGATGCTTGTTTGAGACCATAGATCGATCTCTGAAGCTTGCATACCTTATGCTCGCTTCCCATGGATGTGAATCCCTCGGGCTGCATCATATAGATTTCTTCCTTAATGTTTCCATTAAGAAATGCAGTCTTCACATCCATTTGCCATATCTCATAGTCATACCATGCTGCTATGGCAATAAAAATTCTTATGGACTTGAACATTGCGACTGGTGAAAAAGTTTCATCCTAGTCAACTCCTTGTCTTTGAGTATAACCTTTTGCCACCAATCGTGCCTTGTAGGTCAGTACCTTTCCATCAGCCCAAGTTTTCTCTTATAGATCCATTTACACCCTAATGGAACAATTCCATCGGGAGGATCTACTAAAGTCCAAACTTGGTTTGTATTCATCGAATCTATTTCCGACTGCATAGCTTCAAGCCATAAATTTGAATTTGCATCAGAAATTGCTTCCTTGAAGTTTCTTGGATCACATCCAATGTCGGGTTCACTTTGATCCCCTTCAAGAAGAAAACCATATCTAATAGGAGGCCTAGAAGTCCTCTCGGATCTTCTAGTAATAGGCGTGTCAATCAATGGTTCCTAAGGTGTAGGATCATTATTTTGTATCTCGGGTTCTTCTCGAATTTCTTCGTGTTCCATCATCTTGCCTTTCTTATCCAATAAGAACTCCTTCTCCTAGAAGGTGGCATTCCTTGAAACAAACACTTTTGTTTCAGTAGGATGATAGAAATAATATCCGATTGAATTCTTCGGATACCCTACAAAATAACATAAGGTGGATCGACTATCCAACTTATCTCCCACTGTCTTCTTCACGTAAGCAGGACATCCCCAAACCCTCAAGTACGAATACTTAGGAGCTTTGACATTCCATAACTCGTATGGTGTTTCGTTCACTGCTTTAGTGTGGACGTTGTTCAACAACAATACCGCCGTTTCAAGAGCATAGCCCCAAAACGAAGGTGGGAGCTCAGTGAAGCTCATCATGGATCGAACCATGTCCAACAAAGTTCGATTGCGACGCTCCGAAACACCATTAAGCTGAGGTGTCATAGGAGGAGTCCACTGAGAGAGAATCTCATTCTCTTTTAGATAGCTCAAAAACTCGGTACTCAAGTATTCTCCACCTCGATCCGATTGAAGTGCTTTAATCCTCTTACCTAGTTTGTTTTCTACTTCAGCCTTGAATTCTTTGAACTTTTCAAATGATTCAGACTTATATTTCATCAAATATAAGTACCCATACCTAGAATAATCATCAGTAGAGGTAATGAAGTAGGTGTGACCAAATTTTGTACCAATACTAAATGGTCCGCAAACATCCGTATGGATCAAATCCAATAGATTTTGACTACGCTCAGGTTTTCCTTTGAAAGGAGATTTAGTCATTTTTCCTTTCAGGCAGGACTCACAAGTAGGTAGAGAGTTAATATCAGACATATCAAACATGCCCTCTCCCACTAGCTTGTTCATCCTCCTTGAGGAAATATGACCTAGCCTAGCATGCCAATGGTTTGCCGGGTTTTGACTATCGATTTTCCTTTTGTTCGTTGTTACCGGTTTATCAACATAATTTATTGGAACATCTTTTAATTTTAAGTTATATAGATCGTTTTCAAGTTGTCCATTTCCAATCAAACATTCATTCTTGTAAATATTGCAAATCCCATTCATAAAATTGCAAGAAAAACCATCTCTATCAAGCATAGAAACAGAAATAATGTTTTTAATCAAGTCTGGAACAAATAAAACATCTCTCAAAAGTAACTTAAAATCGTTCTGCAAAATTAAATAAACGTCTCCCACAGCTTTGGCTTCAACTCTAGAACCATTTCCGAGCCTCAGCTGGGTCTCACCCATTCTAAGCTTGCGACTTCTTGTCATCACCTGCAAATCATTGCAAATGTGAGATCCACATCCGGTATCCAATACCCAAGAAGTAGTATTAAGTGAAACATTTATTTCAATATAAAACATACCCTTCACAGTTCGCAACTGCTCTAGATATTCCTTGCAGTTACGTTTCCAATGACCGGGTTTCTTGCAGTGATGGCAAACATCCTTGGACTTTTCCATGTTTGAAGCCTTTGTCTTGTTCTTCTTCTCGGGTCCGGTTTTCTTGGATGGGGCAGAACGTTTCTTACCCTTTGTACTTGGCCCCTTCTTAGCAGAAGAAGAGGAGCCCACCAAGAGAACCGGTTTATCCTTCTTTAAAGTGGCTTAATAAGTTACAAGCATATTGATCATCTCTTCAAGGGAGGCCTCTATCTTGTTCATATTGAAATTCCCCACAAAACCGTCAAACGATGAAGGAATAGAGAGAAGTAATAAGTCCACATTGAGTTCATGCTCCAATACCAATTCAAGCGTTACCAACTTCTGAATGAGCCAAATCACGCGTACCCCATGATCACGGACCGAAGTCCCTTCACGCATGCGACACGTCATTAACTCTTTTACAGTAGCGAACCTTTCAGCTCTCGATTGAGCCCCAAAAAGTTCCTTGAGTTGTACGTGAATGTCAGCAGCATTCACGGTATCCTCAAATCGCCTCTGGAGTTCATCAGACATCGAAGCTTGCATATAGCATTTGGCCTTGATATCATGGTCCCACCATTTATCAGCTGGTGTTTCCTTCGGAGGATATTTTTCTAACACGTAGAACATCTTCTCCGAGGTCAAGACAATCTTCAACTTACGGAACCATTTCGTATAGTTTGCGCCAGTCAGTTTGTTTTGTTCGAGAATAAAGAATAGTGGATTGCGCGAATTCATCTTAATGAAATACTGAAAAGAACAGACAATAATCAGTGATTGTTTAATTAATTTACTAAGACATAAAATAGGCAAAATTTATTTTATGAATCTCACTCCCACTATTTTAACGATTTCACTACCCTCTAGTGAAAACGAGAAACATTTTCTTTAGTGGGAACATGGAGTCCAATTGACAAACTATAGTCCCAAATAATATCAGCCAACCATAATTTTCAAAAGGTAGAGCCCAATTGCTTCCAAAGCAACCTCCATGTTTTTTACCTCATGTCCAATAAGGGTCCAATAATATGACGTCGTTTATTGTGACATGTCAAGATGACCCATCAATATTAAGTTGTGATGGACGGTCGCCATGTGGATCCTCAATAATATGAGCCAATCCCATGGGAGTTCCATCCAACTTACAACATGTGTCGATCCAATGTACAGCTTTCCGACGAACGGGCCCCCCCAATAATATGAGCCGGACCGTATCCGCGGGTAGCATCTTATACATTGATCGTTGATGGAAGGTAGGATCATTTAAACAATATTTTAATTTCCTTTATTTATCTTGATATCAATTTTAAATCATATTTAAAATGAGGGATTTTATTTTTTTGAAAATCTGTCTCATCATTTAAAATTTGTATGCTTGCGGGATTCATACAATTTAGTCTAAACATGCATACAACGATAATATCATATATTATATTTTAGGATGATCGATTCCATTACTAATCGACCCGTGGTTGCCAATCACGAGTCTAAGTCCAATCCTAGGTGATATGCAAGTATGCAATGCAATCCTATTACATTGTGCTTCCAATTTACATTTCTTCAGTCTTTATCATTGCTTGCTGGTCCCACCTCCATCTTCAAAATCTCCCACTATTTCTAGTGAATTTACAATAAATTACTATGACAAATAAAGGGATACATTATAGGGGTGGGAACGGGCCATAAACCAGGCCCACTTTTATTATAAATGATAAAATCAAATTTGGGCCATAACTAGACCCATTAATAAAACCCAACAATCAATAATAAAACCAAATGTAAACAACAAAACTTACACCTATAATATTGGTCATGGCAATCGATCATCCTTATCCAATAATATTTAATTCCAAATTAATTTAATTGAATAACATGCAGTGGCAATAAATTTAAATAGATAAAATCATATTTCACATATAAAATTTTATTTTATATACAAAATCATATTTTATCTAGTTTATCCATAAAATCATATTTTAAATATAAAATCCAATTTTATACATAAAATCATATTTTATTATCAATTGTATCAAAATTATTAATTAAAGATTTAATTTATTGGATTAAATTTATAAATTTCCAAAATTCAAAATTTATCCAAAAATTAATTTTCTTAAAATTTTGGGCTCAAACAATTTTGACCCATTGCCTCATGGACTAATCCAAACAATTTTCAATTGGTCTAAAATTTATAATTTCTAAAATTATAAAATAATAAAAGAAAATTTAAATTTAATTTTTTGGGGCTGCCCGGGACAATCCCGGGCAGCCCGCCCTGCCCTGCTAGGCTGGGCCATAGCCCAGCCTAGCTTTCGGCCCAGCCCAGCAGCTGGGCTACTAGGCCGCCACCTGCGGCCCAGTTGCGCACTAGGCTAGGGCAACATTTGCCCTAGCCCAGCTGCTGGGCCACTGGGCCGCCACCTGCGGCCCAGTTGCGCGCTGGGCTAGGGCAACATTTGCCCTGGCCCAGCCGCCAGGCTGCTGGGCCGCCTTACGCGGCCCAACTGGATGATGGGCTAGGGCAACTGTTGCCCTAGCCCAGCGGCTGCGCGCCGGCCGGCGGGCGACGGCTGCCCGCTGCCCTTCCGGGCAGCCGGCAGCCCCACCCCAAAAAAAATTTTTTTTTTTTTTTTTTACTTATGATTTGAATTTCGGGCAGCCGGCAGCCCCACCTTTTTACTTATTATTTGAAAATTGAGGCATGGTACAATTTTGATAAAGTTTTAATCGTATGATCCAAGAGCAACCTGGCTCTGATACCACTGTTGGAATACTGTCGTTCTCCGAATCGAAAAAGAAAGTGATACCCGGTGCAGCGGAAGTTTTAAAATTTTATATGGAACGATTCCATATGGGTATCAAATTCCTACGATTAAAATTGATAATATATAAAATTTAAGCAATCGAAATTTTACCTCAAAATCTCGAAGCGAGATTATGGACACCAACAGATTAAACTGCTCTTGTTGTATATCCCAGGAACTGATGAACGAACAATTCTTCAATCAGGTCCACGAACAGAAATTTAATCCCTCTGATAGACTGCACTAGAAAGTCTATCAAAAGTTTCTACGAAGAGATAGAATAGATATGATATGTTAAATCAGTCTGCAAATTCAAAAATTCACAGACTGAATTTTCGAACACAGTAGGGGAGGGGGGGCGGCCGAATTCTCTAGAGAGAGTGCTCTAGGGTTTTCGAAAATTATGACCTATGTTGTTTAATTTCTGTACTGCAATAACTTATTTATAATGTGGGCTGCTAAAAGCTTAGGGCCCATTAGTCATAAGTTCAAGCCTGACAAGCAAAGCCCGCATGTTCAGAAATTAATATAAAATTCATCGTGACTCAGATTGATAAACCAATTTCACCAATGTGCACAGAAACCATTTCTGCATCTTTTAAAGTCAAGATAAATTTTCTGAATCCGAATTCAGTGGTTTCCAAAAATGTCCATCACTATGTCATTTTATAAAATCTTACTCCCTCTACTTTTAAATAAGAAGTTCCACTTCTTTAATCACTAAATTTAACTCTTTAAATTTAATTATCTCAACGGGGATTAGAAATCCATTACTTGTGTGACCCTCATTGGTTCAGGGATACAGCTAGCCATGTGCTCACAACTCCTTGTGACTCGGAACAACAATTTCCGACTTGCCCATCGAATCATGGTAAGAGCGCCTAGCAACATCGCCCCATGATTCCCTAGGTATCATTGATAGTGCCTGCAAGAACCAATAGATTTTGGTTAGCGTACAGTACGGTCCCTTCATCTATATATCCCGATCGAATCAACAACCATTGGTAAATCAAGAGTCGTTCAAGATTCGATAACTATGCAATACATCTTGAAGATCAAATAGTGACATCGCATGTGCTAGTAGGAAACCAAGTAACCTAAAACACATCATGTACTCTGGCCAGAGATTCGTCACACTAATATCTCCTCAGATTGCATAGGATATCCACACTCACAAGTATGTGGTGAATCCTTGACAACAAAGCATCGACTCCTATATGTGTCGTAACTGTACCCAATCCCGACACCTGATGACCCTTATAGAGTCGATAAACGAGTCAAAGTAAAGTAATAGCATATAGAGTCTCAATGATGTTTCAAGTAGTAAGGACTAATGGTGTACAACCAAAACCGCAGACTTTATCCACTCGATAAGTGATAACCACTTGGAAAGTCCGGATAGGGTAGTTCAATCATTCATCATATGAATATCCATTTGCATGCTTTGAACATCTCTATGTTCCATACCAATGAAACGTGGTACTCGGCATCGCAAACGCTAGTCTCAATCTCAAGCGATCCTTATCCTTATTAACGGACGGCTCAATTGATTAGGAACTGTTTAGAATATCTGACTTTAAGATGTGTTTCATGATAGCCATCCCCATGTGCTACCACATCTTACATACACTATAGTATATTCAAGGTCTTCATCTAAACATCTTATAGTATGTCACAACATAATAATATGATAAAAGATAAAGTAAATGCCATTATAAAAATGTAAATTATATTAAACAAAATATTGTTTATACATAGAGTCATAAAAGCCCTTAGCCACAAGTTGGCTCACCGGGCACCCACTCTTTCACTCATACGATCCCGTATCTGTGTCACAATATCGGTAGTCTGCTGTACAATCTCGGGACCAAGTAAAATCCTCTCGCCAACCTCATCCCAATGCACTGGCGATCTACATCTCCTCCAGTAGAGAGCTGCATAAGGACCATACCTATAGACGACTGAAAACTGTTGTTATAGGTAAACTCCACTAATGGCAGTCTAGTCTCCCAAGAGCCCTGAAAATCAATGACACAAGCTCTCAGTAGATCCTCAAGAATCTGGATCACCCTCTCCGACTAACCATCTGTCTGGGGATGGAACGCTGTACTGAATAATAGCCGAGTCCCCAAAGCTGTGTGCAAACCCTTCCAGAATGCAGACGTAAATCTCGGATCTCTGTCCGATACTATTGACACTGGTATGCCATGCAGTCTAACAATCTCCTTGATGTAAAGCTCTTCATACTGCGTCAATGAGTAAGTAGTCCTCACCGGCAATAAATGAGCTGACTTGGTGAGTCTATCCACGATCACTTAAATAGTTGTACATCCTCTAGTACTCCTCGGAAGGCCAACTACAAAGTCCATCGTGATGTTCTCCCACTTCCACTCTGGAATGGGTAGAGGCTTAAGTAACCCTGCAGGATGCTGAAACTCTGCCTTGACCTGCTGACAAGTCAAGCACTCTGATACAAATCGGCCAATATCTCTCTTCATGCCGGGACACCAATACAATGACTGCAAATCTCTATACATCTTCGTACTTCCGGGGTTAATGGAATACGGAGATGTATGAGCCTCTCTCAAGATCTCAATCCTCAACTGATCAATGTTCGGTACCCACATACGACCATGGTACTGAACGATACCATCAACAACTGTATAGAGAAGCCCGCCCTTGGCTTCATCTCTCTGCCTCAATCGCTGCAACTCCTCATCTGCAGGCTTTCCAACTCTGATACGATTCAGAAGATTTGGTTGTACCTCTAACACTGCCAAACTCGGTGCCTGACCGCTCGAGTACAACTCCAGCTCGAATCTCTGAATCTCCTCCTGAAGTGGCAACTGAACTGTCACACAAGATACCACTGAAGTCTTCCGACTCAACGCATCAGCCACTACATTAGCCTTACCCGGATGGTAGCTAATGTCACAGTCATAATCCTTAACTAATTCCAACCATCGGCGCTGTCTCATGTTCAACTCCTTCTGTGAAAAGAAGTACTTAAGACTCTTGTGGTCTGTGAAAATCTTGCACTTCTCACCATACAGATAGTGCCTCCAGATTTTCAAAGCGAAAACCACTGCTGCTAGCTCCAAGTCATGCGTCGGATAGTTCTGCTCATGAATCTTCAACTGTCTCGACGCATAAGCAATGACTCGATCACTTTGAATCAATACGACGCCCAACCCAAGCTTAGACGCGTCCGTGTAAACCACTAAATCCTCGTGTGGAACAGGCATCGCCAACACTGGCGCAGATGTGAGTGCTTCCTTAAGTCGATCGAAGCTCCTCTGACAGTCTGAACTCCATATAAACTTCGCAATTTTCTTGGTCAAGGAAGTCAAGGGTACTGCAATAGAAGAAAAACCCTTGATGAACTTTCGGTAGTAGCCTGCTAAACCCAAGAAACTGCGAATCTCTGAAGCATTCTTTGGAATTCCCCAATCCTGCACTGCCTGCACATTCGTCTGATCCACCGCTATCCCATCTTTCGAAACTATATGGCCAAGAAATGCTACCTGCTCTAGCCAAAACTCGCACTTACTGAATTTTGCAAACAGTCGATGCTCCCTCAAATTCTGCAATGCTGTCTGCAAGTGCTGTCTATGCTCCTCAATGCTCCTCGAGTAGATCAAGATATCATCAATAAATACTATGATAAACTGATCTAAGTACGGCTGAAATACGCGGTTCATGAGATCCATGAAGACCGCTGGAGCATTGGTCAATCCAAACGGCATTCCTAAGAACTCGTAATGCCCATAGCGAGTCCGGAATGCAGTCTTGGACACATCTGCATCTCTGACCCTCAACTGATGATAGCCAGATCTCAGATCGATCTTAGAGAAAACCGAATCTCCCTGCAACTGATCGAACAAATCCTCAATCTTCGACAGTGGATACTTGTTCTTCACAGTGACCCTGTTGAGCTCTCGGTAATCGATACAAAGTCTCATGCTACCATCCTTTTTCTTCACAAACAACATTGGAGCTCCCCAAGGAGAAAAGCTAGGATGAATAAAGCCCTTCTCCAACAACTCTTGAATCTGCTCCTTCAACTCTTTCATCTCGGTAGGAGCAAGTCGATACGGTGCCTTAGAGATAGGCACAGTACCTGGTATCAGATCAATACTGAACTCCACCTCTCTAGCTGGTGGGACTCCCGAAACGTCCTCCGAAAAGACATCTGAAAATTCACAAACCACCTCTATATCTGACAATGATCTGCTAGGTGGTTCTGATGAAGTGACTACACTGGCGAGAAACCCCTGGCAACCACATCTCAATAACTTCCTCGTACGTGTATAAGAGATAACAGGCGAGATCTCACTGCTCGGAGATGCATAGAAAACAAACTGGTCGCCTACCACTGGTTTCACTGCCACTGTCCTCTGCCGAAAATCAATCACTGCTCCATTGACTGACAACCAATCCATACCCAAAATCAGATCGAATCCAGTCAACGGTAAAACCACAAAATCTTCTTTGATAGTATGTCCCTGTAACTCCATCTCCAAATCTCTGCAGACGCTAGTGGTAGTAAGAATCTGACCAGACGGCATAGTGACATCGTAACCTGTTACAGCAACCTCAGGCTTGATGCCTACCCGCCTGATAAACTCTAGGGAGATGAACGAATGCGTGGCTCCTGAATCTAGCAACGCAAACGTGGAATTTCCTCCCACTAGAATTCTCCCTGCACGCAGAAAATCCCAACAATCGCATACTAAACTTACTTTTCTCCCAATACAAGTTACAAAATATTTCTCTTAATTAAACACGAATAAAATGAACATCCTACTCTAACCAAACAAACAGATAATTCATGCAATGTAAAATCATGAAGTAAATTCCCAAAAATTTCTTAAAAGAAGAACTTTAGGAAATATCGGTGATTAAGGAGGTATCTGGGTCTGCCTCCTTAGCCTGCATGACGAACACCCGCCCAGTGGTGTTCTTCCTCTTCGGGCAGTTATATGAAACATGCCCTGGCTCCTTGCAAACATAGCATACATTGGACCCCACTAGACACTTCCCGGTGTGCGGCTTCTGACACTGCGGGCAGATTGGAACTCCTCCAGTATTAGGGGCCCCGCCCCTCTGCTGCTGCTGTGGCTGATGCCCCTGAGGCCTCTGCTACTGTCCTTGCTGATTCAGGCCCTTAGACAGCCCACTATACGGCTTCTTCGCAGGAGGCTACGAAGTCGCCCTCTGATACCCTGGCTGAAACTGCCTCTTACTCTGCTGCTCTCGCTGCATCTCTCGCCTCCCTTCCTCAGAACGTAATGCTCTGCTAACTGCCGCCTCATAAGTAGTGACATCCACCATGCGAACGTCATGCTTGATGTAAGCCCGCAAACCATCCACAAATTGCCTCAACTTATCTGGCGCACTGTGAGCAATAAGAGGCACGAAACGACACCCTCTCTCGAATTGGGTGATGTAATCCACCACAGACTTGTCTCCTTGGCGGAGACTCATAAACTCCCGGATCATGCGACTGCGCACATCCTCAGTGAAATACTTGGCATAGAACATGCGTCTGAACTCTATCCAAGTCAATGTAGGTAGATTCACACCTCGAACCGCACCTTCCCACCAAGAGGCTGCATCACCTCTCATCATATACACTGCACACTTCACCCTGTCAGCATCAGTGATCCCCATGTAGTCAAATATGGACTCCAGTGATCGAATCCACCCCTCAGCAATGAGTGGATCAGTGGTGCCG
The DNA here is from genome assembly GCF_033568475.1 of Henckelia pumila. Taxonomy (NCBI): domain Eukaryota; kingdom Viridiplantae; phylum Streptophyta; class Magnoliopsida; order Lamiales; family Gesneriaceae; genus Henckelia; species Henckelia pumila. The sequence continues at coordinate 49,610,562 of NC_133123.1, forward strand.
ACAAACTCCTTAGGTCCCTTCTTCTGGAACCGCTCGGCAACATCCTCATCATGTGTGAGCCTAGGACGTGCCGCTTGCTGCTCCAATAGAGCAGTAATCCCAGCCATCATATTCGTATTGGCCTGCTCCAATGCTGAAAGCGGATTCTGCGGAGGTGGACGTGGAGGTCCCCCGCATCTGTTAACCTGTCTCGAAGGCATTCTGCACCACCACATATTTTTTTACGTAAATCGTAATGCATAACTTAAGGGTTCTAAAACTTTTCTAACATGAAAATCTTAAATCATTACATATGATCCTTATAAATCATAAGAAAACAATTAAAACTTACAGACCGGTAGTAGGATTTCTGAGCTTCACGTGGCAGTAAGACACCCTCCAAGGACCGCGCTTTGATACCAAATAAAATGCCTACTACTAATAAATGCAGAAATTTTTTTTTTTTAAATAATATTACTATACATACATGCCCATACATATATGTATATAAAAATAACATACTTTTTCTTAAATAACCTGAAAAATATTAAATAAATAAATCCTTAAAAATATTTCATGCATCAATTTAAAATAATAAACAATGCTGCTGAAAAATCTCATATGCGGAAACAATAATAAAATAAAACATGTTTCAAAATTCAACATAATAAACTAAATAGCTGCGACGGTCACGAGGTCCACTGCTCCGTGAGCTCATAAGTCCTCACCACCGGTAGGAGCTACATAAACGTCATCATGCTCACCTGCACCATATAAGCGTAGTGAGCCTAGGGGCTCAACATGTCTAATCCTTTTATAACAAGGTTAAAAATAATGCATCACATAATTACTAATACATATACATGTACATGAGTATGCATGGAAATATTTTCATTACATAATAAAACAGCTGAATCAGAAACTGAATCATAACCATAATCATAAACATATTATTTCTTCATCATATATAACATAATTGAGTAATGCTTTTGAAACGTGAAGATGATCCTATCCATAAGTGTGACGCTCATGTGTCGATTGATCAGTCTCCTGAACCAACGTACGATGGCGGTGATAAATCACCTCCTATGGTAGTAAACTACCGAATCATATGGTGGATAACCACCCCTATGGTAGTAAAACTACCGAATCATATGGTGGAAAACCACCCCTATGTCCCACATACTTCAATTTCCACCAAAATATTTTATTGCTCATCATTTACATAATTATATACATAAAAAATTTCATGAATGCATGCACTGAAAATATGTCTGTAATATATATTTAATTTATTTTCATAATAAATATACTTATACTTAAAATATAAACTTTATGCATAAAATAATTAAATATATATTCCGGACTTAGTTATTTTTCATGGATTGGTCCAAACTGCTGGTCTCTCTACTAAACCCCTTAACTAACTTAAAGTCCATTAACTAACTTAAAGCCCATAATTAATAAATAATTTAAAAAATTATAATTTTTACTAAAATAAAATACTTAAATGTTATTGGGCTTAAATAAAAATATTTAGGCCCAATAACTAATTAATTCATAAAAATTCCTAGATTGGCCCAATAAAATCACTGACTGGCCCAAAAATTCCTATGGGCCCACAAGCCCATAAAAATCATCGGGCTAACTTAAAAATAATTTTGAAAGCCCAAATAAAATTATTTGGAGGCCCAAATAATTTTATTTCAAATTAATTGGTCCAAAAACCAATTAAAACATTAAACACTTTAAAATTAAAATACTCGAGCCCGGCCCACCTAACCCGGACCCGGACTCACTTGACCCGACCCACTACCCTACAGACCCAACTCGGACCACCCAGACCCGTCCCAGCAACCCCCAAATCCCAAACCCAATTCCCCCCCCCCCCCCTTCTTCCTCTCTCGGCCGCGAGCAGCAGGCCTTCTTGGCCTGCTGCCGGCCAGCTCCGGCCGCTCCTGGCCGGAGTGCAACCACCCAGACGTAGCCAACGTCTGGGTGGTCCTAACTCACCATGGCTTAGCCCGAGCCATGACCCAAGCCAAGAAGCCGAAGGCTTCTTCTCAGAAACCCTAAACTGCAGCTCTTTGACCAACTCAACCCTAGACCTGAACCTAGCCGACTCCAGCCCCTATAATCCGATCATGGCTCACTTCCTAGGACCCTAGCCCACCTCTGACTCGAGCCCTAGCCTCTGGACCGAACCATGAAACAAGAAAACGTGAATCATGACTGAAACCATCAACAAACATGCATCAAATCATACATTCTTGCATAAAACGAAAAGTTCCTGATAAATTCTAAAATAAAAACCATCATGCATGATTAATAGCTTATATGGTGGCCAAGAGAAGGATTTAGACATGCCTTGAATTTATTTGACGAGAGTTGATGCGTTTACGGGTCTCCGGGACGACGAACGGACCAAAAACCTTCAAAACTAGAGCTTGATCGGCTATGGGGCTTGAAGTTTTCTGTCAAAAATGGTGGAGGAGGCTGATGAACGTGAGAATGGGGGTGGGAAGAGGTGGTGTCGGCTAAGGAGATGGTGGTGGGGTTTGGGGTAGGTTTAGGTTTAATAATAGGTTAATAATTAAAAATAATATGTATCTAGTTAATATACCTAAAAAAATATAATTAAAACTCTCTTATAATAATAATAATCTGAAGTAAAATCATAAATCCCGAAATTATAAATTAAGGGATTTTTAAAATTTAAATAAAGTCATTAAAATGACTTATTTTGGCTAAAAATCAACCCTTAACTAAATATATAACTAAATACTAAAATTTTCTTGACAAAATATCTTAAAATATTATTTTAAGGCTCATAAAACTCTTAAAATATTTTTGGCTAAGAATTTTGTTATCTCGTCCGTCCACGGCCCTGTCTACGCGATCAAAACAATTAATTTCTTAAAAATCTAAAAATACCATAATTGCGGGTTACATGCTAAAATACATTTAAATCATGCATATATTTCACATAATATCACATAAATACATTTAACCCCAAATATAAATTTTAAATAATTATTTTCCTTAATTATGCATGCAAATTTACGTATTAAAATTTTCGGGTGTTACAATGACGATAGCATATCTAAGACGGATTGAGAAAAGATCATCGTTTGGACATGTTTTCGATTTTTGAAAGAATTGTTGCAAAATCTGATTTTTAGGGGCTGCCTATTTCGAAATTAGGCTGAAGAATTGGTGATGATATTTGAATGATATGATTGTATTAATGCTGTTAATGCCTTTGGAAGACCAAAATCGTATCGTTACGCCGTCGGGTTATAGTTGATGAAATTATGAAATTGTAAAGGCTGATTTCGAAATCTTTATGAGAGAATGAAGATGATATGATTCATAGAATGTTGATTTCATGTTTGTGAATCAAGTTTAGAGTTGTTAAGATTTATGGTTTCGAAATCGGTATGCCGTCGGTTGAATTTCGGTTCTTTGATCAAGTTTTAAGTTATTAAGCATTGAATGGGATTGGAAGATGATTGTGAATTGTATAATACTTCCTTTCAGACTTGAGATGAAGATCATCGATCTCGAGTCAAAGTATTCAAAGCGATAAGAATATGAATCGAAGAATTCGAGTCGAATGAAATTTGAAGCAAACAAGATCTTTGACTAGCAAGGTGAATGAGCAAGAGTTGGAATGAACAGATTGAGCCATGTTTGAGCAAAGCCTTACGAGGTTCAAGTACTTCAGATTTAATATTGAAAGGTATGAATAGACATTAATAAGATGGGCAGAATAACTCGAGATTGTTTCTGATTATCGAGTTGCCTAAAATCGCATACATGCATGTTTTCATATATGTTATTGTTTACGTTTACATAGATGGGATAGATTATTCAAGATAGCTATCTTCTTGAATTCCCAGAATATTTATGTAAATGTTTACTTGTCTTCTTTGATTTATAGTATTTTCTGTATTGAACATGTTTATGTAGTACATGTGATACTTACAGATTTGTCAGTATCGTTGAGTGATTATATGCTCATATGATGATATGATTAATGTGTTCAAGATGTTGTTTTAGCTTATGTATATTTGATGCATACAAAACATGTTGCATTCATCTTGAACTCCAGCCTGTAAAGCACAGAGGGTTGAAAGGCTTAGAGTGCATATGACGTTTGGAGGGCTGTAGTTGAGTGACACGGAATGTAGACTTACTTCCTGAGCCAGAAGACTCACTATAGTTGCACCAAAGTTAGGGAAAATGAAGTATTCAACTTCACCTCGATTGGGTGAGTTGGTGTTTGTTGAAGATTTTATTTCCTCGGGATCCCAGAACTATGATTTATTGATATCAGATTTGATAGCCTATTCCTTGGCACATGCATTACATTTGTGCATTAACCTAGAGATTTTTATGGTTTAGAATATGCAGTTATAAATGCTAGCATGTTGTGATATGCAATTCTAGATATTAATGTTTTGTTATGCTTTATATGCTATTTCTTTCGATGAATCGTTTACATGTTTTATGATTTCAGATTTTTATGGCATATAGATTTCATATACTTTAATGATGTATATGCATGTCGTTCATACTGAGAGTTATTCTCATCGGAGTTATCCGGCTGTTGCTTTGTTGTATGTGTGCATTGCATCAGGTTGGGGCATGATCAAGCTAGAGTTGGCTTGGATAGATCAAGAAGAGTCATAGCATGTGGTGACTCGGGTTTTAAGCAAATGACATGGATTTATGATTTGGTAATCATGTTAGAAAGCAAGAACCTTTGTATAAGTTGTTTTTGTCAAGTATTGATTTATACTTGAGAATTCATGTATTCTAGATCACTTGATATTAGTTTGAATGCATGTAAAATTATCTAAAATCATGTTGAGAAGTTTATATAAGTTTGTATTTGAATTGGAATCAAATTGTACAGCAAAGATTCATTTTTATGTTCTGGACAGGGTGCCCGCTCGATCGGGTGAACTCCACCGATCGAGTGCGGCCTGTGAATTTCCAAAACAGAGACATGAGTTTTTGGGCTCGCTCGATCGGGTGAGTTCCACCGATCGAGTGAGACCAAAAGTGTTGCAGACCGAGAGCTGGATTTTCTAGCTCGCTCGATCGGCTGAGTTTGCCCGATCGAGCGAGGTAATGGTTTTTTAAAAAAAAATTAATAAATTTTTAGCTATTGGTTTATTATTCATGTATTGTTTGATTAATTGTTAATTAATCGTTTATTGCCCTAAGATGAGATTAGCAACCGGAGGTCCCCACATAATCTTTGCTTAATAATATCAAAAGAATTCTCTTGCTCCTCGCCCCAATGGAATGAAACGTTCTTCTTGATCACCGCAGTCATAGGAGCCGCCAAAGTGCTAAAATCTTTTACAAATCTCCTATAAAAACTTGCAAGACCATGAAAACTCCGAACTTGACCAATAGAAGTAGGCGTTGGCCAATCTCGAATTGCACTTACCTTGTCCTCATCAACTTTGACACCTTGAGCACTCACAACTAAACCAAAAAACACAAGTTCTTTTGTACAAAACACACACTTTTTCAAATTAGCATACAAATGTTCAGCTTTTAGTGTGATTAGCACAATTTTCAAGTGTTCAACATGCTCATTCAAGTTCTTGCTATACACCAAATGTAAGGTCCAAAAAGTCCACTAGCTTAATCACGATTAATAGATTTAATTATATGATTTAATGCATGTTATTTAGAATATTTAATTGTTATGTGGAATTATGTGAATTATTGGATGCCTTGAATTATGTGATTGCTATGTTTTTTTTTTTAAAGTTTTCAGATTGGTATTAATTTTGGGTCGTAGGTACGAGTCTAGCCTTGAAACGAGTTAAGAAAAATATTTTAAGTAAAGTTAGTAGATGCAGAAGTATTTTATTGAGTGGGGGAGTAAAATTTTAAAGGATTTTAAATGTAACTAATGGGCCGTGTTGGAGCCCATTAGTCACAAAATAAAAGCGTTTAGAAATTTTATTCTGAACTCTCATTTGAACGCTCACATTTCTTCCTCAAAATCTCTCTCAAATGCTGCATCAAGGCTAGGGTTCTTCAGAGGCTCGAGGCTAGATCGTCCTACCGCTCAGGTTATTTCCAATCGAATCAATCCAAGCAAGTTTTTACTGTTTTTAAACTCATTCAAGAATATAGTTATTTTCAAGGTAATGAAAGAGTGAGTGCCCGGTTAGCCAACTTATGGCTAAGGGCTTTTGTGACTCTATGTATAAACAATCCTTGTTTAATATAATTTACATTCATTAATGACATTATCTTTGTCTTTCTTCATATTGTTATATTGTGATATACTATTGTTGTTTTGATAAAGACCTTGAATATACTATAGTGTAAGTAAGATGAGATAGTGAATAAAGAGAGATCACTATTATGAAACACATCTTATAGTCACTGTATATTCAAAACAGTTCCTAGTCAATTGAGTCGTCCGCTAATAAGGATAAGGATCGCTCGAGATTGAGACTAGCATTTGTGATGCCAAGTACCATGTTTCATTGGTAATGGACATGGAGATGTTCAAAGCATGCAAATGGATATTCATATGATGAATGATCGAACTACCCTATTCGGACTTTCCAAGTGGTTATCACTTATCGAGTGGATAAAGTCCGCGGTTTTGGTTGTACACCATTAGTCCTTACTACTTGAAACATCATTGAGACTCTATATGCTAGTACTGTACTTTGACTCGTTTACCGACTCTATTGGGGTCATCAAGTGTCGGGATTGGGTACAGTTACGACACATATAGGAGTCGATGCTTTGTTGTCAAGGATTCACCACATACTTGCGAGTGTGGATATCCTATGCGATCTGAGGAGATATTAGTGTGACGAATCTCTGGCCAGAGTACATGATGTGTTTTAGGTTACTCGGTTTTCCTAGTAACACATGCGATGTCATTATTTGATCTCCAAGATGTAATGCATAGTTATCAAATCTCGAACGACTCTCGATGCACCAATGGTTGTTGATTCGATCGGGATATATGGATGAAGGGACCGTACTGTACGCTAACCAAAATCTACTGGTTCTTGCGGGCACTATCAGTGATACCTAGGGAATCATGGGGCGATGTTGCTAGACGCTCTTACCATGATTCGTTGGGCAAATCGGAAATTGTTGTTCCAAGTCACAAGGAGCCCACGGCTAGCTGTATCCCTGAACCATTGAGGGTCACACAAGTAATGGATTACTAAACCCCGTTGAGATAGTTAAATTTAAAGATTAAATTTAATGAAAGAGAAGTTGGACTTCTTAACTAAAAGGGAGTGGAATTTCCTAAAATGACATAGGGATGGACATTTTTGGAAATCACTGAATTCGGATTCAGAAATATTATCTTGACTTTAAAAGGTGCAGAAATGGTTTTTGTACACATTGGTGAAATCGGTTTATCAATCGGAGTCATGATGAATTTTATATTAATTTCTATAACAACGGGCTTGGCTTGTTGGGCTTAAGTTATGGATTGTGGGCCCTAAGGAGTTAGATTCCTAATACAATTATAACTTAATCTAGTCTAGAAATTATCTATAAATACATGTGTAGTGTTCGAAAATTGACACAATTCATTCTTGCAATTTTCGAAATCACACATATATTTTAAAGGGGAATTTTCGAAAATTCCTCTGTCCCTTTAGAGAAAATTCGGTCTGTGATTTTTGTGAAAAATTACATTCCAAATTAACAGATCAAATCTGTTTATTCTCTTCGATAAACATCTGATTGATTTCTAGTTCAATCAATCAGAGAGTTTTTGTTTTCTGTTCGTGGACCTTATTCCGGTGATTGATCGTGAAGCCATCGGTTCCCGGGATATACAAGAATAGCAGATTAAATTCTGTTGGAGTCCATAATCAAGCTTTTGCTTGAAGAGGTAAAATATTATTAATTGTGATTATTATTATTTTACTTGCAACATAATTTAATCGTAAAGTTTTGATACCCATAATATGGAATCGTTCCATATCGAAAATAAAAAATTTTAAACTTCCGCTGCACCGGGTATCAATTCTTAATTGATCTGAACACATTTTCCAGTAGTGGTATCAGAGCCAGGTTGCTCAGATCAAACGATTAAATTAATCGATTGTACAAAATTTTTGGCCTCGGGTTTTTGAAACAAAAAAAAAATTTAAATTAAAATTTAATGGGCACATCGGGCAGCGCACGGTGCTGCCCATGGGCAGCGATTTGATCGCTGCCCAGGGCAGCGACGGGCTGCCCGGGATTGTCCCGGGTAGCCCGGGAAAAATTAAAATTAATTTTTGATTAAAATTTTAATATTTTGGAATTTTAGGTTTTGGTCCGATCAAAAATTGTTTTTGATTGGTCCACGAGGCATCGGATCGAATTGTTCGAGTTCGAAATTTTTAAAATTGATTTTTGGATAAATTTGAATTTTTGAAAAATTTGTAAATCTTATCCGTTAAATTAGATTTTATAAAATTAATTATTTTGGTACAATTGATGATAAGATATGATCTTATGAATGTATTAGATAAAATATGATTTTATCTTTTAAATTATGATGACATTGCATGTTATCCAATGTTTTAATTATTGAATTAATTATTGGATAAGAGGATGATCGATTGCCATGACCAATGTCTTAGGTGTATGTTAGATAATTTACATTTGGTTTTTATTGTTGTTGGGTTTTATTAATGGACTTGGTTTATAGCCCAATTTGAATTGTCATTTGTAATAAAAAATGGGCTTGATTTATGGCCCGTTCCCACCCCTTAAATATGTATCCCCTACTTGTCATCGAATTTTATTGTAAATTTGTTAGACTTAGTGGGAGATAAAGATTTGAAGACAATGGTGGGCCCAGCAGACGATAAAGACCGAAGAAATATAAATGGAAGCTCAATGTAATAGGATTGCATTGCATACTTGCATATCACCTAGGATTGGACTTAGACTCGTGATTGGCAACCACGGGTCGATTAGATAATGGGATCGATCATTCTTAAATAATATATGATATTATTGATGTATGCATGTTTAGACTAAATTGTATGAATCCCGCAAGCATACATAAATTGCATAATGAGACAAATTTTCAAAAATTAAAATCCCTCATTTTAAATATGATTTAAAATTGATATCAAGATTTATAAAAGGGAATTTAAATATTGTTTAAATGTTCCTACCTTCCATCAACGATCAATGTATGATATGCTACCCGCGGATACAGTCCGGCTCATATTATTGGGGGGGCTCGTTCGTCGGAAAGCTGTACACTGGATCGACACATATTGTAAGTTGGGTGGAACTCCCATGGGATTGGCTCATATTATTGGGGGATCCACATGGCGACCGTCAATCACAACTTAATATTGATGGGTTATCTTGACATGTCACAATAAACGGCGTCATATTATTGGGCCCTTATTGGACATGAGGTAAAAACATGGGGGTTACTTTGGAAGTAATTGGACTCTACCTTTTGAAAATTATGGTTGGATGATATTATTCGAAACTATGATTTGTCAATTGGACTCCATGTTCCCACTAAGGAATGGAGTTTCCCATTTTCACTAGAGGGTAGTGAAATCGTTAAAATAGTGGGAGTGAAATTCATAAAATTAAATTTTGCCATATTTTATGTCTTAGTAAATTAATTAAACAATCACTGATTATTGTCTGTTTCTTTTCAGTATTTCATTACAATGAATTCGCGCAATCCACTATACTCAATTCTCGAACAAAACAAATTGACTGGCGCAAACTATACGGAATGGTTCCGTAAATTAATGATTGTTCTAAACTCGGAGAAAATTTTCTACGTGTTAGAAAAGAATCCTCCAAAGGAAGTACCGGCTAATATAAGTCCGGAAGAATTGGCAAAACTTGATCAATGGTGGGACCATGATATCAAGGCTAAATGCTATATGCAAGCTTCAATGTCTGATGAACTCCAGAGGCGATTTGAGGATGCCGTGAATGCTGCTGACATACACATGCACCTCAAGGAACTTTTTGGAGCTCAGTCAAGGTCGGAGAGGTATGCCACCATCAAAGAGCTCATGACATGCCGCATGCGAGATGGGACTTCGGTTCGTGAGCATGGGGTACATATGATTGGGCTCATTGAAAAGTTGGTAACACTCGATTTGACATTGGAGCATGAGCTAAACGCGGACTTATTACTTCTTTCACTTCCTTCGTTGTTTGACGGATTTGTGGTGAACTTCAATATGAACAAGATAGAGGCCACCCTTGAAGAGATGGTCAATATGCTTGTGTCTTATGAGGCCACATTAAAGACGGATAAACCGGTACTCTTGGTTGGCTCCTCTTCTTACTCCAAGAAGGGGCCAAGTGGAAAGGGTAAGAAACGTTCTGCCCCACCCAAAAATATTGTACCACAAAAGAAGTCCAAGACAAAAGCTTCAAACGTAAACATATCTGGAGATGTTTGCCATCACTGCAAGAAACCCGGTCATTGGAAACGTAACTGCAAGGAATACCTCGAGCAGTTGCAAACTGCAAAGGGTATGTTTACATTGAAATAAATGTTTCACTTAATACTACTTCTTGGGTATTGGATACCGGATGTGGATCTCACATTTTCAATGATTTGCAGGTGATGACAAGAAGTCATAAGCTTAGGATGGGTGAGACCCAGCTGAGGCTCGGAAATGGTTCCAGAGTTGAAGCCAAAGCAGTGGGAGACGTTTATTTAGTTTTTCAGAACAATTTTAAGTTATTTTTTAGAGATGTTTTATTTGTGCCAGATTTAGTTAAAAACATTATTTCTGTTTCTATGCTTGATAGAGATAGTTTTTCTTGTAATTTTGTAAATGGGATTTGCAATATTTACAAGAATGAATGTTTGATTGGAAATGGACAACTTGAAAACGATCTATATAACTTAAAATTAAAAGACGTTCCAATTAATTATGTTGATAAATTGGTAACAACAAATAAAAGGAAAAACGATAGTCAAAACCCGGCAAACCTTTGGCATGCTAGGCTAGGTCATATTTCCTCAAGGAGGATGAACAAGCTAGTGGGAGAGGGCATGTTTGATATGTCTGATATTAACTCTCTACCTACTTGTGAGTCCTGTCTAAAAGGAAAAATGACTAAATCTCCTTTCAAAGGGAAGCCTGAGCGTAGTCAAAATCTGTTGGATTTGATCCATACAGATGTTTGTGGACCATTTAGTATTGGTACTAAATTTGGTCACACCTACTTCATTACCTTTACTGATGATTATTCGAGGTATGGGTATTTATATTTAATGAAATATAAGTCTGAATCATTTGAAAATTTCCAAGAATTCAAGGCTGAAGTAGAAAACAAACAAGGTAGAAGTATTAAAGCACTTCGATCGGATCGAGGTGGAGAATACTTAAGTGCCGAGTTTTTGAACTATCTAAAAGAGAATGGGATTCTCTCTCAGTGGACTCCTCCTATGACACCTCAGCTGAATGGTGTCTCGGAGCGTCGCAATCAAACTTTGTTGGACATGTTTTGATCTATGATGAGCTTCACTGAGCTCCCACCTTCGTTTTGGGGCTATGCGCTTGAAACGGCGGTATTGTTGTTGAACAATGTCCACACTAAAGCAGTAGATAAAACTCCATACGAGTTATGGAATGTCAAAGCTCCTAAGTATTCGTACTTAAGGATTTGGGGATGTCCTGCTTACGTGAAGCAGACAGTGGGAGATAAGTTGGATAGTCGATCCACCTTATGTTATTTTGTAGGATATCCGAAGAATTCAATCGGATATTATTTCTATCATCCTACTGAAACAAAAGTGTTTGTTTCAAGGAATGCCACCTTCATGGAGAAGGAGTTCTTATTAGATAAGAAAGGCAAGATGATGGAACTCGAAGAAATTCGAGAAGAACCCGAGATACAAAATAATGATCCTACACCTCAGGAACCATTGATTGACACGCCTATATCTAGGAGATCCGAGAGGACTTCTAGACCTCCTATTCGATATGGTCTTCTTCTTGAAGGGGATCAAAGTGAACCCGACATTGGATGTGATCCAAGAAACTTCAAGGAAGAAATTTTTTATGCGGATTCTAATTTATGGCTTGAAGCTATACAGTCGGAAATAGACTCGATGCATACAAACCAAGTTTGGTCTTTAGTAGATCCTCCCGATGGAATTGTTCCAATAGGGTGTAAATGGATCTACAAGAGAAAACTTGGGCCTGATGGTAAGGTACTTACCTACAAGGCATGATTGATAGCAAAAGGTTATACTCAAAGACAAGGAGTTGACTATGATGAAACCTTTTCACCAGTCGCAATGTTCAAGTCCATAAGAATCCTTATTGCCAAAGCAGCATGGTATGACTATGAGATATGGCAAATGGATGTGAAGACTGCATTTCTTAATGGAAACATTAAGGAAGAAATCTATATGATGCAGCCCGAGGGATTCACATCCATGGGAAGCGAGAATAAGGTATGCAAGCTTCAGAGATCAATTTATGGTCTCAAACAAGCATCAAGAAGTTGGAACCAGAAATTTGATGAAACAATAAAGGACTTTGGTTTCATCAAAACCCGTAGGAACTGTGCGTGTACAAGAAAGTAGTTAAGGATGCGGTGACGTTCTTATTTCTTTATGTTGATGACATCCTACTCATTGGGAATGACGTAGGGATGTTGCAGTCAACAAAGATATGGTTATCAGGTAGATTCTCGATGAAGGATTTGGGTGAGGCATCCTATATTCTAGGGATACAGATCTATAAATATAGATCTAAGAGAATGATAGGACTCACTCAAGCAACCTACATCGACACCATATTGAAAAGGTTTTCTATGGATGAGTCCAAGAGAGGACATCTACCTATGTGTCATGGAGTTTCTCTATCCAAGTCTATGTGTCCCAAGACTGACGAAGAGATAGAGAAAATGACACACATACCATATGCGTCAGCAATAGGTAGTATTATGTATGGGATGATATCTACTAGACCGGAAGTAGCCTTTGCTCTGAGTGTCACGAGCAGATATCAGGCCAACCCCGGTCAAATGCATTGGAAAGCCGTGAAGGATATTCTTAAGTACTTGAGAAGGACTAAGAATATGTTCATGGTTTATGGAGGAAGATAATTGAAATTGGAAGGCTATACCGACTCTAGCTTCCAAAGTGATGTGGATGACTCGAAGTCAACCTCTGGCATTGTATTCATGCTCAATGGCGGTGCTGTCTCTTGGAAGAGTTCCAAGAAAGACACCACAGCGGATTCTACCACTGAGGTAGAATACATTGCAGCATCAGCTGCTGCTAAAGAGGCCGTTTGGATGAGGAATTTCGTCCAAGAGTTGGGCGTAATTCCTGAAGCTGTTGGTCCAGTTCCGGTGTACTGCGACAACACTGGTGTCGTTGCTCAGGAAAAGTAACCAAGGTCTCATCAAAGATCCAAACACGTACTGAGAAAATACCACATCATCCGGGAGATTGTGGAAAGATGAGACATCACTGTCGAGAGAGTGGCCTCTAAAGACAATATCGCTGATCCACTTACTAAGCCCTTGCCAGGACCATTGTTTGACAAACATCGCGAAGCAATGGGATTGCGTAGTGTGACTAGTTGGCTTTAGGGCAAGTGAGAGATTGAAAGAGTGGGTGCCCGGTTAGCCAACTTGTGGCTAAGGGCTTTTGTGACTCTATGTATAAACAATCTTTGTTTAATATAATTTACATTCATTAATGGCATTATATTTGTCTTTTTTCATATTGTTATATTGTGATATACTATTGTTGTTTTGATAAAGACCTTGAATATACTATAGTGTAAGTAAGATGAGATAGTGAATAAAGAGAGATCACTATTATGAAACACATCTTATAGTCACTGTATATTCAAAACAGTTCCTAGTCAATTGAGCCGTCCGCTAATAAGGATAAGGATCGCTCGAGATTGAGACTAGCAATTGTGATGCCAAGTACCATGTTTCATTGGTAATAGACATGGAGATGTTCAAAGCATGCAAATGGATATTCATATGATGAATGATCGAACTACCCTATTCGGACTTTCCAAGTGGTTATCACTTATCGAGTGGATAAAGTCCGCGGTTTTGGTTGTACACCATTAGTCCTTACTACTTGAAACATCATTGAGACTCTATATGCTAGTACTGTAATTTGACTCGTTTACCAACTCTATTGGGGTCATCAAGTTTCGAGATTGGGTACAGTTACGACACATATAGGAGTCGATGCTTTGTTGTCAAGGATTCACCACATACTTGCGAGTGTGGATATCCTATGCGATCTGAGGAGATATTAGTGTGACGAATCTCTGGCCAGAGTACATGATGTGTTTTAGGTTACTCGGTTTTCCTAGTAACACATGCGATGTCACTATTTGATCTCCAAGATGTAATGCATAGTTATCGAATCTCAAACGACTCTCGATGCACCAATGGTTGTTGATTCGATCAGGATATATGGATGAAGGGACCGTACTGTACGCTAACCAAAATCTACTGGTTCTTGCAGGCACTATCAGTGATACCTAGGAAATCATGGGGTGATGTTGCTAGACGCTCTTACCATGATTCTTTGGGCAAGTCAAAAATTGTTGTTCCGAGTCACAAGGAGTTGTGAGCCCACGGCTAGCTGTATCTCTGAACCATTGAGGGTCACACAAGTAATGGATTACTAAACCCCGTTGAGATAGTTAAATTTAAAGAGTTAAATTTAATGAAAGAGAAGTTGGACTTCTTAACTAAAAGGGAGTGGAATTTCCTAAAATGACATAGGGATGGACATTTTTGGAAATCACTGAATTCGGATTTAGAAAATTCATCTTGACTTTAAAAGGTGCAGAAATGGTTTTTGTACACATTGGTGAAATCGGTTTATCAATCGGAGTCATGATGAATTTTATATTAATTTCTATAACAACGGGCTTGGCTTGTTGGGCTTAAGTTATAGATTGTGGGCCCTAAGGAGTTAAAATCCTAATACAATTATAACTTAATCTAGTCTAGAAATTATCTATAAATACATGTGTAGTGTTCGAAAATTGACACAATTCATTCTTGCAATTTTCGAAATCACACATATATTTTAAAGGGGAATTTTCGAAAATTCCTCTGTCCCTTTAGAGAAAATTCGGTCTGTGATTTTTGTGAAAAATTACATTCCGAATTAACAGATCAAATATGTTTATTCTCTTCGATAAACATCTGATTGATTTCTAGTGCAATCAATCAGAGGGTTTCTATTTTCTGTTCGTGGACCTTATTCCGGTGATTGATCGTGAAGCCATCGGTTCCCGGGATATACAAGAAGAGCAGATTAAATTCTGTTGGAGTCCATAATCAAGATTTTGCTTGAAGAGGTAAAATATTATTAATTGTGATTATTATTATTTTACTTGCAACATAATTTAATCGTAAAGTTTTGATACCCATAATATGGAATCGTTCCATATCGAAAATAAAAAATTTTAAACTTCCGCTGCACCGGGTATCAATTCTTAATTGATCTGAACACGTTTTCCAACAGGTAAATGAAAGAGTTGATGCCCCGCTAGCCAACTTGTGGCTAAGGGCTTTGAGTGTCTATTTTTGTAAACAATCTTTGTTTAATATAATATACGTTCTTTAAATGGCGTTCACTTTATCTTATTATTATATAATGATATAATATTGTTATTTTGATAAAGACCTTGAATATACTAAAGTAAGATGAGATAGTGAATATAGGGATATCACTGTCATGAAACGCATCTTATGTTCATTGTATATTCTAAACAGTTCCTAGTCAATTGAGTCGTCCACAAATAAGGATAAGGATCTCTCGAGATTGAGACTAGCATTTGCGATGCCGAGTACCACGTTTCATTGGTATGGAACATTGAGATGTTCGAAGCATGCAAATGGATATTCATATTGTAGTGACCCTTACCCAGATCACCTACTAAACAGAACTTAGGCATGCAATTAACTTAATAAAACAGATATCAGAATAAAACTGCGGAAACCAATAACATTATACAATCCCAAGTAAAGGAATCTGTAATTATCCAATAATATACAACCAAATCGAATAGCTGTATAAACCCAAACAACAGTAATAAAGCCTAGACGAAGCTCCAGCTGGCCAACCACTGACTAGCCCCTCCTGGATCCACCCTCCTCGTCCAATCGCAAACCTGCCCCATGGAATAGGGTGTCCAGAAAATACAGAGTACGAGACGTGAGCATAAAACGCTCAGTGCGAGAGTATGAGTATACATGCATGCAAAGTGAACTCCCTATAGACTCGAGGTCAAGGATCAGATAACATAGACAGACCGGGCCCTGGTATGTAGCACGCTGTGCCGTCGCTTCAGGAGGTGGCTCCCATACCGAGATAACTGTGGATACGCCGGACCCAAATCGATGGAAGTCCATCCACTAACAGGATAGGGTACAACCCTACTACAGACATCTCGAAGGAGATACAGCAAGATGCAAATGAATGCAGCATAATATCATGGCATATAACTCATGCAGTCATATAATACATACATACTCAGTCAGGATATCTCGAACAGTACTTTCGTACCTCAATACAGTGCAAGCTCTACCAACTCTAGGTCCACGCCTATAATCTGCTCTACACTGCCAAATGATACTACTATCATTATAGTGCTCTAAAAGCCTTAACTAAGCTATTGCATACTCCTAAGTATTTATAGGAAGCAAAAGCTATACCTTCGTCCGTCGTTAGCCCTTTGATGTCGATGCCTCCAGAACTTGGGCACAACTCCGCTACGACTGCCGAACGCCTCTCCGACCTCCGGACCAAGCTTAAGAAAGACTAGAACAGCTCGAATATGACTAGAAATAGGGAGGAAATCCGGAATTGGCAAGGAGAAATGAAGTCTCGGCCTTCTATTTATAGACAACGATCGGAACTTCCGATCCCTGATCGGAACGTCCGAACCTCGATCGGAACGTCCGATCCTGCCATCGGAGCTTCCGAAGATCCTGATCTGCCACGTGTCAAAATATCACTTGTTGATTCCGGATAGGGGTGATCGGAGCCTCCGGTCCTGATCGGAGCTTCCGATCCAGCCACACGTCATGGATGACGTAATATCATCGGTGCCTCCGATCCTCATCGGAGCTTCCGATCCCGATCGGAGCTTCCGATCGTCCCTTCGGAGCTTCCGATCCGTCCAATCCCCAATTTATTTAATTAGCATTAATCCTTTAATTACTCAATTAGGGTTCGGGCTACTACATTCTCCCCCACTTAAGATATTTCGTCCTCAAAATCAGATCTTAAGTACCGAATGCAAATACAGAAATCAGAAACATTCTTTATTCAAATCAAACGTTTATAGAGTTTGCAACTGAATACAACTTAAAGAATGAAATCAAAACAACTCAGGATGGTCTTTACGCATCCTGTCCTCAAGCTCCCAAGTAGCTTCCTCAGTGCCTCGGCGCTGCCACTGAACTAAAACCAAAGGAATGACTTTGTTCCGTAAAACCTT
Source organism: Henckelia pumila (assembly GCF_033568475.1). Lineage (NCBI taxonomy): Eukaryota > Viridiplantae > Streptophyta > Magnoliopsida > Lamiales > Gesneriaceae > Henckelia > Henckelia pumila. The sequence goes on from NC_133123.1 coordinate 49,628,063, forward strand.
ATCCTTATAATCCAGGATACAAAGAGGTTTTTCAACATAAGTCAAATCCTTGTCTACCTGAACCTCAGACCGCTGCAGAATATGAGATTCATCTGCCACATACCGTCGCAACAGAGATACGTGGAACACGTCGTGAATGCTGGATAGATGCGGTGGCAAAGCTAGTCGATAAGCCAAATCGCCAATGCTCTCCAAGATCTCAAACGGACCGATAAATCTAGGAGACAACTTGCCCTTAAGGCCAAATCTGAGAATCTTGCGGAAAGGTGACACTCTCAGAAACACTTTCTCCCCGACCTCGAACTGCAAAGGCCTACGCTTGATATTAGCATAGCTGGCCTGACGATCCTGTGCAGTCTTAATCCGTTTCTTGATCTGATCAACAATGTCTATCGCCTGTTGGATAAACTCCGGTCCTTCAGCCTGTCTCTCCCCCACTTCTTCCCAGAAGAGTGGAGTACGACAACGTCGCCCATACAACGCCTCAAAAGGTGCCATCCCAATACTAGTGTGATAGCTGTTGTTGTAAGCGAACTCGATCAACGGCAAATGATCCTGCCAGGCTGAACCAAAATCCATGACGCACGCTCTAAGCATATCCTCTAACGTACGGATAGTGCGCTCTGACTGACCATCAGTCTCTGGATGATAGGCTGTACTCAAACTGAGAGTAGTACCCATCGCACGCTGAACACTCCCCCAGAATCTAGAAGTAAACCTGGGGTCCCGATCGCTGACAATGCTCACAGGCACTCCATGAAGTCGAACGATCTCCTGAATGTACATCCGTGCCATACGATCCACATTGTACTCCCGGCTATAGGCAATGAAATGCGCTGACTTGGTGAGTCGGTCCACCACAACCCAGATAGCATCACAGTTCCTCGGGGATACCGGCAAATGGGTCACAAAGTCCATAGTGATAAACTCCCATTTCCATTCAGGAATAGGCAGACTGTGAAGCAATCCTCCAGGTCTTCGGTGCTCTGCCTTGACCTGTTGACACACCAAACATCTGGAAACAAACTGATAAACACTGCGTTTCATTCCCTTCCACCAGAAACGAGTACGTAGATCCTTGTACATCTTGTTGCTCCCAGGATGAATACTCAACTTAGTGCGATGTGCCTGAGATAAAATCTCCTCTCGCAACTCTTCATCCTGTGGAATCACAAGCCTACCAGACAAACACAGAAAGCCGTCTGACTGATAATGAAATCCAGACGAGCTACCCTCGTTAGCTAGACGAGCTAAACACTGGGTCTTCGAATCAGACATCTGAGCATCTCGGATCCGCGAGTACAAGGCTGGCTCAGATAATATCGCAAACATCTGGATACTCTGCATACCTTTCTTATGCTTGAAGGTATAACCTGAAGTACAACAGTCACTAATCGCACTAGACATCGAACAAGTCTGAAGTGCGGATAGTCGCACCTTGCGACTCAAGGCATCAGCGGTGAGATTAGCAGCTCCCGGATGGTACTTAATCTCGCAATCATAGTCCTTAAGCAAGTCCATCCAACGTCTCTGTCTCAAGTTCAATTCTGCCTGAGTGAACAAATACTTGAGACTCTTATGGTCGGTGAAGATCTCAAATTTCTCGCCATAAAGATAATGACGCCAGATCTTCAAAGCGAACACAATGGCTGCTAACTCCAAATCATGGACTGGGTAGTTGTCCTCGTGAAGCTTCAGCTGTCTAGAAGCGTATGCGATCACATGCCCATTCTGAGTCAGGACACAACCTAACCCCCGAAGAGAAGCATCCGTGTAAACTACATACCCTCCAGATCCTGACGGTAATGCTAACACTGGCGCAGAAGTCAACCGCCGTCGAAGCTCACGGAAATTCTCCTCACACTCGGAGGACCACTCGAAATCCACACCCTTGCGGGTAAGCTGCATCAACGGTCGAGCTAACTGAGAGAAATTCAGAATGAAGCGACGATAATACCCTGCTAGACCCAGAAAACTACGGATCTCAGCAACCGTCGTCGGACGAGACCAATTAAGTACCGCTTCAATCTTGCTTGGATCAACAGAAATCCCCTCCCTGGATATGATATGGCCTAAGAAAAACCACTCTATCCATCCAGAACTCACACTTGCTCAGCTTAGCGTACAACTGCTCATCTCGGAGAGTCTGTAGTACCAACCGCAAGTGAGAAACATGCTCTTCCGTATTACGCGAATAAACCAGGATGTCGTCAATGAAGACCACGACAAACTTGTCCAAATACTCCCTGAAGACACGGTTCATCAGATCCATGAATATAGCCGGCGCATTAGTGAAACCAAATGGCATCACTAGGAACTCGTAATGCCCATAGCGGGTACGGAATGCAGTCTTGGCTACGTCCTGATCACGGACTCTCAACTGATGATACCCAGATCTCAAGTCAATCTTGGAGTAAATTGATGTGCCCTGCAGCTGGTCAAACAAGTCATCAACACGAGGCAACGGATACTTGTTCTTCACAGTGGCTCGATTCAGCTGCCGATAGTCAATGCACAGCCGCATCGACCCATCCTTCTTCTTCACGAAGAGTACAGGAGCTCCCCAAGGAGATACACTAGGACGAACGTACCCCTTGTCTAAAAGATCCTGTAGCTGATTCTTCAACTCACGCATCTCTGACGGAGCCAGACAATACGGTGCTCTAGAAATATGCGAAGTACCCGGCATCAACTCTATGCCAAACTCGACTTCCCTAGCAGGAGGAAAACCCGGAATCTCATCAGGAAACACATCTGGAAATTCATCCACAACAGGAATGCTCTCTATCCCAATACTCTCAGCGGACAAATCAACTGCATAGATAAGGTAGCCTTCCCCGCCAGACTCTAGAGCTCGACAGGCTCTCAAAGCTGATACCAATGGCATCAGGGGTCGCGCTCCCTCACCATAGAAAAACCAACTCTCACTCCCTTCCGGATGAAAGCGTACTAATCTCTGATAGCAGTCCACTGAAGCTCGATAGGTAGTCAGCACATCTATTCCCAGAATGCAATCAAAGTCGTCCATCGCCAGGACCATGAGATTCACCAACAGAACGTTCCCTTCGAACTCTAAAGGGCAACCCATCACTAGACGCTTAGCCAAAGCAGATTGGCCCGTCGGAGTAGAAACAGACATCACTACATCTAGTGCAATGCATGGTAACTTATGCCTCTTAAAAAAACATGCAGAAATGAAGGAATGAGATGCACCAGTGTCAATAAGTACAAGAGCAGGTATACCATAAAGCATAAATGTACCTGCGATGACTTTCTCATTCTCCTCCACAGCCTGATCATGTCTCAGGGCAAACACCTGGCCAGAAGCTCGTGGCCTCAAATGAGAACTCCCAGCAGACTGTCCCTGCGACCTCTGCTGTACGGTAGCCTGAGAACCCGATCCTGTACCAGAACCAGAACCACCTCCCCCAGACAGTGGACAATCCCTCCGGATATGACCAGTCTCTCCACAACGGAAACAAGCTCCAGAAGCTCTGCGGCACTTGTCGGATGGATGGTTCTTCCCACAGTGATCACACTTGTCCTTCTTACCGAAACGGACAACACCTCCCGAAACAGAGGAAGAAGTAGACCCGGACTTCTTGAATGACTGGGCACGGGGGGCCAAAGAACTAACAGGTCTCGACTGAGAGAAAGACCTGTTCCGCCGAATGCTGTCCTCCGCCTGGTGACAACGGCTCACCAAACCCTCTTAGGACATGTCGTCGCCAACCGCCACACGGTCATGGATCTCAGGGTTAAGGCCCTGAAGGAACAGATTATACTTCATCTCTGAGCTATCAGCAATCTCGGGGCAATAGGATAGCAGATCAAAGAACCTCTGCTGATACTCATCGATAGACATGGTTCCCTGTCGCAGACTCAGTAGCTCGCCTGCCTTCGACTGTCGGAGTGCACGAGGAAAATACCGCTTTTGGAAAGCTGTGCGAAACTCGGCCCAGGTGGCCACTCCTCTCGCCGCAACAAAAGGTGCAGAAGTAAACCTCCACCACCTGCGCGCGCGCCCATCCAGAAGATAGCCAAGGGTCTCCACCTTCTGCTCATCGGTGCATTGGAAAGTCTGAAAAGTCGTCTCCATGCGGTCTAACCAGTTCTCCGCATCCTCCGGAGACTCACCTCCAACTAAGGGCTTAGGACCCATAGCTAAGAATCGACGCACAGTGAAACGCTCGTCGTCATGGTGACGATGACGCCGTTCTCGACGAGGCTCCCGGTCGGCATCACCCCAACGCCCACCAACACTGCCATGAGAACTCTGGTCGTCACGATTTGACATCTACAAAAATACCTCAAGATGAGACTAAATCCCAAGAAATCTTTTGCATGCTCTGATACCATAAATGTAGTGACCCTTACCCAGATCACCTACTAAACAGAACTTAGGCATGCAATTAACTTAATAAAACAGATATCAGAATAAAACTGCGGAAACCAATAACATTATACAATCCCAAGTAAAGGAATCTGTAATTATCCAATAATATACAACCAAATCGAATAGCTGTATAAACCCAAACAACAGTAATAAAGCCTAGACGAAGCTCCAGCTGGCCAACCACTGACTAGCCCCTCCTGGATCCACCCTCCTCGTCCAATCGCAAACCTGCCCCATGGAATAGGGTGTCCAGAAAATACAGAGTACGAGACGTGAGCATAAAACGCTCAGTGCGAGAGTATGAGTATACATGCATGCAAAGTGAACTCCCTATAGACTCGAGGTCAAGGATCAGATAACATAGACAGACCGGGCCCTGGTATGTAGCACGCTGTGCCGTCGCTTCAGGAGGTGGCTCCCATACCGAGATAACTGTGGATACGCCGGACCCAAATCGATGGAAGTCCATCCACTAACAGGATAGGGTACAACCCTACTACAGACATCTCGAAGGAGATACAGCAAGATGCAAATGAATGCAGCATAATATCATGGCATATAACTCATGCAGTCATATAATACATACATACTCAGTCAGGATATCTCGAACAGTACTTTCGTACCTCAATACAGTGCAAGCTCTACCAACTCTAGGTCCACGCCTATAATCTGCTCTACACTTCCAAATGATACTACTATCATTATAGTGCTCTAAAAGCCTTAACTAAGCTATTGCATACTCCTAAGTATTTATAGGAAGCAAAAGCTATACCTTCGTCCGTCGTTAGCCCTTTGATGTCGATGCCTCCAGAACTTGGGCACAACTCCGCTACGACTGCCGAACGCCTCTCCGACCTCCGGACCAAGCTTAAGAAAGACTAGAACAGCTCGAATATGACTAGAAATAGGGAGGAAATCCGGAATTGGCAAGGAGAAATGAAGTCTCGGCCTTCTATTTATAGACAACGATCGGAACTTCCGATCCCTGATCGGAACGTCCGAACCTCGATCGGAACGTCCGATCCTGTCATCGGAGCTTCCGAAGATCCTGATCTGCCACGTGTCAAAATATCACTTGTTGATTCCGGATAGGGGTGATCGGAGCCTCCGGTCCTGATCGGAGCTTCCGATCCAGCCACACGTCATGGATGATGTAATATCATCAGTGCCTCCGATCCTCATCGGAGCTTCCGATCCCGATCGGAGCTTTCGATCGTCCCTTCGGAGCTTCCGATCCGTCCAATCCCCAATTTATTTAATTAGCATTAATCCTTTAATTACTCAATTAGGGTTCGGGCTACTACACATATGATGAATAATCGAACTACCCTATTCGGACTTTCCAAGTGGTTATCACTTATCGAGTGGATATAGTCCGCGGTTTTGGTTGTACACCATTAGTCCTTATTACTTGAAACATCATTGAGACTCTATATGCTAGTACTGTGCTTTGACTCGTTTACCGACTCTATTAGGGTCATCAGGTGTCGGGATTGGGTACAGTTATGACACATATAGGAGCCGATGCTTTGTTGTCAAGGATTCACCGCACACTTGAGATTGTGGATATCCTATGCAATCTGAGGAGATATTAGTGTGACGAATCTCTGGCCAGAGTACATGATGTGTTTTAGGTTACTTGGTTTCCTAGTAGCACATGCGATTGTTGGAGAACGCGGCGATCAGATCAATCAGGATTGATACCCGGTGCAGCGGAAGTTTACAAATTTTATATGGAACGATTCCATAATGGGTATCAACCATACGATTAAATTGTGTGTGTGTAAAAATTAAATAACGATTATAAATTTTTACCTCCAATCTCGAAGCAAGATTATGGACACCAACAGATTTCTCTGCTCTTGTTGTATATCCCTGGAACTGATGGACGAGCTGTTCTTCAATCAGGTCCACGAACGGATATTTAATCCCTCTGATAGATTGCACTAGAAAATCTATCAGAAGTTTCTACGAAGAGATTAACGAATTTGATCCGTTAAACCAGACTGTAATTCAAAATTCACAGACTGGATTTTACCGAGCAGAGGGGAGAGGGGGTCGGCCACTTCAGAGGAAAATCACTAGGGTTTTTCGAAAATTTTGTGACCTGTTGTATGTAATTTCTGTACTGCAATAACTTATTTATAATGTAGGTCACTAACAGCTTAGGGCCCATTAGTCATAAGTTCAAGCCCGACAAGCAAAGCCCGCATATTCAGAAATTAATATAAAATTCATCGTGACTCCGATTGATAAACCGATTTCACCAATGTGCACAGAAACCATTTTTGCACCTTTTAAAGTCAAGATAAATTTTTCTGAATCAGAATTCAGTGGTTTCCAAAAATGCCCATCCCTATGTCATTTTAGGAAATCTTACTCCTCTACTTTTAAATAAGAAGTCCAACTTCTTTGTTCATTAAATTTAACTCTTTAAATTTAACTATCTCAACGGGGATTAAAAATCCATTACTCTGTGTGACCCTCAATGGTTCAGGGATACAGCTAGCCGTGGGCTCACAACTCCTTGTGACTCGGAACAACAATTTCCGACTTGCCCATCGAATCATGGTAAGAGCGCCTAGCAACATCGCCCCATGATTCCCTAGGTATCACTGATAGTGCCTACAAGAACCAATAGATTTTGGTTAGCGTACAGTACGGTCCCTTCATCCATATATCCCGATCGAATCAACAACCATTGGTATATCGAGAGTCGTTCGAGATTCGATAACTATGCAATACATCTTGAAGATCAAATAGTGACATCGCATGTGCTACTAAGAAACCATTTCTTAAATCACATCATGTACTCTCGCCAGAGATTCGTCACACTAATATCTCCTCAGATCGCATAGGATATCCACACTCGCAAGTATGTGGTGAATCCTTGACAACAAAGCATCGACTCCTATATGTGTTGTAACTGTACCCAATCCCGACACCTGATGACCCCAATAGAGTCGGTAAACGAGTCAAAGCACAGTACTAGCATATAGAGTCTCAATGATGTTTCAAGTAGTAATGACTAATGGTGTACAACCAAAACCGCGGACTTTATCCACTCGATAAGTGATAACCACTTGGAAAGTTCGGATAGTGTAGTTCGATCATTCATCGTATGAATATCCATTTGCATGCTTCGAACATCTCTATGTTCCTTACCAATGAAACGTGGTACTCTGCATCGCAAATGCTAGTCTCAAACTCGAGCGATCCTTATCCTTATTATCGGACGGCTCAATCGACTAGGAACAGTTTAGAATATACAGTGACTATAAGATGTGTTTCATGATAGACATCTCCATGTTCTACCACATCTTACATACACTATAGTATATTCAAGGTCTTTATCAAAACAACAATAGTATATCACAATATAATAATATGAAGAAAGATAAAGTCATTGCCATTAATAAAAGTGTAAATTATATTAAACAAAAGATTGTTTATACAAAGAGTTATCAAAGCCCTTAGCCACAAGTTGGCTCACTGGGCACCTACTCTTTCAATCTCCCACTTGCCCTAAAGCCAACTAGTCATACTAAGTAGACCCATTGCTTCGCGATGTTTGTCAAATAATGGTCCTGGCAAGGGCTTAGTAAGTGGATCAGCGATATTGTCTGCAGAGGCCACTCTTTTGACAGTGATGTCTCCTCTTTCCACAATCTCCCGGATGATGTGGTATTTCCTCAGTACGTGTTTGGATCTTTGATGAGACCTTGGTTCCTTTGCCTGAGCAACGGCACCCGTGTTGTCACAGTACACCGGGACTGGACCAACAACTTCAGGAATGACGCCCAACTCTTGGACGAAATTCCACATCCAAACGGCCTCTTTAGCAGCAGCTGATGCTGCAATGTATTCTGCTTCAGTGGTGGAATCCGCTGTGGTGTCCTGCTTGGAACTCTTCCAAGAGACAGCACCGCCATTGAGCATGAACACAAATCCAGAGGTTGACTTCGAGTCATCCACATCACTTTGGAAGCTAGAGTCGGTATAGCCTTCCAATTTTAGATCTCTTCCTCCATATACCATGAACATATTCTTAGTCCTTCGTAAGTACTTAAGAATATCCTTCACGGCTTTCCAATGCATTTGACCGGGATTAGCTTGATATCTGCTCGTGACACTCAGAGCAAATGCTACATCCGGTTTGGTAGATATCATCCCATACATGATACTACCTATGGCTGACGCATATGGTACATGTGTCATTTTCTCTATCTCTTCATCAGTCTTGGGACACATAGACTTGGATAGAGAGACTCCATGACACATGGGTAGATGTCCTCTCTTGGACCCATCCATTGAAAACTGTTTCAATATGGTGTCGATGTAGGTTGATTGAGTGAGTCCTATCATTCTCTTAGATCTATCTCTATAGATCTGTATCCCAAGAATATAGGATGCCTCACCCAAATCCTTCATCGAGAATCTACCTGATAACCATATCTTCGTTGACTGCAACACCCCTACGTCATTCCCAATGAGTAGGATGTCATCAACATAAAGTACTAAGAATGTCACCGCATCCTTAACTACTTTCTTGTACACGCATGGTTCCTCCGGGTTCTTGATGAAACCAAAATCCTTTATTGTTTCATCAAATTTTTGGTTCCAACTTCATGATGCTTGTTTTAGACCATAAATTGATCTCTGAAGCTTGCATACCTTATGCTCGCTTCCCATGGATGTGTACCCCTCAGGCTGCTTCATATAGATTTCTTCCTTAATGTCTCCATTAAGAAAAGCAGTCTTCACATCCATTTGCCATATCTCATAGTCATACCAAGCAGCTATGGCAATAAGGATTCTTATGGACTTGAACATTGCAACTGGTGAAAAGGTTTCATCATAGTCAACTCCTTGTCTTTGAGTATAACCTTTCGCCACCAATCGCGCTTTGTAGGTCAATACCTTACCATCAGGCCCAAGCTTTCTCTTGTAGATCCATTTACACCCTATTGGAACAATTCCATCGGGAGGATCTACTAAAGACCAAACTTGGTTTGTATGCATCGAATCTATTTCCGACTGCATAGCTTCAAGCCATAAATTTGAATCCGCATCAGAAATTGCTTCCTTGAAGTTTCTTGGATCACATCCAACATCGGGTTCATCTTGATCCCCTTCAAGAAGAAGACCATATCGAATAGGAGGTCTAGAAGTCCTCTCGGATCTTCTAGGTACAGGCGTGTCTATCAATGGTTCCTGAGGTGTAGGATCGTTATTTTGTATTTCGGGTTCTTCTCGAATTTCTTCGAGTTCCATCATCTCGCCTTTCTTATCCAATAAGAACTCCTTCTCCAAGAAGGTGGCATTCCTTGAAACAAACACCTTTGTTTCAGCAGGATAATAGAAATAATATCCGATTGAATTCTTCGGATACCCTACAAAATAACATAAGCTGGATCGACTATCCAACTTATCTCCCACTGTCCGCTTCACGTAAGCAGGACATCCCCAAATCCTCAAGTACGAATACTTAGGAGCTTTTCCATTCCATAACTCGTATGGTGTTTTGTCCACTGCTTTAGTGTGGACGTTGTTCAACAACAATACCGCCATTTCAAGCGCATAGCCCCAAAACGAAGATGGAAGCTCAGTGAAGCTCATCATGGATCGAACCATGTCCAACAAAGTTCGATTACGACGCTCCGATACACCATTCAGCTGTGGTGTCATAGGAGGAGTCCACTGAGAGAGAATCCCATTCTCTTTTAGATAGTCCAAAAACTCGGTACTTAAGTATTCTCCACCTCGATCCGATCGAAGTGCTTTAATACTTTTACCTAGCTTGTTTTCTACTTCAGCCTTGAATTCTTTGAACTTTTCAAATGCTTCAGACTTATATTTCATTAAATATAAATACTCATACCTAGAATAATCATCAGTAAAGGTAATGAAGTAGGTGTGGCCATATTGAGTACCAACTCTAAATGGACCACAAACATCTGTATGGATCAAATCCAACAGATTTTGACTACGCTCAGGTTTCCCCTTAAAAGTAGATTTAGTCATTTTTCCTTTCAGGCAGGATTCACAAGTAGGTAGAGAGTTAATATCAGACATATCAAACATGCCCTCTCCCACTAACTTGTTCATCCTCCTTGAGGAAATATGACCTAGCCTAGCGTGCCAAAGGTTTGCCGGGTTTTGGCTATCGATTTTCCTTTTGTTTGTTGTTGCCGGTTTATCAACATAATTTATTGGAACGTCTTTTAGTTTTAAGTTGTATAGATCGTTTTCAAGTAGTCCATTTCCAATCAAAAATTCATTCTTGTAAATATTGCAAATCTCATTCACAAAATTGCAAGAATAACCATCTCTATCAAGCATAGAAACAGAAATAATGTTTTTAATCAAATCCGGAACAAATAAAACATCTCTTAAAAGTAACTTACCGTTCTGCAAAAATAAATAAACATCTCCCACAGCTTTAGCTTCAACTCTGGAACCATTTCCGAGCCTCAGCTGGGTCTCACCCATTCTAAGCCTGCGACTTCTTGTCATCACCTGCAAATCATTGCAAATGTGAGATCCACATCCGGTATCCAATACCCAAGAAGTAGTATTAAGTGAAACATTTATTTCAATATAGAACATACCCTTCGCAGTTCGCAACTGCTCTAGATATTCCTTGCAGTTACGCTTCCAATGACCGGGCTTCTTGCAGTAATGGCAAACATCCTTGGACTTTTCCATGTTTGAAGCCTTTGTCTTGTACTTCTTCTCGGGTTCGATTTTCTTGGGTGGGGCAGAACGTTTCTTACCCTTTGTACTTGTCCCCTTCTTAGCAGAAGAAGAGGAGCCCACCAAGAAAGCCGGTTTATCCTTCTTTAATGTGGATTCATATGTCACAAGCATATTGACCATCTCTTCAAGGGAGGCCTCTATCTTGTTCATATTGAAATTTACCACAAATCCATCAAACGAAGAAGGAAGAGACAGAAGTAGTAAGTCCACATTGAGTTCATGCTCCAATACCAAATCAAGGGTTACCAACTTCTGTATGAGCCAAATCACTCGTACCCCATGATCACGGACCGAAGTCCCTTCACGCATGCGACACGTCATTAGCTCCTTTACAGTAGCGAACCTTTCAGCCCTCGATTGAGCCCCAAAATGTTCCTTGAGTTGAACGTGAATGTCAGCAGCATTCACGGTGTCCTCAAATCGCCTCTGGAGTTCATCCGACATCGAGGCTTGGATATAGCATTTGGCCTTGATATCATGGTTCCACCATGTATCAAGTTTGGCTAACTCTTCCGGACTTATGTCAGCTGGTGCTTCCTTCGGAGGAGATTTTTTTAACACGTAGAGCATCTTCTCCGAAGTCAAGACAATCTTCAACTTACGGAACCATTCCGTATAGTTTGCGCCAGTCAACTTATTTTGTTCGAGGATCGAGAAAAATGGATTACGCGAATTCATCTTATGAAATACTGAAAAGAAACAGACAAATATCAGTGATTGTTTAATCAATTTACTAAGACATAAAATAGGCAAAATTTATTTTATGAATCTCACTCCCACTATTTTAACGATTTCACTACCCTCTAGTGAAAACGGGAAACTGTTTTCCTTAGTGAGAACATGGAGTCCAATTGACAAACTATGGTCCCGAATAATATCAGCCAACCATAATTTTCAAAAGGTAGAGCCCAATTGCTTCCAAAGCAACCTCCACGTTTTTACCTCATGTCCAATAAGGGCCCAATAATATGACGCCGTTTATTGTGACATGTCAAGATGACCCATCAATATTAAGTTGTGATGGACGGTCACCATGTGGATCCCCCAATAATATGAGCCGATCCCATGGGAGTTCCATCCAACTTACAACATGTGTCGATCCAATGTACAGCTTTCCGACGAACGGGCCCCCCCAATAATATGAGCCGGACCGTATCCGCGGGTAGCATCTCATACATTGATCGTTGATGGAAGGTAGGAACATTTAAACAAATTTAAATTTCCTTTATTTATCTTGATATCAATTTTAAATCATATTTAAAATGAGGGATTTTAATTATAAAAATTTGTCTCATCATTTTTAAAATTTTGTATGCTTGCCGGATTCACACAATTATGTCTAAAACATGCATACTACAATAATATCACATATTATATAGGATGATCGATTCCATTTCTAATCGACCCGTGGTTGCCAATCACGAGTCTTAGTCCAATCCTAGGTAATATGCAGTATGCAATGCAATCCTATTACATTTGCTTCCAATTTATATTTCTTCTGTCTTTATTGTCTGCTGGGCCCACCTCCATCTTCAAATCTTGATCTCCCACTAAATCTAATGTATTTACAATAAATAACAATGACAAGTAGGGGATACATTTTTAAGGGGTGGGAACGGGCCATAAACCAAGCCCACTTTTATTACATATGACAATTCATATTGGGCCATAAACCAGGCCCATTAATAAAACCAACAACAATAAAAACAAATGTAAATTCCTAACATACACCTACAAAATTGGTCATGGCAATCGATCATCCTTATCCAATAACATTTAATTCAAAATTAATTTATTGGATAACATGCAATGGCAATTTAAATTTAAAAGGATAAAATCATATTTCATACATAAAATCTTATTTTACATACAAAATCATATTTTATCTTTTTATCAAATAAAATCATATTTTATCTATAAAATTCAATTTTATACATAAAATCATATTTTACTCAATATATCCATAAGATCATATCTTATCATCAATTGTACCAAAAATAATTAATTTCAAAATTCAATTTAACGGATAAAATATTTAAATTTTCCAAAAATTCAAATTTATCCAAAAAAACAATTTTAAAATTTTCGGACTCGAACAATTTGATCCGATGCCTCGTGGACCAATCAAAAACAATTTTCGATCGGACCAAAAATAGAATTTTAACATATTAAAATTTAATTTAAAAATTAAAAAATTAATTTTTCCCGCGGGCCGCCCGGGACATTCCCGGGCTGCCCGCGCCCTAATGGGGTCGGGCCGGGCAGCCCAGCTGCCCCTAGGGCAGCGACGATCGCTGCCCGGGTTTTTGCCCGAAAAAAAAAATTTTTATTTTTAAATATTTATTTTGTTTCAAAAACCGAGGCATAAAAAATTTTTGTACAATCGATTAATTTAATCGCTTGATCTGAGCAACCTGGCTTTGATACCACTGTTGGAGAACGCGGCGATCAGATCAATCAGGATTGATACCCGGTGCAGCGGAAGTTTAAAAGAACGATTCCATAATGGGTATCAACCTTACGATTAAATTGTGTGTGTGTAAAAATTAAATAACGATTATAAATTTTTACCTCCAATCTCGAAGCGAGATTATGGACACCAACAGATTTCTCTGCTCTTGTTGTATATCCCTGGAACTGATGGACGAACTGTTCTTCAATCAGGTCCACGAACGGATATTTAATCCCTCTGATAGATTGCACTAGAAAATCTATCAGAAGTTTCTACGAAGAGATTAACGAATTTGATCCGTTAAACCAGACTATAATTCAAAATTCACAGACTGGATTTTACCGAGCAGAGGGGAGAGGGGGTCGGCCACTTCAGAGGAAAATCACTAGGGTTTTTCGAAAATTTTGTGACCTGTTGTATGTAATTTCTGTACTGTAATAACTTATTTATAATGTAGGCCACTAACAGCTTAGGGCCCATTAGTCATAAGTTCAAGCCCGACAAGCAAAGCCCGCATGTTCAGAAATTAATATAAAATTCATCGTGACTCAGATTGATAAACCGATTTCACCAATGTGCACAGAAACCATTTCTGCACCTTTTAAAGTCAAGATAAATTTTTCTGAATCCGAATTCAGTGGTTTCCAAAAATGCCCATCCCTATGTCATTTTAGGAAATCTTACTCCTCTACTCTTAAATAAGAAGTCCAACTTCTTTGTTCATTAAATTTAACTCTTTAAATTTAACTATCTCAACGGGGATTAAAAATCCATTACTCTGTGTGACCCTCAATGGTTCAGGGATACAGCTAGCCGTGGGCTCACAACTCCTTGTGACTCGGAACAACAATTTCCGACTTGCCCATCGAATCATGGTAAGAGCGCCTACAACATCGCCCCATGATTCCCTAGGTATCACTGATAGTGCCTACAAGAACCAATAGATTTTGGTTAGCGTACAGTACGGTCCCTTCATCCATATATCCCGATCGAATCAACAACCATTGGTATATCGAGAGTCGTTCGAGATTCGTAACTATGCAATACATCTTGAAGATCAAATAGTGACATCGCATGTGCTACTAAGAAACCATTTCTTAAATCACATCATGTACTCTCGCCAGAGATTCGTCACACTAATATCTCCTCAGATCGCATAGGATATCCACACTCGCAAGTATGTGGTGAATCCTTGACAACAAAGCATCGACTCCTATATGTGTTGTAACTGTACCCAATCCCGACACCTGATGACCCCAATAGAGTCGGTAAACGAGTCAAAGCACAGTACTAGCATATAGAGTCTCAATGATGTTTCAAGTAGTAAGGACTAATGGTGTACAACCAAAAACGCGGACTTTATCCACTTGATAAGTGATAACCACTTGGAAAGTCCGGATAGGGTAGTTCGATCATTCATCGTATGAATATCCATTTGCATGCTTCGAACATCTCTATGTTCCTTACCAATGAAACGTGGTACTCTGCATCGCAAATGCTAGTCTCAAACTCGAGCGATCCTTATCCTTATTATCGGACGGCTCAATCGACTAGGAACAGTTTAGAATATACAGTGACTATAAGATGTGTTTCATGATAGACATCTCCATGTTCTACCACATCTTACATACACTATAGTATATTCAAGGTCTTTATCAAAACAACAATAGTATATCACAATATAATAATATGAAGAAAGATAAAGTCATTGCCATTAATAAAAGTGTAAATTATATTAAACAAAAGATTGTTTATACAAAGAGTCATCAAAGCCCTTAGCCACAAGTTGGCTCACTGGGCACCTACTCTTTCAGCTATGTCACTATTTGATCTTCAAGATGCATTGCATAGTTATTGAATCTCGAACGACTCTCGATGTACCAATGGTTGTTGATTCGATCGGGATATATGGATGAAGGGACCGTACTGTACGCTAACCAAAATATACTGGTTCTTGCAGGCACTATCAGTGATACCTAGGAAATCATGGGGCGATGTTGCTAGTGAAAGAGTGGGTGCCCAGTGAGCCAACTTGTGGCTATGGGCTTTGATGACTCTTTGTAAAAAAAAAAAACAATCTTTTGTTTAATGTAATTTACACTTTTATTAATGGCAATGAATTTATCTTTCTTCATATTGTTATATTGTGATATACTATTGTTGTTTTGATAAAGACCTTGAATATTCTATAGTGTATGTAAGATGTGGTAGAACATGGGGATGTCTATCATGAAATACATCTTATAGTCACTGTATATTCTAAACTGTTCCTAGTCGATTGAGCCGTGCGAGAATAAGGATAAGGATCGCTCGAGTTTGAGACTAGCATTTGCGATGCGGAGTACCACGTTTCATTGGTAGGGAACATGGAGATGTTCGAAGCATGCAAATGGATATTCATAGGATGAATAATCGAACTACCCTATGCGGACTTTCCAAGTGGTTATCACTTATCGAGTGGATAAACTCCGCGGTTTTGGTTGTACACCATTAGTCCTTACTACTTGAAACATCATGGAGACTCTATATGCTAGTACTGTGCTTTGACTCGTTTACCGACTCTATGGGGGTCATCAGGTGTCGGGATTGGGTACAGTTACAACACATATAGGAGTCGATGCATTGTTGTCAAGGATTCACCACATACTTGCGAGTGTGGATATCCTATGCGATCTGAGGAGATATTAGTGTGACGAATCTCTGGCTAGAGTACTTGATGTGATTTTAGAAATGGTTTCTTAGTAGCACATGCGATGTCACTAATTTGATCTTCAAGATGTATTGCATAGTTATCGAATCTTGAGCGACTCTCGATATACCAATGGTTGTTGATTCGATCGGGATATATGGATGAAGGGACCGTACTGTACGCGAACCAAAATCTACTGGTTCTTGTAGGCACTATCAGTGATACCTAGGGAATCATGGGGCGATGTTGCTAGGCGCTTTACCATGATTCGTTGGGCAAGTCGGAAATCGTTGTTCCGAGTCACAAGGAGTTGTGAGCCCACGTCTAGCTGTATCCCTGAACCATTGAGGGTCACACAGTGTAATGGAGTTTTAATCCCCGTTGAGATAGTTAAATTTAAAGAGTTAAATTTAATGAATAAAGAAGTTGGACTTCTTAAATAAGAGTAAGGGAGTAGGATTTCCTAAAATGACATAGGGATGTACATTTTTGGAAACCACTGAATTCGAATTCAGGAAAATTTATCTTGACTTTAAAATGTGCAGAAATGGTTTCTGTGCACATTGGTAAAATCGGTTTATCAATCGGAGTCACGATTAATTTTATATTAATTTCTGAACATGCGGGCTTTGCTTGTCGGGTCATAATTTGAGACAGGTTTTTCGAAAACCCTAGCCTCCTCTCTCTCAAATTCGGCCGCCCCCTCCCTTCTCTGCGTGAGAAATTCCGGTCTGTGATTTTGAATTGCAGTCTGGAATAGCGAATCAAATTCGTTTATTCTCTTCGTAGAAAACTTCTGATAGATTTTCTAGTGCAATCTATCAGAGGGATTAAACCTCTATTCGTGGACCTGATTGAAGGAAAGCTTGTTCATCAGTTCCAGGGAGATACAAGAAGCGCAGAGAAATCTGTGTGGTGTCCAATAATCTCGCTTCGAGATTGAAGGTAAAATTTAATAATTGTTATTTAATTTTACACACACTAATAATTTAATCGTTAAACGGTTGATACCCACACTATGGAATTGTTCCATAATAAAATTTTTAAACTTCCGCTGCACCAGGTATCAATCGTGATTGATCTGAACGCCAGTTTTCCAACAGTGGTATCAGAGCCAGGTTGCTCAGATCAAACGATTAAATTAATCGATTGTACAAAATTTTTGAGTCTTGGTTTTTAAAAACAAAATAAATATTTTAAATAAAAAAAAATTTTTCGGGCAAAACCCGGCAGCGATTGGATCGCTGCCCGGTGGGGCAGCGACGGTCGCTGCCCCGGGCGGCGCACGGCGCCGCCCAAAGGGGGCGCACAGCGCCGCCCACGGCGGCGCACGTCGCCGCCCAGGGGCGGCGCTCAGCACCGCCAGGGCAGCGCTCGGTGCTGCCCAGTGCTGCGCAGGGCGGCGCTCGGCGCTGCCCAGGGCGGCGCTCGGCGCTGCCCAAGGCGGCGCTCGGCGCCGCCCAGGGGCGACGCTTTGCGCCGCCCAGGGCAGCGCACGGCGCCGCCCAGGGGCGGCGCCAGGCGCCGCCCTGGGCGGCGCAAAGCGGCGCCCCTGGGCGGCGCCGAGCGCCGCCTTGGGCGGCGCTCGTTGTCGCTGCCCTAAAGGGGCAGCCGGGCTGCCCCGGCCCGCGCCCACGGGTGCGGGCCAGCCCGGGAGTGTCCCAAGCGGCCCGCGGGAAAAAATTATTTTTTTTTATTTAAATTAATTTTAATGTGTTAAAATTTTATTTTTGGTCCGGTCAAAAATTGTTTTTGATTGGTTCACGAGGCATCGGATCGAATTGTTCGAGTCCGAAAATTTTAAAATTGATTTTTGGTTAAATTTGAATTTTTGGAAAATTTTAATATTTTATCCTTAAATTGAATTTTGAAATCAATTATTTTTGGTACAATTGATGATAAGATTTGATCTTATGTATATATTAAGTAAAATATGATTTTATCTATAAAATTAGATTCTGTAGATAAAAAATGATTTTATTTAATAAAAGGTAAAATATGATTTTATATGTAAAATATGATTTTATATATAAAATATGATTTTATCCTGTTTAAATTTAAATTGCCATATGCATGATATCCAATAAATTAATTTTGAATTAAATGTTAAAATAGTGGGAGTGAGATTCATAAAATTAAATTCGCCTATTTTATGTCTTAGTAAATTGCTTAAACAATCATTGATATATGTCTGTTTTTCTTTTCAGTATTTCATACGATGAATTCGCGTAATCCTTTATTCTCGATCCTCGAACAAAACAAGTTAACTGGCGCAAACTATACGGAATGGTTCCGGAAGTTGAAGATTGTCTTGACTTCGGAGAAGATGCTCTACGTGTTAGAGAAATCACCTCCGAAGGAAGCACCAGCTGACGTAAGTCTGGAGGAATTGGCCAAACTTGGTGCATGGTGGGACCATGACATCAAGACCAAATGCTATATGCAAGCCTCGATGTCTGATGAACTCCAGAGGCGATTTGAGGACACCGTGAATGCTGCTGACATTCACGCTCAACTCAAGGAACTTTTTGGGGCTCAATCGAGGGCTGAAAGGTTCGCTACTGTTAAGGAGCTGATGACGTGTCGCATGCGTGAAGGGACTTCGGTCCGTGATCATGGGGTACGAGTGATTTGGCTCATACAAAAGTTAGCGACCCTTGATTTGGTGTTGGAGCATGAACTCAACGTGGATTTACTGCTTCTGTCTCTTCCTTCTTCGTTTGACGGATTTGTGGTAAATTTTAATATGAACAAGATAGAGGCCACCCTTGAAGAGATGGTCAATATGCTTGTGACATATGAATCCACACTTAAGAAGGATAAGCCAGCTTTCTTGGTGGGCTCCTCATCTTCTGCTAAGAAGGGGCCAAGTATGAAGGGCAAGAAACGTTCTGCCCCACCCAAGAAAGTCGAGCCCGAGAAGAAGCACAAGACAAAGGCTTCAAACAATGGAAAATCCAAGGATGTTTGCCATTACTGCAAGAAGCCCGGTCATTGGAAGCGCAACTGCAAGGAATATCTAGAGCAGTTGGGAACTGCAAAGGGTATGTTCTATATTGAAATAAACATTTCACTTAATACTACTTCTTGGGTATTGGATACCGGATGTGGATCTCACATTTGCAATGATTTGCAGGTGATGACAAGAAGTCGCAGGCTTAGAATGGGTGAGACCCAGCTGAGGCTCGGGAATGGTTCCAGAGTTGAAGCTACAGCCATTGGAGATGTTTGTTTAATTTTTCAGAACGGTTTTAAGTTATTTTTAAGAGATGTTTTATTTGTTCCGGATTTAATTAAAAACATTATTTCTGTTTCTATGCTAGATAGAGATGGTTATTCTTGCAATTTTGTGAATGGGATTTGCAATATTTACAAGAATGAATGTTTGATTGGAAATGGACAACTTGAAAACGATCTATACAACTTAAAACTGAAAGACGTTCCAATAAATTATATTGATAAACCGGCAACAACAAACAAAAGGAAAATCGATAGTCAAAACCCGGCAAACCTTTGGCACGCTAGACTAGGTCATATTTCCTCAAGGAGGATGAACAAGCTAGTGGGAGAGGGCATGTTTGATATGTCTGATATTAACTCTCTACCTACTTGTGAATCCTGTCTAAAAGGGAAAATGACTAAATCTCCTTTTAAGGGGAAGCCTGAGCGTAGTCAAAATCTGTTGGATTTGATCCATACAGATGTTTGTGGACCATTTAGAGTTGGGACTCAACATGGCCACACCTACTTCATTACCTTTACTGATGATTATTCAAGGTATGGGTATTTATATTTAATGAAATATAAGTCTGAAGCATTTGAAAAGTTCAAAGAATTCAAGGCTGAAGTAGAAAACAAGCTAGGTAAAAGTATTAAAGCACTTCGATCGGATCGAGGTGGAGAATACTTAAGTACCGAGTTTTTGGACTATCTAAAAGAGAATGGGATTCTCTCTCAGTGGACTCCTCCTATGACACCACAGCTGAATGGTGTATCGGAGCGTCGTAATCGAACTTTGTTGGACATGGTTCGATCCATGATGAGCTTCACTGAGCTTCCACCTTCGTTTTGGGGCTATGCGCTTGAAACGGCGGTATTGTTGTTGAACAACGTCCACACTAAAGCAGTGGACAAAACACCATACGAGTTATGGAATGGCAAAGCTCCTAAGTATTCGTACTTGAGGATTTGGGGATGTCCAGCTTACGTGAAGCGGACAGTGGGAGATAAGTTGGATAGTCGATCCAGCTTATGTTATTTTGTAGGGTATCCGAAGAATTCAATCGGATATTATTTCTATTATCCTGCTGAAACAAAGGTGTTTGTTTCTAGGAATGCCACCTTCTTGGAGAAGGAGTTCTTATTGGATAAGAAAGGCGAGATGATGGAACTCGAAGAAGTTCGAGAAGAACCCGAAATACAAAATAACGATCCTACGCCTCAGGAACCATTACTGGACACGCCTGAACCTAGAAGATCGGAGAGGACTTCTAGACCTCCTGTTCGATATGGTCTTCTTCTTGAAGGGGATCAAGATGAACCCGACATTGGATGTGATCCAAGAAACTTCAAGGAAGCAATTTCTGATGCGGATTCAAATTTATGGCTTGAAGCTATGCAGTCTGAATTGGATTCAATGCATACAAACCAAGTTTGGTCTTTAGTAGATCCTCCTGATGGAATTGTTCCAATAGGGTGTAAATGGATCTACAAGAGAAAGCTTGGGCCTGATGGTAAGGTATTGACCTAAAAGGCGCGATTGGTGGCGAAAGGTTACACTCAAAGACAAGGAGTTGACTATGATGAAACTTTTTCACCAGTTGCAATGTTCAAGTCCATAAGAATCCTTATTGCCATAGCTGCATGGTATGACTATGAGATATGGCAAATGGATGTGAAGACTGCTTTTCTTAATGGAGACATTAAGGAAGAAATCTATATGAAGCAGCCAGAGGGGTTCACATCCATGGGAAGCGAGCATAAGGTATGCAAGCTTCAGAGATCAATTTATGGTCTAAAACAAGCATCAAGAAGTTGGAACCAGAAATTTGATGAAACAATAAAAGATTTTGGTTTCATCAAGAACCCGGAGGAACCGTGCGTGTACAAGAAAGTAGTTAAGGATGCTGTGACATTCTTAGTACTTTATGTTGATGACATCCTACTCATTGGGAATGATGTAGGGATGTTGCAGTCAACAAAGATATGGTTATCAGGTAGATTCTCGATGAAGGATTTGGGTGAGGCATCCTACATTCTTGGGATACAGATCTATAGAGATAGATCTAAGAGAATGATAGGACTCACTCAATCAACCTACATCGACACCATATTGAAACGGTTTTCAATGGATGGGTCCAAGAGAGGACATCTACCCATGTGTCATGGAGTTTCTTTATCCAAGTCTATGTGTCCCAAGACTGATGCAGAGATAGAGAATATGACACATGTACCATATGCGTCAGCTATAGGTAGTATCATGTATGGGATGATATCTACCAGACCGGATGTAGCATTTGCTCTGAGTGTCACGAGCATATATCAGGCTAATCCTGGTCAAATGCATTGGAAAGCCGTGAAGGACATTCTTAAGTACTTACGAAGGACTAAGAATATGTTCATGGTATATGGAGGACGAGATCTGAAATTGGAAGGCTATACCGACTCTATCTTCCAAAGTGACGTGGATGACTCGAAGTCAACCTATGGATTTGTGTTCATGCTCAATGGCGGTGCTGTCTCTTGGAAGAGTTCCAAGCAGGACACCACAGCGGATTCCACCACTGAGGCTGAATACATTGCAGCATCAGCTGCTGCTAAAGAGGCCGTTTGGATGAGGAAATTCGTCCAAGAGTTGGGCGTCATTCCTGAATTTGTTGGTCCAGTCCCGGTGTACTGTGACAACACGGGTGCCGTTGCTCAAGCAAAGGAACCAAGGTCTCATCAAAGATCCAAACACGTACTGAGGAAATACCACATCATCCGGGAGATTGTGGAAAGAGGAGACATCACTGTCGAACGAGTGGCCTCTGCAGACAATATCGCTGATCCGCTTACTAAGCCCTTGCCAGGACCATTGTTTGACAAACATCGCGAAGCAATGGGTCTACGTAGTATGACTAGTTGGCTATAGGGCAAGTGGGAGATTGAAAGAGTGGGTGCCCAGTGAGCCAACTTGTGGCTATGGGCTTTGATGACTCTTTGTAAAAAAAAAAAAACAATCTTTTGTTTAATGTAATTTACACATTTATTAATGGCAATGACTTTATCTTTCTTCATATTGTTATATTGTGATATACTATTGTTGTTTTGATAAAGACCTTGAATATACTATAGTGTATGTAAGATGTGGTAGAACATGGGGATGTCTATCATGAAATACATCTTATAGTCACTGTATATTCTAAACTGTTCCTAGTCGATTGAGCCGTCCGAGAATAAGGATAAGGATCGCTCGAGTTTGAGACTAGCATTTGCGATGCGGAGTACCACGTTTCATTGGTAGGGAACATGGAGATGTTCGAAGCATGCAAATTGATATTCATAGGATGAATAATCGAACTACCCTATGCGGACTTTCCAAGTGGTTATCACTTATCGAGTGGATAAAGTCCGCGGTTTTGGTTGTACACCATTAGTCCTTACTACTTGAAACATCATGGAGACTCTATATGCTAGTACTGTGCTTTGACTCGTTTACCGACTCTATGGGGGTCATCAGGTGTCGGGATTGGGTACAGTTACAACACATATAGGAGTCGATGCATTGTTGTCAAGGATTCACCACATACTTGTGAGTGTGGATATCCTATGCGATCTGAGGAGATATTAGTGTGACGAATCTCTGGCCAGAGTACTTGATGTGATTTAAGAAATGGTTTCTTAGTAGCACATGCGATGTCACTAATTTGATCTTCAAGATGTATTGCATAGTTATCGAATCTTGAGCGACTCTCGATATACCAATGGTTGTTGATTCGATCGGGATATATGGATGAAGGGACCGTACTGTACGCGAACCAAAATCTACTGGTTCTTGTAGGCACTATCAGTGATACCTAGGGAATCATGGGGCGATGTTGCTAGGCGCTTTACCATGATTCGTTGGGCAAGTCGGAAATCGTTGTTCCGAGTCACAAGGAGTTGTGAGCCCACGGCTAGCTGTATCCCTGAACCATTGAGGGTCACACAGTGTAATGGAGTTTTAATCCCCGTTGAGATAGTTAAATTTAAAGAGTTAAATTTAATGAATAAAGAAGTTGGACTTCTTAAATAAGAGTAAGGGAGTAGGATTTCCTAAAATGACATAGGGATGTACATTTTTGGAAACCACTGAATTCGGATTCAGGAAAATTTATCTTGACTTTAAAATGTGCAGAAATGGTTTCTGTGCACATTGGTAAAATCGGTTTATCAATCGGAGTCACGATGAATTTTATATTAATTTCTGAACATGCGGGCTTTGCTTGTCGGGCCTCAACTTATGACTAATGGGCCCTAAGGTGTTAGTGGCCTGCATTATAAATAAGTTATTGCAGTACAGAAATTAAACACAACAGGTCATAATTTGAGACAGGTTTTTCGAAAACCCTAGCCTCCTCTCTCTCAAATTCGGCCGCCCCCTCCCTTCTCTGCGTGAGAAATTCCGGTCTGTGATTTTGAATTGCAGTCTGGAATAGCGAATCAAATTCGTTTATTCTCTTCGTAGAAAACTTCTGATAGATTTTCTAGTGCAATCTATCAGAGGGATTAAACCTCTATTCGTGGACCTGATTGAAGGAAAGCTTGTTCATCAGTTCCAGGGAGATACAAGAAGCGCAGAGAAATCTGTGTGGTGTCCAATAATCTCGCTTCGAGATTGAAGGTAAAATTTAATAATTGTTATTTAATTTTACACACACTAATAATTTAATCGTTAAACGGTTGATACCCACACTATGGAATTGTTCCATAATAAAATTTTTAAACTTCCGCTGCACCAGGTATCAATCGTGATTGATCTGAACGCCAGTTTTCCAACAGCTAGACGCTCTTACCATGATTCGATGGGCAAGTCAGAAATTGTTGTTCCGAGTCACAAGGAGTTGTGAGCCCACGGCTAGCTGTATCCCTGAACCATTGAGGGTCACACAAGTAATGGATTTCTAATCTCCGTTGAGATAATTAAATTTAAAGAGTTAAATTTAGTGGATAAAGAAGTAGGACTTCTTATTTAAAAGTAGAGGGAGTAAGATTTCCTAAAATGACATATTGATGGACATTTTTGGAAACCACTGAATTCGGATTCAGAAAATTTGTCTTGACTTTAAAAGATGCAGAAATGGTTTCTGTGCACATTGGTGAAATTGATTTATCAATCTGAGTCACGATGAATTTTATATTAATTTCTGAACATGCGGGCTTTGCTTGTCAGGCTTGAACTTATGACTAATGGGCCCTAAGCTGTTAGCAGCCCACATTATAAATAAGTTATTGCAGTGCAGAAATTACACAACACAAGGTCATAATTTCGAAAACCTAGAGAGCTTTCTCTCAAGGAAATCGTCCGCCCCCATTTCCTCTACTGTGTTCAAAAATTAGTCTGTGAATTTTTGAATTTGCAGTCTGATTTAACAAATCAAATCTGTTATTTCTCTTCGTAGAAACTTCTGATAGACTTTCTAGTGTAGTCTATCAGAGGGATTAAACTTCTGTTCGTGGACCTGATTGAAGAAAAGTTCGTTCATCAGTTCCTGGGATATACAACAAGAGCAGTTTAATCTGTTGGTGTCCATAATCTCGCTTTGAGATTTTAAGGTAAAATTTATATTGTTTAAATTTTATGTTATCAATTTTAATCGTAGGAATTTGATACCCATGATATGGAATCGTTCCATATAAAATTTTAAGACTTCCGCTGCACCGGGTATCACTTTCTTTTTCGATCCGAAGAACAACCGTGTTCCAACAGTAAAACCCTAGGTATTTTATTGATGATCTATGAATGTTTTCTTGAAAATTTCTATGAGTATGTTGCTTGATTGTGATACGTGAAGCATTCCTGAGGTGTTCGGTTCATGTTTATCGAGTTTTTAAAGATTTGAAGGCAATAAATCATACTTTTGGGTAAAATTAGTTTTGAAGGTTTTGATTCAAAATCTTTGAAATGTTTGATGCATTGGTATAAGTTATTTTGAGTTTATGATGTTGTAGAATGATATTTTTTTAATGGAAAAACGTCCCAAAGCATTGTGGGTTTTGAAAAAAATGCAGAAAAGATCAGTTTTCGGAAAAGGAGATGCGACGGCGCGCCCGCGCTGCATGTGTCGCATAAATCTGCGAGCAGGAGGCGCGCCCGCGCTGGTTGAGCGCGCGCCCGCGCCGCAAGTTCGAAATTCCCATCCCATTTTTTGAGTTTTTGAGTCCTAAAAATCATGATTTTTATACTTTAATGTATTTTAATTATTTTTAAGAATGTTCATGAAGAATTTTAAAGTTTTCAAGGTCCGAAACGGATGGAATGCCTCGCGTGGATCAGTCAAGTTATGTATTGCATGATTATGTGATTTTCTCATGAAAGTTAACTTCTCATGAAATGTTTTGACAGATTTTAAGCATGTAGAATCACGAGAAACTTTATGAGCATGTAGAGATTTATGAAAATGACATGATAAGATGAATGATATGATGCATGGAAAATATTTTGATGATTTATGCGTCTTGTGGTGATTATATGGGGTATGCACTTCGGGATGAGCTCCGGAGCGGCTATCCAAACATGGCTCACGGGATGGTTATACGGGGTATGTACTTCGGGTTGAGCTCCGAAGCGGCTATCCAAAGAATGAAAGTTTGCGGGCTTAATGCCATATGCT
Source organism: Henckelia pumila (assembly GCF_033568475.1). Lineage (NCBI taxonomy): Eukaryota > Viridiplantae > Streptophyta > Magnoliopsida > Lamiales > Gesneriaceae > Henckelia > Henckelia pumila. The sequence continues at coordinate 49,654,213 of NC_133123.1, forward strand.
TGTCTGATCAACAGGAAACTATGAATGGCTCGTTATGACGATTACCACACTACTCATACTTCATCTCCCCAAATATTTTTATGATATGGCTATATTAAAGTTATGTTTATTGCATGGGAGTTTAAGTTAATGTTTCCTTTTAAAGTTAGAAAATCCTTTTCTGCATGCTCTTGTTGAGTTTTTCGACTCACTATACTTGAATGGTGCAGGTAATGATGATGTGGATGCTTTTATTGATGATTATGTGGGCGGACATGAAGAAGAGGCAGGGGTCGGTCCAACGGGCAACGCATGAGTGTGAATGCTTTAGAATAGAAGATGTTTTAAACCTTTTTTTTGATGAGAAGCAAACAAGTTTAAATTTTTTTTAGTTGATGGCCATGTTTTGGCAAATATTTTTAGATGTTATTTTATTTTGTGCACATTTTATACGCTATTTTAATAAATAAGATGATGCTTCCGCAAAGTTTTTATTTTTCCCAAATCTTTAAGTAAGTATGTTTGAGTAACGTTTCGATTGAGAAATTGGGACGTTACAGCTTGGTATCAGAGCAGTTCGCTCTGGGTTTGTCGCACACATGCATTCTCGCCACGACCCTATGCTTCGTCTTCATGTATGTAAGTTCTATGTTATGAATGGTTTAAGATGCATGATAGCTTTTGCGATTAATATTTATGCATGTTAAGTAGGATGTTATATTTAAATAACGTAATTAAGCATGTGGACTGTATGGACTGAAAGAGTGGGTGCCCGGTGAGCCAACTTGTGGCTAAGGGCTTTGATGACTCTATGTATAAACAATCTTTTGTTTAATATAATTTACACTTTTATAAAGGCGTTTACTTTATCTTTTATCATATTATTATGTTGTGACATACTATAAGATGTTTAGATGAAGACCTTGAATATACTATAGTGTATGTAAGATGTGGTGGCACATGGGGATGGCTATCATGAAACACATCTTATAGTCACTGTATATTCTAAACAGTTCCTAGTCGATTGAGCCGTCCGTTAATAAGGATAAGGATCGCTCGAGATTGAGACTAGCATTTGCGATGCCGAGTACCACGTTTCATTGGTATGGAACATAGAGATGTTCAAAGCATGCATATGGATATTCATACGATGAATGATCGAACTACCCTATCCGGACTTTCCAAGTGGTTATCACTTATCGAGTGGATAAAGTCCGCGGTTTTGGTTGTACACCATTAGTCCTTACTACTTGAAACATCATTGAGACTCTATATGCTAGTACTGTACTTTGACTCGTTTACCGACTCTATTGGGGTCATCAGGTGTCGTGATTAGGTACAGTTACGACACATATAGGAGTCGATGCTTTGTTGTCAAGGATTCACCACATACTTGATAGTGTGGATATCCTATGCAATCTGAGGAGATATTAGTGTGACGAATCTCTGGCCAGAGTACATGATGTGTTTTAAGAAATGGTTTCTTAGTAGCACATGCGATGTCACTATTTGATCTTCAAGATGCATTGCATAGTTATCGAATCTCGAACGATTCTCGATTTACCAATGGTTGTTGATTCGATCGGGATATTTGGATAAAGGGACCGTAATGTATGCTAACCAAAATCTATTGATTCTTGCAGGCACTATTAGTGATACCTAGGGAATCATGGGGCGATGTTGCTAGGCGCTCTTACCATGATTCGATGGGCAAGTCAAAAATTGTTGTTCCGAGTCACAAGGAGTTGTAGCCCACGGCTAGCTGTATCCCTGAACCATTGAGGGTCACACAAGTAATGGATTTTTAATCCCCGTTGAGATAGTTAAATTTAAAGAATTAAATTTAATGAACAAAGAAGTGGGACTTCTTATTTAAGAGTAGAGGAGTAAGATTTCCTAAAATGACATAGGGATGGGCATTTTTGGAAACCACTGAATTCGGATTCAGAAAATTTATCTTGACTTTAAAAGATGCAGAAATGGTTTCTGTGCACATTGGTGAAATTGGTTTATCAATCTGAGTCACGATGAATTTTATATTAATTTCTGAACATGCGGGCTTTGCTTGTCAGGCTTGAACTTATGACTAATGGGCCCTAAGTTGTTAGCAGCCCACATTATAAATAAGTTATTGCAGTACAGAAATTACACAACAGAGGTCACAATTTTCGAAAACCCTAGCTGTGTGTTTTTAAAAGTGGCCGCCCCCCCCCCCTTCTCCTGTCTCTGCTCGAAAAATTCCAGCCTGTGAATTTTGAATTTGCAGTCTGGTTTAACGGATCAAATTCGTTAATTCTCTTCGTAGAAACTTCTGATAGATTTTCTAGTGCAATCTATCAGAGGGATTAAACTTCTGTTCGTGGACCTGATTGAAGAATTGTTCGTCCATCAGTTCCTGGGATATACAACAAGAGCAGAGTAATCTGTTGGTGTCCATAATCTTGATTCGAGATTGGAGGTAAAAATTTAATTGTTATTTAATTTTTACACGCACAATTTAATCGTAAAGTTTTGATACCCATGATATGGAATCGTTCCATATAAAATTTTTAAACTTCCGCTGCACCGGGTATCAATTCTGATTGATCTGATCACCGTTTTCCAACATGGACATCAGGATCATGGCTAACCGTAGGAATCCGAACAATGAGGACAATCAGAATAACCAATTTTTGGCTGGGTTGGCGACTCTGTTGCAAGAGCAGAGTAGAGCCCAAGGGGAGCAGATTCAACAGTTAATCCAAGCACAAGTGGGAGGAAGGAACAACAATCAGCCACTATTGACTAATCCGATCTTTAAACAGTTTAAGGATCTAGGGCCGCAGGAGTTCAGAGGAGGGGCTGATCCCCTTGTAGTCGAGGAATGGGTGCAGTCAGTGGAGACCATTTTTGACAACATGCAGCTCACTGATGCAGACCGTGTGAGGTGTTCCATCTTTATGTTTCGTGATGATGCAAGGGTTTGGTGGCAGGGAGCCCGTTCTGCTGTGGATATGACTACGTTGACTTGGAATGGATTCAAAGATGTGTTCTATGGAAAATATTTCACTATCAGCACCAGGACTAGACTTGCTAGAGAATTCCTGGAGCTCCGCCAAGGGAGCATGTCCATTGCTGAGTATGTGAAGAAGTTTGAAAGGGGGAGGTATTTTGTGCCCATGATTTCGGGTAATGCTGTAGAGGAGTTGAAGCATTTTATGGAGGGACTGAATGCCACTATTCGTCATGATGTCAGATTGAGTGGGGCACAAATGTACCGAGCAGCAGTCGATGAGGCTATGTTGTCAGAAAAATATGGGAATGATATTATCAAAGAATCACAAGTGAAAAGAGCCAGTTACCAAGGGAGAGAACAACAAGGGTCTAGTCAGAAGAGGCCGTACCAAGCCCCAGCTCAGAGGAGACGGCAGCAGCAGCAGCGCCAAAACCCCAATCAGGCGCGACCTCAGGGATAGAATCAGTCGAACGCCAATGCTCCAAGGCCGGCGAATGCACCTATCTGTCAAAAGTGTGGGAAGCCACACTCAGGTCAATGCATGCTTGGGACCAATACTTGCTTTCTTTGCAAGAAGCCAGGGCATTTCGCCAAGGATTGCCCGCAGTCTAAGGATCCTATCAGGGGAAGAGTGTTTGCTATGAATCATGATTAGGTTGACCCAGATTCTGCAATTGTCACAGGTATGATCCGTATCGCTGGTTTACCTGCTTTCGTGTTGATTGATTCAGGAGCTACGCACTCTTTTATATCTGTTAATTTTATGATGAAATTGGGGGTCTTGCCGGATGAATCTATTTCGAAATTTTGTGTGTCGTTACCCTCAGGAGAAGAACTGGAAAGTAGTAGTGTGGTAAGAAATTGCAAAGTTCAGATGCAGAGTCTAGTTTTTTGTGCAGATTTTATTGTTTTGAAAATGGTGGATTTCGATGTGATTTTTGGGATGGACTGGTTGTCTCGGCATGAGGCTATTATTGACTGCAAACGGAAAACTGTCTCATTGAAAGATCAGAACGGGAAACCATTTGCATTCCGCACAACCTCTAAGAAGAGCGCACCAGGTATGATTTCTGCAGGAACAGCCTGGCAATTATTGAGTAATGGGTGTACAGGCTTTCTTGCGAGTCTAATTGGTGATCTGGAGGTACAGCGACCGAAACTTGTGGAAGTGGAAGTAGTGAAGGACTTTCCAGAAGTTTTTTCCGATGATGTTGCGGGATTGCCTCCAGTCAGGGAAGTCAAATTTGGGATAGAATTGTTGCCTGAAACTAAGCCAGCTTCTAAGGCACCGTACAGATTGGCAGCGACCGAGATGAAAGAATTGAAGGATCAGTTGCAGGAATTACTGGATAAGGGGTTCATCAGACCGAGTGTATCGCCTTGGGGTGCACCAGTGTTGTTCGTCAAGAAGAAAGATGGGACAATGAGATTGTGCATTGAATACAGAGAACTAAACCGAGTTACAGTGAAGAACAGATATCCTTTGCCCAGAATAGACGACTTGTTCGACCAATTGCAAGGGGCAGAGGTGTTCTCAAAAATTGATCTGCAATCAGGTTACCATCAGCTGAAGGTAAAGGATGCAGATGTGCAGAAGACAGCATTCAGGACTCGATATGGCCACTATGAGTTTTTGGTAATGCCGTTTGGGTTGACCAATGCACCAGCTGTGTTCATGGATTTGATGAACAGGGTGTTTCAACCTTTCTTGGATCAGTTTGTCATAGTCTTCATAGATGACATATTGATATATTCTCGCAGTAGGGAGGAGCATCGTCAGCACTTGGCTACGGTGTTGCAAATTTTGAAAGAAAAGCAACTGTATGCTAAGTACAGTAAGTGTGAATTCTGGCTGGAGCAGATTTCATTTTTGGGTCATATAGTTTCAGCTAAGGGGATTGAGGTGGATCCGTAGAAGGTGGAAGCGGTTCGTAATTGGGCTGCCCCAAAGAATGCTACAGAAATACGAAGTTTCTTGGGTTTAGCAGGCTACTACAGGAGATTTATTCAAGACTTCTCCAAGATAGCCCTACCACTGACTTCCTTAACTCGAAAAGGTGTGAAGTTTGTGTGGTCAGAACAATGTGAGAAGAGCTTTACAGAATTGAAGGAAAGACTGATTTCAGCGCCAGTGCTAGCAATTCTCGAAGGCACGGGTCGCTTTGTGGTTTATACCGATGCTTCTAAGAGTGGATTAGGAGCTGTATTGATGCAGGATGATAAATTAATAGCGTATGCATCTCGACAGCTGAAGGTCCATGAGAGGAATTACCCGACTCATGATCTTGAGTTGGCGGCAGTTGTTTTTGCTTTGAAGCTATGGTGACACTACTTGTACGGCGAAAGGTGTCAGATTTTCACTGATCACAAAAGCCTAAAATATTTCTTCACTCAGAAGGAGCTGAATATGAGGCAGAGGCGATGGCTGGAATTAGTGAAGGACTACGACTGTGACATTAGCTACCATCCAGGTAAGGCTAATGTTGTAGCAGATGCCTTGAGTCGCAAGTCTGCAACATTGAACCAATTGACAGTGCAGCAGGAGTTGATTGTTGAATTTGCACGTATGAGTTTGGAGGTATTTGAACCAATGGAGGTATGCACTCTAGCAGCCTTAACAGTATTACCTAGTTTGCTTGAGAGAATCATAGTAGGCAAAGCTTCTGATGAACAGTTGACGTTGTGGAGGAACAGAGATGAAGCCAAGGGTGGTACATTGTACACTGTCAAAGATGGAATTGTTCATCACCGAGGTAGAATGTGGGTGCCAGCAGTAAACTCATTGAGAGTGGAAGTGATGACTGAAGCCCATACTGTTCCATATTCCATTCATCCAGGAAGTACGAAAATGTATAAGGATCTGCAATCCTTATACTGGTGGCCAGGTATGAAGAAGGATATCGTAGAATTTGTGAGTGAATGTTTGACTTGTCAACAGGTAAAAATTGAGCATCAAAGGCCAGCGGGACTCCTAAAACCCTTGTCAATACCCACATGGAAGTGGGAAGATGTCACTATGGATTTTGTAGTAGGATTGCCAGTCTCACCGCGAAGGATGAACTCAATTTGGGTGATAGTTGACAGGTTAACTAAGTCAGCTCATTTTATTCCAATCAGGAATAACTTCTCGATGAATCAGTATGCAGAGCTGTACATTCGAGAAATTGTCAGATTTCATGGAGTTCCAGCGAGGATAGTATCTGACAGGGATCCTAAGTTCACTTCGAACTTTTGGGGATGTTTACATAGAGGATTGGGAACAAAGCTAGCTTTCAGTACAGCTTTCCACCCTCAGACAGATGGTCAGTCAGAACGAGTGATCCAAATACTTGAAGACATGTTGAGAGCTTGTATGATCGACTTTGGAGGGAATTGGGAATCGAAATTACCTTTAGTGGAGTTTACTTACAACAATAGTTATCAAGCAACTATTGGCATGGCTCCTTATGAGGCATTGTATGGGAGAAGGTGTAGAACTCCCTTACACTGGGATGAAGTTGGAGAGAGAGCTGTTTTGGGACCAGATATAGTGAATCAAACGGTGGATGTAATAGCTAAGATCAGAGACAGAATGTTGATAGCTCAAAGTCGACAGAAAAGTTACGCCGACCAGCGACGTAGAGATTTGGAGTTTGAAGTAGGTGACCATGTATTTTTAAAGGTGTCACCATGGAAAGGTGTTATGAGATTTGGAAAAAAGGGTAAATTGAGTCCAAGATATATAGGACCTTTTGAGATCCTAGAAAAAATTGGGGCTCGAGCTTACCGAGTAGCACTACCACCCAACTTGGGGGGTGTCCACAATGTCTTCCATATCTCTATGCTAAGGAAGTATGTGGCAAATCCTTCTCATGTTATCCGCCATGAGCCAGTGAAATGGACGCCAGACTTGTCCTACGAGGAGATGCCTGTTCAAATCTTGGACAGACAAGTTCATAGGTTGAGAAACAGAGAGATTCCAATGGTGAAAGTCTTATGGAGCAACCAATTGGTTGAAGAAGCTACTTGGGAAACAGAACAAGATATGCGAGCACGCTATCCTAAACTGTTTGGTAAGTCGAATTTCGAGGACGAAATTTTTTTGAGGGTAAAGTTGTAAGGTCCAAAAAGTCCACTAGCTTAATCACGATTAATTGATTTAATTATATGATTTAATGCAAGTTATTTAGAATATTTAATTGTTATGTGGAATTATGTGAATTATTGGATGTCTGGAATTATGTGATTGCTATGTTATTTTTTTTAAAGTTTTCAGATTGGTATTAATTTTGGGTCGTAGGTACGAGTCTAGCCTTGAAACGAGTTAAGAAAAATATTTTAAGTAAAGTTAGTGGATGCAGAAGTATTTTATTGAGTGGGGGAGTAAAATTTTAAAGAATTTTAAATGTAACTAATGGGCTCTGTTGGAGCCCATTAGTCACAAAAGAAATGCGTTCAGAAATTTTATTCTGAACTCTCATTCGAACGCTCACTTTTCTTCCTCAAAATCTCTCTCAAACGCTGCATCAAGACTAGGGTTCTTCAGAGGCTCGAGGCTAGATCGTCCTACCGCTTAGGTTATTTCCAATCGAATCAATCCAGGAAAGTTTTTACTGTTTTTAAACTCATTCAAGAATATAGTTATTTTCAAGGTAAAACCTGTAAGGCCCTGAAATTAATTATTTTGGAAATAGTGGAATTTATTAATTATTAGAGTTGGAATTAATGGAGATTAATTGAGCTGGGATTGAATATATTTAAATTGATAATTCAGGGACCGAGTTGTTGGAAAACTGGCGAGTTCCCAGACCAATTACGATTGATACCCGGTGCAGCGGAAGTTTAAAAATTTTCTCATGGAACGATTCCATGGTGTGGGTATCAACCATACAACGATTGAATTATTGTGTGTGTAAAATTTAAATAACAGTTAAATAAATTTTACCTCAAATCTCGCAACGAGATTAATGGACACCAACAGAACAATTCTGCTCTTGTTGTCTCTCCCTGGAACCGATGAACGCCTTCAATCAGGTCCACGAACAGAGGTTTAATCCCTCTGATAGATTGCACTAGAAAATCTATCAGAAGTTTTCTGCGAAGAGAATACACGAATTTGATTCGTTATTCCTTACTGTGATTCAAAATCACAGACCGGAATTTTCTCGGGCAGAGGGAGGGAGGCGGCGCCGAAAACGTTTTTGAGAGGGGCTAGGGTTTCGAAAATCCTGTCTCAAAAATTATGACCTGTTGTGTGTAATTTCTGTACTGAAATAACTTATTTATAATGCAGGCCACTAACACCTTAGGGCCCATTAGTCATAAGCTGGGGCCCGACAAGCAAAGCCCGCTCGTTCAGAAATTAATATAAAATTCATCGTGACTCCGATTGATGAACTGATTTCACCAATGTGCACAGAAACCATTTCTGCACATTTTAAAGTCAAAATAAATTTTCCTGAATCCGAATTCAGTGGTTTCCAAAAATGTCCATCCCTATGTCATTTTAGGAAATCCTACTCCCTTACTCTTATTTAAGAAGTCCAACTCCTTAGTTCATTAAATTTAACTCTTTAAATTTAACTATCTCAACGGGGATTAAAACTCCATTACACTGTGTGACCCTCAATGGTTCAGGGATACAGCTAGCCGTGGGCTCACAACTCCTTGTGACTCGGAACAACACTTTCCGACTTGCCCAACGAATCATGGTAAAGCGCCTAGCAACATCGCCCCATGATTCCCTAGGTATCACTGATAGTGCCTACAAGAACCAGTAGATTTTGGTTAGCGTACAGTACGGTCCCTTCATCCAAATATCCCGATCGAATCAACAACCATTGGTATATCGAGAGTCGCTCAAGATTCGATAACTATGCAATGCATCTTGAAGATCAAATTAGTGACATCGCATGTGCTACTAAGAAACCATTTCTTAAATCACATCAAGTACTCTGGCCAGAGATTTGTCACACTAATATCTCCTCAGATCGCATAGGATATCCACACTCGCAAGTATGTGGTGAATCCTTGACAACAATGCATTGACTCCTATATGTGTCGTAACTGTACCCAATCTCGACACCTGATGACCCCCTCAGAGTCGGTAAACGAGTCAAAGCACAGTACTAGCATATAGAGTCTCCATGATGTTTCAAGTCGTAAGGACTAATGGTGTACAACCAAAACCGCGGACTTTATCCACTCGATAAGTGATAACCACTTGGAAAGTCCGGATAGGGTAGTTCGACTATTCATCCTATGAATATCCATTTGCATGCTTCGAACATCTCCATGTTCCCTACCAATGAAACGTGGTACTCCGCATCGCAAATGCTAGTCTCAAACTCGAGCGATCCTTATCCTTATTATCGGACGGCTCAATCGACTAGGAACGGTTTTAGAATATACAGTGACTATAAGATGTATTTCATGATAGACATCTCCATGTTCTACCACATCTTACATACACTATAGTATATTCAAGGTCTTTATCAAAACAACAATAGTATATCACAATATAACAAAATGAAGTAATATAAAGTCATTGCCATAAAAGTGTAAATAATATTAAACAAAAGATTGTTTATACAAAGAGTCATCAAAACCCATAGCCACACAGTTGGCTCACTGGGCACCCACTCTTACAATCTCCCACTTGCCCTATAGCCAACTAGTCATACTACGTAGACCCATTGCTTCGCGATGTTTGTCAAACAATGGTCCTGGCAAGGGCTTAGTAAGCGGATCAGCGATATTGTCTGCAGAGGCCACTCGTTCGACACTGATGTCTCCTCTTTCCACAATCTCCCGGATTATGTGGTATTTCCTCAGTACGTGTTTGGATCTTTGATGAGACCTTGGTTCCTTTGCTTGAGCAACGGCACCCGTGTTGTCGCAGTACACCGGGACTGGACCAACAAATTCAGGAATGACGCCCAACTCTTGGACGAAATTCCTCATCCAAACGGCCTCTTTAGCAGCAGCTGATGCTGCAATGTATTCAGCCTCAGTGGTGGAATCCGCTGTGGTGTCCTGCTTGGAACTCTTCCAAGAGACAGCACCGCCATTGAGCATGAACACAAATCCAGAGGTTGACTTCGAGTCATCCACATCACTTTGGAAGCTAGAGTCGGTATAGCCTTCCAATTTGAGTTCTCGTCCTCCATAAACCATGAACATATTCTTAGTCCTTCGCAAGTACTTAAGAATGTCCTTCACGGCTTTCCAATGCATTTGACCAGGATTAGACTGATATCTGCTCGTGACACTCAGAGCAAATGCTACATCCGGTCTGGTAGATATCATCCCATACATGATACTACCTATAGCTGACGCATATGGTACATGTGTCATATTCTCTATCTCTGCATCAGTCTTGGGACACATAGACTTGGATAGAGAAACTCCATGACACATGGGTAGATGTCCTCTTTTGGACCCATCCATTGAAAACCGTTTCAATATGGTATCGATGTAGGTTGATTGAGTGAGTCCTATCATTCTCTTAGACCTATCTCTATAGATCTGTATCCCTAGAATGTAGGATGCCTCTCCCAAATCCTTCATCGAAAATCTACCTGATAACCATATCTTTGTTGACTGCAACATCCCTACATCATTCCCAATGAGTAGGATGTCATCAACATAAAGTACTAAGAATGTCACAGCATCCTTAACTACTTTCTTGTACACGCACGGTTCCTCCGGGTTCTTGATGAAACCAAAATCTTTTATTGTTTCATCAAATTTACGGTTCCAACTTCTTGATGCTTGTTTTAGACCATAAATTGATCTCTGAAGCTTGCATACCTTATGCTCGCTTCCCATGGATGTGAACCCCTCAGGCTGCCTCATATAGATTTCTTCCTTAATGTCTCCATTAAGAAAAGCAGTCTTCACATCCATTTGCCATATCTCATAGTCATACCATGCAGCTATGGCAATAAGGATTCTTATGGACTTGAACATTGCAACTGGTGAAAAGGTTTCGTCATAGTCAACTCCTTGCCTTTGAGTATAACCTTTAGCCACCAATCGCGCCTTGTAGGTCAATACCTTACCATCAGGCCCAAGCTTTCTTTTGTAGATCCATTTACACCCTATTGGAACAATTCCATCGGGAGGATCCACTAAAGTCCAGACTTGGTTAGTATGCATCGAATCCAATTCTGATTGCATAGCTTCAAGCCATAAATTCGAATCCGCATCAGAAATTGCTTCCTTGAAGCTTCTTGGATCACATCCAATGTCGGGTTCATCTTGACCCTCTTCAAGAAGAAGACCATATCGAACTGGAGGTCTAGAAGTCCTCTCGGATCTTCTAGGTGCAGGCGTGTCCAGCAATGGTTCCTGAGGTGTGGGATCGTTATTTTGTATTTCGGGTTCTTCTCGAACTTCTTCGAGTTCCATCATCTCGCCTTTCTTATCCAATAAGAATTCCTTCTCCAAGAAGGTGGCATTCCTAGAAACAAACACCTTTGTTTCAGCAGGATAATAGAAATAATATCCGATTGAATTCTTCGGATACCCCACAAAATAACACAAGCTGGATCGACTATCCAACTTATCTCCCACTGTCCGCTTCACGTAAGCAGGACATCCCCAAATCCTCAAGTACGAATACTTAGGAGCTTTGCCATTCCATAACTCGTATGGTGTTTTGTCCACTGCTTTAGTGTGGACGTTGTTCAACAACAATACCGCCGTTTCAAGCGCATAGCCCCAAAACGAAGGTGGAAGCTCAGTGAAGCTCATCATAGATCGAACCATGTCCAACAAAGTTCGATTACGACGCTCCGATACACCATTAAGCTGTGGTGTCATAGGAGGAGTCCACTGAGAGAGAATCCCATTCTCTTTCAGATAGTCCAAAAACTCGGTACTCAAGTATTCTCCACCTCGATCCGATCGAAGTGCTTTAATACTTTTACCTAGCTTGTTTTCTACTTCAGCCCTGAATTCTTTGAACTTTTCAAATGCTTCAGACTTATATTTCATTAAATATAAATACCCATACCTCGAATAATCATCAGTAAAGGTAATGAAGTAGGTGTGGCCATGTTGAGTCCCTACTCTAAATGGACCACAAACATCTGTATGGATCAAATCCAACAGATTCTGACTACGCTCAGGTTTCCCCTTAAAAAGAGATTTAGTCATTTTTCCTTTTAGGCAGGATTCACAAGTAGGTAGAGAATTAATATCAGACATATCAAACATGCCCTCTCCCACTAGCTTGTTCATCCTCCTTGAGGAAATATGACCTAGCCTAGCATGCCAAAGGTTTGCCGGGTTTTGACTATCGATTTTCCTTTTGTTTGTTGTCGCCGGTTTATCAACATAATTCACTGGAACGTCTTTTTGTTTTAAGTTGTATAGATCGTTTTCAAATTGTCCATTTCCAATTAAACATTCATTCTTGTAAATATTGCAAATCTCATTCACAAAATTTCAAGAATAACCATCTCTATCTAGCATAGAAACAGAAATAATGTTTTAATTAAATCTGGAACAAATAAAACATCTATCAAAGGTAACTTAAAACCGTTCTGCAAAAAAATAAATATTTCCCATAGCTATGGATTTAACTCTGGAACCATTCCCGAGCCTTGACTGGGTCTCACCCATCCTTATCCTATTACTTCTTGTTATCATTTGCAACTCATTGCAAATATGAGATCTACATCTGGTATCCAATACCCAAGAAGTAGTATTAAGAAAAACATTTATTTCAATGTAAAACATACCCTTTGCAGTTCGTAACTGCTTGGGGTATTCCTTGCAGTTACGTTTCCAATTACCGGGTTTCTTGCAGTGATGGCAAACTTGTTTAGACTTGTCCAATTTTGCATGTAACATTTGGCCTTGAGATCATGGTCCAACCATTTCTCTAATTCGGCCAACCTTTCGGCAGTTACATCAGCCGGGGCTGTTTTCGGAGAAGCCTTTTCTAACACTTAGAAAATCTTTTTCCGAACTTAGGACAATCTTAACTTATGGAATCATTCTGTATTGTTTGCGTCAATAAGTTTGTTTTGTTGGAGAACAGAAACATGTGGATTACTGAGATAAAACAGACAATTATCGATGATTGTTTAAATAATTTACTAAGACATAAAATTGGCGAATTTTATTTTATGAATCTCACTCCCACTATTTTAACGATTTCACCACCCTCTAGTGAAAACGGGAAACTTTTTCCTTAGTGAGAACATGGAGTCCAATTGACAAACTTATGGTCCCGAATAATATCAGCCAACCATAATTCTCAAAAGGTAGAGTCCAATTGCTTCCAAAGCAACCCCCATGTATTTACCTCATGTCCAATAAGGGCCCAATAATATGACGCCGTTTAAAGTGACATGTCAAGATGACCCATCAATATTAAGTTGTGATGGACGGTCGCCATGTGGATCCCCCAATAATATGAGCCGATCCCATGGGAGTTCCACCCAACTTACAACATTTGTCGATCCAATGTACAGCTTTCCGACGGACGGGCCCCCCCAATAATATGAGCCGGACCGTATCCGCGGGTAGCATCACATACATTGACCGTTGATGGAAGGTAGGAACATTTAAACAATATTTAAATTTCCTTTATTTATCTTGATATAAATTTTAAATCATATTTAAAATGAGGGATTTTATTTATAAAAATATTTGTCTCATCATATTTAATTTATTGCATGCATTGCTGGATTCACGCAATTTATGTCTAAACATGCATACAATCATAATATCACATATTATATAGGATGATCGATTCCAATTCTAATTGACCCGTGGTTGCCAATCACGGGTCTTAGTCCAATCCTAGGTAATATGCAGTATGCAAATGCAATCCTATTACATATGCTTCCAATTTACATTTCTTCAGTCTTCATTGTCTGCTGGGCCCACCATCTTCAAATCTTGATCTCCCACTAAATCTAATGTATTTACAATAAATAACAATGACAAGTAGGGGATACATTTTTAGGGGGTGGGAACGGGCTATAAACCAAGCCCACTTTTATTACATATGACATTCATATCGGGCCATAAACCAGGTCCATTAATAAAACCAACAACAATAAAGACAAAATGTAAATTCCTAACATACACCTACAAAATTGGTCATGGCAATCGATCATCCTTATCCAATAACATTTAATTCAAAATTAATTTATTGGATAACATGCTGTGGCAATTCAAATTTAAACAAGATAAAATCATATTTTATATATAAAATCACATTTCACATATAAAATCATATTTTATCTCCATATCAAATAAAATCATATTTTATCTATAAAATCCAATTTTACAAATAAAATCATATTTTATCTAATATATCATAAGATCATATCTTATCATCAATTGTACCAAAATAATTGATTTCAAAATTCAATTTACGGATAAAATATTAAAATTTTCCAAAAATTCAAATTTATCCAAAATCAATTTTAAAATTTACGGACTCGAACAATTCGATCCGAAATCTCGTGAACCAATCAAAAACAATTTTTGACCGGACCAAAAATAAAATTTTAAATATTAAAATTAATAAAAATATAATTTTTCCCGCGGGCCGCCCGGGACACTCCCGGGCTGGCCCGCACCCGGGCGCGGGCCGGGGCAGCCCGGCTGCCCCCTTAGGGCAGCGCCTGGCGCCGCCCCTGGGCGGCGCCGTGCGCTGCCCTGGGCGGCGCCGAGCGCCGCCCTGCGCAGCGCCCAGCGCTGCGCTGGGCGGCGCCGAGCGCCGCCCCTGGGCAGCGCCGAGCGCTGCCCTGCGCAGCGCCCAGCGCTGCGCTGGGCTGCGCCGTGCGCCGCCCTGGGCGGCGACGGTCGCCGCCTTGGGCGGCGCCGTGCGCCCCCTTTGGGCGGCGCCGTGCGCCGCCCGGGGCAGCAACAATTGCTGCCCCACCGGGCAGCGATCCAATCGCTGCCCGGGTTTTGCCCCGGAAAAATTTTTTTTATTTAAAAATATTTATTTTGTTTCAAAAACCGAGACTCAAAAATTTTGTACAATTGATTAATTCAATCGATTGATCTGAGCAACCTGGCTCTGATACCACTGTTGGAAAACTGGCGAGTTCCCAGACCAATTACGATTGATACCCGGTGCAGCGGAAGTTTAAAAATTTTCTCATGGAACGATTCCATGGTGTGGGTATCAACCATACAACGATTGAATTATTGTGTGTGTAAAATTTAAATAACAGTTAAATAAATTTTACCTCAAATCTCGCAACGAGATTAATGGACACCAACAGAACAATTCTGCTCTTGTTGTCTCTCCCTGGAACCGATGAACGCCTTCAATCAGGTCCACGAACAGAGGTTTAATCCCTCTGATAGATTGCACTAGAAAATCTATCAGAAGTTTTCTGCGAAGAGAATACACGAATTTGATTCGTTATTCCTTACTGTGATTCAAAATCACAGACCGGAATTTTCTCGGGCAGAGGGAGGGAGAGGCGGCCGAAAACGTTTTTGAGAGGGGCTAGGGTTTCGAAAATCCTGTCTCAAAAATTATGACCTGTTGTGTGTAATTTCTGTACTGAAATAACTTATTTATAATGCAGGCCACTAACACCTTAGGGCCCATTAGTCATAAGCTGGGGCCCGACAAGCAAAGCCCGCTCGTTCAGAAATTAATATAAAATTCATCGTGACTCCGATTGATGAACTGATTTCACCAATGTGCACAGAAACCATTTCTGCACATTTTAAAGTCAAAATAAATTTTCCTGAATCCGAATTCAGTGGTTTCCAAAAATGTCCATCCCTATGTCATTTTAGGAAATCCTACTCCCTTACTCTTATTTAAGAAGTCCAACTCCTTAGTTCATTAAATTTAACTCTTTAAATTTAACTATCTCAACGGGGATTAAAACTCCATTACACTGTGTGACCCTCAATGGTTCAGGGATACAGCTAGCCGTGGGCTCACAACTCCTTGTGACTCGGAACAACACTTTCCGACTTGCCCAACGAATCATGGTAAAGCGCCTAGCAACATCGCCCCATGATTCCCTAGGTATCACTGATAGTGCCTACAAGAACCAGTAGATTTTGGTTAGCGTACAGTACGGTCCCTTCATCCAAATATCCCGATCGAATCAACAACCATTGGTATATCGAGAGTCGCTCAAGATTCGATAACTATGCAATGCATCTTGAAGATCAAATTAGTGACATCGCATGTGCTACTAAGAAACCATTTCTTAAATCACATCAAGTACTCTGGCCAGAGATTTGTCACACTAATATCTCCTCAGATCGCATAGGATATCCACACTCGCAAGTATGTGGTGAATCCTTGACAACAATGCATTGACTCCTATATGTGTCGTAACTGTACCCAATCTCGACACCTGATGACCCCCTCAGAGTCGGTAAACGAGTCAAAGCACAGTACTAGCATATAGAGTCTCCATGATGTTTCAAGTCGTAAGGACTAATGGTGTACAACCAAAACCGCGGACTTTATCCACTCGATAAGTGATAACCACTTGGAAAGTCCGGATAGGGTAGTTCGACTATTCATCCTATGAATATCCATTTGCATGCTTCGAACATCTCCATGTTCCCTACCAATGAAACGTGGTACTCCGCATCGCAAATGCTAGTCTCAAACTCGAGCGATCCTTATCCTTATTATCGGACGGCTCAATCGACTAGGAACGGTTTTAGAATATACAGTGACTATAAGATGTATTTCATGATAGACATCTCCATGTTCTACCACATCTTACATACACTATAGTATATTCAAGGTCTTTATCAAAACAACAATAGTATATCACAATATAACAATATGAAGTAATATAAAGTCATTGCCATAAAAGTGTAAATAATATTAAACAAAAGATTGTTTATACAAAGAGTCATCAAAACCCATAGCCACACAGTTGGCTCACTGGGCACCCACTCTTACACGAGTTGCAATTGTGGAATGGACCAAGTCAAAGCTTGACTTATATTATTATTATCAAGCAAGTGGTCTACCCCCCCTCACTTTACTCTCCTCTCTTCCTCTCCTTTCGTACGTACCGATTCCGGAAGCCATAGCCAACGATTCTCAAGCTTTTCTTCCGCCTGATTCGCACGATCCGACCGTTAGATTTCAGATTTGAGTTGAGATTCACGATCACCGCAATGAGGGCTTCATTCTGACGTAAGTTTTGCTACGATCCACGAACTTTGAATTTTTTTGGGTGGCTAGAATTTGATAATTTTCGAGTATAACGTGCTTGAGCTAGCATAGATCGTGTATTCGAAGTCGGTTCGGAAAAAAATCAAAGTTTGGATTTTATATGATTTTTGGAGTATAAATTCGAAATTGGGGTCTTGAATATTATTGAGATTTGTTGTGTTTTGAAGGATTGGAGGATGATATGAGGTAGTTTGAGTTGTTTGATGATGTTTGTTGATTTTTGGATTGACCGTTTATAGCCGTTATGCCGTCAAAATCGAGTTTTGGATTATCGGTTTTATTATTCGGTTTGATTTCCGGGTTTGTTTGAGTTAGAAGATTTATATCGAATCCGTATTTCATATTTTCAGATTTGAGTTGAAAGATTCGGGTTTGGATCGAACTTGGAAGTTGAATCGATTCGAGAATTGAAGAACGGTATAGTATTGAACTTCTTGTATGACTTGTTTTGATTCGATTCTATATTGATTTAGTTCGTTGTTATTTTCAGATTTGAATCCTCGATGAACTTGAAAAGGTAAAAAGACGACAATTGAATTAATGGGACGATTTACTCGAATTTGAATTAATTCGAGTGCCCAAAAGAAATCACATACTTGTATGCTATTTGAATTATTTGTTTTTAACTTGAATGAGTTTATTTTCACTTGCATACATCTTGAGCCGAAGATTCGATTCATTTTGAACTTAGACGATTTAGAGAGCTAAAATGAAGTGGCTTTGGATTTCGATTTTTTTCAATTGCCAGAATACTTCTTATAGTTGCTCTGAAGTCTAGGGGTTTCAGTTGAGCGACATCCACCCCGAATGGGTGTGTCGGTGAGTTGTTCGCAAAAACTCGACCCCAGGATCCCAACCGAGTACCGAATGATATTCGATTATCCGATTAGATAATCCCGAGTTTTGAAGTCGTGCATTGCATTTTAATGCATTTCAAGTTGAGTGCTGATATGCCTTTCTGAATTGATTGACTCGTTGTTTTATATAACATGATTTGATATATTATTTGGAATTGCTTGATTTGTCTCTTTTACTGGGAATTATATTCTCACGGGATTATCCGGCTGTCGTTTTGTTTGTATGTGTACTTGACGGCAGGTGGGGCAGGATCGAGTCAAGAGCTGCATGACTAGATCGAGTGGGAAATGATAGAGTGAGAACTTGGTTTTAAAAGTCATACCTTGTATTTGAACTCCATTGTATTCCATTTTGAGTTGTAGAACTTAGAATCGATGTTTGTTCTACATTTTTATGTATTTGAATACCTCGTTGTTGGAAAAATATTAGTTGGATCATGTTAGAGTCCTTATGGGTATGATATTACACTTTTGGAGTCATTTTTGGTGCAGAAACAGCAGGCCATGCGCGCCCGCGCAGCCCGGGAGGCGCACCCGCGCGTCCTGCACTCTCTCGGAGGCCCGGACAGGGCTTCATGCGCGCCCGCGCGTCACCTCGATAAAATAAAAAAAAATAAAAAAAAAAACCTACTTTTCGCGACGTGGTTTTGCGTTGCCGAATGTAAGATGTGCGTCGCTAAATGTCTTATTGATTATTTTTATTTCTTTTGATTACATGATTTATTTATGTTTGATAGATTAGAATCCGGGTCCTCAAAAAACCCTAGGTATTTGATTGATGATCTATGAATGTTTTCTTGAAAATTTCTATGAGTATGTTGCTTGATTGTGATACGTGAAGCATTCCTGAGGTGTTCGGTTCATGTTTATCGAGTTTTGAAAGATTTGAAGGCAATAAATCAGATTTTTGGGTAAAAGTAGTTTTGAAGGTTTTGATTCAAAATCTTTGAAATGTTTGATGCATTGGTATAAGTTATTTTGAGTTTATGATGTTGTAGAATGATATTTTTTTTAATGGTAAAACGTCCCAAAGCATTGTGGGTTTTGAAAAAAATGCAGAAAAGATCAGTTTTCGGAAAAGGAGATGCGACGGCGCGCCCGCGCTGCATGTGTCGCATAAATCTGCGAGCAGGAGGCGCGCCCGCGCTGGTTGAGCGCGCGACCGCGCCGCAAGTTCGAAATTCCCATCCCATTTTATGAGTTTTTGAGTCCTAAAAATCATGATTTTTATACTTTAATGTATTTTAATTATTTTTAAGAATGTTCATGAAGAATTTTAAAGTTTTCAAGGTCCGAAACGGATGGAATGCCTCTCGTGGATCAGTCAAGTTATGTATTGCATGATTATGTGATTTTCTCATGAAAGTTAACTTCTCATGAAATGTTTTGACGGATTTTAAGCATGTAGCATCACGAGAAACTTTATGAGCATGTACGAGATTTATGAAAATGACATGATAAGATGAATGATATGATGCATGGAAAATATTTTGATGATTTATGCATCTTGTGGTGATTATATGGGGTATGCACTTCGGGATGAGCTCTGGAGCGGCTATCCAAACATGGCTCACGGGATGGTTATACGGGATATGCATTTCGGGTTGAGCTCCGAAGCGGCTATCCAAGGAATGAAAGTTTGCGGGCTTAATGTCATATGCTTGTCTGATCAACAGGAAACTATGAATGGCTCGTTATGACGATTACCACACTACTCATACTTCATCTCCCCAAATATTTTTATGATATGGCTATATTAAAGTTATGTTTATTGCATGGGAGTTTAAGTTAATGTTTCCTTTTAAAGTTAGAAAATCCTTTTCTGCATGCTCTTTTTGAGTCTTTCGACTCACTATACTTGAATGGTGCAGATAATAATGATGTGGATGCTTTTATTGATGATTATGTGGGCGGACATGAAGAAGAGGCAGGGGTCGGTCCAACGGGCAATGCATGAGTGTGAATGCTTTAGAATGAAAGATGTTTTAAACCTTTTTATTTGATGAGAGGCAAACAAGTTTAAATTTTTTTTAGTTGATGGCCATGTTTTGGCAAATATTTTTAGATGCTATTTTATTTTGTGCACATTTTATACGCTATTTTAATAAATAAGATGATGCTTCCGCAAAGTTTTTATTTTTCCCAAATTTTTAAATAAGTATGTTTGAGTAACGTTTCGATTGAGAAATTGAGACGTTACACCAAAATATCATCAAAATACACCACAACAAATTTTCCAATATAAGCACGCAAAACATGATTCATCAACCTCATAAAAATACTCGGTGCATTAGTTAACCCAAATGGCATAACCAACCACTCATACAATCCATACTTAGTTTTAAAAGCAGTTTTCCATTCATCACCTTCTCTCATCCGAATTTGATGGTAACCACTCTTAAGATCAATTTTACTAAAGATGCTAGAACCATGCAATTCATCCAACATATCATCTAGTCTAGGAATAGGATGTCTATACTTGATGGTAATATTGTTAATGGCTCTACAATCAACACACATTCTCCATGAACCGTCCTTCTTAGGTACTAACAAAACAGGTACAGCACAAGGAGACATAGACTCACGCACAAATCCCTTATCGAGAAGTTCACTTACCTACCTTTGTAACTCTTTTGTTTCCTCTGGATTACTCCTATAAGCTAGACGATTTGGTAATGCACTTCCGGGCACAAGATCAATTTGATGCTCAATTCCCCTTGTAGTAGCCCGTACCCTAATTGAGTAATTAAAGGATTAATGCTAATTAAATAAATTGGGTATTGGACGGATCGGAAGCTCCGAAGGCACGATCGGAAGCTTCGAACAGGATCGGAAGCTCCGATGAGCGATCGGAGGCACCGATGATATTACGTCATTCACGACGTGTGGTTAGATCGGAAGCTCCGATCACCCCTATCCGGATTCAACAAGTGATATTTTGACACGTGGCAGATCAGGATCTTCGAAAGCTCCGATGGCAGGATCGGACGTTCCGATCGAGGTTCGGACGTTCCGATCGGGGATCGGAAGTTCCGATCGTTGTTTATAAATAGAGGGTCGAGTCTTCATTTCCAATTGCCAATTCCGAGTGTTTCCCTCTCCTTTCTAGTCTATTCGAGTTGTTCTAGCCTTCCTAGGCTTGACCCGGCGGTCGACGAGGCATTCGGTAGTAGTAGCGGAGTTGTACCCAAGTTCTGGAGGCATCGACATCAAAGGGCTAACGATGGACGAAGGTATAGCTTTTGCTTCCTATAAATATTTAGGAGTATGCAATAGCTTAGTTAAGGCTTTTAGAGCACTTTAATGATAGTAGTATCATTTGGCAGTGTAGAGCAGACTATAGGCGTGGACCTAGGGTTGGTAGAGCTTGCACTGTTTTGAGGTACGAAAGTACTGTTCGAGATATCCTGACTGAGTATGCATGTATTATGTGACTGCATGATTTATATGCCATGATATTATGCTGCATTCATTTGCATCTTGCTGTATCTCTTTCGAGATGTCTGTTAGTAGGGTTGTACCCTATCCTGTTAGTGGATGGACTTCCATCGATTTGGGTCCAGCGTATCCACGGTTATCTCGGTATGGGAGCCACCTCCTGAAGCGACGGCACAGCGTGCTACATACCAGGGTCCGGTCTGTCTCTATTATCTGATCCTTGACCTCGAGTCTATAGGGAGTTCACTTTGCATGCATATATACTCATACTCTCGTACTGAGCGTTTTATGCTCATGTCTCATACTCTGTGTTTCTGGACACCCTATTCCATGGGGCAGGTTTGCGATTGGACGAGGAGGGTGGATCCAGGAGGGGCTAGTCAGTGGTTGGCAAGGTGGAGCTTCGTCTAGGTTTTATTTCTGTTGTTTTGAGGTTGATACAGCTATTCGATTTGGTTGTATATTATTGGGATAAATTACAGATTCCTTTACTTGGGATTGTATAATGTTTATGGTTTCCGCAGTTTTATTCTGATATCTGTTTAATTAAGTTAATTGCATGCCTAAGTTCTGTTTAGTAGGTGATCCGGGTAAGGGTCACTACATTTATGGTATCAGAGCATGCATAGAATTCTTGGGATTTAGTCTCATTATGAGGTATTTTTGTAGATGGCAAATCGTGATGACCAGAGTTCTCATGGCAGTATTGGTGGGCGTTGGGGTGATGCCGACCGGGAGCCTCGTTGAGAACGGCGTCATCATCATCATGACGACGAGCATTTCATTGTGCGTCGATTCTTAGCTATGGGTCCTAAGCCCTTAGTTGGAGGTGAGTCTCCGGAGGATGCGGAGAACTGGTTAGACCACATGGAGACGAATTTTCAGACTTTCCATTGCACCGAGGAGCAGAAGATGGAGACCCTTGGCTATCTTCTGGATGGACGTGCGCGCAGGTGGTGGAGGTTTACTTCTGCACCTTTTGTTGCGGCGAGAGGAGTGGCCACCTGGGCCGAGTTCAGCACATCTTTTCAAAAGCGGTATTTTCCTCCTGCACTCCGTCAGTCGAAGGCAGGCGAGCTACTGAGTCTGCGACAGGGAGCCATGTCTATCGATGAGTATCAGCATAGGTTCTTTGATCTACTATCCTATTGCCCTGAGATTGCTGATAGCTCTGGGATGAAGTATAATCTGTTCCTTCAGGGCCTTAACCCTGAGATCCATGACCGTGTGGCGGTTGGCGACGACATGTCCTACGAGGGTTTGGTGAGCCGTTGTCACCAGGCGAAGGACAGCATTCTGCGGAACAGGTCTTTCCCTCAGTCGAGGCCTGCTAGTTCTTTGGGTCCCCGTGCCCAATCTTTCAAGAAGTCTGGATCTACTTCTTCTTCCTCTGGCTCTGCTGGTGTTGTCCGTTACGGTAAGAAGGACAAGTGTGATCACTGTGGGAAGAACCATCCATCTAACAAGTGCCGTAGAGCTTCTGGAGCTTGTTTCCATTGTGGAGAGACTGGTCATATCCGGAGGGATTGTCCACTATCTGGGGGAGGCGGTTCTGGATCTGGTTCAGGATCTGGTTCTCAGGCCACCGTACAGCAGAGGTCGCAGGGACAGCCTGCTAGGAGTTCTCATTTGAGGCCACGAGCTTCTGGCCAGGTGTTTGCCCTTTAGAGTTTGAGGGTAACATTTTGATTGCGAATCTCATGGTCCTGGCGATGGACGACTTTGATTGCATTCTGGGAATAGATATGTTGACTACCTATCGTGCTTCAGTGGACTGCTATCAGAGATTAGTACGCTTTCATCCGGAGGGGACTGAGAGCTGGTTTTTCTATGGTGAGGGAGCGCGACCTCCGATGCCTTTGGTATCAACTTTGAGAGCCTGTCGAGCTCTAGAGTCTGGCGGGGAAGGCTACCTTATCTATGCAGTTGATTTTTCCGCTGAGAGCATTGGGATAGAGAGAATTCCTGTTGTGGATGAATTTCCAGATGTATTTCCTGATGAGATTCCGGGTTTTCCTCCTGTTAGGGAAGTCGACTTTGGCATAGAGTTGATGCCGGGTACTTCACCTATTTCTAGAGCACCGTATCGTCTGGCTCCGTCAGAGATGCGTGAGTTGAAGAATCAGCTACAGGATCTTTTGGACAAGGGGTACATTCGTCCTAGTGTATCTCCTTGGGGAGCTCCTGTTCTCTTCGTGAAGAAGAAGGATGGGTCGATGCGGCTGTGCATTGACTATCGGCAGCTGAATCGAGTCACTGTGAAGAACAAGTATCAGTTGCCTCGTATTGATGACTTGTTTGATCAGCTGCAGGGCACATCAGTTTACTCCAAGATTGACTTGAGGTCTAGGTATCATCAGTTGAGAGTCCGTGATCAGGACGTAGCCAAGATTGCATTCCGTACTTGTTATGGGCATTACGAGTTCCTAGTGATGCCATTTGGTTTGACTAATGCGCCGGCTATATTCATGGATCTGATGAACCGTGTCTTCAAGGAGTATTTGGATAAGTTTGTCGTGGTCTTCATTGAAAACATCTTGGTGTATTCGCATAATACGGAAGAGCATGTTTCTCACTTGCGGTTGGTACTACAGACTCTTTGAGATGAGAAGTTGTACGCCAAGCTGAGCAAGTGTGAGTTCTTGATGGATAGAGTGGTCTTTCTTGGCCATATCATATCCAGGGAGGGGATTTCTGTTGATCCAAGCAAGATTGAAGCGGTACTTAATTGGTCGCGTCCGACGACAGTTGCTGAGATCCGTAGTTTTCTGGGTCTAGCAGGGTATTATCGTCGCTTCATTCTGAACTTCTCTCAACTAGCTCGACCTTTGACGCAGCTTACCCGCAAGGGTGTGGATTTTGAGTGGTCCTCCGAGTGTGAGGAGAATTTCTGTGAACTTCGACGGCGGTTGACTTCTGCGTCGGTGTTGGCATTACCGTCAGGATCTGGAGGGTATGTGGTATACACTGATGCTTCTCTTCAGGGGTTAGGTTGTGTTCTGACTCAGAATGGGCATGTGATCGCATACGCTTCTAGACAGCTGAAGCTTCATGAGGACAACTATCCAATCCATGATTTGGAGTTAGCAGCCATTGTGTTCGCTTTGAAGATCTGGCGTCATTATCTGTATGGCGAGAAATTTGAGATCTTCACCGACCATAAGAGTCTCAAGTATTTGTTCACTCAGGCGGAGTTGAACATGAGGCAGAGACGTTGGATGGACTTGCTTAAGGACTATGATTGCGAGATTAAGTACCATCCGGGAGCTGCTAATCTTACCGCTGACGCCTTGAGTCGCAAGGTGCGACTATCCGCACTTCAGACTTGTTCGATGTCTAGTGCGATCAGTGACTGTTGTACTTCAGGTTATACCTTCAAGCATAAGAAAGGTATGCAGAGTATCCAGATGTTTGCGATATTATCTGAGCCAGCTTTGTATTCGCGGATCCGAGATGCTCAGATGACTGATTTGAAGACCCAGCGTTTAGCTCGTCTAGCTAACGAGGGTAGCTCGTCTGGATTTCATTATAAGTTAAATGGTTTTCTGTGTTTGTCTGGTAGGCTTGTGATTCTGCAGGATGAAGAGTTGCGAGAGGAGATTTTGTCTCAGGCACATCGCACTAAGTTAAGTATTCATCCTGGGAGCAACAAGATGTACAAGGATCTACGTACTCGTTTCTGGTGGAAGGGAATGAAACGCAGTGTTTATCAGTTTGTTTCGAGATGTTTGGTGTGTCAGTAGGTCAAAGCAGAGCACCGACGACCTGGGGGTTTGCTTCACAGTCTGCCATTTCTGAATGGAAATGAGAGTTTATCACAATGGACTTTGTGACCCATTTGCCGTTATCCCCGAGGAACTGTGATGCTATCTGGGTTGTGGTGGACCAACTCACCAAGTCAGCGCATTTCATTGCCTATAGCCGAGAGTACAATGTGGATCGTATGGCTCGGTTGTACATTCAGGAGATCGTTCGACTTCATGGAGTGCCTGTGAGCATTGTCAGCGATCGGGACCCCAGGTTCACTTCTAGATTCTGGGGGAGTGTTTAGCGTGCGATGGGTACTACTCTCAGTTTGAGTACTGCCTATCATCCGAAGACTGATGGTCAGTCAGAGCGCACTATCCGTACTTTGGAGGATATGCTTAGAGCGTGCATCATGGATTTTGGTTCAGCCTGGCAGGATCATTTGCCATTGATCGAGTTCGCGTACAACAACAGCTACCATACTAGTATTGGGATGGAACCTTTTGAGGCGTTGTACGGGCGATGTTGTCGTACTCCACTCTTCTGGGAAGAAGTGGGGGAGAGACAGGCTGAGGGACCGGAGTTTATCCAGCAGGCGATAGACATTGTTGATCAAATCAAGAAACGGATTAAGACTACACAGGATCGTCAGGCCAGCTATGCTAATATCAAGCGTAGGCCTTTGCAGTTCGACGTCGGGGAGAAAGTGTTTCTAAGAGTGTCACCTTTCCGCAAGATTCTCAGATTTGTCCTGAAGGGCAAGATGTCTCCCAGGTTTATCGGTCCGTTTGAGATCTTGGAGAACATTGGCGATTTGGCTTATCGACTAGCTTTGCCACCGCATCTATCCAGTATTCACGACGTGTTCCACGTATCTCTGTTGCGATGGTATGTGGCGGATGAATCTCATATTCTGCAGCGGTCTGAGGTTCAGGTGAACAAGGATTTGACTTATGTTGAGAAACCTATTCGTATCCTGGATTATAAGGATAAGGTTTTGCGAAACAAAGTCATTCCTTTGGTTTTAGTTCAGTGGCAGCGCCAAGGTACTGAGGAAGCTACTTGGGAGCTTGAGGACAGGATGCGTGAAGACCATCCTGAGTTGTTTTGATTTTATTCTTAAGTTGTATTCAGTTGCAAACTCTGTAAACGTTGGATTTGAATAAAGAATGTTTCTGATTTCTGTATTGCATTCGGTACTTAAGATCTGATTTCGAGGACGAAATATCTTAAGTGGAGGAGAATGTAGTAGCCCGTACCCTAATTGAGTAATTAAAGGATTAATACTAATTAAATAAATTGGGTATCGGACGGATCGGAAGCTCCGAAGGCACGATCGAAAGTTCCGAACAGGATCGGAAGCTCCGATGAGCGATCGGAGGCACCAATGATATTACGTCATTCATGACGTGTGGTTAGATCGGAAGCTCCGATCACCCCTATCCGGATTCAACAAGTGATATTTTGACACGTGGCAGATCAGGATCTTTGGAAGCTCCGATGGCAGGATCGGACGTTCCGATCGAGGTTCGGACGTTCCGATCAGGGATCGGAAGTTCCGATCATTGTCTATAAATAGAGGGCCGAGGCTTCATTTCCAATTTCCAATTCTGAGTGTTTCCCTCTCCTTTCTAGTCTATTCGAGTTGTTCTAGCCTTCCTAGGCTTGACCCGGCGGTCGACGAGGCGTTCGGTAGTCATAGCGGAGTTGTGCCCAAGTTCTGGAGGCATCGACATCAAAGGGCTAACGACGGACGAAGGTATAGCTTTTGCTTCCTATAAATATTTAGGAGTATGCAATAGCTTAGTTAAGGCTTTTAGAGCACTTTAATGATAGTAGTATCGTTTGGCAGTGTAGAGCAGACTATAGGCATGGACCTAGAGTTGGTAGAGCTTGCACTGTTTTGAGGTACGAAAGTACTGTTCGAGATATCCTGACTGAGTATGCATGTATTATGTGACTGCATGATTTATATGCCATGATATTATGCTGCATTCATTTGCATCTTGTTGTATCTCTTTCGAGATGTCTGTTAGTAGGGTTGTACCCTATCCTGTTAGTGGATGGACTTCCATCGATTTGGGTCCGGCGTATCCACGGTTATCTCGGTATGGGAGCCATCTCCTGAAGCGACGGCACAGCATGCTACATACCAGGGCCCGGTCTGTCTTTGTTATCTGATCCTTGACCTCGAGTCTATAGAGAGTTCACTTTGCATGCATGTATACTCATACTCTCGTACTGAGCATTTTATGCTCACGTCTCATACTCTGTGTTTTTGGACACCCTATTCCATGGGGCAGGTTTGCGATTGGACGAGAAGGGTGGATGCAGGAGGGGCTAGTCAGTGGTTGGCAAGCTGGAGCTTCGTCTAGGTTTTATTTCTGTTGTTTTGAGGTTGATACAGATATTCGATTTGGTTGTATATTATTGGGATAAATTACAGATTCCTTTACTTGGGATTGTATAATGTTTATGGTTTCCGCAGTTTTATTCTGATATCTGTTTAATTAAGTTAATTGCATGCCTAAGTTCTGTTTAGTAGGTGATCTGGGTAAGGGTCACTACACCCCTCAAAGGTGGTAATCCTTGAGGTAGATCCTCCGGAAATAGTTCTTCAAATTCCTGCAAGAGAGAAACAACACTGCTCGGAAGATTTTCGGCTATATCACTTGTGTTAAGGAGAATCTCCTTATAGAAAATCAACACAAGTAGGGTATGCACATGTAAAATCTCTCGCAACTCACTCTTTTGGGCCATATATATTTTTTTATCGGCCTCTTTCCTTTCATTTTTTTCTTCATCTTTTTTTCTTTCATTTTTTTTTCTAAGGTCATCTCACTTTTTTGTTCACTCTTTTTTTCGGCCTCTTCTCTCTTTTTCTTTTTCAAATGATCCTCCAATACTTGTTTTGGAGTCATAGGCAACAACACAACAGACTCTTTTTTCATAGTAAAAGAATAACAATTCTTAAAACCATCATGTGTCACCTTCCTATCAAATTGTCACGGTCTACCCAACAAGATATGACAGGCTTGCATAGGAACAACATCACACAACACTTCATCCTTATATTTACCAATTGAGAAAGGCACCACAACTTGCCTAGTCACTCTCACTTCAGAACTATCATTAAACCACTGCAATTTATATGGTTGAGGATGCTTTAAAGTAGGCAAACTCAATTTTTCAACAAGCTCACTACTCGCGACGTTGGTATAGCTACCCCCATCAATGATGACACTACACACTTTGTTTTTCACAAAGCATCTAGTATGAAACAAATTTTCCCTTTGATTTTCTTCCTCCTCCTTTTGTTGCACATTCAACAACTCACCAACAACTGCATTACATCCCTCGTCATCGGGATCCTCCAACGCAGGCATATCATCATAATTCTCCTCCTCACTCTCCGATTCAATCTCACCACCATCATTCACAATCATTATTTTTTTATTAGGACACTGACTAGAAATATGACCAAGACCTTGACATCTAAAGCATTTAATGTCCCTAGAACGATTATTGGGAGTTTCAGATTTACCTTGCACTCCTTGCTTTGGCGTTTCTTGCTTGGTGTCAACTTTTGGTTTGTACACCGTATTGACATCCTCTCGTTTGCCAACGTTTGGATGCCAAGGTGTAGTAGCTCCACCACCCAAGGACACTCGACCAATGCCTCTTTTTTTAAGCTGTAGCTCCACTTTCATAGCTAATTGTACCATCTCCTCAAGATCCACACAATGTCGTAGCTCCACGTGGTCTTGAATATCTCTATTCAAACCACACAGAAATCGAGCCATGGTTGCCTCACTATCCTCTTCAATGTTAGCCCGAATCATTGTAATCTCCAACTCCTTGGAGTAGTCCTCTACACTCCTCGATCCTTGCTTCAAATTCTGCAATCGCTTAAACATATCACGATAATAGTAATTAGGAACAAACCTTTTCTTCATTATTTGCTTCATCTCTTCCCATGTTTCAACGGGCCTCTCACGATTTCTCCTCCTAGTTGTAACAAGCTGATCCCACCAAGTTAGAGCATAGTCCACAAACTCAACAACCGCTAACTTTATTTTTTTCGAATCGCTGTAGTTGTGGCAATCAACTACCGATTCCACTCTCATCTCCCACTCCAAATAAGCCTCCGGATCAGATTTCCCATGAAACGATGGAATTTTCATCTTAATCCCACTAATATTCCCATCTTCTCTACCCCCTTCAGTATATCTCCCTCGCATTGCTTCTCTTCTATTTCTTCCATCCTCCTGACCTCGCCTATTCCTACCCGAATTCTCACCAAAACTCTCATCATCCTCACTAACTTCAAGTTTACTTATTCTTTCATGCATCATTTCCAACTCAGCTCTCATCGCTTCCCTTATCATCGTACTCAAATCTTCCTTTGAAAAATTTTGACTATTAGAACTCACTGTACCTGCAAAAAAAAGTTAGTAATAAAATTCCTCACACAAGTTCTCACAAGTCCCTCCAAACGAATTCACTCAATCACTCTTTTTCTTTTCACTCACAATTTGTGTAGGCTTTTGCTTGGTATAATAGTGAATCAAACTCTCAAGTGCACAACTTTTAGACGCTTGAAGATCGACTCTCGAAGATTGACAAAACAAGAATAAGAGATTATGGATGATTGAATTTTGACTTGCACCCAAGGATGAACAAGAACAAAAATTGCCCACAAGTTATCTTGTTTCTTCAATTTATTTTTTTTTGACAATTTCGGTCTCTACTTTTTTTTTTGACCGATTTCAAATCACTTTTTTTTTTTAATTTCGAATTTTCTCTTTTTTTTTAATTTATAACTTGTAGCACAAGACACGAGACTTGGATAACAAGTTTGAAAGAATGGCACAGAAATTTGATATGAGATAGATGAAGAACGAAGAACGAAGGATGACGAATGATGAATGACGAATGACGAACACGACGAACAGATGAAGATAAGATACTTACTTGATTCAAAACCTTGGCTCTGATACCAAATGATATGAATTCTTAATGTATGGAAGGAAAACACGACTATATTAAAATCGTACCCTCAATCCAATAACAAAAGAAATCAAGAAATTGCCCAATCTTGAAAACAAGTAAAGGTTTTGGATTATTGACCTCTAGTTTACTTGAAACTAGCAACAAACAATCACGAAGAGAAAAACAATTGATCACAACTAGACCTTCAGAAAACCTGTTTCTGACAACCCACGAGGATAATCAATCGACAAACTCTACAAAGTTGAAAACTTTGATAAGTTTGATTTTTGGGTAAGCAAAAGCTTAATAAAATTCTAGAGAGAATTTTAATTGATAAATATCAAAATCTGAATTCTATATCAATAATGAATGTTTTTGTTGTATTTATAATATAACTACAAATAATAAAAGATATCGCGAAATAACTCAAAATGTATATCTAAAGATATGATAATATCTTCCTAAAAGTTTCCTAATAGGAATAAAAGACTCAAAATAAGAAAATAAAGCCAAAAATATCAAAAGTCTCGCACACACACAAACACGCCGAACTGTGTGAAAAAACACGAGGCGCGGGTGCGCATAGCTCTTTGTCCGTTTGGCGCGGGCGCACATCAGGAAGGCGCGGGCGCGCATGGACTTCTGTCCATCCTCTTCAAAACTAACACAGATGCGCGCGGGCGCGCATGCCTCTCGGGTCCTGTCATCTATTTTTGTGTTTTCTTTGATATTTTCTTCACACTCTTGACTTCTTTGGACTTCAATAAGATTGTAACATTCCCCAAAGTATTCTTCAGATATTCCAATGCCTTCTTGACAATTCATCATCAACGATTGAAGTGCTTCCTTGAACTTCTTAGCTCGACCTCTCGTAATTGGTCCTCGAGGCATCTCCAACGAGTCCTTAACCATGTGATCAACATGCGAGCTATCCGTAATCGCATAATATCGTGTTTCGATGTATTACTTGATATTGCCTTTTATGTCTCTTTTACTGGGAATATTATTCTCACCGAATTATCCGGCTGTCGTTTTGTTTGTATGTGTACATTACGGCAGGTTGGGCAAGATCAAGACAGAGGCAACAGGCTAGGGGTTGAATTTCTAGAAGTGAGGCCTTGGTATTAAGAAGTAGATTATGCTTTCGAATTCATTTGCATTTTGAGAATTTTATATCTTGAACGAAGCATGTTTTGACTGTTATCGATCAAGAATTCATGTTGATCTTTCGTATTTTGACGAATACATGCTTTTGATATTAATATTTGATATGGCATGTATTTTTTTTCCTCCCCGTTTTATTTACGAATTTAGAGTCTTGACGAAAGCGAGTTCGGAATCCTTTTGTTTGGGCCTGGACATTTCTGCCCAAGATGCTCGCGCACTAGCGAGGCCTTATCCCTCTCGCGCGAGAGTCTTCCGAAGGGCCCTGAAATTTTTGCCCCCGCGCGCGCGAGACCTTCCCCTCGCGCGGGCGCGAGCCTTCCGCATGGGTTCTAGTCTTGTGAACTGCGAGCGCGGGGCATTATTTAAAAAAAAATTTAGATCTTTTATTTGCTTATCGATTATTTTAAGCCGAGTATAGAGTTTTAGAATCGAGGTCTCACAAGTTTGGTCCCTGCTAACTTCAGTGACTTGCAATTCAGTTCTTGGAAAATCTTTTAATACAATTTCGATCCTAAAATAATTTAAGAATATTAGAATTTAAATCCAAACTCCATATATTCTTAAATTACATAATCTTGGATCAATATTAAATAATTTCGGGGCTTTACACACACCAAGCTCCGTTATCATCCCCTTTAACTACAATCCTTCTTTTATGGCCTTGGTAACAGCTATGAATTCTGCCTCAGTGGTAGTAAGGGCAACCACTGACTGTAGATTAGATGTAGTGACCCTTACCCGGATCACCTACTAAACAGAACTTAGGCATGCAATTAACTTAATTAAACAGATATCAGAATAAAACTGCGGAAACCATAAATAGTTTACAACCCCAAGTAAAGGAATCTGTAATTTATCCAATAATATACAACCAAATCGAATAGCTGTATAAACCCAAACAACAGTAATAAAACCTAAGCGAAGCTCCAGCCGGCCAACCGCTGACTAGCCCCTCCTGGATCCACCCTCCTCGTCCAATCGCAAACCTGCCCCATGGAATAGGGTGTCCAGAAAATACAGAGTACGAGACGTGAGCATAAAGCGCTCAGTACGAGAGTATGAGTATACATGCATGCAAAGTGAACTCCCTATAGACTCGAGGTCAAGGATCAGATAACAGAGACAGACCGGGCCCTGGTATGTAGCACGCTGTGCCGTCGCTTCAGGAGGTGGCTCCCATACCGAGATAACCGTGGAAACGCCGGACCCAAATCGATGGAAGTCCATCCACTAACAGGATAGGGTACAACCCTACTAACAGACATCTCGAAGGAGATACAGCAAGATGCAAATGAATGCAGCATAATATCATGGCATATAAATCATGCGGTCACATAATACATGCATACTCAGTCAGGATATCTCGAACAGTACTTTCGTACCTCAAAACAGTGCAAGCTCTACCAACTCTAGGTCCACGCCTATAGTCTGCTCTACACTGCCAAATGATACTACTATCATTAAAGTGCTCTAAAAGCCTTAACTAAGCTATTGCATACTCCTAAATATTTATAGGAAGCAAAAGCTATACCTTCGTCCGTCGTTAGCCCTTTGATGTCGATGCCACCAGAACTTGGGCACAACTCCGCTACGACTACCGAACGCCTCGCCGACCTCCGGACCAAGCCTAAGAAGACTAGAACAGCTCCAAAAGGACTAGAAAGGAAAGGAGAACTCGGAATTGGCAAATGAAAGTGAAGTCTCGGCCTTCTATTTATAGACAACGATCGGAACTTCCGATCCTTGATCGGAACGTCCGAACCTCGATCGGAACGTCCGATCCTGCCATCGGAGCTTCCGAAGATCCTGATCTGCCACGTGTCAAAATATCACTTGTTGACTCCGGATAGGGGTGATCGGAGCCTCCGGTCCTGATCGGAGCTTCCGATCCAACCACACGTCATGCTTGACGTAATAACATCGGTGCCTCTGATCGCTCATCGGAGCTTCCGATCTTGTTCAGAGCTTCCGATCGTGCCTTCGGAGCTTCCGATCCGTCCAATACCCAATTCAATTAATTAGCATTAATCCTTTAATTACTCAATTAGGGTACGGGCTACTACATTCTCCCCCACTTAAGATATTTCGTCCTCGAAAACAGATCTTAAGTACCGAATGCAAATACAGAAATCAGAAACATTCTTTATTCAAATCAAACGTTTACAGAGTTTGCAACTGAATACAACTTAAAGAATGAAATCAAAACAACTCAGGATGGTCTTTACGCATCCTGTCCTCAAGCTCCCAAGTAGCTTCCTCAGTGCCTCTGCGCTGCCACTGAACTAAAACCAAAGGAATGACTTTGTTCCGTAAGACCTTATCCTTGTAATCCAGGATACGAAGAGGTTTCTCAACATAAGTCAAATCCTTGTCTACCTGAACCTCAGACCGCTGCAGAATATGAGATTCATCCGCCACATACCGTCGCAACAGAGATACGTGGAACACGTCGTGAATACTGGATAGATGCGGTGGCAAAGCTAGTCGATAAGCCAAATCGCCAATGCTCTCCAAGATCTCAAACGGACTGATAAATCTGGGAGACAACTTGCCCTTAAGGCCAAATCTGAGAATCTTGCGGAAAGGTGACACTCTCAGAAACACTTTCTCCCCGACCTCGAACTGCAAAGGCCTACGCTTGATATTAGCATAGCTGGCCTGACGATCCTGTGCAGTCTTAATCCGTTTCTTGATCTGATCAACAATGTCTATCGCCTGCTGGATAAATTCCGGTCCCTCAGCCTGTCTCTCCCCCACTTCTTCCCAAAAGAGTGGAGTACGACAACGTCGCCCATACAACGCCTCAAAAGGTGCCATCCCAATACTAGTATGATAGATGTTGTTGTAAGCGAACTCGATCAACGGCAAATGATCCTGCCAGGCTGGACCAAAATCCAAGACGCACGCTCTAAGCATATCCTCTAGCGTACGGATAGTGCGCTCTGACTGACCATCAGTCTCCGGATAATAGGCTGTACTCAAACTGAGAGTAGTACCCATCGCACGCTGAACACTCCCCCGAAATCTAGAAGTAAACCTGGGGTCCCGATCGCTGACAATGCTCACAGGCACTCCATGAAGTCGAACGATCTCCTGAATGTACATCCGTGCCATGCGATCCACAGAGTACTCTCGGCTATAGGCAATGAAATGCGCTGACTTGGTGAGTCGGTCCACCACAACCCAGATAGCATCACAGTTCCTCGGGGATACCGGTAAATGGGTCACAAAGTCCATAGTGATAAACTCCCATTTCCATTCAGGAATAGGCAGACTGTGAAGCAATCCTCCAGGTCGTCGGTGCTCTGCCTTGACATGTTGACATACCAAACATCTTGAAACAAACTGATAAACACTGTGTTTCATTCCCTTCCACCAGAAACGAGTACGTAGATCCTTGTACATCTTGTTGCTCCCAGGATGAATACTCAACTTAGTGCGATGCGCCTGAGACAAAATCTCCTCTCTCAACTCTTCATCCTGCGGAATCACAAGCCTACCAGACAAACACAGAAAACCATCTGACTGATAATGAAATCCAGACGAGCTACCCTCGTTAGCTAGACGAGCTAAACGCTGGGTCTTCGAATCAGACATCTAAGCATCTCGGATCCGCGAATACAAGGCTGGCTCAGATAATATCGCAAACATCTGGATACTCTGCGTACCTTTCTTATGTTTGAAGGTATAACCTGAAGTACAACAGTCACTGATCGCACTAGACATAGAACAAGTCTGAAGTGCGGATAATCGCACCTTGCGACTCAAAGCATCAGCGGTGAGATTAGCAGCTCCCGGATGGTACTTAATCTCGCAATCATAATCCTTAAGCAAGTCCATCCAACGTCTCTGCCTCATGTTCAACTCCGCCTGAGTGAACAAATCCTTGAGACTCTTATGATTGGTGAAGATCTCAAATTTCTCGCCATACAGATAATGACGCCAGATCTTCAAAGCGAACACAATGGCTGCTAACTCTAAATCATGGACTGGGTAGTTGTCCTCGTGAAGCTTCAGCTGTCTAGAAGCGTATGCGATCACATGCCCATTCTGAGTCAGGACACAACCTAACCCCTGAAGAGAAACATCCGTGTAAACTACATACCCTCCAGATCGTGACGGTAATGCCAACACCGGCGCAGAAGTTAACCGCCGTCGAAGCTCACGGAAATTCTCTTTGCACTCGGAGGACCACTTGAAATCCACACCCTTGCGGGTAAGCTACGTCAACGGTCGAGCTAACTGAGAGAAGTTCAGAATAAAGCGACGATAATATCCTGCTAGACCCAGAAAACTACGGATCTCAGCAACTGTCATCGGACGCGACCAATTAAGTACCGCTTCAATCTTGCTTGGATCAACAGAAATCCCTTCCCTAGATATGATATGGCCAAGAAAGACCACTCTATCCATCCAGAACTCACACTTGCTCGTCTTGGCGTACAACTGCTCATCTCGAAGAGTCTGTAGTACCAACCGCAAGTGAGAAACATGCTCTTCCGTATTACGCGAATACACCAAGATATCATCAATGAAGAACACGACAAACTTGTCCAAATACTCCCAGAAGACACGGTTCATCAAATCCATGAATATAGCCGGCACATTAGTTAAACCAAATGGCATCACTAGAAACTCGTAATGCCCATAGCGAGTACGGAATGCAGTCTTGGCTACGTCCTGATCACGGACTCTCAACTGATGATACCCAGATCTCAAGTCAATCTTGGAGTAAACTGACGTGCCCTGCAGCTGATCGAACAAGTCATCAATACGAGGCAACGGATACTTGTTCTTCACAGTGACTCGATTCAGCTGCCGATAGTCAATGCACAGCCGCATCGACCCATCCTTCTTCTTCACGAAGAGAACAGGAGCTCCCCAAGGAGATACACTAGGACGAATGTATCCCTTGTCCAAAAGATCCTGTAGCTAATTCTTCAACTCACGCATCTCTGACGGAGCCAGACGATACGGTGCTCTAGAAATAGGCGAAGTACCCGGCACCAACTCTATGCCAAACTCGACTTCCCTAGCAGGAGGAAAACCCGGAATCTCATCAGGAAATACATCTGGAAATTCATCCACAACAGGAATGCTCTCTAACCCAATACTCTCAGCGGACAAATCAACTGCATAGATAAGGTAGCCTTCCCCGCCAGACTCTAGAGCTCGACAGGCTCTCAAAGCTGATACCAAAGGAATCGGGGGTCGCGCTCCCTCACCATAGAAAAACCAACTCTCACTCCCTTCCGGATGAAAGCGTACTAATCTCTGATAGCAGTCCACTGAAGCTCGATAGGTAGTCAACATATCTATTCCCAGAATGCAATCAAAGTCGTCCATCGCCAGGACCATGAGATTCGCTAACAGAATGTTCCCTTCGAACTCTAAAGGGCAACCCATCACTAGACGCTTAGCCAAAGCAGATTGGCCCGTCGGAGTAGAAACAGACATCACTACGTCTAGTGCAATGCATGGTAACTTATGCCTCTTAACAAAACGTGCAGAAATGAAGGAATGAGATGCACCAGTGTCAATAAGTACAAGAGAAGGTATACCATAAAGCAGAAATTTACCTGCGATGACTTTCTCATTCTCCTCCACAGCCTGATCATGTCTCAGGGCAAACACTTGGCCAGAAGCTCGTGGCCTCAAATGAGAACTCCCAGCAGACTGTCCCTGCGACCTCTGCTGAACGGTGGCCTGAGAACCCGATCCTGAACCAGAACCAGAACCGCCTCCCCCAGACTGTGGACAATCTCTCCGGATATGACCAGTCTCTCCACAACGGAAACAAGCTCCAAAAGCTCTGCGGCACTTGTCGGATGGATGGTTCTTCCCACAGTGATCACACTTGTCTTCTTACCGAAACGGACAACACCTCCAGAACCAGAGGAAGAAGAAGATCAAGACTTCTTGAAAGTTTGGGCACGGGGACCCAAAGAACTAGCAGGTCTCGACTGAGAGAAAGACCTGTTCCGCCGAATGTTGTCCTCCGCCTGGTGACAACGGCTCACCAAACCCTCGTAGGACATGTCATCGCCAACCGCCACACGGTCATGGATCTCAGGGTTAAGGCCCTGAAGGAACAGATTATATTTCATCTCTGAGCTATCAGCAATCTCGGGACAATAGGATAACAGATCAAAGAACCTCTGCTGATACTCATCGATAGACATGGCTCCCTGTCGCAGACTCAGTAGCTCGCCTGCCTTCGACTGACGGAGTGCAGGAGGAAAATACCGCTTTCGGAAAGCTGTGCGGAACTCGGTCCAGGTGGCCACTCCTCTCGCCGTAACAAAAGGTGCAGAAGTAAACCTCCACCACCTGCGCGCACGCCCATCTAGAAGATAGCCAAGGGTCTCCACCTTCTGCTCATCGGTGCATTGGAAAGTCTGAAAAGTCATCTCCATGCGGTCTAACCAGTTCTCCGCATCCTCCGGAGACTCACCTCCAACTAAGGGCTTAGGACCCATAGCTAAGAATCGACGCACAGTGAAACGCTCGTCGTCATGGTGACGATGACGCCGTTCTCGACGAGGCTCCCGGTCGGCATCACCCCAACGCCCACCAACACTGCCATGAGAACTCTGGTCGTCACGATTTGACATCTACAAAAATACCTCAAGATGAGACTAAATCCCAAGAAATCTTTTGCATGCTCTGATACCATAAATGTAGTGACCCTTACCCGGATCACCTACTAAACAGAACTTAGGCATGCAATTAACTTAATTAAACAGATATCAGAATAAAACTGCGGAAACCATAAATAGTTTACAACCCCAAGTAAAGGAATCTGTAATTTATCCAATAATATACAACCAAATCGAATAGCTGTATAAACCCAAACAACAGTAATAAAACCTAAGCGAAGCTCCAGCCGGCCAACCGCTGACTAGCCCCTCCTGGATCCACCCTCCTCGTCCAATCGCAAACCTGCCCCATGGAATAGGGTGTCCAGAAAATACAGAGTACGATACGTGAGCATAAAGCGCTCAGTACGAGAGTATGAGTATACATGCATGCAAAGTGAACTCCCTATAGACTCGAGGTCAAGGATCAGATAACAGAGACAGACCGGGCCCTGGTATGTAGCACGCTGTGCCGTCGCTTCAGGAGGTGGCTCCCATACCGAGATAATCGTGGAAATGCCAGACCCAAATCGATGGAAGTCCATCCACTAAAAGGATAGGGTACAACCCTACTAACAGATATCTCGAAAGAGATACTGAAAGAGTGGGTGCCCGGTGAGCCAACTTGTGGCTAAGGGCTTTGATGACTCTTTGTATAAACAATCTTTTGTTTAATATAATTTACACTTTTATTAATGGCAATGACTTTGTCTTTCTTCATATTGTGATATTGTGATATACTATTGTTGTTTTGATAAAGACCTTGAATATACTATAGTGTATGTAAGATGTGGTAGAACATGGAGATGTCTATCATGAAACACATCTTATAGTCACTGTATATTCTAAACTGTTCCTAGTCGATTGAGCCGTCCGATAATAAGGATAAGGATCGCTCGAGCTTGAGACTAGCATTTGCGATGCAGAGTACCACGTTTCATTGGTAAGGAACATAGAGATGTTCGAAGCATGCAAATGGATATTCATATGATGAATGATCGAACTACCCTATCCGGACTTTCCAAGTGGTTATCACTTATCGAGTGGATAAAGTCCGCGGTTTTGGTTGTACACCATTAGTCCTTACTACTTGAGACATCATTGAGACTCTATATGCTAGTACTGTGCTTTGACTCGTTTACCGACTCTATTGGGGTCATCAGGTGTCGGGATTGGGTACAGTTACAACACATATAGGAGTCGATGCTTTGTTGTCAAGGATTCACCACATACTTGCGAGTGTGGATATCCTATGCGATCTGAGGAGATATTAGTGTGACGAATCTCTGGCCAGAGTACATGATGTGATTTAAGAAATGGTTTCTTAGTAGCACATGCGATGTCACTATTTGATCTTCAAGATGTATTGCATAGTTATCGAATCTCGAGCGACTCTCGATATACCAATGGTTGTTGATTCGATCGGGATATTTGGATGAAGGGACCGTACTGTACGCTAACCAAAATCTACTAGTTCTTGTAGGCACTATTAGTGATACCTAGGGAATCATGGGGCGATGTTGCTAGGCGCTCATACCATGATTCGATGGGCAAGTCGGAAATTGTTGTTCCGAGTCACAAGGAGTTGTGAGCCCACGGCTAGCTGTATCCCTGAACCATTGAGGGTCACACAGTGTAATGGATTTTTAATCCCCGTTGAGATAGTTAAATTTAAAGAGTTAAATTTAATGAACGAAGAAGTTGGACTTCTTATTTAAGAGTAGAGGAGTAAGATTTCCTAAAATGACATAGGGATGGCCATTTTTGGAAATCACTGAATTCGGATTCAGAAAAATTTATCTTGACTTTAAAAGGTGCAGAAATGGTTTCTGTGCACATTGGTGAAATCGGTTTATCAATCAGAGTCACGATGAATTTTATATTAATTTCTGAACATGCGGGCTTTGCTTGTCGGGCTTGAACTTATGACTAATGGGCCCTAAGCTGTTAGTGGCCTACATTATAAATAAGTTATTGCAGTACAGAAATTAGATACAACAAGGTCACAATTTTCGAAAACCTAAGTATTTTTCTAACAAGTGTGGCCGCCCCCCTCCCTGTCTACTCGAGAAAAATCCAGCCTGTGATTTTGAATTACAGTCTTGTTTAACGGATCAAATTCGTTAATCTCTTCGTAGAAACTTCTGATAGATTTTCTAGTGCAATCTATTAGAGGGATTAAATATCTATTCGTGGACCTGATTGAAGAACAGTTCGTCCATCAGTTCCAGGGATATACAACAAGAGCAGAGAAATCTGTTGGTGTCCAAAATCTCGATTCGAGATTAAAGGTAAAAATTTTATAATTGTTATTTAATTTTTACACACACAATTTAATCGTAAGGTTGATACCCATTATGAAATCGTTCCATACAAAAATTTTAAATTTCCGCTGCACCGGGTATCAATCATAATTGATCTGAACGCCGCGTTCTCCAACAGATACAGCAAGATGCAAATGAATGCAGCATAATATCATGGCATATAAATCATGCGGTCACATAATACATGCATACTCAGTCAGGATATCTCGAACAGTACTTTCGTACCTCAAAACAGTGCAAGCTCTACCAACTCTAGGTCCACGCCTATAGTCTACTCTACACTGCCAAATGATACTACTATCATTAAAGTGCTCTAAAAGCCTTAACTAAGCTATTGCATACTCCTAAATATTTATAGGAAGCAAAAGCTATACCTTCGTCCGTCGTTAGCCCTTTGATGTCGATGCCTCCAGAACTTGGGCACAACTCCGCTACGACTACCGAACGCCTCGCCGACCTCCGGACCAAGCCTAAGAAGACTAGAACAGCTCCAAAAGGACTAGAAAGGAAAGGAGAACTCGGAATTGGCAAATGAAAGTGAAGTCTCGGCCTTCTATTTATAGACAACGATCGGAACTTCCGATCCTTGATCGGAACGTCCGAACCTCGATCGGAACGTCCGATCCTGCCATCGGAGCTTCCGAAGATCCTGATCTGCCACGTGTCAAAATATCACTTGTTGACTCCGGATAGGGGTGATCGGAGCCTCCGGTCCTGATCGGAGCTTCCGATCCAACCACACGTCATGCCTGACGTAATAACATTGGTGCCTCCGATCGCTCATCGGAGCTTCCGATCTTGTTCGGAGCTTCCGATCGTGCCTTCAGAGCTTCCGATCCGGCCAATACCCAATTCAATTAATTAGCATTAATCCTTTAATTACTCAATTAGGGTACGGGCTACTACATTAGACTTTCAGATGATCGTTGTGCCATAAAAGGTGAACACATATCCAGTCAATGACTTCCTCGTGTCTAAGTTCCCAGAAAAATCTGAATCCACATATCCAACCACCGGATCAATCCCATCTTGCTTTTTCTCAAACTTCAACCCCAACCCAGTTGTGTTTATGAGATATAGGAGAATCCATTTCAGAGCTTCCCAATTATATGTACCCGGATTAGCCATAAATCTTGATGCAACACTGATTGTGTATGCCATATCAGGCC
Source organism: Henckelia pumila (assembly GCF_033568475.1). Classification (NCBI taxonomy): domain Eukaryota; kingdom Viridiplantae; phylum Streptophyta; class Magnoliopsida; order Lamiales; family Gesneriaceae; genus Henckelia; species Henckelia pumila. The sequence continues at coordinate 49,695,704 of NC_133123.1, forward strand.
TACTACACACCATTCCATATATGAGACTCCTACTCCACTAGCATATGGAATACCAGCCATCTTCATCTTGTCTTCCTCACTTTCAGGTGACTGGCTTGCAGATAACTTCAATTGATGTCCCAGAGGGGTCAAGACAGATTTTGCCTGATTCATGTTATGCTTCAGAACAACCTTCCTCAAATAGTTCTTCTGACTCAGATGAATCTCCTGTCTTTTTATGTTTCTCATTCATTATGTCCATGCCCAAAATTATGTTCGTTTATCCTAGATCTTTCATCTCAAATTCTGAGTTGAGCTGCTATTTCAAGGATGATATATATGCCCTACTTTTACTTGCAATAAAAATATCATCGACGTAAATCAGTAGATACAAGATAACCTGCCCTTCATCCTTTTTCAGATAGACACATCTTTCAAATTGGCTTCTCACAAAACCAATATCAATCATGAACTCATCAAACCTCCTGTTCCACTGCCTCGAACTCTACTTTATCCCATACAATGATTTCCTCATTAAGAAGACCTTATCCTCTGTTTTCTGATGTATGAAGCCCATAGGTTGTTCCATATATATAGTTTCTTTCAGGTCACCATGTAGAAACGCAGTTTTCACATCCATCTGCTCAAGCTCCAACTCGATCTGGTTCACCAGTGCTAACATAATCCGGATGGAACAATGTTTGACCACTGGAGAATAGACTTCATTAAAATCTATTCCTTCTACTAACCAAAACTCTTTGCAACCAATCTGGCTTTATACTTGATCTGATCTGTACCAGGAGTTCCTTCCTTCTGTTTATAGATCCACTTGCATCCCAATGTCTTCTGATGCTTCGGTCTGCCTACTAGCTTACAGGTTTGATTCTTCTCAAATGAGTTCATCTCTTCATTCATAGCTTCAATCCACTTGTTTTTATGCTTACTCGCCATAGCTTCATCGTAATTATTCGGCTCTGAATACTCCACCTCCTCAGCTACTGTAAGTTCATACCAAGCCAGATCAGCTTCACCAAACCTCTTAGGAGCTCTGATCTCCCTTCTGGTTATGTCCCTTGCAAGATTATAGGTACTCAAATCCTCTTTTGGATCACCCGCTGTCACATTCTCATCTTGCATCTCATCTGACCCTGTATCTGGCACAGAAGACTCCACCTCAAACGGTAGTTTATCATTCACACTGATCTGACTTTCCTTTTCATTTGTATTCATTTTATATCCCAGTTTGGATTAATCAAAATTTACATCTCTGGTGTTGAAGCACTTTGGACCTCTTGACTCCAGGTTCCAAACCTTATAACCCTTCACACAATCCGGATACCCAATGAATATACATCTGACTGCCCTTGCTTCCAACTTGTCCTGTTTCAGATGAGCATATGCAAGACATCTGAATACCCTCAAGTTTGAATATTCTGCAGGTGTTCCACTCCAATTTTCCATTGGTGTCTTGAAACCAATTGCACTGGATGGAAACTTATTGACCAAATAGCACGCAGTAGATAATGCTTCTCCCCAAAAGGACTTAGAAAGAGAAGCATTGATCAACATACAATTGACCCTTTCCAGAAGAGTTCTGTTCATTCTCTCTGCTAGGCCAATTTGATGTGGTGTTCCTGACACTGTTCTGTGTCTGGTAATGCATTTCTCCTTACATAACTTCACAAACTTATCTGATAAGAATTCCAACCCATTATCTGTTCTCAGTTGTTTAACTCTTCGATCACTCTTGTTCTCAATTGCCAGCAGTCATTCTCTGAACTTGTCATAAGCTTCATCCTTAGTCTTTAAGATGAAAATCCATACTCTTCTTGAGTAATCATCTATCAAAGACATGAAGTATATGCCTCTACCATGAGTTTTTGTCCGAGAAGGACCCCATAGATCTGAATGAATGTAGGTCAATGATTGCTCAGTTGTGTGACTTCCTTGACCAAACGATACTCTTTTTGATTTCTCAAGAGCACAGCTATCACACAACTCCAGTGATTCTATCTTATCTCCACCTAACAAAAACTGTTTAGACAGCTCATGTAATCCCTTCTCACTTACATGTCCAAGCCTAAGATGTCATAGCTTGGTTCTGTCCTACTGTTCCTGAATACTTGTTGTACTTCCAATAATTGTTTCACCTTGTAGTACATATAGGAGGTTCCTTTTGACAGCCTACATAACAATCAGAGATCCTTTTGTCACTGAGAGACTTTCTGCTCCTGATTTGAATGAATATCCCTGAGCATCAAGCATTCCTAATGATATCAAGTTTCTCTTCAACTCGGGCATATACCTCACCTTAGTGAGTACTCGGTCAATCCCATCATGCATCCTTATTCTTATGTTTCCAAATCCCGTTATCCTGCATGACTGATTATTTCCCAATAGTACCATGCCCTGATCTGATTCCTCCAACTTTTCAAACCAAGATCTTATAGGACACATGTGAAAGGAGCATCTTGAATCCGGTATCCATTCGTGGTTTTGATCACCTTTAAAAACCACCAATACTTCTGCTGATTCATATCCATCTGAAGCTACGGCCAGAGTACCATCTTCCATGGGTTTTTCCTGTTGCTTCCCTTTCCTTTCTGAACAATCTCTTCTTAGATGTCCAACCTTCTGACATGCATAGCACTTCATATTACCCAAATTTCTGTTCTGATATATCTTTCTTGACTCTTTGATCTGAACTTTGGCCTGTATTTCCCATTGGATGTCCTCTTACCACTTCTGCCCCTTGCCGTAAGACCTTCTCCATGTGATTCAGTGTTTGTGTTTGACTTTCTCTAAAGTTCCTTGGATTGAATAGCCGACATAACTTCTTCCAAAGTTATCGTCTGTTCTCTTCCATAGAGCAAAGCATCCCTGAAATTTGCATATGCTTTAGGAAGTGCATTCAAAAGTATCAAAGCCCGATCTTCATCTTCAAGTTTTACTTCAATATTCTCCAAGTCATCCAATATCTTGGTGAATTCTTCGATCTGGTCTTCAAGGTTCTTCTCATCCTTGATCAAAAAGGAGTACAACCTTTGTTTTATGTACAGATGGTTAGCCAGAGAATTTGAAATGTATAAATTCTCGATTTTAAGCCACACAGCCGCTGCAGATTCTTCTCTTGCCACCTCCCGAAGAGGTCTATCACCCAGACAGAAAATAATTGCACTATGTGCTTTCTCGAGTAATTCATCTTTGTTCTTTATCTCATCAGACATCTCATTCTTCTTCTTAAGAGCTTCCTAAGAGCTTCCACCAATCCTTATTGTATCAGGATTTCCCGCATCTTAATTCTCCAGGGTGAGAAATCGTTCTTGCCAGTAAACTTCTCAATATCAAACTTCATTGATCTCACCGTCTTTGCTTAGTTTCCCACAGAATGCGCCACTTGTTAGAAATCAATCCAGAAGACTTTGGTATTCCGAGAATTCACCACGCAATCACAGCAACAAGAACAATAACACAATCCCAGAAACAGATAAAATCAATGCACACAGATCAAACACCAACTCATGCGAAAGCAAATAAACGACACAAGTATTTACGTGATTCGGCAAGGAATTTTCCTACGTCCACGGGAGAGCAACACAACACTTTATTAATCACCAACAGAAGAAATCCAAGCTCATAAACAAGAGCTTATTATAGAAATAGCCCAGAAAACTCTAACGCTAGATACAGACTCAATTAAAGCTTGTTATCCTTGAATTATTCCCGTCACAATCTGCGCCCCAGTTCTCTCCTCTGAAATCTCTCTTTTCTTCTCTCTCAAATAATTTCTGGAGGTTGAAGAATTTCATTTTCTGTTATGTTCGTTGCGGCCAGCTTCCATCTGCTTATATAGAGAATTATGCCGACTTTCATCTTGGGCTTTAGTTCAATAACAACTTACGGCCCGATTATAAAGTTAACATGGTCCAACCCGATAAGTCATCTTACATCAGTCTGATCTACTCTCGTACTTCGATCTGCATTGATCTGCCTTCAAGCTTACAGCCTCTCGGACACTTCATCTGACTTCTATCCGAGTCCCAGTACTCGAGCAATCGATCTGTATGAACTCATCCGAAGACTCATCTGACCATCAACTTCGATCTGATCCTACTATTCGATCTGACCATAAACTCATATGATCACTGAATTCATCTGATTTGTACTATTTGATCTGATCTCTTCTCTATTCTTATTCAATCTAACAGAAGCATACTTCAACATCTGGAGTTTGAAGAATTTGATTTTCTATTATGTTCGTTGCGGCCAGCTTCCATCTGCTTATATAGAAAATTACACCGACTTTCATCTTGGGCTTTAGGTCAACAACAACTTACGGTCCAATTATAATTCAACATGGTCCAACCAGATAAGTCTTTTCACTTCCATCTGATCTGCTCTCGTACTTTGATCTGCCTCCAAGCTTACAACTTCACGGACAATTCATCTGACTTCTAACCTAGTCCCAGTACTCAAGCAATCGATCTTCCTGAACTCATCCAAAGACTCATCTCACCATCAACTTCGATCTGACCCCCAGTATTCGATCTGACCATGAACTCATCTGATCACTGAATTCATCTGATATGTACTCTTTGATCTGATCTCTTCTCTATTCTTATTCAATCTGATAGAAGCATATTTCAACATGGGATAAGCTGGATTGGCAACAGCTGTTGAATTTGGCAAACGGAATTTCAACGTCGGAGAGTTGGGGTGCGCTGGATTTGGAAAAGCTATTGAATAATTAGATCAATCTATTTCTACTGTAAAAGTACGAGTAATGCAAAAAATTTTATAAGTGTCAAATTTCATTATTTTTACTTTGAAATTATAATTTTAAAATACATAATGATCGATCTGTATAAATTTTAATAATTTTTTGTTTCGAAAAATGTAGAGGCATGAGATAAGTGAATATGCATAAAAGCTCTTGTGATTATGATAATATAATATTAAAATATTAATAAAAAATTTAAAAAAAAAAGTAGTTATGTTATTTTAGTTTGAAATTATCATATTAAAATACATAATGAGATATATATAAATAGTTATAGTTACGAAGGAAATAAACAGACATACATTTTTACCATCATAATAAAAATAACTAAATGTTTTAGAAATTTTTAGTCATTTTTAAAAGATGTTCTTAAGATAATTTATGGATAGAAAATCATCATAAATGTTATTATAAATTATTTTAATACATTAGAACAAAAAATAAAGAATTGTCTGCAGGGTCGGACCTCTTATGAGGCCGAAGAGGTCGTTGCTTCAGGGCCCGGCCCAACTGGGGGCTCATTTTTTAAAAAAACTTATATTGTATTTGTTTGTGGTTCATGAAGCAAGAAATGATCAAACAAAAAAATAATTCACATAGTCTTTATGAAATGCCCGGTCCAATACCAATTTAAATTTTTAAATCTAATTTAATACACTTCAATGAGTTTAAGTTGCTAAACTTTCACTTTAATTTTTGTGGAGTTGAAATTATGAAGCTAATATCAAAATTATATAAAATTGATGTAATTTTTTATTGATTTAGTGATTGTTTTAGATTTAAATAATGGGGTAAGAATTTTTTGAATATATAGTCATATATAGTTAATGATAAACTTTTTATTGATTTTGAATTTTAGAATATCATTATGAATTACCGACTTTATATTCATTTTAATAATTAATATGTATAACGAAAGAACATTTAAAATATATCCTAAATATATATATTGAGCTTAAAAGAGAAAAATGAAACAAATAGAGGAGACATTAAATTCAAATTCAAGGTGTGATTTTGACAAATATTTTAGTAGAAAGAAAAGAAAAATAATTAGAGGATAATTTGATGATTGAAATTAAGTCATTGTTCACTGTTATTAACCATAACAAAAAGGCCATTTTATTTTTCGCCTGAGGCCCATCAAATACAGGTACCGCTATGATAATCATACAAGAAAGGAAGAAAATTGGAGCCCTTAATGTGATTGTAATCGAAAACAGAGACAAATCATATCCTAAATGATAATTAAAAGGAAATACTTTTTAACATACAACACTCTCACAACTGGATCACAAAAAATCCGCGCAAAAGAAGAGTTTGGAGTCGTAACAATCAGCTCTTTGACTTTGAATGCTTGACCAGCCAATCAATGACCTGATCGATGTTCGTGGAGTTCTTGCATGATATCATGAAACAGCAAACTTCCCGATCTGTGATGTATTTCATATCCCTGCGCAACACAATTTGCTTAATTAAAATTTGCTAGAAGAAAAATATGTAGAAGCGAATGCTAGTCCACAGACATGATAGTTGAGCTTTCCACGATTGAAATTGCACTTCTAAACTTACATTTGCTCGGTTAAGGCCTGTTTAGACAGTGCCTGAGGCTTGTCAATCTTGTTTCCTAGTACCAGCAGAGGAATACCACTTAGAGATGGTTTGCTCAGCAAATCATGAAGCTCACTTTTGGAGATATTGACGTTCTCATGATCAGCAGCATCAACAACATAGCTACAAAAATTCACAGTTAAAAGAGAGTAAATTGAAGTGGTATTATATATTTAGACTTGCGCATCAATAACTTCATCATTAGATGTATTTACTGATCATATTTCTTAGAAGATGCACAATTACTTGACCACCATGATTTGAATTCGGAGTATATTGGTCACATTTCTTGACTGATTGTTTCAGTATAGGAAAATGTCTTCCGGTAAGGAAAGAGCAACACTAATCGTAGTATAAACTAAATCGCAGAAGATGGAGATAATAGCTTACACAATAGCAGAAACTGCACGACAGTATCGCTCCCACATGCTGCGAAATCTTGGCTGACCTCCTAGATCCCATAATTTTATTGTAACATTCCCTTTAGTAACCTTCCGCATATTAAATCCTACCTGAATGATAAAAAAATCCAACTCGCATATTCAAATTACTTATACTGACAATCTAGAAGATAACTAACAATAACAAGATATAATAACTAATGTGGATTAAACCAGAAAAGTTACCGTAGGGATCATGTCTTCACTATATCCACCAGTCTAACAAAAAAAAAAGAGAGAGAGAGTAAATGCAAGTGCTTTGCACAGGTGTGCAAATATGCACGAATGGATAGTGCATTTATTTACTTACAGCGACAACATTTACAAGTGAAGTTTTCCCAGCATTTTGAAGACCTATCAAAGAAAGCTCCATTTCTTGCTTGAAAAACAGGCTGAAAGAATTAGGGAATGATGAGAGAAACTATAAAATACAAGACCAAAGTAAATGAGCAAAATGATAAACATATCCTGATATTACTTTCTGAAAGTCAAATTTGATGATCGTTAACACTCTAATTTAGACATAGTTCTCAATCCTAACTATCCTCGACAGAGTCACCAATCGCCACATAAACTCTCTATTCATGATCTTGCATCTATATGAATGGGTCATAGAAAAACAAATGATTAACTTGGATCATTAAGTCACCAATATAGATACTTGCCGCAGAGTTCGTATAAATTTTGCCAAATTGACTTTGACAACTCATGATGTTCGGATCACATTGAATAGCACATTGGAGGTATTTGAAGTTGGATAGACAAGTGTCAACAAAGAGTTGCAAACTTACACGAACAAATTAGTAGTCAACGCATGCTTTGAATTGGTTAATTACACTCATTTTGTTTAACTAAATTCAACATATAAACACTTGAAGAACATAATTGCCACATGCTGTGTGATAATCACCACCAGAACAATAAGTCCTTCAAAAAAATTAAAAATATTAAAAGTCCACTAATGTAAGTTCAAGTATATAATGATATGATAATAAGATGGTGTCCGATAAATAGCTCCATGTGTTTCCAGTCAATGGCCACCATGCAGCACCTTTGAATGCATGAATCATTTTTCCTTTTTGTAATTTGCTCTGAAATTTTAGATGTAATTTGCCAAACTGGTAAGGATACTGAATTACCATCGTTTCTACTAAATATTACCTTCATGACTCCATTAATACACCAACTCTCGTGAAACTTATGGGTACAAACTACAAGCTTGGGAGAATACAGCGTACTAGTACAATTTGGATTCATGGACACGGCTGAATCATGGAATGAAAAAGAAAGACCACATTCAACTAGCAGGATGAAGATGAAACATGGAGTGTAAAAAGCATACGTGATAAATAATCATCACAACAGGGTTATCTCAATCTGCTCAAGAAAGTGGCTAAAATAAATAAATTACCATTCACCATATAACGAAGCCCAGGCTTATAATTGATATAGCTAGACCAGACAAAAAAAATAAAGTAACAATACAACTGCAGCACAGCACACTCAAACCCAGGAACTTCACTTCTTCCACCCCAGATTATGGTCATCTAACAAAAATAATCCTAAATTCTAAGTCCCAGAAATAAAAATAAAAAAAAAATAAAAAAAAAAAAGCTGATAGATAAAGCATAAACATACTCATAAATTATAAAAAAAATTCCAACGCAGAGCGCAAACAAGCCGACTATATAATTCCTAGCCGATGAAGACCAACAAAAGTCAGCTAAAATTATCGTGTAAATCAACTCAATGAGCAAACCAAAAACTCTAACAACAACAATCGCATCGAATCACATTCATTTACATGCATCTAATATCTACGCTGAAAAACAACAAATATGAAAAATAGCAGGAACCAAACCTTCGTAGCCAATTGAGAAAAGCTTCCCAGAGACCCATGGCTTCCAATTGATCGCGATAGATCTCTATAAATTGACTTCCCCACCCCCCCTTCTCCTTCTCGGCGAGTTCCTGCGTATACAAAGGATATATACTCACAAAAATGGCGGAAGGATTCGAGCAGCTGTTTGGTGGACCAATTAGATAAGCGGGGTGGCGCATCGCGGATTGATTGGCCCACTTGCGTAACTTAGCACGTGCTGCTTTATATCAATATACAACACGTCACTAGTACACACATTCAAATACTAGTTAGCCCCAAAAGACATTCCCATTGGTGAGAAGATCATTGTTTGACTGTGGTCAGAATTTCGTTTTTTTTTAATTATGTGATTAGCTTAATTTGCAAGTTATTATATTAGTCGGGATGAACATAGATTCTCATGATTTGTTTATGATGTTAGAACGCTAAAGATAACTCTAAAATCAAATAACACACAAGTTAAATATCTATTAATTAATATTACTTAAAAATTTTCAATGAAACCATCTCATCTCATGAGTTGATTTTATAAAATTGATATTTGAATTAACACGTCTCATTAAAAAATATTACATTTTATGTTAAAAGTGTTACCTGCAAGTATGGACCGAACCAACTCATCTCACCAATATATATTTATGAGATTGTCTCATAGAAGACATACTCTCACCACGCCCTAACAGCTCTTATATATTTTTTCACAGAAACTCTTATGAGATGGTTTAATGAGTCAATTTTGTTATATGAATCTTCTATTTGAGACATTCATAAAAAAAAATATTAATTTTTATTATAAATATAAGTTGTGTAGCCCAAATTGTTTTTAAATATTCATCCTTTATTAGACCATCACATCTTTGCGGTTCCGGCCACAATTTTCAAAACGTTGTAAGAGCCAAATTATATTAATAATTATTTGACTATTTTCTTTTATTTTTTGTTTCAATCTACTAATCTCAAATGAATCTACTTTTAAAAGAAAATTACAGAAACCACAGGATTAGATAACGTTGCAGAAAAATCGAACCACCTAGTGATCTTTTTAAGTTGGTTCGAAAAATATTATATTTGTATTCCAAATTACTGAATTCAAGCCGATCTTGAGCATGTTTGAATTTCTATCAAGTTGAAATTATTTTATTTGATAATTTTACGAGCTCCTTGTGAAGTTTAAATTTTTTTATTTAATATAATATAAGTATATCAAATAAATATGTTTTTAAGTCTTTAATTATAGTCGAGCAACAATTCGAATAATTCTCAAATATATTTGAATATTCTAATCCAAGTTCGAACGTGAGCTCTAATTTGAGAATATTTTTTCAAATTTGCGAACATCGAATCGAGCTTGAGTTTGAATTAAGAGCTTTGAGTATTTCTTGATATTCGACTCAATCCAGTTTATTTAAACCCTAGCACAAACATCTCCTAATAAAAGAATAAAAACAAATCTCCCAATGACATAAGAAAAAAAAAATAAAAGATCTAAAAAATTTAAACTAAAAAATTTGATTATGTTTGCAAAAAAAATTTAAAATATTAGAAATCAATTACTAGATAACATGATGAATTTAATATTTAATAATTTATATTAATATAAAAGAATATTTAGTAATTTTGTAAAAAAAAAAGAATATTTAGTAATGAATTTTTAAAAAAAAACAGATAAAATATGATCATTAATATAGATAAATTCTATAAATTACAAATAAGTTAAATATTCATTCTATAGTTTTTAACATTATTGTTCGTAGAGGGTTGTGAATATACATTTAAAGATATTTTGAAAACTTTGCTGAAAATTAAGTCGAGTTACCAGTTTCATTATCTAGCTTTTCTTAACAATCAATTTGATGTGATAACTGATACTTAGGCAGATTGAAAATGCAGTAAAGTCAATAACACAGAGATTTTTTAGGGAAGTTGGACGTCTAAAGGTTTGATTTAATTTATTTGTCATCACCAAACTTGAATTATTTTACTTAAACAATTTTACTCCTGTTGGTGATGTTAAAACAAAGCATAAAAAAATAAATTTGTCTGACATGAAGAAATAAGAAGAAGAACTTATCTGATATATGAACTTATCTGATTCAATACAGAGAAAAATTCAGTCCGAATAACTCTGAACAACTATCTCTTGTAAGGATGATATGCTGAGTGGCTCGATCCTCTTCCTACACTTCAGTCTTGACTATCGTGCCTCGTTGGAGGTGAAGTATAAGTAGGACCCTTGCCCTTTTTCCCCTTTTCGTCATCACTAGTCTGTTGAACGAAGTCCATAATCTCAGTGACTAAAATTGTCCAGTGAGTTCAATCTGGACTTTGTTGATATGGAAAGTTAGGTCATCGGATGTTCATCTTTGAAGATAAATTCTCAACCTCAGCAAACAGAGGAGGCAGATGAGTCAAAAGGATCTACTCTGTAAGAGTAGAAATCACTTTATCAGTCTGAAAGTTGGTGATTGTCTTTTGTGAGCTTCCCAGTGCAGAATTGAATAGGTTGGGTTGGGTTCTAGAAAAAATTTGAACCGTAACCGACTTTTGTTTCTCTGTATGATTCCATGTGACTATCAGCTCAGTATCCACCTCTTCAATCTTCTCCATCCCAAACTGAGTATTGGTCTGCTCATTTTATGTCTGCTCTCTTCTGCAGCTGTTAATTTCCAGATGAGTTTCAGGCTCTTGAACTATGGAGGAGTTTAAACTTATCTTTGGAAGAACTTCTGCTGCAATAGATATATATTTCAGCAAGTTCTCTGATTCCTCGTTAGTAGGCGATATTTATGTCTTCTAGCTTTACAAATTGTTGGTTTAATGGGAGGAACTTGTAATTCTGAACATTATCCAGAGCATCTTGATCTTGATCCTCGACCTGAAACCCTAGTCTTGATCAAAGAAAAATTGTTCTGGAACTTGTTCCTCAGTATGATTTTTGTACAATTTATTCAATCTGAACTTTTCTCTATGCAAAGTCAGTCTGGTCTGTAGAAATTCCGGTTCTAGGTTGACCCTTAGACCGATATGTCACTTGTTCATTTTGGAGTGTTGTAGACTCAAGATCAAATTGATCGAGATGTGCCAGCACTGCATATTCTTCAAAGACGTACAGTTGGACCACGAGAGTTGAAATTTTCACTCTTATGCATTAGAACTTATTTGACAGTGCTTTCCTTCATCATTGTGGCGATGAATTCCCTTCGCTCAAGGGCTCGAGCTTTATATGTGGTTTCAACCCGTTCAAGTATTCCCTGTTCTAAGGTAGCCAAAGTACCCAAAAACTTCTAGGACTTGGAAGTCTTTGACGTAGACCTTTGTTCTATACTTTTTCCCACTTGTCAAAACACTTCATTATCTCTTCAATCCAATCCGACCCTCAACTTCCTTCATGGCCTGATTGATAGCCATCTGGATGCTCCAAAGAATTCAGACTCAGGCTTCTTACTCTACCCCTAATTTTTTAAGTGCTCTAGTCCAGACTCCATGCTTTCAATATTTTTATTTTCATGACTATTCCAGAGCAATGTGAATAGCTCGAATCATGGAGGAGTTACCTTAATCCTTGTGCGTTTCTTCTTTTGGACTGGAGGATAAGGTGGAATAATCTTCGAGAGAGGAACTTGATCTGACTCTGAGTCAGATTCATGAGATATCTGATTCCTTTTGGTGTTTTTGGTTCTGATAGATTCAATATTTTTCTTTTGAACTGGAGAGATTGTTATTACTTCAATCTGCTCAGAATGATCTGCACTGGTATATTCCAGATCAGTCTCCTCTCCACTGGCGTCCTTTTTGTTTGAAACCTGCGCGCTGCTTGGTCCTATAAGCATCAATTGGTATTTCATTCAATGTTTTATCAACATATAGTGCAGAAGATGGCACTAAGTTGATATTCAACTCATTAAGTAGATAACTGATCTGGACCATGTACCCCTGAGACTGAAATGAAGGAATGGTGATCATAGAAGAGAAAAACTTGAAGAGTATCTCAGTCTAATTGATTTCATCATTCATTAGTTCGAACTTCTCCATTGTGATTGTACCGAAGTCACCTACTTTTTCTACAAGGTTTTTGGCGACAATATCATGGAGCAGCCTATACTCTATCTTGCTTTCCTTTTTCTTGCACGAATCTTGACTGGTGCACTAGTGAGAGAATATTTTGCTTTCATCTGTGCTCTCAACTATCCAGAGCATTCAGGCCAACAGTGGGCATATCGAAGGCTCGTAAAAACTTCTCTTGTGTAATGGTGAGCGAATCAAACTTCGGATAACCCATTTGTCAAAATAGAAGATTGAAAAGAATTTTTGAAGGGCTTTCTTGAAAATGCATGTGGTTGCCACAGCTCAAAAACTTTCTCAACCTTGAAGATTCAAGGGTTTGGAACATGTCAACCATTCTCTGATCCTGAAGATCATGGACGGTAAGGAAGTCACCAAGAATAACGGTTTGGGTGATTGGAGATATTTTTCTGCAAAAGATTAGAAACACGAAGAGACAGGAGTGCTTGCTAGAAGAATTTGAGAGTTAGAAAAAAAAAATTAGTAGACGGTGAAAAAGAAGAAAATACTGATTGAAAAAATTTGAGTATATATACGGTCGCCTACTAAACATGTCGGCCCACGTGGAAGCATATTTGAATTTTAAAAATATAAAAGTACATATAAAAGACGCGGTAAAATAAATATTGTTTTAAAGCATTTGTATAAGTAAAAGATAATATAAGATCGATTAATGATTCAAAAGTAATTGTTAAGTGATCTGGAACTACTTGAGAAGATCAAACTAATTTTAACTATTCGCACTGGCCTAGACTGGTTTTTGTTTTTGAACTACACCAGTTCAATTTCATAATCAGCCTGATCCATCTTGAATGGGAAAACTAATCTGACAACAGTCTTACCAGTTCAGATCAACATTCTCCCTGGGTTAATGCATAAATAATTTAAATCAACTAAGCCAATAATATTTATAAAATAAGAAAAATTAGTGTCTGAAAGTGGCTTGGTGAAGATGTCAGCCACTTGTTGATCTGTAGAGATATATTCTAGTCTGATTTTCTTCTTCATAACATGATCTCTAATAAAGTGATGTCTTATGTCAATATGTTTGTCCTTGAGTGAAGTACTGGACTGTAAGTAATTGCAATTGCACTGGTATTGTCACATAATATTGGCGACTCAGATGAGTTAACACCATGGTCTCATAATTGTTGTTAATCCAAATTAGTTGTGGACAACAACTTGCAACTGCTAGATACTCGGCTTCAGCATTAGATTTAGTAATAGAAGTATTTTTTCTTGCTGAACCAAGAAATAAATCTGTCTCTAAGAAATTGACAAAGATAGATACTTGTACTTTTTTTGTCCACCCTACAACCAGCATAGTCTGTGTTTGAGTATCCAATCAAATTAAAACTTGAGTCTTTAGGATACCAGAGACCAACGTTTTGAGTGCCTTTTAAATGCTTCAAAATTCTCTTAATTTGCAGCTACAAATGTGATTGCTTGGGATCAACTTGAAATCTTGCACATGGAAAGAGTGAAAACACAATATTTGGTCTGTTAGTTGTAAGATATAGTAGAGATCCAATGAATCATCTGTACATAGATTGATCTACTGAGATTCAATCTTCATCTTTATCAAGCTTGATTGAGGAGCTCATAGGAGTTGCAGCAACATTGCGACTTTCCATTCCAAATTTCTTGATAAGCTCTTTGGTATATTTGGTGTGGTAAATGAAAATTACATTTTCAAGCTATCGAACTTGCAATCAAAGAAAGAATGTTAATTCTCCCATGGTCATTTCAAATTTTTCATGAATAAGCTTATAAAATCTTTCACATAGTTTGGTGTTATTTGACACAAATATGATATCATTCACATAAATTTGTACTAATAGAGTGTGGTCACCTTTTGTAAACTTGAACAAGGTCTTGTCAACAATCCCAATTATAAAGTGATGATCAATGAGAAATTTTGATAGAGTGTCATACTGTAGTAGCCCGTATCCAAATTAAGTTAATCAAGTGCCTAATTATGATTAATTTGCTAAAAAATGATTAAGGAATTCCCAAATGAGTCTAAGGAGTTAAAAAATGGATTCAGAACACTAAAAAATAGCCCGAAGGATTCCATGCTATCGGAAGGATTGGATGATCCGAACCCCAGGATCGGTTCGAAGTGCATGGAGTTCGGAAGCATGGTTTGAGTTCGGAGTCTCCATGGATCGGACGATCCAAAGAGGGATAGGACGATCTGATCGTGTCTGGATAAGTGGATATGGATTTGATTTGACAACCCATGGAGATTGGATGTTCCAAAAGTATTACGTAAGCAATGACGTCACAGCGGGGACACGTGTTCGGAGGGGGTTGAAGGGGGAGATCGGACGATCCGATCTCAGGGATCGGACCATCCGATATGCGCCTATATATAGGTGATAACTGTGTTTTCATGCATCATTTTGTTCTATGTTTGAGTTTATTTTACATGCATATGTTATGTGTTTTAGTTTATTTTGTTTGTTTCGTGCATTTTGTTTACACATCATTCCCCTTGGGTTATTTACAGGAAAATAGTAGGAAACTCAGAAGTTGTGTTGAAGAAGAAACGAGAAGGCACCACATGAAGAAATAATGAAGATGCGTCTATGCGAACAGAGCATGAAAGGATAGTAAATTGCATAGCAGCACATGAAAGTCGAGCTTTTGCGCATAAATTTGTATGTTTGTGTGTGCGTGAAGGAACGAAATTGCGCATCTGCGCCAAATGAGAGGAGCAGTTGCGCGTATGAGGTGGAAATAAGTTGTGCATCTGCGCCAACTTAGGAGATGGAAGAAGCGCTTATGCGCACGATTTAAGGTGCAGCTGTGCCATTTGAAGAAAAAGGAGAAAAAGGAGCGCATATGCGCTTGGATGAAATAGCAGCTGCACCAGTGAAGATTCAAGATAAGTGCTTCTGCTCAACCAAAGTGGCGCGTATGCGCTTGATGCTGTGTTGGAAGAATTCTCGGGCAGAACACATCTCGCTCGAGCGGCAACTTCTTGCCTCTCGAGCGAGCCCGGAGAAGCTTGAAAAAAATATATATTGGCAGAGAGCATCTCGCTCGAGCGCAACTTCTTGCGCTCGAGCGAGAGATCGCAAATCAGAAAAAATTATAATTTTCGGAACTTAAAGTTCTTAATTCGTTGGGCTTTAAAAGCCATATAAAAGGGAGATTTAACAACATATGAGGGACCAGATCGCAGCAACGTGAAGAGACGGATAGGGCGGAGGATTGAAGCTTTCGGCATCAGTTTTCTTCTTTTAATTTTCAGTTTATGTTCAAAAACTTTGTTTGAATTATGATTTCAATTATGGAGTAGTCGTTTTTATTCGATTGAAGCCACGAGATTGGACCGAGCAAATTATTGTGGAATATTTGGATGTTTATTTGAGATTTTTCAGATTTTTATCAAGATTATTGATTGTTGGAATTATATTATGCTTGTGAATGATCTGATTAATTATTTACTTGCTTGTTAATTAATTCTGAGTCGACCGATTAGGAATTGATTTTGATCACTCCGACAATTGACTTATGGTTAAACCGACTAGAAATAGTATTATGTTTCAGTATGCGGATTTAGATTAAAACTGAATTCTCATAGTTTCTAATGCATTTGAGTTTGATTAGAATTATGAAAATTAATCCGTCATAACTTGAATAGGTTTAACAAATTTTAGACCTAGACTGTTAAATAGATTAGGAGAATTCATCTTGAATTAGATTAAAATTGGATTTTAAATTTTGCCACATGTTTTCATAATTTGTTCGGTACCTACGTGCGCCTTGATCGAGTCTTTCTTAATTGAATTCATTACCCAAGTCCTTTGCTGCGTTTTTATTTGTTTAGTTATTAATTTATTTTTGAATTTTTAGTTTAATTGAATAAATCAAATCACTCTTTTATTGCTTAGTCTAGATTAATTTTTAAATAATTATATTTTGGTAATCATATAAACCGGTCCCTCTGGGTTCAACATTTGGACTCTCTGTCCACTTTCTATAACTTGACCTAGTAAGCTTGCCAGTAATTTATTAAATATCGATTTAAGCGATCAAGTTTTGGGCGCCGTTGCCGAGGACAGATATTGATATCAAAATTTTTATTTTACTTGAGACTAGACTTTTATTTTTTCGTATTTATTAATTAAATTCTGAACTTTTCTCTTGTCTTTGATTTTCAGGTACTTTCTGCTCGTGTATGCATAGCACTCGACAATCCAAGGATATAGTACCACTTGACTTGGAGATCGAATGCACGCTCAGCAGAATTCGGAGAGCTCAGAGAAATATCAATCTAGTTCTTGAGTCAGAGTCAGAGTCAGAGCCAGAGGAAGAGATGGCGGGTAATAGAACAGTTCTTGATCTATTTCGTCCACCTTTTGAAGGCTATGGATCTAGCCTAGTTCTCCCTACTATTGAGGCGAACAACTTTGAGCTGAAACTTGCGATTATTCAGATGATCCAACTGAAAGAGTGGGTGCCCGATTAGCCAACTTGTGGCAAAGGGCTTTGATGACTCTATATGTAAACAATCTTTGTTTAATATAATTTACACTTTTATCATGACATTTACTTTATCTTTCTTCATATTGTTATATTGTGATATACTATTGTTGTTTAGATGAAGACCTTGAATATACTAGAGTGCATGTAAGATGTGATAGTACATGGGGATGACTATCACGAAACCAATCTTATAATCACTGTATATTCTAAACAGTTCCTAGTCAATTGAGCCGTCCGCAAATAAGGATAAGGATCGCTCGAGATTGAGACTAGCATTTGCGATGCCGAGTACCACGTTTTATTGGTATGTAACATGGAGATGTTCAAAGCATGCAAATGGATATTCATATGATGAATGATCGAACTACCCTATCCGGACTTTCCAAGTGGTTATCACTTATCAAGTGGATAAAGTCCGCGGTTTTGATTGTACACCATTAGTCCTTACTACTTGAAACATCATGGAGACTCTATATGCTAGTACTGTACTTTGACTCATTTACCGACTCTATTGGGGTCATCAGGTGTCGGGATTGGGTGCAGTTACGACACATATAGGAGTCGATGTTTTGTTGTCAAGGATTCACCACATGCTTGCGAGCGTGGATATCCTATGCGATCTGAGGAGATATTAGTGTGACAAATCTCTGGCCAGAGTACATGATGTGCTTTAAGAAATGGTTTCCTAATAGCACATGCGATGTCACTATTTGATCTTCACGATGCATTGCATAGTTATCGAATCTCGAACGACTCTTGATGTACCAATGGTTGTTGATTCGATCGGGATATATGGATGAAGGGACCGTACTGTACGCTAACCAAAACCTACTGGTTCTTGCAGGCACTATCAGTGATACCTAGGGAATCATGGGGCGATGTTGCTAGACGCTCTTGCCATGATTCGATGGGTAAGTCGGAAATTGTTGTTCCGAGTCACAAGGAGTTGTGAGCCCACGGCTAGCTGTATCCCTGAACCATTGAGGGTCATACAAGTAATGGATTACTAAACCCCTTTGAGATAGTTAAATTTAAAGAGTTAAATTTAACGAAAGAAAATTTGGACTTCTTAACTAAAGGGAGTGAAATTTTCTAAAATGACATAGGGATGAGCATTTTTGGAAATCACTGAATTCGGATTCAGAAAAATTATCTTGACTTTAAAAGGTGCAGAAATGGTTTCTATGCACATTGGTGAAATCGGTTTATCAATCGGAGTCATGATGAATTTTATATTAATTTCTATAATAACGGGCTTGGCTTGTTGGGCTTAAGTTATGGATTGTGGGCCCTAAGGAGTTAGTGTCATAATACAATTATAACTTAATCCAGTCTAGAAATTATAAATACATGTGTAGGGTTCGAAAATAATCACTTTTTCTCTTGCAATTTTTGAATTACACACAAATATTTTCAAGGGGATTTTTCGAAAATCCTCTACTCCCTTTTGAGAAAATTCGGTCTGTGATTTTTCTGAAAAGTCACTTTCTGAATTGACAGATCAAATCTGTTTATTCTCTACGATAAACATCTGATTGATTTCTAGTGCAATCAATCAGAGGGTTTATGAAATTCTGTTCGTGGACCTGATTCCAGAGATTGATCGAGCAAGTCATCGGTTCCCGGGATTTACAAGAAGAGCAGATTAATTCTGTTGGAGTCCATAATCAAGCCTTTGCTTGAAGAGGTAAAAATATTAATTGTGTTTTATTTTTACTTGCAACAATTTTAATCGTTAGGATTTGATACCCACAATATGGAATCGTTCCATATCACAAAATAAAATTTTTAAATTTCCGCTGCTTTGGGTATCACATCCGTTTGATCAGAGAACACGCGTTCCAACAGTGATATCAGAGCCAGGTCGTAAACTTTGATCAAACGATTAAAATTAATCGATTGTACAAAATTTTTAGCCTCGGTTTTTTGAAACAAAACGAAAAATTTTTAAAATTAAATTTGAAGAGAAACAAGGGCAATCGGTCAGCGAGCGGCGCTTCCTAGGGCAGCGACGAGCTGCCCACCTCTACGTGGGCAGCCCTGTCCCACGTGGAGGCGGGGCTGCCCGGGAATGTCCCGGGCAGTCCGAAAATTTTAAAATTTGATTTTTTGGATTTTTTGAAATTTTTGAAATTTTTTTTTTTGGTCCGATCGAAAATTGTTTTTGATTGGTCCACGAGGCATCAGATCAAATTGTTTGAGTCCGAAAATTTTAAAATTGATTTTTGGATAAATTTGAATTTTTGGAAAATTTATAAATTTTATTCGTTAAATTAGATTTTAAAAATTCATTATTTTGGTACAATTGATGATAAGATATGATCTTATGAAAGGATAAGATAAAATTTGATTTTATCTTTTTAATTCTGATGTCATTGCATGTTATCCAATTATTTAATTATTGAATTAATTATTGGATAAAAGAATGATCGATTTCCATGACCAATATTATAGGTGTATGTTAGGTTGTTTACATTTGGTTTTATTGTTGTTGGATTTTATTAATGGGTTTGGTTTATGGCCCAATTTGAATTGTCATTTGTAATAAAAAGTGGTTCTGGTTTATGGCCCGTTCCCACCCTTAAATATGTATCCCCTACTTGTCATCGAAATTTATTGTAAATTTATTATACTTAGTGGGAGATAAAGATTTGAAGACAAAGGTGGACCCAGCAGACAATAAAGACCGAAAAAATGTAAATTGGAAGATCAATGTAATAGGATTGCATTGCATACTTGCATATCACCTAGGATTGGACTTAGACTCGTGATTGGCAACCACGGGTCGATTAGTGATTGGGATCGATCATCCTTTAAATAATATATGATATTATTGTTGTATGCATGTTTAGACTAAATTGTATGAATCCCGCAAGTATACAAATATTGCATGATGAGACAATTTTCAAAATTAAAAATCCCTCATTTTAAATATTATTTAAAATTGATATCAAGATAAACAAAAGGGAATTTAAATATTGTTTAAATGTTCCTACCTTCCATCAACGATCAATGTATGAGATGCTACCCGCGGGCACGGTCCGGCTCATATTATTGGGGGGGCCCATTCGTCGGAAAGCTGTACATTGAATCGACACATGTTGTAAGTTGGGTGGAACTCTGTAACGCCCAAAAATTCGTCACGTAAATTCGCATGCATAACTAGGAGATTTAATAATTTTAAAATAATGTGAAAATGTGTTGAATTGTTTTTATGAGTTAGTATGTGAATTATGTGATTTATTTGCATGCTTTAAATATTGTTTCGGCATTTAAATTTATATGATATGATTTATGAATTTATTTGAGAAAAATTATTTTATGATCGCGTAGGCGGGACAGTGGACGGACGAGATGTTGTTTTCATCCAAAATATTTTATGAGATTTTTAGTAGCCTTAAAATATTATTTTAAGGTATTATTTCAAGTAAATTATAGTGTTTCATATTATTGGGGATCCACATGGCGACCGTCCATCACAACTTAATATTGATGGGTCATCTTGACATGTCACATTAAACGACATCATATTATTGGGCCCTTATTGGACATGAGATAAAAACATGGGGGTTGCTTTGGAAGCAATTGGGCTCTACCTTTTGAAAATTATGGTTGGCTGATATTATTCGGGACTATAGTTTGTCAATTGGACTCCATGTTCCCATTAAGGAAACAAGTTTCCTGTTTTCACTAGAGGGTAGTGAAATCGTTAAAATAATGGGAGTGAAATTCATAAAATTAAATCTCGCCATATTTTATGTCTTAGTAAATTAATTAAACAATCACTGATTATTGTCTGTTTTTTTTCAGTATTTCATTACAATGAATTCGCGAAATCCACTATACTCAATTCTCGAACAAAACAAATTGACTGGCGCAAACTATACGGAATGGTTCCGTAAATTAAAGATTGTTCAAAACTCGGAGAAAATTTTCTACGTGTTAGAAAAGAATCCTCCAAAGGAAGCACCGGCTAATATAAGTCCGGAAGAATTGACAAAACTTGATCAATGGTGGGACCATGATATCAAGGCTAAATGCTATATGCAAGCTTCAATGTCTGATGAACTCCAGAGGTGATTTGAGGATGCCGTGAATGCTGCTGACATACACATGCACCTCAAGGAACTTTTTGGAGCTCAGTCAAGGTCGGAGAGGTATGCCACCATCAAAGAGCTCATGACATGCCGCATGCGAGATGGGACTTCGGTCCGTGAGCATGGGGTACACATGATTGGGCTCATTGAAAAGTTGGTAACACTCGATTTGACATTGGAGCATGAACTAAACGCGGACTTGTTACTTCTTTCTCCTCCTTAGTCGTTTGACGGATTTGTGGTGAACTTCATTATGAACAAGATAGAGGCCACCCTTGAAGAGATGGTCAATATGCTTGTGTCTTATGAGGCCACATTGAAGAAGGAAAAACCGGTACTCTTGGTTGGCTCCTCTTCTTACTCCAAGAAGGGGCCAAGTGGAAAGGGTAAGAAACGTTTTGCCCCACCCAAGAAAATTGTACCACAGAAGAAGGGCAAGACAAAAGCTTCAAACGTGAACATATCTGAAGATGTTTGCCATCACTGCAAGAAACCCGGTCATTGAAAACGTAACTGCAAGGAATACCTCGAGCAGTTGCGAACTTCAAAGGGTATGTTTTACATTGAAATAAATGTTTCAATTAATACTACTTCTTGGGTATTGGATACCGGATGTGGATCTCACATTTGCAATGATTTGCAGGTGATGACAAGAAGTCGTAAGCTTAGGATGGGTGAAACCCAGCTGAGGCTCGAAAATGGTTCCAGAGTTGAAGCCAAAGCAGTGGGAGACGTGTTGGAAAAATGTGTTCAGATCAATTAAGAATTGATACCCGGTGCAGCGAAAGTTTAAAAATTTTTATTTTTCGATATGGAACGATTCCATATCATGGGTATCAAAACTTTACGATTAAATTATGCAAGTAAAAATAAAATCACAATTAAATTTTTACCTATTCAAGCAATGGCTTGATTATGGACACCAACAGAATTTAATCTGCTCTTCTTGTATATCCCAGGAACCGATGGCTTCACGATCAATCTCCGGAATAAGGTCCACGAACAAAAAACAGAAACCCTCTGATTGATTGCACTAGAAATCAATCAGATGTTTATCGAAGAGAATAAATAGATTTGATCTGTTAATTCGGAATGTAATTTTTCACAAAAATCACAGACCGAATTTTCTCAAAAGGGACAGAGGAATTCGAAAATTCCCCTTGAATATTATGAGTGATTTTCGAAAATTGCAAGATGGAATGCTTATGATTTTTGAACACTACTCATATATTTATAGATAATTTTTAGACTAGATTAAGTTATGATTATATTAGGACTCTAACTCCTTAGGGCCCACAATCCATAACTTAAGCCCAACAAGTCAAACCCGTTATTATAGAAATTAATATAAAATTCATCATGACTCCGATTGATAAACCGATTTAACCAATGTGCACAGAAACCATTTCTGCACCTTTTAAAGTCAAGATAATTTTTCTGAATCCGAATTCAGTGATTTCCAAAAATGTTCATCCCTATGTCATTTTAGGAAATTCCACTCCCTTTTAGTTAAGAAGTCCAACTTCTCTTTCATTAAATTTAACTCTTTAAATTTAACTATCTCAACGGGGTTTAGCAATCCATTACTTGTGTGACCCTCAATGGTTCAGGGATACAGCTAGCCGTGGGCTCACAACTCCTTGTGACTCGGAACAACAATTTCCGACTTGCCCAAAGAATCATGGTAAGAGCGTCTAGCAACATCGCCCCATGATTCCCTAGGTATCACTGATAGTGCCTGCAAGAACCAGTAGATTTTGGTTAGTGTACAGTACGGTCCCTTCATCCATATATCCCAATCGAATCAACAGCCATTGGTGCATCGAGAGTCGTTCGAGATTCGATAACTATGCATTACATCTTGGAGATCAAATAGTGACATCGCATGTGTTACTAGGAAAACCGAGTAACCTAAAACACATCATGTACTCTGGCCAGAGATTCGTCACACTAATATCTCCTCAGATCGCATAGGATATCCACACTCGCAATTATGTGGTGAATCCTTGACAATAAAGCATCGACTCCTATATGTGTCGTAACTGTACCCAATCCCGACACCTGATGACCCCAATAGAGTCGGTAAACGAGTCAAAGTACAGTACTAGCATATAGAGTCTCAATGATGTTTCAAGTAGTAAGGACTAATGGTGTACAACCAAAATCGCGGACTTTATCCACTCAATAAGTGATAACCACTTGGAAAGTCCGAATAGGGTAGTTCGATCATTCATCATATGAATATCCATTTGCACGCTTTGAACATCTCCATGTCCATTACCAATGAAACGTGGTACTTGGCATCACAAATGATAGTCTCAATCTCGAGCGATCCTTATTAGTGGACGGCTCAATTGCCTAGAAACTGTTTAGAATATACAGTGACTATAAGATGTGTTTCATAATAGTGATCTCTCTTTATTCACTATCTCATCTTACTTACACTATAGTATATTCAAGGTCTTTATCAAAACATCAATAGTATATCACAATATAACAATATGAAGAAAGACAAAGAAAATGTCATTAATGAATGTAAATTATATTAAACAAAGATTGTTTATACATAGAGTCATAAAAGCCCTTAGCCACAAGTTGGCTAACAGGGCACCCACTCTTTCAATCTCCCAATTGCCCTAAAGCCAACTAGTCATACTACGTAATCCCATTGCTTCGCGATGTTTGTCAAACAATGGTCCTGGCAAGGGCTTAGTAAGTGGATCAGCGATATTGTCTGTAGAGGCCACTCTCTCGACAGTGATGTCTCCTCTTTCCACAATCTCCCGGATGATGTGGTATTTCCTCAGTATGTGTTTGGATCTTTGATGAGACCTTGGTTTCTTTGCCTGAGCAACGGCACCAGTGTTGTTGCAGTACACCGGAACTGGACCAACAGCTTCAGGAATTACGCCTAACTCTTGGACAAAATTCCTCATCCAAACGGCCTCTTTAGCAGCAGCTGATGCTGCAATGTATTCTGCCTTAGTGGTGGAATCCGCTGTGGTGTCTTGCTTGGAACTCTTCCAAGAGACAGTACCGCCATTGAGCATGAATACAAATCCAGAGGTTGACTTCGAGTCATCCACGTCGCTTTGGAAGCTAGAGTCGGTTTAGCCTTCCAATTTCAATTCTCTTCCTCCATAAACCATGAATATATTCTTAGTCATTCTCAAGTACTTAAGAATATCCTTCACGGCTTTCCAATGCATTTGACCGAGGTTGGCCTGATATATGCTCATGACACACAGAGCAAAGACTACATCCGGTCTGGTAGATATCATCCCATACATAATACTACCTATGGCTGACGCATATGGTATGTGTGTCATTTTCTCTATCTCTTCGTCAGTCTTGGGACACATAGACTTGGATAGAGAAACTCCATGACACATAGGTATGTTGTAGAACGGTGATCAGATCAATCAGGATTGATACCCGGTGCAGCGGAAGTTTAAAAATTTTATATGGAACAATTTCATAATGGGTATCAAAACTTTACGATTAAATTGTGCGTGTAAAAATTAAATAACAATTAAATTTTTACCTCCAATCTCGAATCGAGATTATGGACACCAACAGATTACTCTGCTCTTATTGTATATCCCAGGAACTGATGGACGAACAATTCTTCAATCAGGTCCACGAACGAAAATTTAATCCCTCTGATAGATTGCACTAGAAAATCTATCAGAAGTTTCTACGAAGAGAATTAACGAATTTGATCCGTTAAACCAGACTGCAAATTCAAAATTCACAGGCTGGAATTTTCGTGCAGAGAGAGGAAAAAGGGGGTGGCCACTTTTAATAAAAACAACTAGGGTTTTCGAAAATTGTGAGCCTCTGTTATTTAATTTCTGTACTGTAATAACTTATTTATAATGTGGGCTACTAACAGCTTAGGGCCCATTAGTCATAAGTTCAAACCTGACAAGCAAAGCCCGCATGTTCAGAAATTAATATAAAATTCATCGTGACTCAGATTGATAAACCAATTTCACCAATGTGCACAGAAACCATTTCTGCATCTTTTAAAGTCAAGATAAATTTTCTGAATCCGAATTCAGTGGTTTCCAAAAATGCCCATCCCTATGTCATTTTAGGAAATCTTACTCCTCTACTCTTAAATAAGAAGTCTCACTTCTTTGTTCATTAAATTTAACTCTTTAAATTTAACCATCTCAACGGGGATTAAAAATCCATTACTCTGTGTGACCCTCAATGGTTCAGGGATACAGCTAGCCGTGGGCTCACAACTCTTTGTGACTCGGAACAACAATTTCCGACATGCCCATCGAATCATGGTAAGAGCGCCTAGCAACATCACCCCATGATTCCCTAGGTATCACTGATAGTGCCTGCAAGAACCAATAGATTTTGGTTAGCGTACAGTACGGTCCCTTCATCCATATATCCCAATCGAATCAACAACCATTGGTAAATCGAGAGTCGTTCGAGATTCGATAACTATGCAATGCATCTTGAAGATCAAATAGTGACATCGCATGTGCTACTAAGAAACCATTTCTTAAAACACATCATGTACTCTGGCCAGAGATTCGTCACACTAATATCTCCTCAGATTGCATAGGATATCCACACTCGCAAGTATGTGGTGAATCCTTGACAACAAAGCATCGACTCCTATATGTGTCGTAACTGTACCCAATCCCGACACCTGATGACCCCAATAGAGTCGGTAAACGAGTCAAAGCACAGTACTAGCATATAGAGTCTCAATGATGTTTCAAGTAGTAAGGACTAATGGTGTACAACCAAAACCGCGGACTTTATCCACTCGATAAGTGATAACCACTTGGAAAGTCCGAATATGGTAGTTCGATCATTCATCGTATGAATATCCATTTGCATGCTTTGAACATCTCTATGTTCCATACCAATGAAACGTGGTACCCGGCATCGCAAATGCTAGTCTCAATCTCGAGCGATCCTTATCCTTATTAATGGACGGCTCAATCGACTAGGAACTGTTTAAAATATACAGTGACTATAAGATGTGTTTCATGATAGTCATCCCCATGCACTACCACATCTTACATACACTATAGTATATTCAAGGTCTTTATCAAAACAACAATAGTATATCACAATATAACAATATGAAGAAAGATAAAGTCATTGCCATTATAAAAATGTAAATTATATTAAACAAAAGATTGTTTAAACATAGAGTCATCAAAGCCCTTAGCCACAAGTTGGCTCACCGGGCACCCACTCTTTCAATCTCCTACTTGCCCTAAAGCCAACTAGTCATACTACGTAGACCCATTGCTTCGCGATGTTTGTCAAATAATGGTCCTGGCAAGGGCTTAGTAAGTGGATCAGCGATATTGCCTGCAGAGGCCACTCTCTCGACAGTGATGTCTCCTCTTTCCATGATCTCCCGGATGATGTGGTATTTCCTCAGTACGTGTTTGGATCTTTGATGAGACCTTGGTTCCTTTGCCTGAGCAACGGCACCCGTGTTGTCACAGTACACCGGGACTGGACCAACAACTTCAGGAATAACGCCCAACTCTTGGACGAAATTCCTTATCCAAACGGCCTCTTTAGCAGCAGCTGATGCCACAATGTATTCTGTCTCAGTGGTGGAATCCGCTGTGGTGTCCTGCTTGGAACTCTTCCAAGAGACAGCACCGCCATTGAACATGAACACAAATCCAGAGGTTGACTTCGAGTCATCCACGTCACTTTGGAATCTAGAGTCGGTATAGCCTTCCAATTTTAGTTCTCTTCCTCCATATACCATGAACATATTCTTAGTCCTTCGTAAGTACTTAAGAATGTCCTTCACGGCTTTCCAATGCATTTGACCGGGATTAGCTTGATATCTGCTCGTGACACTCAGAGAAAATGCTACATCCGGTCTGGTAGATATCATCCCATACATGATACTACCTATGGCTGACGCATATGGTACATGTGTCATTTTCTCTATCTCTTCATCAGTCTTGGGACACATAGACTTGGATAGAGAAACTCCATGACACATAGGTAGATGTCCTCTCTTGGACCCATCCATTGAAAATCGTTTCAATATGGTGTCGATGTAGGTTGCTTGAGTGAGTCCTATCATTCTCTTAGATCTATCTCTATAGATCTGTATCCCTAGAATATAGGATGCCTCACCCAAATCCTTCATTGAGAATCTACCTGATAACCATATCTTTGTTGACTGCAACATCCCTACGTCATTCCCAATGAGTAGGATGTCATCAACATAAAGTACTAAGAATTTCACAGCATCCTTAACTACTTTCTTGTACACGCACGGTTCCTCCGGGTTCTTGATGAAACCAAAATCCTTTATTGTTTCATCAAATTTCTGGTTCCAACTTCTTGATGCTTGTTTGAGACCATAGATCGATCTCTGAAGCTTGCATACCTTATGCTCGCTTCCCATGTATGTGTATCCCTCAGGCTGCGTCATATAGATCTCTTCCTTAATGTTTCCATTAAGAAATGTAGTCTTCACATCCATTTGCCATATCTCATAGTCATACCAAGCAGCTATGGCAATAAGGATTCTTATGGACTTGAACATTGCAACTGGTGAAAAAGTTTCATCATAGTCAACTCCTTGTCTTTGAGTATAACCTTTCGCCACCAATCGTGCCTTGTAGGTCAATACCTTACCATCAGACCCAAACTTTCTCTTGTAGATCCATTTACACCCTATTGGAACAATTCCATCGGGAGGATCTACTAAAAACCAAACTTGGTTTGTATGCATCGAATCTATTTCCAACTGCATAGCTTCAAGCCATAAATTTGAATCCGCATCAGAAATTGCTTCCTTGAAGTTTCTTGGATCACATCTAACATCGGGTTCATCTTGATCCCCTTCAAGAAGAATACCATATCGAATAGGAGGTCTAGAATTCCTCTCGGATCTTCTAGGTATAGGCGTGTCCATCAATGGTTCCTGAGGTGTAGGATCATTATTTTGTATTTCGGGTTCTTCTCGAATTTCTTCGAGTTCCATCATCTCGCCTTTCTTATCCAATAAGAACTCCTTCTCCAAGAAGGTGGCATTCCTTGAAACAAACACCTTTGTTTCAGCAGGATGATAGAAATAATATCCGATTGAATTATTCGGATACCCTACAAAATAACATAAGGTGGATCGACTATCCAACTTATCTCCCACTGTCTGCTTCACGTAAGCAGGACATCCCCAAATCCTCAAGTACGAATACTTAGGAGCTTTGCCATTCCATAACTCGTATGGTGTTTTGTCCACTGCTTTGGTGTGGACGTTGTTCAACAACAACACCGCCGTTTCAAGCGCGTAACCCCAAAACGAAGGTGGAAGCTCAGTGAAGCTCATCATGGATCGAACCATGTCCAACAAAGTTCGATTACGACGCTCCGATACACCATTTAGCTGAGGTGTCATAGGAGGAGTCCACTGAGAGAGAATCCCATTCTCTTTCAGATAGTCCAAAAACTCGGTACTTAAGTATTCTCCACCTCGATCCGATCGAAGTGCTTTAATACTTTTACCTAGCTTGTTTTCTACTTCAGCCTTGAATTCTTTGAACTTTTCAAATGCTTCAGACTTATATTTCATTAAATATAAATACCCATACCTTGAATAATCATCAGTAAAGGTAATGAAGTAGGTGTGGCCAAATTTAGTACCAATTCTAAATGGACCACAAACATCTGTATGGATCAAATCTAACAGATTTTGACTACGCTCAGGTTTCCCCTTAAAAGGAGATTTAGTCATTTTTCCTTTCAGGCAGGACTCACAAGTAGGTAGAGAGTTAATATCAGACATATCAAACATGCCCTCTCCCACTAGCTTGTTCATCCTCCTTGAGGAAATATGACCTAGCCTAGCATGCCAAAGGTTTGCCGGGTTTTGACTATCGATTTTCCTTTTGTTTGTTGTTACCGGTTTATCAACATAATTTATTGGAACGTCTTTTAATTTTAAGTTATATAGATCATTTTCAAGTTGTCCATTTCCAATCAAACATTCATTCTTGTAAATATTGCAAATCTCATTCACAAAATTGCAAGAAAAACCATCTCTATCAAGCATAGAAACAGAAATAATGTTTTTAATCAAATCTGGAACAAATAAAACATCTCTCAAAAGTAACTTAAAATCGTTCTGCAAAATTAAATAAACTTCTCCTACAGCTTTGGCTTCAACTCTAGAACCATTTCCGAGCCTCAGCTGGGTCTCACCCATTCTAAGCTTGCGACTTCTTGTCATCACCTGCAAATCATTGCAAATGTGAGATCCACATCCGGTATCCAATACCCAAGAAGTAGTATTAAGTGAAACATTTATTTCAATATAGAACATACCCTTCGCAGTTCGCAACTGCTCGAGGTATTCCTTGCAGTTACGTTTCCAATGACCGGGTTTCTTGCAGTGATGGCAAACTTGTTTAGACTTGTCCAATTTTGCATGTAACATTTGGCCTTGAGATCATGTTCCAACCATTTCTTTAGTTCGGCCAACCTTTCGGCAGTTACATTAGCCAGGGCTGTTTTCGGAGAAGCCTTTTCTAACACTTAGAAAATCTTTTCCGAACTTAGGATAATCTTAACTTATGGAATCATTCCATATTGTTTGCTCCAGTAAGTTTGTTTTGTTCAAGAATTGAAACATGTGGATTACGAAGATTCATCATAATGATATACTGAGATGAAACAGACAATTATCGATGATTGTTTAATTAATTTACTAAGACATAAAATAGGCAAAATTTATTTTATGAATCTCACTCCCACTATTTTAACGATTTCACTACCCTCTTGTGAAAACGGGAAACTGTTTTCCTTAGTGGGAACATGGAGTCCAATTGACAAACTATGGTCCCGAATAATATCAGCCAACCATAATTTTCAAAAGGTAGAGCCCAATTGCTTCTAAAGCAACCTCCACGTTTTTACCTCATGTCCAATAAGGGCCCAATAATATGACGCCATTTATTGTGACATGTCAAGATGACCCATCAATATTAAGTTGTGATGGACGGTCGCCATGTGGATCCCCCAATAATATGAGCCAATCCCATGGGAGTTCCACCCAACTTACAACATTTGTCGATCCAATGTACAGCTTTCCGACGAACGGGCCCCCCCAATAATATGAGCCGGACCGTATCCGCGAGTAGCATCTCATACATTGATCGTTGATGGAAGGTAGGAACATTTAAACAATATTTAAATTTCCTTTATTTATCTTGATATCAATTTTAAATCATATTTAAAATGAGGGATTTTAATTTTGAAAATTTGTCTCATCATTTTAAAATTTGTATGCTTGCGGGATTCATACAATTTAGTCTAAAACATGCATACAACGATAATATCATATATTATATAGGATGATCGATTCCATTTCTAATCGACCCGTGGTTGCCAATCACGAGTCTAAGTCCAATCCTAGGTAATATGCAGGTATGCAATGCAATCCTATTACATTGAGGTTCCAATTTACATTTCTTCAGTCTTTATTGCCTGCTGGGCCCACCTCCGTCTTCAAATCTTCATCTCCCACTAAGTCTAATGTATTTACAATAAATAACTATGACAAGTAGGGGATACATTTTAAGGGGTGGGAACGGGCCATAAACCAGGCCCACTTTTATTACATATGACAATTCATATTGGGCCATAAACCAGGCCCATTAATAAATCCAACAACAATAAAAACAAATGTAAATTCCTAACATACACCTACAAAATTGGTCATGGCAATCGATCATCTTTATCCAATAATATTTAATTCAAAATTAATTTATTGGATAACATGCAATGGCAATTTAAATTAAAAGGATAAAATCATATTCCATATATAAAATCTTATTTTACATACAAAATCATATTTTATCTTTTTATCAAATAAAATCATATTTTACATATAAAATCCAATTTTATACATAAAATCATATTTTACTCAATATTTCCATAAGATCATATCTTATCATCAATTGTACCAAAAATAATTAATTTCATAAAATCTGATTTAACGGATAAAATCTATAAATTTTCCAAAAATTCAAATTTATCCAAAAATCAATTTTAAAATTTTCGGACTCGAACAATTCGATCCGACGCCTCGTGAACCAATCAAAACAATTTTCGATCGGACCAAAATTATAATTTTAACATATTAAAATTTTAATTTAAAAAAAAATTAATTTTTCCCGGGCCGCCCGGGACGCTCCCGGGCTGCCCGCGCCCCAAAGGGGCTCGGGCCGGGCAGCCAGTCGCTGCCTTGGGCAGCGACCATCGCTGCCCGTGTTTTGCCCGTTGAAAAAATTTAATTTTATTTTAAAAAATTTATTTTGTTTCAAAAACCGAGGCTTAAAAATTTTTGTACAACCGATTAATTTAATCGCTTGATCTGAGCAACCTGGCTCTGATACCACTGTTGTAGAACGGTGATCAGATCAATCAGGATTGATACCCGGTGCAGCGGAAGTTTAAAAATTTTATATGGAACAATTCCATAATGGGTATCAAAACTTTACGATTAAATTGTGCGTGTAAAAATTAAATAACAATTAAATTTTTACCTCCAATCTCGAATCGAGATTATGGACACCAACAGATTACTCTGCTCTTATTGTATATCCCAGGAACTGATGGACGAACAATTCTTCAATCAGGTCCACGAACGGAAATTTAATCCCTCTGATAGATTGCACTAGAAAATCTATCAGAAGTTTCTACGAAGAGAATTAACGAATTTGATCTGTTAAACCAGACTGCAAATTCAAAATTCACAGGCTGGAATTTTCGTGCAGAGAGAGGAAAAAGGGGGCGGCCACTTTTAATAAAAACAACTAGGGTTTTCAAAAATTGTGAGCCTCTGTTATTTAATTTCTGTACTGCAATAACTTATTTATAATGTGGGCTGCTAACAGCTTAGGGCCCATTAGTCATAAGTTCAAGCCTGACAAGCAAAGCCCGCATGTTCAGAAATTAATATAAAATTCATCGTGACTCAGATTGATAAACCAATTTCACCAATGTGCACAGAAACCATTTCTGGATCTTTTAAAGTCAAGATAAATTTTCTGAATCCGAATTCAGTGGTTTCCAAAAATGTCCATCCCTATGTCATTTTAGGAAATCTTACTCCTCTATTCTTAAATAAGAAGTCCCACTTCTTTGTTCATTAAATTTAACTCTTTAAATTTAACTATCTCAACGGGGATTAAAAATCCATTACTCTGTGTGACCCTCAATGGTTCAGGGATACAGCTAGCCGTGGGCTCACAACTCCTTGTGACTCGGAACAACAATTTCCGACTTCCCATCGAATCATGGTAAGAGCGCCTAGCAACATCGCCCCATGGTTCCCTAGGTATCACTGATAGTGCCTGCAAGAACCAATAGATTTTGGTTAGCGTACAGTACGGTCCCTTCATCCATATATCCCGATCGAATCAACAACCATTGGTAAATCGAGAGTCATTCGAGATTCGATAACTATGCAATGCATCTTGAAGATCAAATAGTGACATCGCATGTGCTACTAAGAAACCATTTCTTAAAACACATCATGTACTCTGGCCAGAGATTCGTCACACTAATATCTCCTCAGATTGCATAGGATATCCACACTCGCAAGTATGTGGTGAATCCTTGACAACAAAGCATCGACTCCTATATGTGTCGTAACTGTACCCAATCCCGACACCTGATGACCCCAATAGAGTCGGTAAACGAGTCAAAGCACAGTACTAGCATATAGAGTCTCAATGATGTTTCAAGTAGTAAGGACTAATGGTGTACAACCAAAACCGCGGACTTTATCCACTCGATAAGTGATAACCACTTGGACAGTCCGGATAGGGTAGTTCGATCATTCATCGTATGAATATCCATTTGCATGCTTTGAACATCTCTATGTTCCATACCAATGAAACGTGGTACCCGGCATCGCAAATTCTAGTCTCAATCTCGAGCGATCCTTATCCTTATTAACTGACGGCTCAATCGACTAGGAACTGTTTAGAATATACAGTGACTATAATATGTGTTTCATGATAGTCATCCCCATGCACTACCACATCTTACATACACTATAGTATATTCAAGGTCTTTATCAAAACAACAATAGTATATCACAATATAACAATATGAAGAAAGATAAAGTCATTGCCATTATAAAAGTGTAAATTATATTAAACAAAAGATTGTTTATACATAGAGTCATCAAAGCCCTTAGCCACAAGTTGGCTCACCGGGCACCCACTCTTTCAAGGTAGATGTCCTCTCTTGGACTCATCCATAAAAAACCTTTTCAATATGGTGTCGATGTAGGTTGCTTGAGTGAGTCCTATCATTCTCTTAGATCTATCTCTATAGATCTGTATCCCTAGAATATAGGATGCCTCACCCAAATCCTTCATCGAGAATCTACCTGATAACCATATCTTTGTTGACTGCAACATCCCTACGTCATTCCCAATGAGTAGGATGTCATCACCATAAAGCACTAAGAACGTCACCGCATCCTTAACTACTTTCTTGTACACGCACGGTTCCTCCGGGTTTTTGATGAAACCAAAGTCCTTTATTGTTTCATCAAATTTCTGGTTCCAACTTCTTGATGCTTGTTTGAGACCATAAATTGATCTCTGAAGCTTGCATACCTTATGCTCGCTTCCCATGGATGTGAATCCCTCGGGCTACATCATATAGATTTCTTCCTTAATGTTTTCATTAAGAAATGCTGTCTTCACATCCATTTGCCATATCTCATAGTCATACCATGCTGCTATGGCAATAAGGATTCTTATGGACTTGAACATTGCGACTGGTGAAAAGGTTTCATCATAGTCAACTCCTTGTCTTTGAGTATAACCTTTTTGCTACCAATCGTGCCTTTTAGGTAAGTACCTTACCATCAGGCCCAAGTTTTTTCTTGTAGATCCATTTACACCCTATTGGAACAATTCCATCGGGAGGATCTACTAAAGACCAAACTTAGTTTGTATGCATCGAGTCTATTTCCGACTGCATAGCTTCAAGCCATAAATTAGAATCCGCATCAGAAATTGCTTCCTTGAAGTTTCTTGGATCACATCCAATGTCGGGTTCACTTTGATCCCCTTCAAGAAGAAGACCATATCGAATAGGAGGTCTAGAAGTCCTCTCGGATCTCCTAGATATAGGCGTGTCCGTTGAAGGTTTTTGAGGTGTGTGGTCGTTATTTTGTATCTCGGGTTCTTCTCGAATTTCTTCGAGTTCCATCATCTTGCCTTTCTTATCTAATAAGAACTCCTTCTCCATGAAGGTGGCATTCCTCGAAACAAACACTTTTGTCTCATAAGGATGATAGAAATAATATTCAATTGAATTCTTCGGATATCCTACAAAATAACATAAGGTGGATCGACTATCCAACTTATCTCCCATTGTCTGCTTCACGTAAGCAGGACATCCCCAAATCCTAAGTACGAATACTTAGGAGCTTTGCCATTCCATAACTCGTATGGAGTTTTATCTACTGCTTTAGTGTGGACATTGTTCAACAACAATACCGCCGTTTCAAGCGCATAGCCCCAAAACGAAGGTGGGAGCTCAGTGAAGCTCATCGTAGATCGAACCATGTCCAACAAAGTTCGATTGCGACGCTCCGAGACACCATTCAGCTGAGGTGTCATAGGAGGAGTCCACTGAGAGAGAATCCCATTCTCTTTTAGATAGTTCAAAAACTCGGTACTTAAGTATTCTCCGCCTCGATCCGATAGAAGTGCTTTAATACTTCTACCTTGTTTGTTTTCTACTTCAGCCTTGAATTCTTTGAAATTTTCAAATGATTCAGACTTATATTTCATTAAATATAAATACCCATACCTAGAATAATCATCAGTAAAGGTAATGAAGTAGGTGTGACCAAATTTAGTATCGATACTAAATGGTCCGCAAACATCTGTATGCATCAAATCCAACAAATTTTGACTACGCTCAGGCTTTCCTTTGAAAGGAGATTTAGTCATTTTTCCTTTTAGACAGGACTCACAAGTAGGTAGAGAGTTAATATCAGACATATCAAACATGCCCTCTC
The DNA here is from genome assembly GCF_033568475.1 of Henckelia pumila. NCBI lineage: Eukaryota > Viridiplantae > Streptophyta > Magnoliopsida > Lamiales > Gesneriaceae > Henckelia > Henckelia pumila. The sequence goes on from NC_133123.1 coordinate 49,731,120, forward strand.
CCACTAGCTTGTTCATCCTCCTTGAGGAAATATGACCTAGCCTAGCATGCCAAAGGTTTGTCGGGTTTTGGCTATCATTTTTCCTTTTATTTGTTGTTACCGGTTTATCAACATAATTAATTGGAACGTCTTTTAATTTTAAGTTATATAGATCGTTTTCAAGTTGTCCATTTCCAATCAAACATTCATTCTTGTAAATATTGCAAATCTCATTCACAAAATTACAAGAAAAACCATCTCTATCAAGCATAGAAATAGAAATAATGTTTTTAACTAAATCTGGCACAAATAAAACATCTCTCAAAAATAACTTAAAATTGTTCTGCAAAACTAAATAAACGTCTTCCACTGCTTTGGCTTCAACTCTGGAACCATTTCCAAGCCTCAGCTGGGTCTCACCCATCCTAAGCTTACGACTTCTTGTCATCACCTGCAAATCATTGCAAATGTGAGATCCACATCCGGTATCCAATACCCAAGAAGTAGTATTAAGTGAAACATTTATTTCAATGTAAAACATACCCTTTGTAGTTCGCAACTGCTCGAGGTATTCCTTGCAGTTACGTTTTCAATGACCGGGTTTCTTGCAGTGATGGCAAACATCTCCAGATATGTTCACGTTTGAAGCTTTTGTCTTGGCCTTCTTTTGTGGTACAATTTTCTTGGGTGGGGCAGAACGTTTCTTACCCTTTTCACTTGGCCCCTTCTTGGAGTAAGAAGAGGAGCTAACCAAGAGTACCGGTTTATCCTTCTTTAATGTGGCCTCATAAGACACAAGAATATTGACCATCTCTTCAAGGGTGGCCTCTATCTTGTTCATATTGAAGTTCATCACAAATCCGTCAAACGTTGAAGGAAGGGAAAGAAGCAACAAGTCCGCCTTTAGTTCATGCTCCAAAGTCAAATCGAGTGTTACCAATTTTTCAATGAGCCCAATCATGTGTATCCCATGCTCACGTACCGAAGTCCTATCTCGCATGCAGCATGTCATGAGCTCTTTGACGGTGGCATACCTCTCCGACCTTGAATGAGCTCCAAAAAGTTCCTTGAGGTGCATGTGTATGTCAGCAGCATTCACGGCATCCTCAAATCACCTCTGGAGTTCATCAGACATTAAAGCTTGCATATAGCACTTAGCCTTGACATCATGGTCCCACCATTGATCAAGTTTTGCCAATTCTTCCGGACTTATATTAGCCGGTGCTTTCTTTGGAGGATTCTTTTCTAACACGTAGAAAATTTTCTTCGAGTTTAGAACAATCTTTAATTTACGGAACCATTCCGTATAGTTTGCGCCAGTCAATTTGTTTTGTTCGAGAATTGAGTATAGTGGATTTCGCGAATTCATTGTAATGAAATACTGAAAAGAAACAGACAATAATCAGTGATTGTTTAATTAATTTACTAAGACATAAAATATGGCGAAATTTAATTTTATGAATTTCACTCCCACTATTTTAACGATTTCACTACCCTCTAGTGAAAACGGGAAACTTGTTTCCTAAGTGGGAACATGGAGTCCAATTGACAAACTATAGTCCCGAATAATATCAGCCAACCATAATTTTCAAAATGTAGAGCCCAATTGCTTCCAAAGCAACCCCCATGTTTTTACCTCATGTCCAATAAGGGCCCAATAATATGACGCCGTTTAATGTGACATGTCAAGATGACCCATCAATATTAAGTTGTGATGGACGGTCGCCATGTGGATCCCCAATAATATGAGCCAATCCTATGGGAGTTCCACCCAACTTACAACATGTGTCGATCCAATGTACAGCTTTCCGACGAACGGGCCCCCTCAATAATATGAGCCGGACCGTGCCCGCGGGTAGCATCTCATACATTGATCGTTGATGGAAGGTAGGAATATTTAACTAATATTTAAATTCCCTTTTGTTTATGTATGCTTGCGGGATTCATACAATTTATGTATGCTTGCGGGATTCATACAATTTAGTCTAAACATGCATACATCAATAATATCATATATTATTTAAGGATGATCGATCTAATTATCTAATCGACCCGTGGTTGCCAATCACGAGTCTAAGTCCAATCCTAGGTAATATGCAAGTATGCAATCCAATCCTATTACATTGAGCTTCCATTTACATTTCTTCGGTCTTTATCGTCTGCTGGGCCCACCATTGTCTTCAAATCTTTATCTCCCACTAAGTCTAACAAATTTACAATAAATTTCGATGACAAGTAGGGGATACATATTTAAGGGGTGGGAACGGGCCATAAACCAAACCCACTTTTTATTACAAATGACAATTCAAATTTGGGCTATAAACCAAGCCCATTAATAAAATCCAACAATAATAAAACCAAATGTAAATTACCTAACATACACCTAAAACATTGGTCATGATAATCAATCATCCTTTTATCCAATAATTAATTCAATAATTAAAACATTGGATAACATGCAATGGCATCATAATTAAAAGATAAAATCATATTTTATCTAATACATTCATAAGATCATATCTTATCATCAATTGTACCAAAATAATTAATTTTATAAAATCTAATTTAACGGATAAGATTTACAAATTTTCCAAAAATCAATTTTAAAAATTTCGGACTCAAACAATTTGATCCGATGCCTCGTGGACCAATAAAAAACAATTTTCGATCGGACCAAAAACTAAAATTCCAAAATATTAAAATTTTAATTAAAAAATAAATTTTAATTTTTCCCGGGCAGCCCCCTCCTCCACGTGGGACAGGGCTGCCCACGTGGAGGCGGGCAGCGATCAAATCGCTGCCCTGGGCCCTTGGGCAGCGACGATCGCTGCCCCGATGCCCCTGTTCCGTCAAAATTTTAATTTTTTAAAATTCGTTTTGTTTTCAAAAAAACCGAGGCCAAATATTTTGTACAATTGATTAATTTAATCGTTTGATCTTAGCAACTGGGCTCTGATACCACTGTTGGAAAAACGTGTTCAGATCAATTAAGAATTGATACCCGGTGCAGCGGAAGTTTAAAAAATTTTATTTTTCGATATGGAACGATTCCATATCATGGGTATCAAAACTTTACTATTAAATTATGCAAGTAAAAATAAAATCACAATAAAATTTTTACCTATTCAAGCAACGGCTTGATTATGAACACCAACAGAATTTAATCTGCTCTTCTTGTATATCCCGGGAACCGATGGCTTCACGATCAATCTCCGGAATAAGGTCCACGAACAGAAAACAGAAACCCTCTGATTGATTGCACTAGAAATCAATCAGATGTTTATCGAAGAGAATAAACAGATTTGATCTGTTAATTCGGAATGTAATTTTTCACAAAAATCACAGACCCAATTTTCTCAAAAGAGACAGAGGAATTCGAAAATTCCCATTAATATTATGAGTGATTTTCGAAAATTGCAAGATGGAATGCTTATGATTTTCGAACACTACTCATATATTTATAGATAATTTCTAGACTAAATTAAGTTATGATTATATTAGGACTCTAACTCCTTAGGGCCCACAATCCATAACTTAAGCCGAACAAGCCAAGCCCGTTATTATAGAAATTAATATAAAATTCATCATGACTCCGATTGATAAACCGATTTAACCAATGTGTACAGAAACCATTTCTGCACCTTTTAAAGTCAAGAGAATTTTTCTGAATCCGAATTCAGTGATTTCCAAAAATGTCCATCCCTATGTCATTTTATGAAATTCCACTCTCTTTTAGTTAAGAAGTCCAACTTCTCTTTCATTAAATTTAACTCTTTAAATTTAACTATCTCAACGGAGTTTAGTAATCCATTACTTGCGTGACCCTCAATGGTTCAGGGATACAGCTAGCCGTGGGCTCACAACTCCTTGTGACTCGAAACAATAATTTCCGACTTGCCCAACGAATCATGGTAAGAGCGTCTAGCAACATCGCCCCATGATTCCCTAGGTATCACTGATAGTGCCTGAAAAAACCAGTAGATTTTGGTTAGCGTACAGTACGGTCCCTTCATCCATGTATTCCGATCGAATCAACAACCATTGGTGCATCGAGAGTCGTTCGAGATTCAATAACTATGCATTACATCTTGGAGATCAAATAGTGACATCGCATGTGTTACTAGGAAAACTGAGTAATCTAAAACACATCATGTACTCTGGCCAGAGATTCGTCACACTAATATCTCCTCAGATCGCATAGGATATCCACACTCGCAAGTATGTGGTGAATCCTTGACAACAAATCATTGACTCCTATATGTGTCGTAACTGTACCCAATCCCAACACCTGATGACCCCAATAGAGTCGGTAAACGAGTCAAAGTACAGTACTAGTATATAGAGTCTCAATGATGTTTCAAGTAGTAAGGACTAATGGTGTACAACCAAAACCGCGGACTTTATCCACTCGATAAGTGATAACCACTTGGAAAGTCCGAATAGGGTAGTTCGATCATTCATCATATGAATATCCATTTGCATGCTTTGAACATCTCCATGTCCATTACCAATGAAACATGGTACTTGGCATCACAAATGCTAGTCTCAATCTCGAGCGATCCTTATCCTTATTAGCGGACGGCTCAATTGACTAGGAACTGTTTAGAATATACAGTGACTATAAGATGTGTTTCATAATAGTGATCTCTCTTTATTCACTATCTCATCTTACTTACACTATAGTATATTCAAGTTCTTTATCAAAACATCAATATTATATCACAATATAACAATATGAAGAAAGACAAAGAAAATTCCATTAATGAATGTAAATTATATTAAACAAAGATTGTTTATACATAGTGTAAGGCCCAAAAATATTAAGTTATTAATTATGGGATTTGAGAATTAAATTCCATAATATGGGCTAATATTGATTTGAGAAGTTATGGACATGATAGATTAAATTTCCGAACCGAAAATATTTAATTTGAGAATTTACGGATTTTGAGAATTAAATCCCGAGAATTCTTAAATTAAAAGAATAAATATTCGATTTGAATATTTATGGGATTTAAGATTAAATTCCATGTTTCGGGAATTAAAGAAGATGAATTTTGAAGATACAACCCGATCAGGGACTGATTTGCAAATATTGAAGTTGCAAGGGCTAAAGTGCAAAAGGCCAGAATTATTTAATTAATCCGAAGTTATTTAATTTTAATTCGAATATATTTAATTTGGGAATATTTAGAGTTTTGATTTAAATTCTAATATTCTTAAATTATTTAGGATTGAAATTGACTTAAAGAGAAGGCCGATGACTGAATTGCAATTAATGACAACTTTAGGGACTAAATTGCAATTTATACAATACATATCTGATTTTAAGTTATTATTCATCTTGATACGTGTATTTCTCCAGAAATGTTTGAGAATTCAGAACAGAGTCTCGAAACCTTTCCATTTCTTTGAATTCGATTTCTTCAAATCGCCGTAACTTTTGCGTCGGTTGTCCGATTTTGATTCCGAAAGATGTTTTGGAATCCTTGCGACGAGGCCTTCGATTTGATGTAAGTATTTAATCCTTTCGGCATGTTTTTAAGATCGATATATGGCAGAGATCAGATTATGCATTTATGTTTGTGTTCTTGAGTTTGTATGTCGTTCGATATCGAAGTTGGATTGAAGAATGATGATCGTTTGTAATTGCTATCATATGACAGCATATATTTCGAAATCTATAGCTGTTTAGATTATGGTTTATGATGATATATTGCTGGTGTATGATGAATATGATGTTAGTAGAATTCGATATCGTTTCGGTTACCGATTTTATACCGTTATGTCGTTGGTTCAAGACTTTGATCATGTTTGAGTTTATAATGCTTGAGCTGAGTTAGATATGAGTTGGTTGCTGATATATGCAGCATGTTTACACTTCATATCAGATTATACTTGCATGTTTCGAGTTCGAGAAGCTACAATTCGAATCGGTCAAGAATTGAGCAAAGTTTGTAACTCGTTTTGCCTTGAAGTTTGAGTTATGATTGAGCTGATTTTTATGTGAGTTGTAGCTGATATAAATAGCTTGATATGATATGTTTCAGATTGTAAATAAGAGATTCGGACTCAAGATTTTAGCATTTGAGAAACGAGATCGAATAGCTCAAGGTTGCAGTTATGCTACCTTGAAGATTGGATGATGAACTTGAGCAAGTTTGATGGCTATTATTTGATGAAGGTTGTACAGATTTGAAGCAACTATGACTCAATGAAACGAAAGGTATAATGACGACATCGCGAGTCAGGGACTGTGAAACTCAAGAACGACTATTCTTGAGTTATCTCGAACAAACCACATACTTGTTTAAGTATTTGTTCTTGAGGTAGAACTTATGTTATTGTCGATCCATCATAGGTAGTGGATCTTTATTGCTTTTGATATGATTGTATATTGAATTGATTATATGCCAAGGTTGCGGTTAACCTTATTTTCTAGCCCGGAATGGCTACGATAGATGGATATCCATGTCAAAATCGGATACGAATCTTGATGGCAACGAAGTGATAAGAATCAATTCTTGAGTTAGCGCGCTATATAAATTGAGTCTTGATTTGAAGTTTGAGTCGATATATGCGTTATCTTTACTCTATTCTTGAGTTTATATGTTTAGAGTTGATATGAATTTATTTAACGCATTTATATGTCGATTATACTGAGAATGATTTCTCACCGGATTTTATCCGGCTGTTGTTTTGTTTTGTATGTGTGCATCACAACAGATGGGGCAGGAGCTGGTCTGAGATGACATTGACAGCTTGGGAGCGAGACTTAGCACGTGAGGACTCGGGTTTATAGCTGAACGAATATGTATTAGAATACATCAAACCTAGTAGAAGACTTGAGACTTGAAGCTCACTTATGACTTTAGTGTAGCTTATGATTTAATGCCTTTTACGTTATTTGTTTGATGTAAGAATCGCATGATTAGATGCTCAAGTTGTTGTAAATGATTATATGCATGTTCCTAGATATTGTAGCATGCTTTTGATCGATTTGTATTGAGGTTATTTGAGATGGATCCAAGTTTTGACAGCAAAGATCAGCAGCAGATTTCGAGCAAAAGATGGCTCGCTCGATCGGGTAAAAGTTACCGATCGAGCGAGGCCTGTTTTTCAGGGGCAGTGAATTCGATTTTATTGCTCGCTCGATCGGTAGCTTTTGACCGATCGAGCGAGACCAAAAATGTGCAGACCCGAGACTTTTGTATTTTTCTCGCTCGATCGGCTGACTTTGCCCGATCGAGCGAGGCTCTGGAATTTTGAAAAGAAAAAAAAAATTCTGCTCTTGATTTATTATTCTTTAATTATTTGATTAATTGTTTAATTAATCATTAGCTACCCTAAAACAAGATTAGCAACCCGAGGTCCCCACAACAGGTGGTATCAGAGCGTAGGTTCTGGACTGAGATAGAAGCTGAGCGGGGTAGAGTGAGTCATATGCATTTATAGTATTGCATGATTATGCAGTATTTGATTCGATGATTTAATAATTGCATGTACTCTTGATCTACCTTTGAAATTGAATTGATTAATTTACTGCTTTGTAAATTTCGAATTCTTATCGATGTTATTATAAGAATTTCCCCGGGTGATGTAAGCACCCAGAATCGAAGAGAACATTGTTCTTTGGGTGACGTAAGCACCCCAGACTGACAGAGTTATATGGCCAGACTGAACAGAATGGTATGGTCAGATTGAACAGAACTGTATTATTGCTCAGCTGAATGAAATATCTCTGATTGAACAGAACAGAACAGAATATCAGCAAATGAATAGATGTATTGCAGGTAGAAGTTGTTCTGAAGAACTTGATCAATCGTTTAGATACCTGAAAGATACTGATGAATGATGTATTAGATTGACTGTCTACCAACTTCGAAACCTAGCAATCAGCTGATGAATTTTGATGAAGAAATGATGAAAGAACAGAGGTATATTAATTTGTTGGTAAGTGCTTAGAACATGATTTTTGTTTATAGTTCTTTGCCACAACAGATAGAAATGATGAGAAGGAAAAAAAAACATATACCTTTTAGAAGCTGAATATTTTGAGTATTGAAGAATGTTTTGTTAGATTTTCAAGCCTAGTATAATTCTTTGAATTGGAGATGATGAAAAAGCTCAAGATTGAGTTGTTTAATTATGGCTTGAATTCGAAGAATATGTTTGAATCAATGTTGATGACTGAAACATGTTATGAAAGTGTAAAGATGCTACGGTGTGTAAGAGAAACACATTTTTAGCTACAATTTCTATTCCAAAAGTATACAGAGAATCAGAATGAAATTGCATCTGAGAATGAAATTTCAGGTAACAGATATATTTTGTTTTGACATGTCTATTATTGGTGCAATAGATTCATGATAGCTGAAAGCTTATTATATGATCACCTCTGTATCATAAAAGAGATTGTGTGAATTGAACTGAAGAATGGAACTATTGCTTCGATGAACTGAAACAGAAGATGATTTATTTCGTATTGAAATATCTGTATTTATATTGCATGATAGATGATGATGCAATAATCGAATACAGATTAGTAGAAGAATTGATAATAAGAAGCGATTAAATTAGATCAGTAAGAACATAATGTGCAATTGAATATGATGATATAGAATCTTGAATTAAGATTCCGTGATTTTGGGTTGATATATGATGTTTGATTACAGAAATATTCCGAAATCAGTATATTCGATGCATTAGATATGTTTAAGATCTAAATCAGCAGTGATAAGTATGCCAATGAATAGAGATTACGGAGATGTTCCAGTAATATTTTGACTTTAGTTTCAGTTGTGAACTGGAATTCTATAGTGAATTGATGAATTTATAAATTACCGACTTGATGAGATTATGAACTGAATTTTGATTTTGAGGTTTAGAAGATAGACGATGATATGAAAATCAGTTACAGATGAGTCTTTTCTTTGATCATGCTGAATCGAATTACATCAACTGGAGATATAATTCTTGAAATGATTGAATATTGATTGGCTCTCATGGCACATTGCTTTCGTTTAGAGCCTGTGTTGATTCACTCATTCTGAGTTGTGCGATGCAAGTGAGTTGTTTTCACTCTGCAGAGTTTGTTATCCAGAAGATTTGATTTTTGGATGACCTTGATTGAGGGATTTTTTCAATCTTGATTTATTTCTTTTGATTTTGAGAATTATTGATCCTTTGATGATATTTCAGCATATGTTAAGATTTTTGACTCATAACTGATAGAAGAATTTGAATTTGATTCCTAAATTTTTGGGATTAGATTATATGAATTGTTTGTATTTAGAGATAGAAATGAGGAATGGAATAGACATCCGATGAATTGATTTTAAATTTCTGTGTATTCTGGTTTAAATATTCAGATGAATATATGACCAATCAGAATGATTTTGATTTAAAGCAATCCAGAACTGTTTAGAAGATGAAAGAAACACAGAAAGTAAACTGAAACGATGAGAATTCAGTACAGAATGCCATATAGAGATATGAATTGAAGCCTCAGATCAGAATGAATGAATTCTATTATGATTGATTATTTGATTGTGCCTACTATTTCTGAAAAGAAATATCAGAATTTGAAGAAATGCACAATAATGAATTCAATATTCATTCGATAATTGTTTTATCAGACGATAAAGCAAATAGAAGTAACAGAATTAGTACGTTTTCGAAGTTAAATGTACAGAGAGTTTCCGATGAATTTGAAAATCGTTGACTAAATGAGTTCAGTGATAGTTTAGAAACTCCAGAATTGTTACGAGATTGTGATTTGAAAGAATATTTTGCGAAACTACCAAGATAAAATAGTTTATGTGAAGTAAACAGGTGGTAGTTATGAACAGATTTATTGAAATTACTGTCTACGATAATTTGTCTGTATGATCAACTCACTGAATTGTGATTAGATTTGTTGTAAGACGACAGTAAGCCAAGAAATAATGTTTTAGATTGAAACATTGGGTTTACTATTACATTGTAATACAGATGATTCGAAGATTTTGAGTACTTGTTGAGGTAACGGTACAATATGTTATCCTTGAATTGGAAGAATAATCAGAGAAGATGAATTGAATTTCGAGAATGAAATTTTATCTGATATGATACTGATTATCAACAGTTCTGAATACGTTGAAATCTGTGAATACAGCATAAACTCTGATTACGAAATAATCCAAATAGACTAATCAGATTTGTAGAATACATTGTATGAGATATGAATAACATCTATCTATTCAGATCTGTGAAGAAGATAGAGATATGATAAAATTACAGGAATGGTTAAAATCTATTGTCAGGATTAAGACTTTAGATTTATTCGATAGAATGTGGCATCGATTGATTGATTGATGTTCTGAGAGTTGGTTATATGTGATTGCATTATACCAATTGTCGATTGATGGATGATCTGAGTTGATTTTCCGGATATTGAGAATATTCTCAGAACTTTAATACCTGATTCGGTATTACTTGAATTGATGTATTGCCACTTGATTATTATACTTCCTGTAACAGCTAATGAGTCGATTTTGAGATAATGTTATGATGAAAAGAAATCAGATTTCTTTGTGTTGGAATGATACTACTGAAGTATATGATATCAGATCAGACATGATTTGTTGACAGCAGATCAGATTTGATTTGAGGAACACAAGGATGATGAGTATGAATCTGTATGGAATGAAAGCAGAGAAGATGAACCAGAATTAGAATTAGTAATTGAATGATAGATATAACTTTTGAATCTGAAACTGACTTGTTAAGCGTAAAAGTTATTCCTGAACATCATTCAATTCAGAATAGAGAAAGAGCAGAGTTTAATTTACAGATTCAGAATGTGACGATGAATAATGATTTTGAAGCGATGAATTGAAGAACAGTGTAGACTTGATTTATGTTCTATACTCTGTATAGAATGATATAGAGAAAGAATCAAGTCGTCACCAAAGCTGAATTGCATTGAATGACATATCAGATGGAATTGATGATTGTATTGAACGAATGTATTCTTTTCAGCTGAATAAGTTCAGTATCTAAGTGAAAGAAGTATCAGTAGATTCTTCATATGTACTTTATTCAGATGAGATAGATATTAACGAGATTCTGAGTTAAGTCGATTATTCGACAACTCCTTGATTGCAGAAAGAAACAGCTCAGAACAAATTCGTTTCAATGACGTAAAGTACAACTGAATAGATACCGAATACAAGAGAATAGAAGCAGATTCGAAGTAATAATCTGACAAGAGATTGAAAGATGAAGTGAGATATGAAATGCAGAGCTGGATGATTGAAGTGAGAATAACTTTAGATAATCATTCAGTTTATCAGACTTGATATTTGGATTGACTACGATTTCGAGGACGAAATCATTTTTTAGAGGGGAGGAATTGTAAGGCCCAAAAATATTAAGTTATTAATTATGGGATTTGAGAATTAAATTCCATAATATGGGCTAATATTGATTTGAGAAGTTATGGACATGATAGATTAAATTTCCGAACCGAAAATATTTAATTTGAGAATTTACGGATTTTGAGAATTAAATCCCGAGAATTCTTAAATTAAAAGAATAAATATTCGATTTGAATATTTATAGGATTTAAGATTAAATTCCATGTTTCGGGAATTAAAGAAGAAGAATTTTGAAGATACAACCCGATCAGGGACTGATTTGCAAATATTGAAGTTGCAAGGGCTAAAGTGCAAAAGGCCAGGATTATTTAATTAATCCGAAGTTATTTAATTTTAATCCAAATATATTTAATTTGGGAATATTTAGAGTTTTGATTTAAATTCTAATATTCTTAAATTATTTAGGATTGAAATTGACTTAAAGAGAAGGCCGAGGACTGAATTGCAATTAATGACAACTTGAGGGACTAAATTGCAATTTATGCAATACATATCTGATTTTAAGTTATTATTCATCCTGATACGTGTATTTCTTCAGAAATGTTTGAGAATTCAGAACAGAGTCTCGAAACCTTTCCATTTCTTTGAATTTGATTTCTTCAAATCGCCGTAACTTTTGTGTCGGTTGTCCGATTTTGATTCCGAAAGATGTTCTGGAATCCTTGTGATGAGGCCTTCGATTTGATGTAAGTATTTAATCCTTTCGGCATGTTTTGAAGATCGATATATGGCAGAGATCAGATTATGCATTTATGTTTGTGTTCTTGAGTTCGTATGCCGTTCGATATCGAAGTTGGATTCAAGAATGATGATCGTTTGTAATTGCTATGATATGACAGCATATATTTCGAAATCTATAGCTGTTTAGATGATGGTTTATGATGATATATTGCTGGTGTATGATGAATATGATGTTAGTAGAATTCGATATCGTTTCGGTTACCGATTTTATACCGTTATGCCGTTGGTTCAAGACTTTGATCCTGTTTGAGTTTATAATGCTTGAGCTGAGTTAGATATGAGTTGGTTGCTGATATATGCAGCATGTTTACACTTCATATCAGATTATACTTGCATGTTTCGAGTTCGAGAAGCTACAATTCGAATCGGTCAAGAATTGAGCAAAGTTTGTAACTCGTTTTGCCTTGAAGTTTGAGTTATGATTGAGCTGATTTTTATGTGAGTTGTAGCTGATATAAATAGCTTGATATGATATGTTTCAGATTGTAAATAAGAGATTCGGACTCAAGATTTTAGCATTTGAGAAACGAGATCGAATAGCTCAAGGTTGCAGTTATGCTACCTTGAAGATTGGATGATGAACTTGAGCAAGTTTGATGGCTATTATTTGATGAAGGTTGTACAGATTTGAAGCAACTACGACTCAATGAAACGAAAGGTATAATGACGACATCGCAAGTCAGGGACTGTGAAACTCAAGAACGACTATTCTTGAGTTATCCCGAACAAACCACATACTTGTTTAAGTATTTGTTCTTGAGGTAGAACTTATGTTATTGTCGATCCATCATAGGTAGTGGATCTTTATTGCTTTTGATATGATTGTATATTGAATTGATTATATGCCAAGGTTGCGGTTAACCTTATTTTCTAGCCCGGAATGGCTACGATAGATGGATATCCATGTCAAAATCGGATACGAATCTTGATGGCAACGAAGTGATAAGAATCAATTCTTGAGTTAGCGCGCTATATAAATTGAGTCTTGATTTGAAGTTTGAGTCGATATATGCGTTATCTTTACTCTATTCTTGAGTTTATATGTTTAGAGTTGATATGAATTTATTTAACGCATTTATATGTCGATTATACTGAGAATGATTTCTCACCGGATTTTATCCGGCTGTTGTTTTGTTTTGTATGTGTGCATCACAACAGATGGGGCAGGAGCTGGTCTGAGATGACATTGACAGCTTGGGAGCGAGACTTAGCACGTGAGGACTCAGGTTTATAGCTGAACAAATATGTATTAGAATACATCAAACCTAGTAGAAGACTTGAGACTTGAAGCTCACTTATGACTTTAGTGTAGCTTATGATTTAATTCCTTTTACGTTATTTGTTTGATGTAAGAATCGCATGATTAGATGCTCAAGTTGTTGTAAATGATTATATGCATGTTCCTAGATATTGTAGCATGCTTTTGATCGATTTGTATTGAGGTTATTTGAGATGGATCCAAGTTTTGACAGCAAAGATCAGCAGCAGATTTCGAGCAAAAGATGGCTCGCTCGATCGGGTAAAAGTTACCGATCGAGCAAGGCCTGTTTTTCAGGGGCAGTGAATTCGATTTTATTGCTCGCTCGATCGGTAGCTTTTGACCGATCGAGCGAGACCAAAAATGTGCAGACCTGAGACTTTTGTATTTTTCTCTCTCGATCGGCTGACTTTGCCCCGATCGAGCGAGGCTCTGGAATTTTGGAAAAAAAAAAAAATTTGCTCTTGATTTATTATTCTTTAATTGTTTGATTAATTGTTTAATTAATCATTAACTATCCTAAAACGAGATTAGCAACCCGAGGTCCCCACACATAGAGTCATAAAAGCCCTTAGCCACAAGTTGGCTAACCGGGCACCCACTCTTTCAAGATGTTTATTTAGTTTTGCAGAACAATTTTAAGTTATTTTTAAGAGATGTTTTATTTGTGCCAGATTTAGTTAAAAACATTATTTCTGTTTCTATGCTTGATAGAGATGGTTTTTCTTGTAATTTTGTAAATGGGATTTGCAATATTTACAAGAATGAATGTTTGATTGGAAATGGACAACTTGAAAACGATCTATATAACTTAAAATTAAAAGATGTTCCAATTAATTATGTTGATAAACTGGTAACAACAAATAAAAGGAAAAACGATAGTCAAAACCCGGCAAACCTTTGGCATGCTAGGCTAGGTCATATTTTCTCAAGGAGGATGAACAAGCTAGTGGGAGAGGGCATGTTTGATATTTCTGATATTAACTCTCTACCTACTTGTGAGTCCTGCCTAAAAGGAAAAATGACTAAATCTTCTTTCAAAGGGAAGTCTGAGCGTAGTCAAAATCTGTTGGATTTGATCCATACAGATGTTTGCGGAACATTTAGTATCGGTACTAAATTTGTTCACACCTAATTCATTACCTTTACTGATGATTATTCTAGGTATGGGTATTTATATTTAATGAAATATAAGTCTGAATTATTTGAAAAGTTCAAAGAATTCAAGGCTGAAGTAGAAAACAAACAAGGTAGAAGTATTAAAGCACTTCGATCAGATCGAGGTGGAGAATACTTAAGTACCGAGTTTTTGAGCTATCTAAAAGAGAATGGGATTCTCTCTCAGTGGACTCCTCCTATGACATCTCAGCTGAATGGTGTCTCGGAGCATCGCAATCGAACTTTGTTGGACATGGTTCGATCTATGATGAGCTTCACTGAGCTCCATCCTTCGTTTTGGGGCTATGCACTTGAAACGGCGGTATTGTTGTTGAACAATGTTCACACCAAAGCAGCGAATAAAACTCCATACGAGTTATGGAATGACAAAGCTCCTAAGTATTCGTACTTGAGGATTTGGGGATGTCCTGCTTACGTGAAGCAGACAGTGGGAGATAAGTTGGATAGTCGATCCACCTTATGTTATTTTGTAGGATATCCGAAGAATTCAATCGGATATTATTTCTATCATCCTACTGAAACAAAAGTGTTTATTTCGAGGAATGCCACCTTCATGGAGAAGAAGTTTTTATTAGATAAGAAAGGCAAGATGATGGAACTCGAAGAAATTCGAGAAGAACCTGAGATACAAAATAACGATCCCACACCTCAAGAACCTTCAGTGGACACGCCTACATCTAGGAGATCCGAGAAGACTTCTAGACCTCCTATTCGATATGGTCTTCTTCTTGAAGGGGATCAAAGTGAACCCGACATTGGATGTGATCCAAGAAACTTCAAGGAAGCAATTTCTGATGCGGATTTGAATTTATGGCTTGATGCTATGCAGTCGGAAATAGACTCGATGCATACAAACCAAGTTTGGTCTTTAGTAGATCCTCCCGATGGAATTGTTCCAATAGGGTGTAAATGGATCTACAAGAGAAAACTTGGGCCTGATGGCAAGGTACTCACCTACAAGGCACGATTGGTAGCAAAAGGTTATACTCAAAGACAAGGAGTTGACTATGATGAAACCTTTTCACCAGTTGCAATGTTTAAGTCCATAAGAATCCTTATTGTCATAGCAACATGGTATGACTATGAGATATGGCAAATGGATGTGAAGACTGCATTTCATAATGGAAACATTAAGGAAGAAATCTATATGATGCAGCCCGAGGGGTACACATCCATGGGAAGCGAGCATAAGGTATGCAAGCTTCAGAGATCAATTTATGGTCTAAAACAAGCATCATGAAGTTGGAACCAAAAATTTGATGAAACAATAAAGGATTTTGGTTTCATCAAAAACCCGGAGGAACCGTGCGTGTACAAAAAAGTAGTTAAGGATGCGTTGACGTTCTTAGTGCTTTATGTTGATGACATCCTACTCATTGGGAATGACGTAGGGATGTTACAGTCAATAAAGATATGGTTATCAGGTAGATTTTCGATGAAGGATTTGGGTGAGGCCTCCTATATTCTAGGGATACAGATCTATAGAGATAGATCTAAGAGAATGATAGGACTCACTCAAGCAACCTACATCGACACCATATTGAAAAGGTTTTCTATGGATGAGTCCAAGAGAGGACATCTACATATATGTCATGGAGTTTCTCTATCCAAGTCTATGTGTCCCAAGACTGACGAAGAGATAGAGAAAATGACACACATACCATATGCGTCAGCCATAGGTAGTATTATGTATGGGATGATATCTACCAGACCGGATGTAGCCTTTGCTCTGAGTGTCACGAGCAGATATCAGGCCAACCCCGGTCAAATGCATTGGAAAGCCATAAAGGATATTCCTAAGTACTTGAGAAGGACTAAGAATATATTCATGGTTTATGGAGGAAGAGAATTGAAATTGGAAGGCTATACCGACTCTAGCTTCCAAAGTGACGTGGATGACTCAAAGTCAACCTCTGGATTTGTATTCATGCTCAATGGCGGTGCTGTCTCTTGGAAGAGTTCCAAGCAGGACACCACAGCGGATTCCACCACTGAGGCAGAATACATTGCAGCATCAGCTGCTGCTAAAGAGGCCGTTTGGATGAGGAATTTCGTCCAAGAGTTGGGCATAATTCCTGAAGCTGTTGGTCCAGTCCCGGTGTACTGCGACAACACTGGTGCCGTTGCTCAGGCAAAGGAACCAAGGTCTCATCAAAGATCCAAACACATACTGAAAAAATACCACATCATCCGGGAGATCGTGGAAAGAGGGGACATCACTGTCGAGAGAGTGGCCTCTGCAGACAATATCACTAATCTACTTACTAAGCCCTTGCCAGGACCATTGTTTGACAAACATCGCGAAGCAATGGAATTACGTAGTATGACTGGCTTTAAGGCAAGTGTGAGATTGAAAGAGTGGGTGCCCGATTAGCCAACTTGTGGCTAAGGGCTTTGATGACTCTATATAGTACCACTTGACTTGGAGATCGAATGCACGCTCAGCAGAATTTGGAGAGCTCAGAGAAATATCAATCTAGTTGTTGAGTCAGAGTCAGAGCCAGAGGAAGAGATGGCGGGTAATAGAACAGTTCTTGATCTATTTCGTCCACCTGTTGAAGGCTATGGATCTAGCCTAGTTCTCCCTACTATTGAGGCGAACAACTTTGAGCTGAAACTTGCGATTATTCAGATGATCCAACTGAAAGAGTGGGTGCCCGATTAGCCAACTTGTGGCTAAGGGCTTCGATGACTCTATATGTAAACAATCTTTGTTTAATATAATTTACACTTTTATCATGACATTTACTGTATCTTTCTTCATTTTGTTATATTGTGATATACTATTGTTGTTTAGATGAAGATCTTGAATATACTAGAGTGCATGTAAGATGTGATAGTACATGGGGATGACTATCATGAAACACATCTTATAATCACTGTATATTCTAAACAGTTCCTAGTCAATTGAGCCGTCCGCAAATAAGGATAAGGATCGCTCGAGATTGAGACTAGAATTTGCGATGCCGAGTACCATGTTTCATTGGTATGTAACATGGAGATGTTCAAAGCATGCAAATGGATATTCATATGATGAATGATCGAACTACCCTATCCGGACTTTCCAAGTGGTTATCACTTATCGAGTGGATAAAGTCCGCGGTTTTGGTTGTACACCATTAGTCCTTACTACTTGAAACATCATGGAGACTCTATATGCTAGTACTATACTTTGACTCGTTTACCGACTCTATTGGGGTCATCAGGTGTCGGGATTGGGTGCAGTTACAACACATATAGGAGTCGTTGTTTTGTTGTTAAGGATTCACCACATGCTTGCGAGTGTGGATATACTATGCGATCTGAGGAGATATTAGTGTGACAAATCTCTGGCCAGAGTACATGATGTGCTTTAAGAAATGGTTTCCTAGTAGCACATGCGATGTCACTATTTGATCTTCAAGATGCATTGCATAGTTATCGAATCTCGAACGACTCTCGATGTACCAATGGTTGTTGATTCGATCGGGATATATGGATGAAGGGACCGTACTGTACGCTAACCAAAACCTACTGATTCTTGCAGGCACTATCAGTGATACCTAGGGAATCATGGGGCGATGTTGCTAGACGCTCTTACCATGATTCGATGGGTAAGTCGGAAATTGTTGTTCCGAGTCACAAGGAGTTGTGAGCCCACGGCTAGCTGTATCCCTGAACCATTGAGGGTCACACAAGTAATGGATTACTAAACCCCGTTGAGATAGTTAAATTTAAAGAGTTAAATTTAACGAAAGAGAAGTTGGACTTCTTAACTAAAGGGAGTGAAATTTCCTAAAATGACATAGGGATGGACATTTTTGGAAATCACTGAATTCGGATTCAGAAAAATTATCTTGACTTTAAAAGGTGCAGAAATGGTTTCTGTGCACATTGGTGAAATCGGTTTATCAATCGGAGTCATGATGAATTTTATATTAATTTCTATAATAACGGGCTTGGCTTGTTGGGCTTAAGTTATGGATTGTGGGCCCTAAGGAGTTAGTGTCCTAATACAATTATAACTTAATCCAGTCTAGAAATTATAAATACATGTGTAGGGTTCGAAAATAATCACTTTTTCTCTTGCAATTTTCGAATTACACACAAATATTTTCAAGGGAATTTTTCGAAAATCCTCTACTCCTTTTTGAGAAAATTCGGTATGTGATTTTTCTGAAAAGTCACTTTTTGAATTGACAGATCAAATCTGTTTATTTTCTACGATAAACATCTGATTGATTTCTAGTGCAATCAATCAGAGGGTTTCTGTTTTCTGTTCGTGGACCTGATTCCGGAGATTGATCGAGCAAGTCATCGGTTCCCGGGATTTACAAGAAGAGTAGATTAATTCTGTTGGAGTCCATAATCAAGCCTTTGCTTGAAGAGGTAAAAATATTAATTGTGTTTTATTTTTACTTGCAACAATTTTAATCGTTAGGATTTGATACCCACGATATGGAATCGTTCCATATCACAAAATAAAATTTTTAAACTTTCGTTGCTTCGGGTATCACATCCGTTTGATCAGAGAACACGCGTTCCAACACCAACTGCAGGCGCGGTTTGGAGGCACCACTGTGGAAGACCCCTACGCTCATCTGGAGTGATTTCTTCACATCTGTGATACATTCAAATTTAATGGGGTGACAGCTGATGCAGTGAGACTGCGATTATTTCTCTTCTCTTTGTAGGGAGATGCACTTGAGTGGCTGGATGATTTGCCCACTGGCTCGATTACTACATGGATGAGGCTCGTCCAAGTGCTCTTGAATAAATACTTCCCACCCACTAAGATGGCGCAACTATTTTCAGAAATTATCTCGTTCCGACAGAAAGATGGTGAGTCAATGCATTCCACTTGGACACGAATCAAAAATATGTTGAGGATGTGTCCTCAGCAGAACCTGACACAGAGCCAGCAGACTCGGACTTTAATTTCTATAATGGAGTCGATCCATCAGTGCGTTCTATGTTGGATTCTGCAGCTAATGGAAGTTTGTTCAGGAAAATGCCTGCAGATGCATGGGAGATCATTGACAATATGGAAGAGAGTAATGTGGAATGGCCGGATTTGAAGAAGGAGAGGAAAGCTGGAATTCTTGAAGTCGATGCTTTAATAGGAAAGCTGGAATTCTTGAAGTCGATGTTTTAATGGCTTTGAATGCGAATATTGACTCTCTGACACACCAGATGACACTTATGAAAGCAACGCTAGTTAATCAAGTACAGGGGAATATGCCAGAGGAACAGTAGATATTTGAAGTTGATGCTGCATATTTTGTGGAAAATCAAGGAAGACAGCCATATAATTCATACAACAACAACTACAATCAGAACTGGCAGAATCAACCCAAACCAGCGGAGAAGAAGCCGAGTTTTGAAGAAATCTTGATGAAGTATGTTGCTGGTACTGAGACTCACCTACAGAATCAAGAAGCGGTGCTACAAAAATTAGAAACTCAGATGGCCCAAATAGCAACACAATTGTCAACTCGTCCTACTGGAGCTTTGCCAAGAAACACTGAGAAAAATCCTAGAGATGTGAATGCTATCATGGTAGTGACAAGATCACAGTCTGAGGGACTTGAGAAGAGGGACGAAGAAAAGACGTTGGAGAGGCCGAAAATCTCAGAATCCAAGGAGGATAAGCACAGTGCCAAAAATTCCTTGACAGCAGGTAAGAAAGGTAAGAAACAATTTGAGGTTAATAATGATGTTGATATTTCTAACTTCTCTTTCCCCCAGCGAGCTAAGAAATTATTGTTTGATTATCAATTTAAAAAGTTTCTTGAAATTTTCAAGAAACTATATATTAACATACCTTTTGAAGATATTTTAGCTTAGATGCCGAATTACGCCAGATTCCTGAAGAACTTGCTAAAAAATAAAAAGAAGTTGAATGATCTGACGCAAGTTACACTAGATGCAGAATGCTCGACCGTGCTGCAAAATAAGCTCCCACAAAAATTTCAAGATCCAAGGAGTTTCTTCATAACTTGTCAAATTTGAAGTTTTTCATTTCATAATGTTTTGTGTGACTTAGGAGCGAATATAAATTTGATGTCGTATTCACTTGCTCAGAAATTGGGTATAGGAAACATTGAACCAACGAATATCTCTCTTAAATTTGCTGATAGATCAATCAAATACCCGAGAGGGATAGTTGATAATGTTCTAGTCAAGATATATAAGTTTATTTATCCTATTTATTTTGTTATTCTTGACATGGATGAGGATTGCGAGGTTCCTCTGATTTTAGGGCGTCCCTTTTTAGCCATGAGTAGAGCATTAATTGATGTTGAAAAGGGAGAATTGGTGTTAAGACTGAATGATGAGCAATTTGTGTTTCGTATGTTTAAGTCGGCTAGCAATGGCCCAAATTCAAATTCTTGTTCTGCTGTAAATTTTATTGATGCGATTCATGATTTTGTTGATAAAGGTCTGCAGGTTCAGCTGTCTGAAGGCATTAATCTCATGCACAGTTTATATGGAAGTGAAGCAAAAAGCAGTTGCAGGATTGATCAGACTTATCCAAGATGGTGGATGAGCCACCGTGAATTTGGCCACTAAAGCGGGGAATATAGTCGGGCTATAGACTATAAATTTAGCGCTGACTGGGAGGCAACCCAGTGTTCTTTACCTTGTTCTTTAGTTTATTTTTTATTAGTTTTTATTTTCTTTTTGCTGCTTTCCCATTCCAGTTTGTCGTGACTGCCGCCATGCCCAGCCGTTGCTGTCGTACGTCGGATGCTGCCGAGGAATAAGAGGATGCTTTGACCAGGGGAGTGTAGTTTTATTTTTTATGTGTTTGTTCGTTTCTGCATATTGTTCATTATTTCTAAAGCATTTAGGGCAATGCTTTGGATAAATATGGGAGTAGTCTAGTTTTTAATTCATTGCGTGTTTAATTTGTGTGCATTTGGTTAGATTTTGTGTTAGTTGCATGTGTGTTAAGTAGGATAATGAATGGGAGCCGATGATGAAAGGATTTATGATTTTTGTGAAAATTTTTTGTTTTTGCTCTTGATTTGACATAAGAAACCATAGGTTGAACCGTGAATCTTTTCAAGCACTTATGTTAAACCAGTGAAGTGTAGCGATACCATTGATAATGTTTGTGTCTGTTTGACCATTGCACGATACTAGGTATTTAGTGATCTTAATTGTGTCCTGTGAATTCTAATGATCCTCTAACAATTGCACTTATGATCTTGGGCGCACCAAAATTTTTGAAAAATTGAAATTGATATGAATTTTTGAAAAAATTCAACTCCATCCGGGTTTCGGACATGGGATTGAAATCCTAATCGCCTAGTCTGAAACTAAGTTTGCGGATTCAATGGGGTTGATGCTCCATCCGGGCTATAGACGAGGGGATTGAAATTATAATCCTATCAAAGTTATAGCTAAGTTTGCGGGTAATTATTAGGGCATTAAAAATTTGGGTGCAAAATCCGACGGTACGTAAAAATTATCTCAAGGGAGGTGTGTTTTGTTAGAAGTAATTTGGAGAAATGGATGCATGCGAGTGACCTTTGAACTGATGTGTTATTAGATCGCTAAGCAGTCTTAAAACGGATTCTTTCTAAGTTGCATTAGCTAGAATAACATCGCACGCACACACATTCACGCTAAATCGAGGGTGTATTGTGAAAAGTTGAGGGTATTTTTACGTTTGTCTTGTGACTTCTCTGAGGCAAATACTCATGAATTTTTCCTACTTAAATTTTGTTGTCTGTTTGATGCATTGTCTTTCTTGCTCGAGGGGCGAGCAAGAGTTAAGTGTGAGGAAATTGATAACTGTGTTTTCATGCATCCACTACAAGAAAAATGCAAAACAACAACAGTTTTTTTTCGTTGTTAAATACCATAAAAAACTGTTGTTAAATGCATTGTTGTTAAATGTGGCACTCAAAGACAACGATTTTTAACCGTTGTCTTTGAAAGAAAAGACAATGGTTTTACAACGGTGAAAAACCGTTATCTTTTCCTTTAAAGACAATAGTTTTTAACTGTTGTCTTTGAGCGTCACATTTTACAACAAAACATTTAACAACAGTTTTTATGGTCTTTAACAACTGATAAAAATCGTTGTTTTTTTTTTTTAGAAAAAAACAAAAAACAATAAATTTAATACACAATTTTTCATTTTTAATTTAAAATACAAAATTCAAAAATAAAATTTAATACACAATTGTCCAGTATTATAAATAATTAAAAATACAAAATTCGAAAATAAAACTTAATATACAATTTTTCAACATTCAAAAATAACATTTACAACTAAAGATTTCAACATTCAAAAATAACATTTACAACTAAAGATGGAACGTCTCTCGCTTGAGCATAGATAAACATCCGGTTCGAACTAGAACCGATTCACAACTATACTTTCTGGACCTGAAATTTTCAAAAAAAATGCAATTGTAAAGTTAAAAAAAATCATTAACACAATTCAATGTTTGACTTTGCAAGAAGGCTTCTATGACTATCTTACCAAACATTGACAAATGCCTTGTCCTGAAATTGTGTATCAGAATCCCAATTAGGAATGGCAGTCCAACAAGGATCCTTGAGACAATGAGGAGAACTGAAACATAATTCAAAACCGGACAAGAAGTTGTCATTTGCAATTTGAGTTATAACTTCAATGGAAGAAACGAATGAACAACTTAGTGCTAAAGCCAAAATAAAAGCTTACCAGCACAAATTTCAGAAAGCAAGAGCATCACCACATATGCAAGTACACCACATAAATTAACATGATAAATCAACAAAGAGAGATTAAACAACAATTATCAGAATCTTGTAAATGTAATTTATATGAATATGAAATTTGGAGTCTCTGAATAAATTCGATAGGAAAATATAATTGTGAAAGAAATGCTTACTCGTCATCGCAACATAGTACCACGGTGTGGGGCCTGCATTCTCCGGTATAAATTAAGAACCATTAGAATGAAGACCCTCCTCAACAAATAAGAAATGTAGGATTGGATTCTAAAACGAAAACTACAAAAAAATTTATACTTTGCAAGAAGGCTTGCTGTAATGCTTGCTATCGATTTTAAATACTAACAAGATCGCTGTAATCTGAAATCCATATATGAAAATTTAGCAAATCTAATACTTCTATCCAAATAGATGCAACTTGACTTTTAAGTTTGGATTACAGAACTTTATTAAACATCTGAAATCTTTTCAAGCTAAAATCCGACCTCCGGCAGTTGTTCTAGCCCGAATCCAACATCAAAACAACTCAAAATCACGAAATACATGTACCAAGAACAAATCCCAACCCCCTGCAGATGATTCACAACAGCCGCTAGAAGACCACCGAAAAGGCATGACTCCAGCCTTAAGAGAGAAACAAGTAGCATAGTATTGCTTCATGTTAGAAAATTTCTGGAAGACATTAACATGCTCATCAGACAATACTCTATAAGAACTAATAATTCGAAGAAGTCAATTAAGCTAGAAACTGGTTCCATATAAGCCATAAGGCAATGAAGCATGACATACAAGAGGAGACAAAAAAGGAATAAAAGAAGGGAAACTAGGAAGCTCACTTTCTTGATTTTCCTTGAAAATACCTAGCTCTGCGCATTTAATCATTTGTTGTATTCTAAGTCGATGCACCTATAATAATTTCATGGCGGCAGAGCTATAACAAAATTAAAAATCAACAATTTGATCTTTAACCATGATTAAAGAAGATAAGTTCATACTGTTTTTTTATCCATCGAGGAATTGGAATCAACGGAAGCAGCAAAAGAGGAGAATAACAAACTGAAGCAACTGTCAGCAAATCCATCGACTCACCAAAATGTTATAACACTATACATCAAACAGATGCTAAGTGTAAAGGAAAAATAATAAATTGATACCCTTTTGGTAAGACTTCCAAACATAACACCATACAATCCTATAACACAGACATGTAACGAGATTATTCACTAGAGTTTTGGAAACCAAACTTACGGGTGCCTACGTTAATTGTATATATGGATAGAAACAAGAAACCTGCAATG
Organism: Henckelia pumila; assembly: GCF_033568475.1. NCBI lineage: Eukaryota > Viridiplantae > Streptophyta > Magnoliopsida > Lamiales > Gesneriaceae > Henckelia > Henckelia pumila. Next base: position 49,755,710 of record NC_133123.1, read on the forward strand.
CCAAGTAGTGAGAAGAGCATTCACGAAGCTGCTTGGCATTGTCATCATCTTTATCTGCATCGTTTTAAAAGCCTACAAAAACAGGAAAAAACCGTTGTCTTTTTAAAAACAAAAAACAAAAAAAGTTAAATTTTAATATACAATTTTCAATATTATAAATCATTAAAAATTTGAAATTCGAAAATAAAATCAATATTCAATATTACAAATCACTCCATATTTGAATCCTAATTCCATGAAAATGAGAAAATAAAGCTATGCATTTCGAGCCAGTACTAATTATTTCACAACCACACTTTCTTGACCCGAGATTTCTCATTAAGCCGCAACGATCTCTTTTCTTTTACTTTGTATATCCAAACTGTAAATTATTCAACAAACAAAACAAAACAAAATCATTATTAACACAATTCAAGTAAATGAAATTTCTAGCGAATAATATCTTTAAACTCATACTTAAATAAATATACTCTGACAAATAATATATTCAAACTCCTAGATTCATTTCTTCAAGACCCCAATAAACTAGTTAATTAATGAGATGATACCAAATGAGAAAGAGGCTCATCATATGATAGGCATAGGCGTGCACGATCATTATATGAAGAATGCAACTGGTTTGCCAAGTTAACAAAATTAAATCATTCTGGATCCGATGATCAGGAAAGCTCACTGTCAGTACAGCAAATAGTAAGTTGATATCTCATTTTTTTCTCGAAAAAATCTCAAATATCATACAAAAAATAGATTCAAGCATTAGAAAAATGATTTGATCTAAAACTGAACGAGCTATGCATACTTGTGTATATGTCAACACCACATTGAGGAAGAATCTGTGAGAGGCCAGAAGCAAAACATTAATGAATTGACCACGAGAAAAGAATAGTACTTCATTCAATGTCCAAACTCATGCAATTCAATTCAAACAAGTAAAAATTGAACTACTATATGTAATTCATCGCATTTATTGGACAATTTTGAAAGAAATAAATTGATCTTCCTATCAACATTTGTTGGAATGATGATTCAAACGCAAACAACTTTATAAACAGCAATCCTATCCATCCAAAGAGGCCATTACCATTAATTTATATGAGCTTTAATCTCATTGTGGAGTGAATAAAAAGCTTGAAAAAAAATCTCCAAGAATTCCTAAAAATTACCTTGCTTTTGGAGCCATTCCACTGGCTCTACCATAAAAGAATCCATCCACAACCACCGGGACTCCAAAATTCCCAGCTGCGGTTGAAGCGACGTGACTGCAAAACATTAAAAACACGAGAAGGTCTTTGCATGCATGCGTGTAATTTAAACAGTTTGGGAGCATCTGGTATCTACTGAAATCACCAAATTTAGGAAGACAGATGTATATTCTGATTCAAACATATACATGCCTACGGTATTTAAGAGGAGTTTATTTCATTTTACAGATTCTAGGCATCAACATGTCTCTATAAATAATAAAATTCAGGTCACTGGTACCTGAAGACCATCAACTAGGCTCTGATGAATATAACCAGATTTATAATTATAAAAGGTATAGTCTTGAACTGTTCCATCTGCTGTGAACTCATATTTTCCCTCTGATAATCCATATCGAACTGTGTTGGACCCTGGTTCATCAGCTTTCACCGATGATATTATGACAGCCTTTCCATCATAATCACCTTGTGTAATGTGCACCTGAAAATACAAATCAAAACATGTTAAAATAAACAGAAAATCATTAGGGAACCACTGAGTAATTCAAAAAAGAAAAATGAAAATGAAAAATTATGTCTGGTTAAAAGGGTCCAATAGTACGAAAGTATGTAAGGACACCCTAAGCCTTTAGAGAAAGTTATTTTATATTCATTTGATCGATATTTCATCACTATCTTGTTGAAACCCTGAAGTACGGGTTACAAAAAAATTATGGTGCTGAGGAATAAAAGAAAAACCATTATTTCCTTGAAACCTTATAATAAATATCATTTCTCTGATTGTCTCAGCTATCAACACTAATATACTCTGTCAAATGGGATCATGCAAATCATCTAGAACACGCAGTCTTTCTTGCTGTGGAGCATTATAACCTTTAGGCACTGCAAAAACTTCATTGTCCAAAGGATTATCAACTGATGGCCACTGATTACGAACAAAGGCACTAGTTAGACCAGCACTTGCACTGCTTATGCAGTTGTACAGAACAAAAGTCGAAAGCAGAAGAGGCACCGCCATCGAGCCCAATCCCTTATTTTTGTACATAGTCATCATTATAAATCTACCACATCCAGAAGCAAATACTAGAATCATTACCGCAAAACACCAACTCAGGATAACAAATTAATCATCACAGAAGAATGAAGAAGAATCTGTAATATTAAAACCAACTTAAAATTCAGGGTTGAAATGACAATATAAACAACTTCAAAATCATTGAACTGAGAAATGTTGAGAAAAGGGCTTGGTTGACCTTTTCGATCATCAGCAGCAGCAGCATGATCCACCTGCTGTTTCTCTTCGTCCTGTTCCGCAGATCCCACCGAAACAACAGGAACTTTGCCCTCCGCAATATCCTTCTCGTCAGGATACCTCACCACGACCACGGAACACACACAATGAATCACGCAGTAATCACTCACGCTCCCGAGCCTCCCATTATGTCCCCTCTTAGCCGCACCAAATCCCCTGCTCCCCGTGATCAGGGCGCTCAATCCAAGCCTCTCAACCTCCAGACAAAGCCTCTCTTTCAGGTCATAATCCTTCACAATGTGAATTTTGAACGGCAGATCAGACGCCTTGGAAGTGGTAAAAGCGTTGAAATCGTCTTCAAGCTTCCGTTGAGATTCCTCGTTACCAGTTTCGACTATGGAAAGATCAATAGATCCCTAGTCAACGCCGTACAGGACGGAGGTGGGGCGGAGATTTATTAGAGAAAAATCACGCTCTTTTAATGTTTTGAAGAAGTTGTTTATCAGAACTCATCATGAAAAGTTATTTGAGAATTCATCTTTTTTTTTCTGTTCCAAAAACTCCTCAACTTAACGGAATTGTTTAAAGCAAGAATATGACGTTGCAGGAGATGACTAGGGTGATAAGCTCAAAAAATATCTCCAAGATATTTTGGGCCAAAGCATTAAACACAGCTTGCCATATTTATAATCGTGTCTATTTGAGAAGTGGTTCTTCGATGACTTTTTATGAAATTCTCATGGAAAAAAGACCAAATCTTAATTATTTTTATATTTTTGGTTGTGTGTGCTATGTTTTGAATGATAGAAATCACCTAGCAAAATTTGATTCCAAAAGTGATAAGTGTTTGTTCCTTGGTTATTCTACTAATAGTCGTGCATATAGGATGTATAACCTTAGGACCAGAACAATTATGGAATCTATTAATGTTTTTTTTTATGATGGTGCAGATCTTAAAGGAAAAACTGCTGAAGATGATATTGAAGGCTTGCTGAAAATTCCTCTCGAAGAACACAGTGTTGTTCCGGATGTTACAACACCAAACACAACACTGGTTCCTCCAGAAACTGTTCATGAAGAAAATTCTCAAAATAATGAGGAAACTGAGGTATCTACTGAAAAAGGCATTCCAATCAAGATACAAAAGAATCATCCATCATCACAGATCATTGGAGATATTCATGGAACAAGACAAACCCGAGCTAAGGACAAAGTTGACTACAACAAGATGTTTGGGTTAGTATGCATGAGTTCCATGTACTCACAGGTAATGCATTCTTGTTTTGTCTCCAATATTGAACCTAAGAATGCCAATGATGCTTTGAATGATGAATTTTGGGTAAATGCCATGTATGAAGAACTTGAACAATTTGTCCGAAATGATGTTTGGTTTTTAGTTCCACCTCCTGATCATGGTAATGTCATTGGTACAAAATGGATTTTCAAAAATAAAACCGATGAATCAGGAAATATCATTAGGAACAAAGCAAGGTTGGTTGCTCAAGGGTATACGCAGGTTGAGAGGGTTGATTTTGATGAGACCTTCGCTCCTGTTGCCCGCATTGAGTCAGTCCGACTATTGCTAGCTATTGCATGTCATATGGGTATAAAACTTTACCAAATGGATGTAAAAAATGCGTTTTTGAATGATATTTTAAATGAAAAAGTGTACGTAAAGCAACCCAAATGCTTTGAGGATCCACACCACTTGGATCATGTTTACAAGTTAAAGAAGGCACTCTATGGCTTGAAGCAAGCTCCACGAGCTTGGTATGGTAGGTTGACCAAGTACTTGCTCGAAATTGGCTTCAAACGAGGTGAGGTTGACAAAACCCTTTTTATTCAAAAGGCCAAAGGTGAAATTCTTATTTTTCAAGTTTATGTGGATGACATTATCTTTGGTTCTTCTTCTCAAAAGCATGTTGATAGTTTTGTTGAATGCATGTCTTCTACGTTTGAAATGAGCATGGTAGGAGAATTAACTTACTTTCTTGAATTGCAAGTTAAGCAATCAAGTGATGGTTTTTTTTTGTGTCAAAGTAAGTATGCAAAGAATTTGGTAAAAAAATTTTGCAAAGAGAATGTTAAGAACATGAAAACTCCTATGGGCTCGAGTGAAAAATTAGGAAAAGGCAATGTTGCGGCTGGTGTTGACAACACCAGGTATCGCAGCATAATAGGGAGTCTTTTGTATTTGACTGCCAGTCGTCTTGATATCATGTTCAGTGTATGTTTATGTGCTAGGTATCAATCTGATCCAAAGGTAACCCATTTAAAAGTTGTTATGAGAATTTTAAAATATGTTTCGGGTACATTGGATTTGGGATTGTGGTATACGAGGGAAACCAACACTAACCTTGTAGGTTTTAGTGATGTTGATTGGGCTGGTGATGTTAATGATAGAAAGAGCACTACGGGTGGGTGTTTTTATCTTGGCAATAATTTGGTTTCATGGTATAGTCGTAAGCAAAATTGTGTCACTTTCGACTGCTGAATCTGAATATGTGGCAGCCAGAAGTTGTTGTTCACAACTTATTTGGATGAACCAAATAATTGAAGATTATGGTTTTAAGAGTGAACGCCCCATTTTTTATTGTGATAATTCGAGTGCTATTGATATATCAAAGAATCCAGTTCAACACTCACGCACAAAACACATTGACATTCGTCATCACTTTATTCGAGATTTGGTAGAAAAAGGTATGATTCGAATGAAGTTTGTTGGAACCAATAACCAATTGGCAGACATTTTTACTAAAGCATTAGATCATGAGAGATTCTCAACCCTTCGGAGGTCTCTCAGCATGTGTGCATTATAATCCTTTTCTTATGTTGTCTTCGGTGTCACAACACTACCGACAACACTTTTGTTTTTCTTATCATGCATATTTAAGATTTTAGGCATTCTGCACTCACTATGTTATGAGTGGTGTTTAAATCTCTGTTACAGTGATTCAATGGATGCCAAGTTTTTCTGCAAATTTTTTAAGCACACTGACCCTTTTGTTTTCGAACTTTGACTAAACCACCAAGTAGTTGAGGGATGTACGTGTATTTCATGTTTGTGTTCCATGTGAAAGGTGGTTTCGCAAATTCAGTGTTTAGCCTTTATAAAGTTTGTTGACAAATGTCATAAATACAAACTCTATAAAAAATCAGAAGAAAATGGAAAAAGCTACCTAATTGAGTCCAATGAAGACTGTTCTTTTAGTGTGCATGCTACCACTTCTGGAATCTTTTTTTATCAAGGGTAATCAAGTGTGCAGGTTTCAAATACTTTTGAAAAACTTTGGTGTTGTTGATGATGTTGAAACGTCCTAAAACTTCTACTGGAATTTTTTTTTTCTCTCTAACTATAAAATAATGAATATAAAAATATATATGCTCATACATATATATATATATATATATATATATATATATATATATAGACATATCATACTTTAAAATAACTTTATTAAATTTAAAATACAAATGCACAATAAATACAATAAAAGTACACGCATGCAATTAAATACTTAAAATTAATTACTAAATATTCATTTATAAAAATTCCATAATGACATTTCTAAATAATAATTCTACACCAAAATCCATGCAAACATTAAAATAAATAAATAAAACTAACATCCATGCATATACTAAAAATCTAAAGTACTAAAACATGTGCGGAAATAAGTGTTCTAAATCTCAACGTAAAAATAATCATAGAGCAATGGTCACGGGTTCTAGCTACCTGGAAACTCAAACGCTCTCGTCGCCAGTCGAGAACACATTATCCTCATTGACATTTTGCTCACCCGCACCATTTAAATCTAGTGAGCCTAGAGGCTCAGCACGTGCTATTCTTATATAACAAAATGAAACCACATACAATCACACATCATATAAAATACGTGCATAATAATTATACGTGCATGATCTTAAAATAATATGCATATAAACATGAAATAAAATTATACTGCTTAATCATCATGCTATAACATATATCATCATACTTAACAAATCTCATAAAATGACTTATCATGATTTTTTACTTCTCAGCAGGTCGTATCCATGTCGGTGGCCTCATACTAAGTGATTGATCAATCTTAAACCAACGTACGTGGCGATGGGGTTTCCACCTCTGTGTTGCCACTTCACCAGCCCTCTCAGCTGGATCCATAAGCTCATCATACATAAACATTATCAGGAAGGTCACCGGGCCCAGGTATCCCGGCCTCCAACCACATCACTTTCCACCTTCACTTCAACTTCCATAAAAATGTATTTTTCTTAACATGCACTTAAACTTATCATAAAAATTATTAATGATGCATGAACATAAAAATTCTCTTTATTTCTTTATTTCATGAAAATTTGTCCGTAAATATATATTTAATTTTTTTTCTTAAAAATCATACTTATATATCTAATAAAAATGCATGCATGAATTAAATATATATTTACAGACATTTATTTTTCCAAAGACTTGTTCGAGCTGCTGACCACTTAACTTAAACCCATAAATTCCTAAACTAACAAAAAACCCAAAAGCCCAATCTGACCTGGCCCATTAAGTTTCATGGGCCCCCAGGCCCATGAAAAACTAATGGGCTCACTAAAAACATAAATTAGGCCCATCAACTTATTAACTTAAAGTTAAATTAATAAAATTATTAACTAATCATTAACTTACAAATTTGACCGATAAAATTACTAAACCCGACACAACTTGGCTCAATAATTCTCATGGATCACACGACCCATGACAAATTAGTGGGCTCACTTCAATAATTATTAAATTCCATTAAATTAGTCCAATTAATTAATTAACCAAACCCAAACCCATTAATTAATAATTTAAACTCTTAATTAAAATAAAATACTCGAGCCCAATTAATAAAAATCTAGACCCGAACTAAAATTAATTTGACTCATCACATATTGACCCGACCCAGACCCGGATCCAAGGACCCAAGCCCGGCCCATGAACACACAAGAACCCACGGCCCACTTTCAACAAATGTGACCTGCACAAAATTGTGCATGTAACGGCCGAGCAGCAGCAGTCTTTGAGGCCTGCTGCCGGCCAGCTCCGGCCGCCGAATGGCCGGAGCTCCACCGCCCAGACGTAGCCCACGTTTGGGCGGTTCCAACAAACCAAGCCTCGCCTTGAACCGATCCCTACACTGCCCTAGCGACCCACGATTCAAGAATCCCAAAACTGCGTAATCTACTTTGCAACCAAGGAAAAAGGCTTCGGTCCTAGCCATCTCCAGCCCCTTTTCCCTTGGTTCCAGCCCTTCCAGCCGTGAACCATCTTGCCTAAACCAACCCCTAGGAACCCACCTAGACCCATGAACGATCAGCCAGCAGTTCGAACCAAGCCATGTCCAGAAATAGTGCAAAATCGTGCCATGAAGTGCAAAAACGTGAGGAACATGCATGAACTTTAATGTTTTCTTTTCTAGATCATAACACATGCAATATCAGATCTTGTAAGAATAAAATATTTGTAATATGATCTAAATGGTGTTCAAGAATGGAAATCAAACGTGCCTTGATGAATATTTGCAAGAAACGATGTCTAAATCGCGCGTACGGCTTTCCGGGACGAACGGACCTTCAAACTAATTTAAAAACCTTGTAGAATCGGCTATGGGGGCTAGTGTTTCTGCTGTAAAAACGTGGGAGAGGAGAAGGAAGAAGGTGGAGGCGGCTAGGTAGAGAGAAACGTGAATAGGGTAGGGTTCTAGGAGATAATTTAGCATAATCTAACTAATAATTAATTAGGATAGATATATACCCTAAACATATATAATTTAAAGCTCTTAAATACAATATAAATCTGATGTTTAACCTTAAATCCCGAAATATAAAAATAGGGAATTTTTAAAGGTTAATAAAAGTCATTAATATATATATATATATAAGTACCATAATTTTTCTTGAAATCATACCTTAAAATAATATTTTAAGGCTCCTAAATATCTCATAAAATATTTTGGGTGAAAAACTAACATCTCGTCCGTCCACGGTCCCGCCTACGTGATCATCAAATGATTTTCTCAAATAAATTCATAAATCACATCATACAGATTTAAATACCGAAACAATATTTAAAACATGCAAATAAATCACATAATTCACATACTAACTCATAAAAATAATTTAACACATTTTCACATTATTTTAAAATTAATAAATCTCATAGTTATGCATGCGGATTTACGTGACGAATTTCTGGGCGTTACAGATGTTGTCAACACGAGAGGCAACACTACACTTGTCAACATATCTTATGCTTGTGATTGCATTTTTATTTTATGTTACACTCTGTTTAGGCATAAAATAGGCCATGCATATGCATTTTTGCTAATAGGGTTCTGTTTTTGGGTAAGGTTCTAAATAGACAAAATTTGATGATTTACCCTATTTACTGAAAATTTAATTTTTGTGATTGATTTTTGTTTCAGTGGAGTTAGGCTGATGTGGAGTTAATTCTGGAAGATTTGGGCTGAAATATGTATCTCGGATTATTACCGTATTTATGAGATTTTATCTCTTAATCTTGGTTTTTAATTTTTGGTCGTTAGGAAAGTTACCGTTAGTAACTTGGAGAGATAAGGGATCAGGATAATTATGAGTTTGTTAGAGGGAAATTATTACCGTTTGTGATAGGGGTTATATATATGTGTTTTCGTAATTATCGGGCATTTTCATCTTCTCAATTTTCTTTATTCCCGATCAAGTTTTCTGCAAACCCTGCATCCTTCTTACTCTCAAATTTTTATTTCCAATGGCAGGCTTTGATCCACAGGATATTCGAAGTGAGATGGGTCATGTAAATCCCGATGTTGCCTCCAGTATTGCAACACCAGAAAACCCATCCATGGTGTCTTCTCTGCCGATTGTTCCAGTACCCATTGAACATGTTCCTCTTGCTGTTCTTATGCCCGGCGAACCAGGGAATTCGATTGATTTGGAGAATCCTCCTGATTTCTCTGTTTTGAACCGGGTTCATCCTCCTCCAACGATGGCTCGCCGATCGAAGAGGCAAGCTGGGTATAACCCTGATTTTACCCCGTCCAATAGATTTTACAAGGGTCCTCGTATCTCCATGGCCGAAGAAGATCGCAGCTCCGGCGATGATTCTGATGATGCCAACTATGAGTTCGTTGCTCGTAAGAAACCCTCCCGCTCCACTGTTGCCTCTGCCTCCACTCTTATTGTTGAATCTGCTTTTGAGAGCGATGATTCAAGAACCTCTGGTAATGTTCCTCCTAAGGATGCTCCTGAAGAAGTTGTACCTCCAGAAATTATTTTTTCTGATGAAGATGCCACTCTGGCACAAATTTTGGAGAGCCTTAAGCAAGGAAAGGCTACCCCCTCTGCCTCCACAGGTCATCAATCTGATGATGAACCTGATGCTGAGATGATGGAAGAGTTTGCTGCGGGCGAAGCACATCAAGACATTGCTTCTTCCTCCTCTTCCTCTTCTGCCGATTCTGACGCTGACTCTTCTAATAAGAGTGCAGATATAGGTGATGAAGAAGACTCTGAAGATATTTACAGCATGAATGCTGATGAAGAACCTCTGGACCAAGAGGATGTCTCTACTGCTGATGCCAGTGTTGTTGTTGGTGTTGTCAACACCACGGACAACACTGTTGATGAGGACTATGACCTTGATGCTGCTCATTCCCTCATGTTTTATTCTGGCGATGTAGCTGCTGTTTGGCCTCTATTCACTCATAGAGGACTACTGGATGAGAGGAACATAGATGTACGCTCCTATGATAGGTACAATCTGGTTGATTTTCTGAAGCTTAGGCAACTTTATTCTACTATTGTTGATGTGATACCCTACTGTAATAGGGTGATTCTGGAATTCTACGCCAACCTGACCTCAAGCATTGAAGATCCAGAGTCTGCAAAGTATGGCTTGGTGTATCTTCGGGGTAGGCCGTTTGAGTTTACTCCAGTTGTCATCAACTCTCTATACTCAACCCCCGATGTTGATGAAGGACCCCATCCAGATGTTAATGAAGTTATTTCTGTCCTTACTGGTGGCTTGGTCAAAATGTTTTCTGACCATTTTTCTGCAGCCAAGTTAACTTCTTTTTATTCTGTCCTTCACAAGATTGCTGTGAGGAATTGGACTCCTTCAACAAACTCTACAGTCATCACAAGGCCACAAGAATTCATTCTCTATGCCATTGGGACTGGGAGTCCTTTCAATTTTGGAAAGATGGTATTCAAGACTGTGCTCCAGTTTACTGATGGTGGTCTCAAGTCTACTAAGTTGCCATTCCCATCTTTGATCTATGACATTTTAGAGTCTCAAGCATTCATCCGAAATATCATAGAAGATCTCTCTGATCAACCTGAGATTTTGAAGTTAGCAGCTGGACTTCTAAAGGGAAATCGAGTTCTGGATTTGCCCTGGACTACCACTCCTACTCCTGCTGCTGAAGTTGACGATGTTGCACCCGGTGTTGCCAACACGGGTGACAACACTGAAGAAACAGTGCTTATGTCTACCCCTCTTGAATTTACCACTGCCACTATTCAGCTGCTGATGACTCGTGCTGAGGAGAAGATTGCTCAAGCACAGGAAGATATTGCCTTCTACAGTATGGTCTTGGCTGATTTTCGGAGAAAACTTGGCATTTCTGGCCAAACAGGGGGAGATAGTGCACAAGATGAAGCTGCTGGTCCATCTGGAACTAAAGATGATGAGGATGAAGCTACTGCTCAAGAGGGATCCGATAGTGATCATTTTTAGATTTTGATTCTTCTCTCATCTTTGCTTATTTGTTTCGTTTTAATTTTAATATAACTGTTTTTGCTTGATCTAGTTATGTGCTTCAAGTTCTCTTAAATGCTTTAAACTAGACTAACAACTTCTACCCCATTTATGCTCTATATTTGAATTATAGAATCCCACATGTTATTGTCCATGTTATCCACCGTGTTACAACACAAGGGACAACACTTCAGGGGGAGACTTAAAATTCGGGGGAGAAGAATTTTTAAACTCAGGGGGAGTTTATGTTTATGGTTACTTGTGCAATGTTTTGTTCAGAAAGCAAAAAGGGGGATATTGAAAAGAATTTTATTCCTTGATATTTTGGCCCTTAATATATTGAATATTATAAGATTTTGCTTTCTAGACAAGTTACAATATTTGGTAAATATCTTGTGTATATCTCGAATATGTTAAGATATATATTTGCCATGCTAAAATCTTGTCTTGATAAGGTAGTTATTAGATATAATATTATTTGATATTATCAAGATTTGATTTGCAAGATTTGATAGAGTTTTATTCCTACTAAAACATGTTTTCTTATTCATGTAGGACTCTATCTAAGGAAACCTTCAAAGACTTGGATGCTTATCTATAAAAGGGGTTTTCACGCACAAGATTAAAAAAAAGGCTTCAGACGTACAATCCGCTGCGTAAATATTGAAGAATTCCATCGGTGAATTTGAAGAATTCTGAAGCAAGATTTGCAACTATCGTTGTTGCTTGTCCCCATGTTACTGTCTCTTCAAATTTAGGCTACGGGAGTTGCATCTGTTATATTTACTCTGATTTGTTTAGGATGCAAGTTTGATTTCTCAACCTGTTGAGAAATTTAGGATTTACTGACTTTTCGTAAAATCACTAGGATTATCTTTGTAAGACTAATCTTACGTTTACTAGTGATATTTAGCCCTAAGGCACCCGCACGAGTTTTTATACTCGTGCAAAATTATTTACTTGTGTTTTATTTACGCTTTAAATTTCCGGTGCATTGTGTTGTCTGTAGCATTATAACACGAAGTACAACACTGCCTATTTTACATAACAAACCACGTACACCGTTTATTTCAGTTTATTTTGTGTTGTTTCGTGCATTTTGTCTACACATCATTTCCCTTGGGTTATTTACAAGAATAGTAGGAAACTCAGAAGTTGTGTTGAAGAATAAACGAGAAGGCACCACATGAAGAAATAATGAAGATGCGTCTATGCGAACAGAGTATGAAAGGATAGTAAATTGTGCAGCTGCACATGTAAGTCGAGCTTCTGCGCATAACTTTGCGTGTCTGCGTGTGCGTGAAGGAACGGATTGCGTATCTGTGCCAAATGAGAGGAGCAGTTGCGCGTACGAGGTGGAAAGAAGTTGATCATCTGCGCCAACTTAGGAGATGAAAAAAGCGCTTATGCGCACGATTTAAGGCGCAGCTGGCTCGAGCGGCAACTTCTTGCCCCTCGAGCGAGCCTTTGTGGAATATTTGGATGTTTATTTGAGATTTTTCAGATTTTTATCAAGATTATTGATTGCTGGAATTATATTAGGCTTGTGAATGATCTGATCAATTATTTACTTGCTTGTTAATTAATTTTGATTCGACCGATTATGAATTGATTTTGATCACTCCGACAATTGACATATGGTTAAACCGACTACAAATAGTATTCGGTTTCAGCATGCGGCTTTATGTGAAAACTGAATTCTCATAGTTCCTAATGCATTTGAGTTTGATTAGAATTATTAAAATTAATCCGTCATAACTTGAATAGGTTTAACAAATTCTAGACCTAGACTGTTAAACAGATTAGGAGGATTCGCCGTGATTTAGATTAAAATTGGATCTTAAATTTTGACACGTGTTTGCATAATTTGTTCGGTACATGCGTGCGCCTTGATCGAGTCTTTCTTAATTGAATTCATTACCCAAGTCCTTTGCTGCATTTTTATTTGTTTAGTTATTAATTTATTTTCGAATTTTTAGTTTAATTAAATAAATCAAATCACTCTTTTATTGCTTAGTCTAGATTAAGTTTTAAATAATTATATTTTGGTAATCATACAAATCAGTCCTTGTGGGTTCGACACTTGGACTCTCTGTCCACTTTCTATAACTTGACCTGGTACGCTTGCCAATAATTTATTAAATACCGATTTAAGCGATCAATAGGATCCGCGAGCTACCCATTTCACTCGCACCATTTCTTTTCCTCTCTCATTCTAGCTCGGTTTTAGGGCTTTCTAGACGTCCTATTAGAGGTCTGGGAGTGGCGGAGCACTGCGGGGATAATAGCGGAGCAATGCCTAAGTTTTGAGACAGTCGCCATCAGCGGATTGATGACAAACACAAATATATCATTGGATCCCTATGACTATGTAATAGCTTAATTAAGGATTTTAAAATATTATAAGTGATACGATGATTATTGCTTAAATGGCTCAAACTTGCAGCCCGTTTGAATAGGCCCGTTTAGCCCCGCCTACAAACGAACCAATAACACCTCAACTCAACCCGCACGGGTTGGTCGACGGCCGATCCGTTTTGACGGCTGTAGTTTTTGCTCCTCATATTTGATTGTGATGATTAGGTTTTCCGCATCATCACCATTGCTTGCTATTTTGAGTTTTGACCACCCTCCCCAAGGTATACACTCCAAATCTTCACAATTCTAAAAGTTCCCTTTCCACCGCGAAGGCTCTTCTGTTTTCCTTGTAGGGAACCGTACAAAATTTCGAATTCCCGACATATACATAAACACAAGCTATATACATCTGCCCCGCCAAATATCGTTTCATCTCCCTTTGAAGAAAATCGACACCCATATGTCCAGCGATATCATCTGCCGCTATTTCAAGAAAGGCGCTGAAATCGAGATCAGCAGCAACGACGTCGGATTTCGTGGCTCTTGGTACGCGGGCACTGTTTTGAAGCCGCCGGAAAATGACAAGGGCAAGAAAGTGCTGGTGGAGTACAAGACTTTGATGAAGAGCGAATCCAGCGCGAAACGGCTGAGGGAGGAGGTGGAGCTGGTGCAGCTCAGGCCGGCGCCGCCGCCGGAGAAACGCCTTAAATACAAGTTCAGCGAAGAGGTGGATGCATGGTATAACGAAGGGTGGTGGGAGGGGATTGTCACGGAATTGTCGGGGGATGACAAATATGCGGTTTTTTTCCGGAGCACCAAGGAACAGTTGCATTTCAGGGCACGCGAGATGAGGCTGCACCGCGAGTGGGTGTACGGGAAGTGGGTTCCGCCTCTGGAACAAGCCGGTGATGATCAGCCACCGCGGTGTAATCGGGTACGTTTGCTTTTAAATTTGCAGTCTTCAGATTTTGTTTGCTTATTATGATTTGATCCGAATGGGGTACTGATAGAGTGAGTGCTGAACTCCAGAAATTTTAAAGTGTAAAAGGTTGGGTGGAAGGATTGGGGATCGGAAAACGGACAAAAGGGGAAGGAATGGAGTTGAAACTGAGAGGAGAGGAGGAACTTGGGAAAAGAGAAGTGATTTGATATTCATTCCCCGAAATGCTGCGATTATATAGGTGTAAAATGTAGCCTTACAACAAACTAGTGGTCATGCAAAATATTACCTGATTTCTGTAATATGCCAAGAACTGATCTTACTATCAATATATTACAATTTTCGGTTTTAAGGCAACCTGATATGCATGGATTCCACCCCCTTTGATACCACTTTACCCGCAAGGTTGAACGTGGAATAGGGACAATGGAATGTGCCAGAACACTCCCAATCAGTCGTTTATCACGGACGTTCTGGCCATTGTACCCATATTTGTTTCACTTGGCTAACACTGTTCGAGAAAGTGCAACCGTGGTTCCAACTGGTTGTTTGACTGGATGCAAACAACTACCAAAAATCCTCACCAGCCAATATATCACTATTGGAGCTTCTTTCCAGCGAGGTCGCATTTGGAATTTTTCACCTTTTGAACATCTTTCACTTGTATATTTTTAACTTTTGAGATTTTATGATGGGCATTTTTGTGTCTAGAATGTGATTGGGGCTTTCAATTTAAGCTGAAGAGAGAACAACTGTAATTGAAGGAAATGAATTTGGGTTCGAGTATGTATCTGTTATAATTGAGGATAATAAAATGTGATATAAACAGAAATAAGTCAACGGAGAATTATTAAGTACTATTCATCCTCAGTTTGAATACTTGTAAGGCACTTTAACTTCCGTAAACTAAAGATAAAACAATCATATACATTATCCTAGACAATTTTACACTCACTTTCTTATTCTGGTCTCAGTGACTTCTCCCCTGGAAAGGTCTCTTATTAGGCACTGAATGCTCCTTTTGCCGGAACATCTTCTCCATCAGTTGGACTTGTTTCTGAGTAAAACCCGTTTTGTCCATCTTGCATGAACCCTGTTGCATGAATCTGTTAGGCCCAACACTGTCTCTAGCAAGTCGAGGGATCTTTCTGCTATCAAAAGTGACAAATTTATTAACTTGACCAGCATATATCTTGTGAAGGCAACATCCAGCACCTTGCAATTTGCAGTGTCCAGTAGAATCTTGAATGGGAGTTACGATCAAAGATTCAAATGTATTTTTTCATATTGCTTTTTACTAGTAGAATCTTGTGCTGAAATTTTCTACACGTCAGAAGCCAAACTTGCTGGATGGCAACCTATATTATTGAGTGAGTCAATGTTTGTGCATTGTATATTGGTATTGCAAGGAATGTAAGTAAAGCCATCTATTGAGGGCTTCTACGCAAGAATGCCTTTTCCTCCAACTTACTAACTTACTATTATTAGTCCAATACTAATAAAAAAAAATATCCGCATAGATGGTTGATTAGTCCATTTTCAGAATTATCGTTTCAAGGTGCCTCCGAGTATATGTTTTTCCTTTTTTTTCCATTTCAGTACAGGATTTCTTTGTGTCCCACTTGTTCTTGCATTTCATAAAGTATAAACAAACTAACATAAAAATAACGAAGCAATATAAGTTCAAAGTAGAGATATGGCTGCAAATATGCACGAGTTAAGAGAGCAGGAGTTTTTGGGGAATAACTTGGTCATACATCTTTTTTTAAAAATAAGCCCTCCCCAAGTGCATTTCATTGAATTCAAATAGATTTGGGAATGTAAATTTTTGTTTTTAAGAAGTTTGACTAATGTTATTTTTTAACTACCATGTTAAGAGCTCGTTATGTATGGAATATTATTTAGTGTTATGCCCATATTTTCATCTTCTTCTTTCACTAGTAAAATTTTCGGAGATTGCTTAAGTGGTGAGTTTTAGGTAGTGTTTGGGAGAGCTTTTTGGAAGCAATTTTAAGTTTTTCCTTAACAAAATTTTGAAATTTTGTTAAGGAAAAACTTAAAATTGCTTCCAAGAAGCTCTCCCAAACACTACCTTAAAGCGTTATAGCTTTTGACA
This sequence comes from Henckelia pumila, assembly GCF_033568475.1. Taxonomy (NCBI): domain Eukaryota; kingdom Viridiplantae; phylum Streptophyta; class Magnoliopsida; order Lamiales; family Gesneriaceae; genus Henckelia; species Henckelia pumila. The sequence goes on from NC_133123.1 coordinate 49,772,369, forward strand.
CTTGACATTCGATGCAATCAGAAACTGTTTGCTTTACCCGTTTCTTTTTAATCATGATAAAGAGAATTTATTTTAGGACTTCATCCTCTTTGTTACTCTCAAAATCAATTATTGTTTAGCTTTCTTTCTTTTGAGAAAGACCTGGTACTTAAGTTTATGTCTCGACCTTTAGATGCAGAATGATTCTTTGCCAGCTGAAAATTTCGAACGAAATTTCAGCCCCGGAACACTTGTTGAAGTCCATAGCTATGATGAAGGTTTTGAAGGTGCTTGGTTTTCTGCAACAGTGGTAAAAAACATGAATAATGAAAAGTATTTGATTGAGTATCAAACCATATATGATGACAAGGATGATACAAAGCTCCTAAGAGAAGAGGTGGATAGTCGGCAGTTAAGGCCATACCCACCCGATATCGGAATAGTTGACCGTTTTGAAGTTCGTGAACAAGTTGATGCTCTGTATGATGGTGTTTGGTGGGTAGGTGTGGTTTCCAAAGTTCGAAAAAATGATAAGTATTCTGTATTCTTTAAGGCTGCTGATGAGATACTAACTTTCGAGCACTCTGATCTGCGGATGCATCAGGAATGGATCAATCGCAAATGGTTAATTGCTCCTAAGGTACAACTTTTCTATCAAATATGTTGATATTTTTCAAGTCAGACCACACCTATCCCTGTGTCATCTGTATTGGATGAAATTATTTCACAGCAGTTGAATCTAGACCTATTCTGTTCTCTGCACCGCATAGTTTGTGACCGTCGTCCTTCTATGTGGACCGTGTGGACATTGAATAACTGCGGCTAATCTTGAATTCTAGTTAAGACCCGGGGGACCCTATCTTTTAGCCCGAATTCATATATTTTCGTCCTAACATGTCTGCATTTTCAATATTTATCCATGTACATAGCATTCTTTGTTTCTTTGTTACTTAACTTTTTGCTGATGGTACAATAATTGGTTTTCTTGTAGGTTCCAGAGTTGTAGCCATGCTTTCTCACCTGTTGAAATACAAAGGACACTTGGATGAAATGGAGTAGCTCTACGTGTTTAGAATCATAACAGTATTATTCCGGGGTTGGAATATTTGGCTTGAAGCTTCAAAACAAGGTTACTCTAACCATTTTGATTCTACTTGATGTCTTGAATCAATTTGAAATATTATTAGGCTCCGTTTGGTTGGATTTTTATTAATCAATGTATAGTTTATCTTATCTAATTTTACGTTTTTCTCGCCATATTATTTATCCTTATTTATTTTACATCAATCAAATCATTAATTATTTATCTTACATCAATCAAATCATCGAATTTAAATTACTAAATTACCCTTTTATAAATAATATTATTCATATTTTATTTATTATTAAAAGGATAAAATGATAATTTTATATTTTTATATAAAATTCAATCCATTAAATCAAATAAACTATAATCTATCAATCAAATCAATTACTATATTTACTATCATTTTTTATTTATTTTTTATTACATTACATTAATTATCTATATATTATTTATCCTATCATCCAAATCAAATTGAGCCTTAGTGTATAACCTAGCACCTAAAAGGAAAAAAAAAAGTGTAGTTTTAAGAAATCGTGTAAGAGAATATTTGCAAGAAATCATGCATTTAGATGAATGATTAAATTCATAGATTGTGGAGTCTGAAAAACTCAGAAGAGGAAAGTTTTTTTAAAATAAAAGTGAAAAATTGAAAATTCAAGGAGAAATTTGTTTATTTTTAAATAAAATTTTATAGATCAAAACTTTGGTATACAAAATCAGTGTTCTAAAAATTGGCCTAATCAACGCGTAGGCACACCGGACTTGTCTATCGAAATGAAAAAGTACTAGTCGGTCAGCCTAGGCGGCCCTAAGTGCCCCTAGGCGGTGACTAATCGGTCCAAGTGGCCCTGAGCTCTCGGGAAGGCTTTTAGTTTTAAAAGCCCAATTATAAAAAAAACCCAAAGGTATAATTTTTTTTAACTTTTTAACTTATTTATTTATTTATTTTTAGGCCTTAAATTAAGGTCGAAGAAGTAAAAACCTATTTGTTGGTTTTTCTAACACCAAACTTCATCTTTCATCTTTCAATTTTCAATTTTCAATTTTCTATTGTCGTAACTTTCGAACCGAGGGGGAGAAATCGATTTTTATAGACATATGAGGTGTGTGTATTTGTTATACGCATAATAAAATTAATAATGTTATCAATGCTTCAATCTCTAATTGATCCGAGGAATTCGCCTAGGCGGCACTTAGTCCCCGTCTAGGCGTGGTCTACCGTCCGACTAGCTTTTAGAGAATTTTAAAACTTTGTACAAAATGCACTGGGTGTACCCAAACAATATTAGTATATGCTACAAGTTACTATCCAACTATGTCATCATGGTAAATATCATTGGAAATAAAAGTGTTCAAACTTCGGATAAAAACGAAAACTCCGTAAATCCAAAACGAAAAAACCTAACACCAAACTGTAACGGATTTTGAAATTCAGATATAAATGTTAAAATCGAAATTTATTTGGTTCGATTTTGAATTATAAATGTCAAAATCGAATCAACCGGAAAATCAAAATTTCATTAAATTAATAACTTTATTTACATTTACATTTACATTATATATTTTATGAAATGATATTTAGTGAATCAAACATCATTTATAATAATAATTTTTAGTTGATTATTGTTTATTTTAGTCATTTAAACTTTGAATTTAATGGTTTTACAAATAAATCATGTAAAAAATAACATATTATATTTTAACATATATTTATATTATTAATAAAAATAATATTATCAAAATCGAATTAACCGACCGAAATAACCGAATCCTTTGACAGAAAATCGAACCGAACCGGAGAAAAACGATTCGGATATCAGATTATATATTTTTAAAACTGAAAATCGAAAAAAACAAAATAAAAATGCAAAAACCAAATTTTAATATCATAATCATTTTTTTAAGAATCAGAATCAACATGAGACCAAATTTGAATAAAGTGTTTTGACTAAACTTATTTATATAAGTTTTTGTTTATATATGTAGACACAGGTGTGTGCGAAAATAGTCTTAGAATTTGATAAACTTACATTAAAAGAACAAAGCTATTTTATATTTACAATTCAGGAAATTGGGTATTTTCTAATAATATATTTAATTTTTTTCAAGTAAATTTGATGTTGAAAAATCTTGGGTTAAGAATTTATCAAAATGTGCGGTGGACATAATGGAGATTTAATAACATATGTAAGGATATTTTGGAGAAGTAAAATGTTAAATTTTTTTAAAAACACAATTAAAAAAAACACAAAAACTCAAATGAGACTGTCTTGCAAATTAATTTAATGAGACATATCATCATCATCATCGATAACTTTTTTCTTTTAATCTCGGTCAACCCATTTTTTTTATATAAAAAAAATGACCTCAATTTGAGGTCATTTTTTTATGTACGTCATTTTTTTTTTTAAAAAAGGTTGACCAAGTCTATTTTGTAAATTTTTCCCAAGAAAATCTCTGTATGCTGTTCCATTGAAGTACTGAAAGGATCGTTTTTGGCACACACTACCTAAGATAACTTGTGGCATTAGAAGTGTAACTTTGTAAAGGTGAGTCATGCATGAATCAAGTGAACTCCCAAATACGAACCATGCATGACTTTGGTTTTATTGTACAAAAATAAACGTTATACATGATTGAAGCCTCACGTACACCACACAAACATACAATATTATATTTGGGCAGTTGCATTAACTCCCAAACACCAAGTTATTACAGATGGAGCGACAGTTTTATTATAAGCTGCTGCCTTCAAGTCCATGCATGAGTGGTTCACTGTTTAGTTTCAAGAATATCAAAAGCAGCAAATAAGCAATAGGGGGCAGATATCTTTACACCCTAACTGCTTGAGAGGAATTCTTTCGAAGAAATTGTATGGCGACGCCATTTTGCTCTCCCCGTCAGCGGTACTGCCATGATTAACTGAAATTATACCATCTGGATTTGTGGTAGTAGTGATCTTTAAATCCCTAGCAGCTGCCACCTCTGAGACAACACAGAACATTAGCATTAACCACAACGTAATTAGGCGAAGAAGAATCTTGTCTGAAGACATTTTTGGATGTTTCGCGAAAGAACTTGATAAATGAATTAAGGGTTTGTTTGTGTCCTTTTTATAGCAGGAATGAACAAGAGGAAAGCGAACTTGGATTTTTGCCGAAAATCTCGAGATTTGCCAGATTTGCTTTGCACGGCTCTCTATGTATGAATGGTGCCTCATTTTCCTTTTCCTCATGTACTTCGCATGACACAATATATATATAATATACATATTCTGCTTTAGGAGCTGCACACGGCTCCTTCTCTTTATCAATATGATCAATGGCGGAGCTAGAATTTCAGCTTCATCTGGGTTAGAATTTTTTAGCGAAAAATCCAAAAATCATGGAAGCTGAAAACACCGATTTTTGTAGAAAAAATAGTAAAATTTTTTGTTAAAAAAACCAGAAAAAATCACATCAAAATTAGTTATAAAAAGATTAAATATTTCTCAGCGTATATACAAATTTCATAATTTTTTGGTCGATATATACTTTATAAAATTGGGAGCATTATAATGTCAGAGAACTTTATAAGATAGAGAGTGAAGAATATGACACTAACACAATAGTAGATTTGAAGAAAAACCCATTTTTTTTGTTTTTTTTTGGACTAGTTGAAAACTAAAAGGGGGGCTACTTGTTTTTTTTAATTGGGCTACCCAAACTAATGTAACATTAGCCCTAAAATAACACTTAAAATTCATTTTTTAAATTTTTGGGCCATATAATTTTTTTTTAAAAAATTTGGCAGCCCGGGTGGCTCAAAGCTTGCCTCCGCCCTTGAATATGATTTTTCTTCTTAGCTTTTGCTAGATCCTTACCCAAGAATAACCACACGGTCCCCGTGTGCTTTTCGATTGTAGATGTAAATATGTGGTGTTCGGACTGTTTTGAAGATAAAAAAAATCAGAAACAATTGGAATTGTCGAGGCTCGTGTTAAACACTATATTCTTAAGAAGTTTTTGCCCCGCTCTTAGTGCTGACATAATTTGGCAAACTTCTTCTAAGATACAACAACAAACTTGTGATAATAGCACAATAAATCACAAGTACAATAACCAGAAATGATATAAACTCTCTTATTAGAAAAAGTAGAAGAATATGAATGCAGATAGTTTTGCAGATAAAACTGAATGAAGTTAATGAACTTTAATATGATATTTAAAGTTGTTTTCATGCAGGGACATGTTGTTTCACCATGTGATACAACTTTTGATCCAAAAAACTGATCATAATCACCAAAGGTATGAATTAACATCACAAAACTCGAAAAAGAAAGCACTTTTTCGTGAAAAGTGTTACAGGCGCCTAGGTGCCACTTTCCGGGCGTCTAGGCGCCTAGCTCCCCCGTGCCTGGGATTTTGCCCAGGCAGGGGCGCAACACTTTGGATCCCCTACGCCTATATTTTCCACTTTTTTTTTGGTTTTTTCTTTTTCCTTTCTTTTCCTTTTTCCGAGCTTCTCATTGCTTAATTTCAATTCATTAAGCACAAATAAAATTTCCAACAATCCCCCACATGAATGAAATTAATGCATGAATGCACATGATGTCAAAGAGATTTCACACAAAAATTCAGTGCATCAGGAGAGGTAGCTTGTGGCTTTGAACCTTCCGTAGTAGAATACTATCGGGTTTACTAGGCCACGAAGTGTACATGATGTCTTGAAATTCATGGCGGTTTGTGTAAACCCAGACAATAGTACCTACACAATGACTTTTCTTCATTTCTATTGGTTTTCTAGTTGTGTCCATTTTGGCCATGTAACACATCTTGGCTTCATAAGTGTTTCACCGAGATGGCCCGTTCTCACACTTACATAGGTGGTCTCTTTATAAGAGTATCCTACCATACTCCGCCGTTTTTAGGCAATGAAACATTAAAAGTTCAAACTTAACCTCACTACATATGTAGGCAACAACACTCTTTGTCCAAGGAATGAGATAGCGAAAATTTTGAGTGTTAACTCAAGTTCGCAAAGTTTAGTTGTCTCATTGAACCAAGATTTTGGGATCTCTATCAACAAGGCTGGGTTACCACTATGAGAGCTTTATTTTGTAGACTTTAAGCCCATTACTCTTGACAATGTAGTAACCCGTACCCAGTAGGGTGATTAGGAAATTAATCATAATGAATTAATTTGGGTTTTAACCATGATTATAATCTTTCTAAGTTCGGATGGTCCAAAGTAGGGTATCGGAGGATCGGAAGCTTCGGTGGAGATCGAACGGTCCGATCGGAGTTCGGAGGCTCCGAACTCTGGCAGCCAGCTGTGCATGTTATGTCAGCAGTGACATCAGCTGGGTGACGTAAGGGATGACATCACTGATAGAAGATCGGACGATCCAAAGACCCGATCAAAGGCTCCGATCTGCTGGCAGGACACGTGATATGAATTCTTAATGTATGGAAGGCAAACACGACTATATTAAAATCGTACCCTCAATCCAATAACAAAAAAACTCAAGAAATTGCCCAATCTTGAAAACAAGTAAAGGTTTTGGATTATTCACCTCTAGTTTACTTGAAACTAGCAACAAACAATCACGAAGAGAAAATAATTGATCACAAAGGGACCTTCAAAAAACCTGTTTCTGACAACCCACGAAGATAATCAATCGAAAAACGCCACAAAGTTGAAAACATTGGTAAGTTTTATTTTTGAGCAAGCAAAAAGCATAAAAATTCTAGAGAGAATTTTAATTGATCAATATCAAAAATCTGAATTCTATATAATAATGAATGTTTTTGTTGTATTTATAATACAACTACAAATAATAAAAGATATCGCGAAATAATTAAAAATATATCTGAAGATATGATAATATCTTCCTAAAAGTTTCCTAGTAGGAATAAAAGACTCAAAATAAGAAAATAATGCCAAAAATATCAAAAAGTCTCGCACACACACAAACATGCCGAACTGTGTGTAAAACTCCGAGGCGCGGGCGCACAAGATGGACACGCGGGCGCGCATGGCTCTTTAAACTGAAGCGCGGGCGCGCGTTGGAAGTGGCGCGGGCGCGCATGACGTTCTGCCCCAAAGTCTTCAAGTTCGCAAGGACGCGCGGGCACGCGTGGAACAAGGCGCGGGCGCGCGTGGAACAAGGCGCGGCCGCGCATGCGTCTCGGGCTATGTCACCTATTTTTGTGTTCTCTTTGACATTTTCTCCACTTTCTTGACTTCTTTTGACTTCAATAATATTGTAACATCCTTCAAAGTGATCTTCAAGCATTCCAATGCCTTCTTGACAATTCATCATCAGCGATTGAAGCGCATCTTTGAATCTCTTAGCTCGACTTCTCATAATTGGTCCTCTAGGCATCTCCAACAGATCCTTAGCCACGTGATCAACATGCGAGCTATCTATGATTGCATCATCCTACCCTTCTTGAAAAAGATTTTTCCTCAAATCTTGATCATCACCTACATCAAACGGAGACAAATCAGAAACATTGAAGGTAGCAGTGACGTTATACTCACCTGGCAAGTCTAATTTGTAGGTATTGTCATTGATCCGCTCCAAGACTTGAAAAGGTCCATCGCCTCTAGGTAACAACTTAGAATGTCGCTTCTTCGGAAAACGCTCCTTCCTCAAGTGCAACCAAACCCAATCACCGGGTTCAAACATGATCTTCTTTTTACCTTTGTTTGCTTGCTTTGTGTACTGCAAATTCTTTTTCTCAATGTTCGCTTTCACTTTCTCATGCAAATTTCGCACAAACTCGACCTTTTTATTTCCATCCATATTAACACTTTCACTCATAGGCAAAGACATCAAATCCAACGGGGTTAAAGGATTAAAACCATACACAATTTCAAATGGTGAAAAATTTGTAGTAGAATGCACACTACGATTATATGCAAACTCAACAAATGGCAAACATTCATCCAAACTCTTAAAATTCTATTTAATTATAGTACGCAACAAAGTTCCTAATGTCCTATTAACAACCTCAGTTTGTCCATCCGTTTGAGGATGATATGTAGTCAAAAACAGTAATTTAGTACCAAGCTTGCACCATAATGTTTTCCAAAAGTAGCTCAAGAAACGAGTATCTCTATTAGAAAAAATACTCCTAGGCATGCCATGCAATCTAACAATTTCATTAAAGAACAAATCCGCAAAATGAGATGCATCATCAGATTTATGACACGCAAGAAAATCTATCAGCCACCAAAAACACAAAATCCCTCCCCTTCTTAGACCTTGGTAGTCCTAAAACAAAATCCATCGAAATATCTACCCACGGTTCATTAGGAACAGGAAGTGGAGTATACAATCTATGTGGTTGTGTCTTAGACTTAGCTTTCCTACAAGTCACACACCTCTCACAAATATTCTCAACATCATGATTCATATGTGGCCAATAAAAATGTTCATGTAAAGTATCATAAGTTTTTGCTACACCAAAATGTCCCATTAAACCACCTCCATGTGATTCCCTAACAAGTAACTCACGAATGGACGATTTAGACACACACAACTTATCTTCCTTAAAAAAATATCCATCATGCATGAAAAATTTATCCTTTGGACCATGCAAACATGACGCATAAATCTCTCTAAAATCAAGATCATTGGCATACAACTCCTTCATATACTCAAATCCCAAAAACTTAGAATCTAGAGTAGATAGAAACACATACCTTCGTGATAGAGCGTCTCCTACCACGTTTTCCTTCCATTGCTTGTACTTGATAATGTAAGGAAAAGTCTCTACAAACGCCACCCACTTGGCATGTCTCTTGTTCAACTTTTGTTGTCCTTTGAGATGTTTCAAAGACTCATGATCCGTATGAATCACAAATTCTTTTGGCCTCAAATAATGCTGCCATGTCTCAAGCACACGAACCAAGGCATAGAACTCCTTGTCGTATGTAGGATAATTCAACGTTGCTCCACTTAGCTTCTCACTAAAGTATGCAATTGGTCGTACACCTTGCATCAAGACACCGCCAATTCCTACACCTGATGCATCACATTCAATTTCAAATGTATTAGAAAAATCAGGCAATACAAGTAAAGGAGCATTAATTAATTTTTGCTTAATAATATCAAAAGACTTCTCTTGCTCCTCGCCCCAATGGAATGGAACGTTATTCTTGATCACCACAGTCATAGGAGCCGCCAAAGTGCTGAAATCTTTTACAAATCTCCTATAGAAACTTGCAAGACCATGAAAACTCTGAACTTGACCAATGGAAGTAGGCGTTGGCCAATCTTGAATTGCACTTACCTTGTCCTCATCAACTTTGACACCTTGAGCACTCACAAAAAAACCAAAAAACACAAGTTCTTTTGTACAAAACACACATTTTTTTAAATTAGCATACAAATGTTCAGCTTTTAGTGTGATTAGCACAATTCTCAAGTGTTCAACATGGTCATTCAAATTCTTGCTATACACCAAGATATCATCAAAATATACCACAACAAATTTTCCAATATAAGCACGCAAAACATGATTCATCAACCTCATAAAAGTACTAGGTGCATCAGTTAACCCAAATGGCATAACCAACCACTCATACAACCCATACTTAGTTTTCAAAGTCGTTTTCCATTAATCGCCTTCTCTCATCCGAATTTGATGATAGCCACTTTTAAGATCAATTTTACTAAAGATACTAGAACCATGCAATTCATCCAACATATCATCTAGTCTAGGAATATGATGCCTATACTTATTGGTAATATTTTTAATGGCTCTACAATCCACACACATTCTTCATGAACCATCTTTCTTAGAAACCAACAAAACAGGTACAACACAAGGAGACATAGACTCACGCACAAATCCCTTGTCAAGAAGTTCACTTACCTGCCGTTGTAGCTTTTTTGTTTCCTCCGGGTTTCTCCTATAAGCTAGACGATTCGGCAATGCACTTCCGGGCACAAGATCAATTTGATGCTCAATCCCCTCAAAGGTGGTAATCCTTGAGGTAAATCCTCTGGAAATAATTCTTCAAATTCCTGCAAGAGAGAAACAACATTGCTCGGAAGATTTCTGGCTATATCACTTGTGTTAAGGAGAATCTCCTCATAGAAAATCAACACAAGTGGAGTATGCACATGTAAAATCTTTCGCAACTCACTCTTTTGGGCCATGTATATTTTTTTATCGGCCTCTTTCCTCTCAATTTTTTTTCATCTTTTTTTCTTTCATTCTTTTTTTCTAAGGCCACCTCACTTTTTTGTTCATTCTTTTTTTTCGGCCTCTTCTCTCTTTTTCTTTTTCAAATAATCCTCCAATACTTGCTTTGGAGTCATAGGCAACAATACAACAGATTCTTTTTTCATAGTAAAAGAATAACAATTTTTAAAACCGTCATGTATTACGTTCCTATAAAATTGCCACGGTCTTCCCAACAAAATATGACAGGCTTGCATAGGAACAACATCACACAACACTTTATCCTCATATTTACCAATTGAGAAAGGCACCACAACTCGCCTAGTCACTCTCACTTCAGAACTATCATTAAACCACTACAATTTATATGGTTGAGGATGCTTTAAAGTAGACAAACTCAATTTTTCAACAAGCTCACTACTCGCCACAGTAGTACAACTACCCCCATCAATGATGACACTACACACTTTGTTTTTCACAAAGCATCTAGTATGAAACAAATTTTCTCTTTGATTTTCTTCCTCCTCCTTTTGTTGCACATTCAACACTCTCCTAGTCACCAAAAAATCTCCAACCACTGCATCATATCCCTCATCATCGGGATCCTCCAACGCAGACATATCACCATAATCCTCCTCCTCACTCTCCGAATCAAACTCACCACAAGCATTCATAATCATAATTTTTTTATTCGGACACTGACTAGCAATATGACCAACACCTTGACATCTAAAGCATTTGATATCTCTAGAACGATTAATAGGAGTTTCAGATTTACCTTGCAATCCTTGCTTTGGTGTTTCTTGCTTGGTGTCGAATTTTGGCTTGGGCACCGGCTTGACATCCTCTCGTTTACCAATGTTTGGACGCCAAGGAGTAGAAGAACCTCCAACAGTAGAATTTCGACCCATGCCCCTTCTTTTGAGTTGTTGTTCCACTTTCATGGCAATTTGCACCATCTCCTCAAGATCCATGCAATGCCTAAGCTCCACTTGGTCTTGAATCTCCCTATTCAAACCACATAAGAAACGAGCCATAGTTGCTTCACGATCCTCGTCAATATTAGCTCGAATCATTGTGACCTCCAACTCCTTGAAGTAATCCTCAACACTCTTCGGACCTTGCTTCAAATTTTGTAGACGCCTAAACATGTCAGGATACTAATAATTAGGCACAAATCTCTTTCGCAATATTTGATTCATCTCCTCCCATGTCTCAATAGGATGCTATCGATTCCTCCTCCTAGAAATATCAAACTGATCCCACCAAATAAGCGCATAATCCACAAACTCATCAACCGTCAATTTTATTTTTTTCGCATCACTGTAGTTGTGGCATTCAAATATGGACTCCACTCTCATCTCCCACTCTAAATAAGCCTCCGGATTAGATTTTCCATGGAATGAAGGAATTTTTATCTTAATCCCACTAATATTCCCATCCTCTCGATCCCCTTCAATGTATCTTCCACGCCTCGCTTCCCTTCTATTTCTTTCACCCTCTTGATCTCGCCTATTTCTACCCCAATTCTCACCAAAACTCTCATCATCCTCACTACCACCAACTTCAAGTTTACTTATCCTCTCATGCACCGTCTCCAATTCAGCCCTCATTGCTTCCCTCACCATTTTAGACAAATCATCTATTTGGGTCTTGGAAAATCCTTGGCTAGAACTATCACCTTCTTTTTTATTAGAACTCATTGTACCTGCAAGAAAAGGTTAATAATAAAATTACCTCACACAAATTCTCACAATTCACTACAAAGAAAATTCACTCAATCACTTTTTTTTTCTCACTCAAAATTTGTGTAGGCTTTTGCTTTGTATAAAAGTGAATCAAACTCTCAAGTGCACAACTTTTAGATGCTTGAAGATCGACTCTCAAAGATTGACAAAAACAAGAATAAGAAATTTATAGATGCTCGAATTTTGAATTGCACCCAAGGATAAACAAGAACAAAATTTGTCCACAACTTATCTTGCTTCTTCTATTTTTGTTTTTGAAGCTTTCGGTCTTTCTATTTTTTTTTGACAGATATTTTTTTTTCGATATAACTTGTAGCACAAGACATGAAAACTTGGGCGACAAGATTGACACAAAAACGAATTAGAATTTCGGATAAGAATAGACTCAGATGAAGAACGAAAGATGAAGAACAAGCATACGAAGAACAAATATAGATGAAGATATATATTTACTTGATTCAAAACCTTGGCTTTGATACCAAATGATATGAATTCTTAATGTATGGAAGGCAAACACGACTATATTAAAATCGTACCCTCAATCCAATAGCAAAAAAAAATCAAGAAATTGCCAAATCTTGAAAACAAGTAAAGGTTTTGGATTATTCACCTCTAGTTTACTTGAAACTAGCAACAAAAAATCACGAAGAGAAAACAATTGATCACAACGGGACCTTCAGAAAACCTGTTTCTGACAACCCACGAAGATAATCAATCGACAAACGCACAAAGTTGAAAACTTTGATAAGTTTTATTTTTGAGCAAGCAAAAAGCTTAAAAATTCTAGAGAGAATTTTAATTGATCATTATCAAAAATCTGAATTCTATATAATAATGAATGTTTTTGTTGTATTTATAATACAACTACAAATAATAAAAGATATTGCAAAATAATTAAAAATATATCTAAATATATGATAATATCTTCCTAAAAGTTTTCTAGTAGGAATAAAAGACTCAAAATAAGAAAATAATGCCAAAAATATCAAAAAGTCTCGCACACACACAAACACGCCAAACTGTGTGTAAAACTCCGAGGCGCGGGCGCACAAGATGGACGCGCGGGCGCGCGTTGGAAGTGGCGCATGCACGCATGACGTTCTGCCCCAAAGTCTTCAAATCCGCAAGGACGCGCGGGCGCGTGTGGAACAAGGCACGGGCGCGCATGCGTCTCGGGCTATGTCACCTATTTTTGTGTTCTCTTTGACATTTTCTCCACTTTCTTGACTTCTTTGGACTTCAATAATATTGTAGCATCCTTCAAAGTGATCTTCAAGCATTCCAATGCCTTCTTGACAATTCATCATCAGCGATTGAAGCGCATCTTTGAATCTCTTAGCTCGACTTCTCGTAATTGGTCCTCTAGGCATCTCCAACAGATCCTTAGCCACGTGATCAACATGCGAGCTATATATGATCGCATCAACACGCGGCCGCCATGCAGAGATCGGATGCTCTGAAGGGGTGGATCGGAGGCTCCGATCTCGGCTTATAAATAGAAGGTCCGAGGCCTCATTTCAGTGCACCTCATTCCTCTCTTCTCTCTAGTCTCTAGCCCTTCTTAGTCAGATCTAGGGATTTCTAGGCATCCTATTTGAAATCCGAAGTAGCAGAGCGATCCCGGCGTCGCAACGGAGCTGTGCCTAAGTTTCGAGGCAATCGACAACAAAGGGCTAACGACGGACGCATGTATAGCTTTGGCTTCCTAAAAATATTTAGGAGTATGGCATAGCGTAGTTAAGGCTTTTAGAGCTTAAATAGTAATGCATGAGTTTTTGCATTGTAGTCGCAGTAGCGTGGAATCTAGACCGGGGTGCTAGGATTTGGCCTGCAGTATTAGAGGTACGTAAGTACTGACCGAGATAGCCGACATGATATATATGCTTATATGTTGCATGAGTATGTGCTATGTGTTTTACCATGTTTTACTGCTTTAGCACATGCATATTTTTACACTGGACTGCATCTGGTATGATGTGAGTCATGACAGTTTCCATTGGTGATGAGTTACTCCTTATGGATTCGTGTATTGGGAGGCTCAGCCCCTGGTTTTGCTATCACTAGGAGCGATCATGTAACACCCGGTATTTTAATACGTAAATTCGCATGCATAATTAGGAAATTTATTTATTTAAAATTTTAGATTTATGGGTTAAATTATGATGTGAATTATTTGTGCATGTTTTAAGATTTATTTTCAAGCATTTAACCCATAATTTGAAATTTTTATGATTTTTTTAGTATTTAAATTATTTTATCGCGTAGACGAGACCGTGGACGGACGAGATGACAACTTTCTATCCAATTTATTTCATGAGCATTTTTAGAGCCCAAAAATATTATTTTGAGTTTTATTTCCTCAAAATTATCAGTATTTAATTTTATATATTTTTAGGAGTCCGTTTTTATTCAAAATAAGCCAAAATAATGACTTTTTACTATCTTTAAAATTCCCTTAATTATATATTTCGGGATTTTATTAAAGTTATCAGATTTTAATTATTATTTAGAGCTTTTAAGTTATATATTTCATATTTAAAATTTCTTATTAATATTTTTAATTATTCCAAAACTTTATTTTAATTAAAATTTCACCCTAATCTACCCAACCCTCACGCCTCCAAGCATCAGCCGCCCCCCAGTCCTTGTTCTTCATCTTCTTCATCGGCTAGCATCTCTAAGGACTCCATAGCCACGATTTTGAAGCTTCCAAGTTGAGTTATCGTCGTCCCGTCGTCCCAGAATCGTCACCTTCGCCTTTTTCTCTTCAAACATCGGTGAAAGGCATGTTTTTCTTCCAAATTTTCGTACCTATCAGATATTATAGAGTGTGTATTGTGTATGCATCGAATTTTTTTAAAGTTTTCAGAAAAGGGTTCGTTTCTTTTGTTGAAGACGCACGATTTTGGTTGTTTTGCTTGATCATGCTCACGTTTTCTTCATCCATGGTGCGTCCAGCTGCTGGTCAAGGGTCCCTAAGTCGTGTGAGAGTGGTCTGGACTTGAGTGGCTTGAGTGGTTCGAGCCAAACGAGCCCAGGTAGGTGCTGGTGCAGGATCGGGCTTGGGGGCGCAGGTCTAGGGTTTGATGGAAGGGGGCTCGGCTGCTGCGTGTGGGTTAGCATGGGGTCAGGGCTAGGGGCTGGTTCAGACCGCCCAGACGTGGGATACGTCTGGGCGGCGGCGCTCCGGTCAGGGGCGGCCGGAGCAGTCCGGCAGTAGCCAAGGAGTGGCTGCTGCTCACGGCCGCAGCAGAAACGAGAATATGGGGGGCGATCGGGTTAGGGTTCCAGGTGGAGTTCTGGGTCGGGTTGGTGGTCCGGGTCAAGTCAGTGGGTCATGGGTTATGTTAGTTGGGTCCGGGTCCGGGTTAAGTTAGTTGGGCTCGGGTATTTTTATTTTTAAGTTAATTGATAAGTTTAAGTGTTTAATTGGGCTAATTAGTTTAATTAAATTAATAGGCTATATTTAATTTTCTTAGTGGGCTTAAATAATTAATTTAAGTTAGTCCATTAATTTTTATGGGCTTTAGAGCCCATGGAAATTATTGGGCCAGTTTTTGGGCTTTTGGGCCCATTGAGCCGGAATAGAGTGTTATTGGGCCAGGATTGTTTTAATGGGCTTTAATTAATTATTTGGGCTTAGAATAATTATTATTGGGCATAAGTATGTTAATGGGCCAGTCTCAGTGTTAATGGGCCAGCAGTTCAGTACAACCCATGAGAAATTGCATGTGTCCTGAATATATATTTAATTATTTTTATGCATGGAAGTTATTTTTAATATTTATATGTTAGTATGAAATTAAATTAAATATATATGAAGGACACACATTTTATTTAAGTACATGCATTCATGAAATAATTTTTATGCATGATTTAATGTTTAAGGTTGAGCAAAAGAAAATAATTTTATGTTGGAAGTTGAAGTAGTATGATAATTTAAGGGGGATTCGTTCCCATATGTGAACTATTGAAGGGCAGTTTACTGCCAATTTAAGAGGTGATTCGTCACCGCCACGTACGTTGGTTTACCACGCTGATCAGTATTTAATGTATGTATGGTTACACTATGGAGACGACCTTTCGATGTTAGAAAATACTTTGCTCAACAATGTTTATGTATTATTATGATATTCAAGTTTAATTTAAGTTTATGTTATGTTCATGATATTTTTAAGCATGCTCATTCATGTATATGTTATGTATTAGTATTAAAGTGATTTAAATTATTTTAAACCCTTGTTATGTTAGCATGTTGGGCCTCTAGGCTCACTACACTGATATGGTGCAGGTGAGTACGTAGAGGAGGACGTAGTACCCACCGGCGGCGAGGACATATGAGCGGACATGCAGTAACCCCGTGACCGTTGTCTGAGTCTACGTCATGTTTTGAATATTTTTATCATGTCATACATTTTATTTATTTTCAGTGGTGGATATTATTACTCATTTTATTTAAATATTTTCAGTGCATGCAAATTTTATTTATTTTGCTTATGTCAGTATTTTATTAAATGTTTGACTCAGATATTTAATTTATTAAAGGTTGCATTTTTATTTAAGTTATTTATTTTTAAATCTATTTGTTCTGTGCATATATGTATGGGCATGTATGCACATATTTTTACTTAGTAAGTGTAGAAAAAAAAATATTTTTTTTTCCGCATATTTATTTATATTTAGAGAGTTAGGGTCGTTGTAGTTGGTATCAAAGCACGGTTCTTGGAGGGGTCATTACTGCTATGCGAGCTCAGAAATTCACGCTACCGGTCTGTAAGTTTTAAGTGTTTATAGCATGATTTACTTTTAAGAATTTAAGTTAGCATTAATGTTAAAGAACTTAGCTATGCATGGCGATTTACGTAGAGATATATGTGGTGGTGCAGAATGCCTCCCAGACCTGTGAACAGACGTGAGGGATCTCCACCTCCACCCCAGGATCCACTTGCAGCATTGGAGCAGGCCAATGCTAATATGATGGCAGGAATTACTGCTCTGTTGGAGCAGCAGGCTGCACGTCCTAGACTGTCCCATGAGGAGGACGTAGCTGAGCAGTTCCAGAAGAAGGGACCGAAGGAGTTCACTGGTACCACCGATCCATTGGTGGCTGAGGGGTGGATTCGCTCTTTGGAGTCCATCTTTGCATACATGGGGATTACTGACGCCGATAGGGTGAACTGTGCGACTTATATGATGAAGGGAGATGCAGCTCTTTTGTGGGAGGGTGCTGCCAGGGGAGTACATCTTCCTACATTAACTTGGGCGGAGTTTAGGCGTATCTTCTACGCCAAGTATTTCACGGAGGATGTGCGCAGTCGCATGATCCGGGAGTTTATGAGTCTCCGGCAGGGGGACAGGTCAGTGATTGAGTATGTGAGACAGTTCGAGAGGGGCTGTCATTTTGTGCCTCTGATTTCAGATAGTCCACCGGAGAAGATGAGGCAGTTTGTGGAAGGACTGAAGGCGGATATCAAGCATGACGTACGTATGATGGACGTCGCTACATATGAGGCGGCAGTTAGTAGAGCACTGAGGTCAGAGGAGGGTAGGAGAGAGATACAGCGAGAGCAGCAGGGGAAGAGACAGATTCAGTCTGGATTTCAGCGACCATCTTCGCAGCCTCCTGCGAAGAAGCAGTATACTGGGCCGTCTAAGGGCCCGAACCAGCAGCAGAGGCCACAACAGCCGAGGGGCGGGGCCCCTAATACTGAAGGTTTTCCTACTTGCCCGAAGTGTCAGAAGATGCATTCGGGACCTTGTCTTCTGGGAGCAGGAGTTTGTTTCCACTGTAGAGAGCCAGGACACCAGATAGCTAATTGCCCGAGGAAGAAGAACACCACTGGTAGAGTGTTCGTTATGCAGGCAGAGGAGGCAGACCCAGATACCTCCTTGATCACCGGTATATCTTACCCTTAGTATTTTATGATTTCTTCCTTTGGTTAAGAATTTTGATTTTTTTTCTTGTGGAATATTTGTTATTTGGGATTTCCTATCTGCATGTTAGAATAAGAAGCATGTTTTACTTGTGATTAGAATTAAGGGTTATTAGTGACTCATCTTTGGGGGAAATTTTAGTAGTGGTATGAAATTGTTGGGATTCTTCTGCGTGCAGGGAGAATTCTAGTTGGAGGCAACTCCACGTTTGCGTTGCTAGATTCAGGGGCTACGCATTCGTTTATCTCCCTGGAGTTTATCAGACGGATAGGCATCACACCTGAGATTGTTGACAGTGGTTATGATGTCACTATGCCGTCAGGACAGATTATTTCTACCTCTAGTGTCATTCGAGAACTGGAGTTGGAGCTTCAGGGGCACTCCATTCGCGCAGATATGGTGGTTTTGCCGTTGAGTGGATTTGATTTGATATTGGGTATGGACTGGTTGATAGTCAATGGAGCTTCGATTGACTTTCGTCGGAGATCAGTGTCAGTGAAACCATCAGAAGGCGACCCGTTTACCTTCCATGCATCTCAGAGCAGTGATATTCCTCAGGTGATATCTCTTATTCAGGCGAGGAAGCTGTTGAAATGGGGTTTCCAAGGTTTTCTAGCAAGTATTGTCACGGCCTCAGGACCATCTAGCAGATCATTATCAGAGATAGAGGTGGTTTGTGACTTTCCGAACGTCTTTCCGGAGGATGTTGCAGGAATTCCACCAGTGAGAGATGTGGAGTTCAGCATCGACTTAGTGCCAGACACCGTGCCTATCTCTAAGGCACCATACAGACTTGCTCCTACCGAGATGAAAGAGTTGAAGGAGCAGATACAGGAGTTATTAGAGAAAGGCTTTGTTCGTCCTACCTTTTCTCCATGGGGAGCTCCAGTATTATTTGTGAAGAAGAAGGATGGCAGTATGAGATTGTGCATCGATTATCAAGATCTCAACAGGGTCACAGTGAAGAATAAGTACCCACTGCCGAGAATAGAGGACGTATTTGATCAGTTACAGGGAGCTTCGGTGTTCTCCAAGATCGACCTGCGATCTGGTTATCATCAGCTGCGAGTTAGAGATGCAGATGTGTCCAAGACTGCTTTCCGGACACGTTATGGGCATTACGAGTTCTTAGTGATGCCATTTGGGATGACCAATGCTCCTGCGGTTTTCATGGATCTCATGAACCGGGTTTTTCAGCCGTATCTTGATCAGTTCATCATAGTCTTCATTGATGATATCTTGATCTACTCTAGGAGCGTTGAGGAGCATAGGCAGCATCTACAGACAGCCTTGCAGACTTTGAGGGAGCATCGTTTGTATGCCAAGTTCAGCAAGTGCGAGTTTTGGCTCGAGCAGGTGGCATTTCTTGGCCACATTATTTCGAGAGATGGGATTGCAGTGGATCAGTCGAAGGTTGAGGCAGTGCAGAAATGGGGTATTCCGAGGAATGCTTCGGAGTTTCGCAGTTTCTTGGGTTTGGCAGGATATTTTAGGAAGTTCATCAAGGGTTTTTCCTCTATTGCAGTACCCTTGACTTCCTTAACCAAGAAGAATGCGAAGTTTATTTGGAGTTCAGACTGTCAGAGGAGCTTCGATCAGCTGAAGGAAGCACTCACTACTGCACCGGTTTTAGCGATGACAGTACCACACGAGGAGTTAGTGGTGTACACCGACGCGTCTAAGCTAGGTTTAGGCGCAGTACTTATGCAGTGTGGTAAGGTTATTGCTTATGCGTCAAGGCAGTTGAAGATTCATGAGCAGAACTACCCGACACATGACTTGGAGTTAGCAGCAGTGGTCTTCGCTTTGAAAATCTGGAGGCACTATCTGTATGGCGAGAAGTGCAAGATTTTCACTGATCACAAGAGCATCAAGTACTTCTTCACTCAGAAGGAGTTGAACATGAGGCAACGGAGATGGTTGGAGTTGGTGAAGGATTACGACTGTGACATTAGCTACCATCTAGGTAAAGCTAATGTAGTGGCCGATGCTTTGAGTTGGAAGTTGTCAGTGGTATCATGTTTGTCAGTGCAGTTACCACTGCATAATGAGATTCAGAGGTTTGATTTGGAGTTTTACTCGAGTGGTAATGCATCGAGCTTGTCAGTGTTGACGGTGCAGCCGATTCTATGGGATCGGATCAGAGAGGGACAATCTACAGATGAAGAGTTGCAGCGTTGGAGACAGAGAGATGAGGCCAAGGGTGGTCTTCTGTATACATTTGTGGATGACATTGTTCTGTACCGTGGTAGGATGTGGGTACCGAACGTCGATCAGTTGAGAGTTGAGATTCTAGCAGAGGCTCACACATCTCCGTACTCCATTCACCCCGGAAGTACGAAGATGTACCGAGATTTGCAGCTATTGTATTGGTGGCCCGGGATGAAGAGAGACATCGGGAGAGTTGTGTCAGAATGCTTGACATGTCAGCAGGTCAAGGCTGAGCATCACCGTCCAGCAGGACTTCTTAGACCTCTTCCTATTCCGGAATGGAAATGGGAGAACATTACGATGGACTTTGTAGTTGGTTTACCGAGGAGTGCCAGAGGTTGCACAGCTATTTGGGTGATCGTGGATAGACTCACCAAGTCAGCTCATTTCTTACCGGTGAGGACTACTTACTCGTTGACATAGTATGCAGAGCTTTACATCAAGGAGATTGTTAGACTGCATGGCATACCAATGTCGATAGTATCAGACAGAGATCCGAGATTTGCGTTTGCATTTTGGAAGAGTTTGCACACTGCATTGGGGACTAGACTTTTGTTCAGTACAACGTTCCATTCCCAGACAGATGGTCAGTCTGAGAGAGTGATCCAGGTTCTCGAGGATCTACTGAGAGCTTGTGTCATCGACTTTCAGGGCTCGTGGGAGACTAGACTGCCATTAGTGGAGTTTACCTATAACAACAGTTTTCAGTCGTCTATAGGTATGGCTCCTTATGCAGCATTGTACGGGAGGAGATGCAGATATCCTGTGCATTGGGATGAGGTTGGTGAGAGGATTTTACTTGGTCCTGAGATCGTGCAGCAGATAGCTGACATTGTGACTCAGATTCGGGATCGAATGAGGACTGCTCAGAGTCGTCAAAAGAGTTACGCAGATACTTGACGAGGAGATTTGGAGTTCGCAGTAGGTGATCACGTGTTTCTGAGAGTGTCACCTATGAAGGAAGTGGTACGATTTGGCCGGAGAGGGAAGCTTAATCCAAGGTATATAGGGCCATTCGAAATCTTGGAGAGAGTTGGCACGTTGACCTACCGTTTAGCTCTACCGCCAGGGCTTGCGCAGTGCACAACGTCTTCCATGTATCCATGCTTTGGAGATATGTCTCTAACCCGTCGCATGTGTTGGATTTTGAGCCCTTGCAGTTGCCAAATGATCTAGTTTATGAGGAGAGGCCAGTACGGATCTTGGCTAGGGGGGAGCGGAGACTTAGGACGCGAGTCATACCGATGGTCAGAGTCCAGTGGCTGAATCACTCGGAGGAGGAAGCTACTTGGGAGACCGAGGCAGACATGAGGACTCGCTACCCGGAGTTGTTCGGGTAAGTACTTTAATTTCGAGGACGAAATCCAATTTAAGGGGGGGGGGGGGGAGGAGAATTGTAACACCCGGTATTTTAATACGTAAATTCGCATGCATAATTAGGAAATTTATTTATTTAAAATTTTAGATTTATGGGTTAAATTATGATGTGAATTATTTGTGCATGTTTTAAGATTTATTTTCAAGCATTTAACCCATAATTTGAGATTTTTATGATTTTTTTAGTATTTAAATTATTTTATCGCGTAGACGGGACCGTGGACGGACGAGATGAAAACTTTCTATCCAATTTATTTCATGAGCATTTTTAGAGCCCAAAAATATTATTTTGAGTTTTATTTCCTCAAAATTATCAGTATTTAATTTTATATATTTTTAGGAGTCCGTTTTTATTCAAAATAAGCCAAAATAATGACTTTTTACTATCTTTAAAAATCCCTTAATTATATATTTCGGGATTTTATTAAAGTTATCAGATTTCAATTATTATTTAGAGCTTTTAAGTTATATATTTCATATTTAAAATTTCTTATTAATATTTTTAATTATTCCAAAACTTTATTTTAATTAAAATTTCACCCTAATCTACCCAACCCTCACGCCTCCAAGCATCAGCCGCCACCCCAGTCCTTGTTCTTCATCTTTTTCATCGGCTAGCATCTCTAAGGACTCCATAGCCACGATTTTGAAGCTTCCAAGTTGAGTAATCGTCGTCCCGTCGTCCCGGAATCGTCACTTTCGCCTTTTTCTCTTCAAACATCAATGAAAGGCATGTTTTTCTTCCAAATTTTCGTACCTATGAGATATTATAGAGTGTGTATTGTGTATGCATCGAATTTTTTTAAAGTTTTCAGAAAAGGGTTCGTTTCTTTTGTTAAAGACGCACGGTTTTGGTTGTTTTGCTTGATCATGCTCACGTTTTCTTCATCCATGGTGCGTCCAGCTGCTGGTCAAGGGTCCCTAAGTTGTGTGAGAGTGGTCTGGACTCGAGTGGCTCGAGTGGTTCGAGCCAAACAAGCCCAGGTAGGTGCTGGTGCAGGATCGGGCTTGGGGGCGCAGGTGTAGGGTTTGATGGAAGGGGGCTCGGCTGCTGCGTGTGGGTTAGCATGGGGTTAGGGCTAGGGGCTGGTTCAGACCGCCCAGACGTGGGCTAAGTCTGGGCGGCGGAGCTCCGGCCAGGGGCGGCTGGAGCAGGCCGGCAGTAGCCAAGGAGTGGCTGCTGCTCACGGCCGCAGCAGAAACGAGAATAGGGGGGGGGGGGCAATCGGGTTAGGGTTCCAGGTGGAGTTCCGGGTCGGGTTGGTGGTCCGGGTCAATTCAGTGGGTCATGGGTTATGTTAGTTGGATCCGGGTCCGGGTTAAGTTAGTTGGGCTCGGGTATTTTTATTTTTAAGTTAATTGATAAGTTTAAGTGTTTAATTGGGCTAATTAGTTTAATTAAATTAATAGGCTATATTTAATTTTCTTAGTGGGCTTAAATAATTAATTTAAGTTAGTCCACTAATTTTTATTGGCTTTAGAGCCCATGGAAAAATTTTGGGCCAGTTTTTGGGCTTTTGGGCCCATTGAGCCGGAATAGAGTGTTATTGGGCCAGGATTGTTTTAATGGGCTTTAATTAATTATTTGGGCTTAGAATAATTATTATTGGGCATAAGTATATTAATGGGCCAGTCTCAGTGTTAATGGGCCAGCAGTTCAGTACAACCCATGAGAAATTGCATGTGTCCTGAATATATATTTAATTATTTTTATGCATGGAAGTTATTTTTAATATTTATATGTTAGTATGAAATTAAATTAAATATATATGAAGGACACACATTTTATTTAAGTACATGCATTCATGAAATAATTTTTATGCATGATTTAATGTTTAAGGTTGAGCAAAAGAAAATAATTTTATGTTGGAAGTTGAAGTAGTATGATAATTTAAGGGGGATTCGTCCCCATATGTGAACTATTGAAGGGCAGTTTACTACCAATTTAAGAGGTGATTCGTCACCGCCACGTACTTTGGTTTACCACGCTGATCAGTATTTAATGTATGTATGGTTACACTATGGAGACGACCTTTCGATGTTAGAAAATACTTTGCTCAACAATGTTTATGTATTATTATGATATTCAAGTTTAATTTAAGTTTATGTTATGTTCATGATATTTTTAAGCATGCTCATTCATGTATATGTTATGTATTAGTATTAAAGTGATTTAAATTATTTTAAACCCTTGTTATGTTAGCATGTTGGGCCTCTAGGCTCACTACACTGATATGGTGCAGGTGAGTACGTAGAGGAGGACGTAGTACCCACCGGCGGCGAGGACATATGAGCGGACATGCAGTAACCCCGTGACCGTTGTCTGAGTCTACGTCATGTTTTGAATATTTTTATCATGCCATACATTTTATTTATTTTCAGTGGTGGATATTATTACTCATTTTATTTAAATATTTTCAGCGCATGCAAATTTTATTTATTTTGCTTATGTCAGTATTTTATTAAATGTTTGACTCAGATATTTAATTTATTAAATGTTGCATTTTTATTTAAGTTATTTATTTTTAAATCTATTTATTCTGTGCATATATGTATGGGCATGTATGTACATATTTTTACTTAGTATGTGTAGAAAAACAAAAATTTTTTTTTTCCCGCATATTTATTTATATTTAGAGAGTTAGGGTCGTTTCAGATCACGACGGTGGAGTAGACACTATAGTCGATAGGGTAAATATACGAGTACCCCCGCGGATTCGCTCTCTGGCAAGGTGCTGTATATTCGGTGGCGCCTGAGCAGACTGTTTTACCTAGGATTTTAAAGTCATTTGTATGCTGCATATTTTTTTTATATATCATTGCTTTTGTATTGAGCGTAGTCGCTCACACCCTGTATTTTGGTGTTCTTGGGATACCTTGTGGCATGGCAGGTTTGAGGCTGGATGGTCCCGGCGGTTCTCAGCAGGGTTGAGACTGGTACCTGAGAAGAGGTAGTTGTTAGGGGCTTTGATACCCTAAAAAAACTTTTTGATATGGTTTTATAAGAGTATTTATACACTTTGTACTATCTTTGGTTATATTCTGCCGATTGGATTTGTTTTATTTTAAATTATCCGCTCTTTACGCTTTAATTATTTTATGCATGCGCTAATAACTTTGATTAGGTAGTGGATCCGGTTAGGGTCACTACATTTATTGGTATCAGAGCGCATTGCAACTAGGAATCAGTATAGCAGATTTAAATATTATATGTTATTATTTGACAGATGGTGACTACGACGAGAGCCACGACAGTGGAGGTGGTGGTCGTTGGGGTGATCCTAACGATCGTAGACGAGACCGTCACAGGCGCACCGCGATGAGCGGAGGAGTTTCAGTGATAAGTGCATTTTGTGCACTTAATTTGCATTGATATTTATGGTTAATTGCTTTGTTTTCGAGCGAAATTATGCGTGATTTGTTGTTGTTTGTGTTGAGTGCTAGGAATTATAGGAAATAATGAATTGGTGTTGATTGGAATTGAAAAGACCAAGAAAAAAAGGCTGAATGAGCAAGAGTAGTTCAAAGATTGAGAAAAAAATTCTTAACACCGAAGCCTAAGCGCGCCCGGGCTGCTTGAGGATGAAAAATGCTGTGAACTACCGAGGGATGTGCGCACCCGCCCCTGGAAAGATGCACGCCCGCGCGTGTTGGTGAATTTTGAAGAATACGTACAACAGGATGTGCGCGCCAGTGCCCATCCTAAGCGCATCCGCACGTCGTGAAGTTAAGAGTTGAGGAGTCCGATTTTAGATGGAAACTTTGGGGATTATTTCGGGCTTATTTTGGACGATTTCTAGGGAATATAAAATGATGTTTTTTATGAACCTAATGAGTATCTGGCCACCACACAAGACATCAAACTTTTGAGAGAACAAATTGGTGAGATTTGAAGAGATTGATCGTGATTTGAAGAATAACTTGGAACAAAGACGGAGGCTACTCAACCAGACACGGAAGAGAGACTACGACAGGTTTGTTATTCTACTTTGAATTTTCTCTTTGATTGTTGTATTGATGTTTGGATTATTAAACATGTTTTGGTTTTTTTTGAATTTTATCATGAACTAAAATTTTTTAGTCTAGGGGTTTGATGTAGCTTGGTTGAGACATGTTCACAACTCTTTCATTTAATTGAATTGCATTCCCCTAGATTTATTGTGTTTCTAGTTTTAAATGTCTTTTCGATTTACTGGCCATAAATTGATTTGTTATATTTATTTGAAATCAGGCACTCGAGAGAGAGGATTTTGAATAAGATCGATAGAAAATAACACTGTTAATTGTTTATATAGCTCGGGAGAGTATATAACTTTAATAGAGCTTAGAAAGAACATCTTTTTACACATATCACTAAAATTAGATTCTTAATAAGGATATTGGAATTGAACTGTAGTTGATACACTCTATTTGGCACTCGGGAGAGGGAAATAGAATAATCTAAGTGTTCTTGGTTATTAATTAAAAGGAACTCATGAAAATAAGTTACTTAGGAGTGATTGTTGTCGAAACAAGGTGAAATCCAAACCACTAGACCATTTTTTCCTTTGATTGATAATTTTTGAAACTTGTGTGCGTGCTACTAAAAAATCTATTGATTATTTTATTTTTCTGCAAACCTCTAAAATATTAATTTTCTAGATAAAATTTAGACTATTCTAATTACAAGTACTAAATATTTTCATATTACTCCTCGTGGGATCGACACTTTACCTACTCTTTATTAAAACTTGACAATCGTGCGCTTGCGAGCGTAAATTTCTCAACAAGTTTTTGGCGCCGTTGCCGAGGAGTAATTTATTGATTTTATTTTAGTCTTGTTACCAATTAGTCTAGATTTTAATTTAGAGCTTTTATTTATTTTATTTTTTGTTGCTAATTGATTTTAATTCTTATTACTCTCAGTGAATGCGGAGATCCCAAAGCGCTAATTCACTACTGTTTGATCCGGAGATCGAACGCACTGAAAGAGCACTAAGAAGACTGAGACGAGAAGAAGAACTAAATAGAATTACCAAAGAGAACGTACAACAACCTCCCTTGGTGCCTATCAGAGATCACTTTAGGCCGATGATCCAAGCTCACTATTCTGGAATCGCGCGAGGAACCATTAATGTCAACAAAATTGAGCTGAAGCCAGCGTTGATCAACATGGTTCAGCAGAACCAATTCAATGAAAGCGCCACAGCTGATCCTCATCTGCATCTGCGGACCTTTTTGTAAATCACTGATACGATAAAGATGAACGGTGTGTCTAAGGATATTATACGTTTACGTTTGTTTCCTTTCTCTCTCAGGGACCAAGCAAGGAGTTGGCTAAAATCATTGTCGTTGGGCAGTATAACAACATGGGAGGAGATATCAGTGAGATTTCTTGCAAAATACTTCCCACCTGCTAAATCTACCCAACTGAAGATTGAGATCAGTACGTTCCGGCAGATGGAATCCGAACAACTATATGAAGCTTGGGAAAGGTACAAAGATTTACTAAGACATTGTACTAACAACAATTTTGCAGATTGGGAGCAGATCGAGTGGTTTTACAATGGTCTGAATACGCCTACTCGAATATCGGTGGACTCTGCTGCTAGCTGGAGGAACAATATTCTCGAAGGACCCCATTCAAGCCTATGACATGCTGGAACATATGACCATCAATAGTTTTCAATGGCCATATGAGCGAATGGGAGTTAAGAAGCCTGTTGGAGTGTATAACATTGATCCTCTCACTTCCATCACTGCACAATTATCTGCATTGACGACGCAAGTGGATGCGCTAAATAAGGTGAGTCTAGCAGATCCTGCAGGTGTGTCGGTTGCCATAGAAGAAACTTATCCACCTGAGGAAGCTCAATACATTAACCCAGAGGTTATGGAAATTATCGAGGTAACCCTCCCCCTAATACTTATCATCCTGGCTTACGTAACCATGAAAATGTTTTGTATGCCAACAACAAAAATGTGTTTAATCCCTCTCCGGGGTTCAATACAAACAAGGGTGAAGGGAAAGAGTCATTGGAGGATGTTGTCTCTACATTTTTCACTGAATCTAGCAAGAGGATGTCGAGAACTGAGACTCGACTTGACAACATGGAGACACATATGTGTAGTTTGGGTGCTATGCTGAAATCCATGGAAACACAGATTGGGCAACTAGAAACTGCTTTGAAGGATCAGAATAGAGTGCAATTTTCCAGTAACACTGAAGTGAATCCGAAAGAGCAATGCAAAGCGGTGGAATTAAGGAGTGGAAAGAAATTAGGGGCTAAAGAAAGAAAAGATGAGCATAAAAAAGTCAAGGAAGCTGAAGAACCAGTGGTTGAGGAGAAATTTGTTGAAGAGAAAAAGAAAGAATCTGACTCAAAACCGATGTACAAGCAACAACTTTCCTACCCACAGAGATTCAAGAAGAAGGCGCTGGATGAGCAGTTTTCCAAGTTCCTAGACATCTTCAAGAAGATACACATCAATATTCCTTTTGCAGATGCTTTGGAATAGATGCCTAACTATGCCAAGTTCATCAAAGATGTAATGTACAAGAAGAGAAGGTTGCAGGAAAAAGAGGTGGTGAATCTGACAGAATAGTACAGCGCAATCTTACAAAAAAAGTTACCACAAAAGCTTAAGGATCCAGGGAGTTTTACTATTCCTTGTTTTATTGGTGGTGCTAAAGTAAATAGAGCTTTAAGTGATTTAGGAGCAAGTATAAATTTAATTCCTTTTTCTGTTTACAGGGCTTTGGATCTTGGGGAAGTAAAGACAACCACCATCACATTACAACTGGCTGACCGAAGTATCACATATCCACGAGGTATTGTGGAGGAAGTTCTGGTGAAGGTAGACAAGTTCATATTTCCAGCAGACTTTGTAGTGACCCTGCATGGAATCATTTACTAACTGACAACTTAATAGCATGCATTAAACTTAATACTGCAAAATACTTAACAGAGTAAAACGTGCGGAAACATAATCCATAAATTACATATCAGCTTAGTAAAATATATCCAGGCTTAATACTGTAATGATACAACCATATCGAAAAACTTAAAAGTAAACATTATACAGCTATATCGAATCCTGCTGTATAATTAACTCCTCAAGGCTCCTGCTCCCTAGTCCTGCCTTGAACTACCAGCTCCGTCCATCCTGCGACCTGCCCCATGAAATAGGGTATCCAAGATAACAACTAGTACGTGAGCGCTAACGCCCAGTACATAAACATGAGTAAACATATGTATATAATGCATGCAACATGATGACTGGTAAATGGTCATCTGAAAAGTCATGCTCAGTACCCGCGCCACATGAGTGCTGCCACCGCGCGGATCAACCTCTGGGTGCAACCACACTAGTATAGTACACCAGAGTAGTCAGACATACATGTCCCCGCCGTCGCGGTACTCTCAGTGACAGACTATCGAGTATAGAGCTGAGCGGCTCTATAATCAGGTATATCAAGGTATAGGCTCAACGTGTATATGCACATGACATATGAATATGGAAAACGGTAAATCATATATCATGCCATATAATAATGCCAAATAAATGCAACATATAAACATGTATACTCGCTGGCAATCTCAGTCAATGTGTACGTACCTCTAGGCTAGTTCAAGTAAAATAGGATCCTAGGTTCCAAGCCTATATTAAAAAGTTCACTGTATCACTACACAAGTTCTATAAGCCTTAACTAAGCTAATAAGTACTCCCAAAACTTAAATAGATTCCCGAACCATACCTTCGTCCGTAGTAATCCCATTGATGTCGTTGACTCTGGATGACTGTAACAACTTCTTTGTTATTCCAAAATCTCACTATTACCGATAGGGCCCTCAAGTGTATAACTCACACTATATAACTGAAGAAGGAAACTCGGGAATTTGTATTCAAAAATGAACTCCAGAGGCCCCTATTTATAGGCCAAGATCCGGCCTAGGTTCGGATCCTCCAAACTCGGTTCGAAGCATCCATTCCAGCTCAATGCATGCATGCAGGCCACGTCAGGTTCGGAGCCTCTGAACTCAGGTTTGGACCGTCCGAACTGCTCTACGTCCGACACTTATCAAAACTCAAGGCTTAGTCATTGTGCATTGCTGGCTGAAGGAGTTCGGACCGTCCGATCTAGGGTTCGGATCTTCCGAAGCTATCTTAACCCAAAGTCAACATGACCACGATTGGAGCACCCGGACTGCTGAGTTCGGACCGTCCGAAGTCCTCTTCGGGCCTTCCGAACTGGCTCAAATTTTGAAAACCCAATTCTTAATTCTGAAGTCCGATTAAGCCCTGGAATTGGTTAATTACTAATGCTTAATCATGTTTAACATATCATTATCTTAAAATGGAATTTGGGTTACTACATTCTCCCCACCTTTAGATATTTCGTCCGCGAAATAAAATCTAAAGACAAATCAAGATAACAATATGAAACATCAAACCATGTTTTATTACAACAACTTTAATTACATCTTTACATGGTAATCAAACGTACAAAGCAAACAACTCAGGATATTCCGCTCGCATACTACTCTCGGTTTCCCAAGTTGCTTCTTCAACACCTCGACGTTGCCACTGTACCATCACAAGTGGTATAGTCTTGTTCCGAAGAACTTTCTCCTTCATCTCTAGGATACGGAGTGGTCGTTTAACAAAAGACAGATCTGACTCTAGCTGAATATCAGTAAACTGAATAACATGAAATTCATCAGCTATATACTGTCGAAGTAACGACACATGAAAGACATTATGTATATTGGAAAGATATGGCGGTAACGCCAAACGATATGCAACATCTCCGATCTTATCCAGTATCTGGAAAGGCCCAAAGTAACGAGGTGACAACTTGCCTTTCACACCGATTCTCATCACCTTCCTGAAAGATGATACTCGTAGGAACACATATTCACCATGCTCGAATTGAAGTGGCCTGCGGTGAATATTAGCGTAACTGGCTTGCCGATCTCGAGCAGCTTTGATCCTCCGCTTGATCAAATCTACCTTTTCTACAATCTGCTGCACCAACTCAGGACCTTCGACTTGTCGTTCCCCGACTTCATCCCAGAATAACGGAGTACGACATCGTCGACCATATAATGCCTCGAAAGGTGCCATATCAATACTACGATGATAACTGTTATTGTAGGCAAATTCGATCAAAGGTAACTGATCCTGCCAAGATAAGCCAAAATCCATGACCGAAGAACGTAGCATATCCTCCAACGTACGAATCGTCCGCTCTGACTGCCCGTCAGTCTCTGGATGATATGCAGTGCTCAAACTCAGAGTGGTACCCAACGCCTGCTGAAAACTACCCCAAAAACGTGAGGTAAATCGCGGGTCTCTATCACTAACTATGCTCACTGGAATCCCATGTAATCGCACTATCTCCTCGATGTATAAGCGTGCCATGCGATCATAAGAATAATCCCGGTTGTAAGGAATGAAATGTGCTGATTTTGTCAAACGGTCAACGACAACCCAGATAGCATCACACTGATGTGAAGTCATAGGCAAGTGGGTGACAAATTTCATAGTCACGTGCTCCCACTTCCATTCGGGAATCTCAAGATTCTGCAGTAATCCACCTGGTCGTCGGTATTCAGCCTTGACCTGTTGACAAACCAAACATCTCGAAACAAATTGATACACACTCCGCTTCATCCCTTTCCACCAGAATCTGGTTCGCAAGTCCTTATACATTTTCATGCTTCCAGGATGAATAGACAATCGACTCCTGTGAGCTTGAGATAGAATATCATTCCTGAGTTCCACAACATCAGGTACAACCACTCGATTCGATAAGCACAATAAACCATCTGCCTGAAAATGGAATCCAGATGTATTAACCCCATTGGCTAGACGTGCCAAACGCCATTCTTAACATCGGATATCTGAGCATCTCTGATCCGAGAATACAATGCTGGCTCATATAAAATAGTATACAATCGAATCCAATTTCTTCCTTTCTTGTGCTTGAGCGTAAAACTCAATGAACAACACTCTTGAATCATATGAGATAATTCATTAGTCTGAAGTGCAGAAAGTCTCACCTGCCGACTCAAGGCATCAGCAGTAAGATTAGCAGAACCTGGATGATATTTGATTTCACAATCATAATCCTTCAAGAGATCCATCCAGCGTCTCTGCCGATCACAAGAGTCTGAAATATTTATTCACTCGGGCGGAGTTGAATATGCAGTAAGATTAGCAGAACCTGGATGATATTTGATTTCACAATCATAATCCTTCAAGAGATCCATCCAGCGTTTCTGTCTCATATTCAACTCCGCTCGAGTGAATAAATATTTCAGACTCTTGTGATCCGTGAATATCTCAAATTTCTTGCCATAAATATAATGCCTCCAGATCTTGAGCGCAAATACAATGGCGGCTAACTCGAGATCATGCACTGGATAATTATTCTCATGTGTCTTCAACTGTCGAGAAGCATAGACAATAACATGTCCATGCTGTGTTAGAACACATCCTAGCCCCTAACTAGAGGCATCAGTATAGACAACATAACCTCCTGATCTAGAAGGTAGAGCTAGCACATGTGCAGTAGTAAGACGTCTATGCAGCTCGTGAAATGAATCTTCACAATCCGAGGACCATATGAAGGCAATATATTTCCGTGTAAGCTGTGTCAAAGGCCTGGACAACTGTGAAAAATTCTCGATGAACCGACGGTAATAACCCGCTAGACCCAAGAAACTTCGAATCTCAGGAACCGTCGTCGGACGAGACCAGTTCAGCACTGCCTCTATCTTACTAGGATCAACAGATATTCATTCGCTAGAAATCACATGACCAAGAAATACTACCCGATCAAGCCAAAATTCACACTTGCTCAATTTCTCATACAACTGCTTCTCTCGTAACGTCTGCAACACAATTCTCTGATGCTGTGCATGCTCATTCTTGTCATGCAAATAGACAAGAATATAATCAATGAAGACGATGACAAATCTATCCAGATATTCTCGAAATACCTGATTCATCAGATTAATAAAGACTGCCGGTGCATTCATCAAACCGAATGGCATTACTAGAAATTCATAATGTCCGTATCTGGTCCTGAAAGTAGTCGTAGAAATATCTGAGTCTCGTACCCACATATGGTGGTATCCAAATCTCAGATCTATCTTAGAGTAGACAAAAGTACCCTGTAATTGATCGAACAGATCATCAATTCGCGGCAAAGGATACTTATTCTTGATGGTGACACGATTCAGCTGCCTGTAATCAATACATAATCGCATCGATCCATCCTTGTTCTTGACAAATAACACAGGTGCTCCCCACGGAGAAACAGTCGGACAAATATATCCCTTATCAAGCAGGTCCTGCAACTGCTGTTTCAATTCCCTCATCTCTGACGGTGACAGACGATAAGGTGCTTGGGATATAGGCGTAGTTCCTGGTACTAGATCAATACCAAATTCAACCTCTCGAACCGAAGTAAAACCAGGAATCTCATCAGGGAATACATCAGGAAACTCACTGACAACCGATATCTGATCAATACCCGGACTACTCGTGGATATATCAACTGCATAAATGAGGTAGCCCTCCCCACCTGACTCTAAGACATGACATGCCTTCAGATCCGATACAAGTGGCATCGGAGGTCGCGCACCCTCACCATAAAAGTACCAGCTATCAAAATCTGCCATCGCTAGAATCATCAGATTAGCAGACAACACATGACCCTCAAACTCAAGAAGGCAACCTATCACTAGACTCTTAGTTACTACCTCCTGCTCCAGTGGAGTAGATACAACTAAATCCATATCTAATGATACATAAGGTAATCTATGTCTCTTAACGAAGAGACTAGAAATAAAGAAATGCTATGCTCCAGTATCAATTAAGACAAGTGCAGGAATACCACATAACAAAAAGGTACCTGCCAACATGCAATCGCTTCCCTCAGTATCCTGATCCTGAGACAGAGCAAACACCTGCCCTTGAGTCTGTGGACGGTAACCAGAAGAACTCTGTGGTGCTGGCTGCTGACGTGGAAAAGTAGAAGCCTGAGATCCAACCTGTGATCTCGATCCACTAGCAGAACCCATACGTTGAGAACAATCTCTCCGCAGATGTCCCTGCTCACCATAAATATAACAAGCACCAGTAGCTTTCCTACATGAAGCTGCAGGATTCTTCCCACCACAGTGGCTGCAAAACTCCTCCTCCTTCTTCTTCTTCCCAAAACGGAATGTACCTCGTGAGCCACGAGAACCAGACGAAGTAGTAGGAGTAGAGGAAGACATAGGTCCAGATTGCACAACAGATTGAGCCCTAGGCCCAAGAGATCCACTAGGCTGTCCTGGCATCATCAACTGTGCCCACCTATTGCTGTTCTCCACTTGACGGCAACGGTTCACCAAAGTCTCGTAAGATGTCAAATCATCACAGACAACAACTTGTGAGTAGATATCTTGATTCAAACCTTGCAGAAAGATATCATACTTGGACACATCACTGTCATTGATATGAGGACTAAAAGGTAGCAGATCAAGAAATCGTTGCTGATATTGATCAATAGTCATTGATCCTTGCCTCAGAGTCAGCAACTCCATAGATCCTGCTTGACAAACAGCTGGAGGAAAATACAGTTTTTGAAACTTCTGACAGAAATCTCCCCAAGTCACCTGTCCTCTCTCAGTACGTGCTTGAGTAGCCTTGGCATCCCACCATAAGCGTGCTCGATCCTCTAGAACAAATTCTAGAAATTCCAGTTTCTGCTCCTCAGTACACTCAAAAGCTCGAAATGCACTCTCGAGTTTAGACATCCAACCTCTTGCCTATTCAGGATTCTCGCCTCCCACCAAGGGTTTCGGTCCTACTTGCATGAATTTATTGATAGAGTAGAGAAGTCTACCCTCATGAGGATGATAACGATCATCATGATGGCAATGATGACGATGATGATGACCACCTCCCTGGCCAACAATACCGTGACTCTCGTCAGCCATATCCTGAAAAGAATTGCACATTAAAATCCCAAATGCACAAGTATTACTTAAGACTAAACTAAATCCCAAGTACTAATTCCCAAAATCTATGCATGCTCTGATACCAAAAATGTAGTGACCCTGCATGGAATCACCTACTAACTGGAAACTTAATAGCATGCATTAAACTAAATACACCAAAATACTTAAAAGAGTAAAATGTGCGGAAACATAATCCATAAATTACATATCAGCTTAGTAAAATATATCCTGGCTTAATACTGTAGTGATACAACTGATAAGTGCATTTTGTGTGCATTATTTCATGTTATTTTTATATCTAATTTATGTGCATTTATATTGCTTTTATGTGTTTTTATGTATTTTAGTTCATGTGTGTGTATTTCACTCCTCGGGTTAATTTTGTAGGAAAATGGATTTTTGAAGAGTGAATTACGGAGCAACCTTGATCGAAAAATCAAATTTAATTTTAGAAAGATCTAAATCCAATCTCCACCGTTCAGAATAAAGTTCAAGATGTTTTGAAGCTGCTGTCCAAATTTCAGCTTGATCCGACGACTAGATCTCAAGATATGAATTTTTCCAAATCGTCGCGTGGAGCAGAAAAATTAACTCGCTCGAGCGAGAGTCTATGCTCGCTCGAGCGAGCGAGACCTGGACTGAAAAAAAATATATTTGGACAGAGAGTTGCTCGCTCGAGCGAGAGGCTATGCTCGCTCGAGCGAGCGTGGCGTGCAGATTCCATATATTTGGAAACTCTTGGTCGAAATAGATGCTATCTTTTAGAGATCCTTGGACACTTAAATTTCGATCTATTCATCAGATTAAGGGTTCCAAAACGCAGAGAACACAGACAAGAGGCGAGAGGCGGCTACGGGCGTGGAGATTGAAGACGCTCCATCAGAGTTTTTCTTCTTTTATTCTTTTCTTTCTTAATTTTTTTGACTATTATTTTCAATTATTGAGTAGTTATTTTTCAACCAAGACGGCGTGATTGGGCCGAACAAATTCATGTAGAAAACTTGGATGTTTGTTTGGGATTTTTCAGAGTTGATTTTGTTTTATTGATTGCCAGATTTATATTTGTCTTGTGAATAGTCTGATCAACTGTGACGTCCCGTATTTAAAAACATTTAATAAAAGAGTTGCGGAAAAAGAGTGAGAAATTTTTTTAAAACTTTTTAAACTATGCAGGGAGTGCATCACCCTCGTACATCAACAAATCATAATATGGAACACGGATACAACCCTACATTTAAGTCCATCAAGATACGTCACGTCAAAACCTACTAATAACATTTAAAGAGGATAGGGAAAAGTGAGTTCAATTAATTAACTATGTATATAAAATACATTTGAAAATAATCAGAGAACTCACATAACAACATTAACTGAAATAAACATTTGGAAGACGAAACGTTTGAAATCCTCAAAACTCGTCTTTAAAAGACTGACAATGAAAATAATTAAATCATTACTTTTAAACATCGTACATAAAATATTGTAACAACATAACATAAATAAATATAAGTAAATCTTTCTGCTTTAAATACATCAGAGCTTTTGAACTATTGTATCATGCAATGTTTTTGAAACATCTAAGACTCTTTAAACTTAAATGCGGATTTTTTTTTAATAACAATACATATATGCCCATACATATATGTATCACATTTAAAATAAAATACTACTTCTTAGTAGTAACTTAAATAAAAATAAACAAATAAATAATTAAAAAGGATTTCATGCATGAAACAAAAATAATAAATAATACATGTTTGAAACTCTCATATGGGAAAATAATAAAATAGAAATATGCAACTTGTTTTAAAAACTCAACGTCATAAAAATAAATGTATCTTAAAACATCATCTAAAAACTGCAACGGTCACGGGACCACTGTTCCGTGAGCTCATACGTCCTCACCACCGGTAGGAGCTACATAAAAGTCATCTGTCTCACCTGCACCATATAAGCGTAGTGAGCCTAGGGGCTCAACATGTCTAAACTTGAATATCAAGGGTTAAAATAATGCATCACATAAGCATACTAATATATATACATGATACATGAACATGCATGGAAACATTTTTCATAAAATAAATGCTGAATCATAAATCTTAAGCATAAACATCATCTTTCTTCATCATACATAACATAGTTGAGCATGGTATTTTTGAAACAGTCTATGGTCCTATCCGTAAGTGTGACGCTTATCTGTGCCGACTGATCAGTCTCATGAACCAACGTACGTGGCGGTGATAAATCACCTCCTATGGTAGTAAACTACCTCATAAATCATATATCATATGGTGGATAACCACCCTTATGTCACACTACTTCAATTTCCATCAAGAAAATATTTTTGCTCAACTCATACATAATCATAATCATATCATATAAAATTTCATGAATGCTTGCACTGAAAATTTGTCCGTAATATATATTTAATTGATTTTTTTTCATATTAAATGTACTTATACTTAAAATATAAACTTCATGCATAAAAATAATTAAATATATATTTCGGACTTAGTTATTTTTCATGGGTTGGTCCAAACTGCTGGTCACACACTCTAAGCCCATTAAACTTAAATAAGAGCCCAATTATCATATTTTAGCCCAAATAACTTAACTAAACTTAACTGGGCCTAAATAAAAATATTTAAGCCCATTAACTTAAATAAACCCAATAAGATACTAGACTGGCCCAAAAATCCTCTGACTGACCCAAAAATTCCCATGGGCTCCCAAGCCCATAAAAATCATTGGGCTAACTTAAATAAATTATTTAAAGCCCAAAATAAAATTATTTGGAAGCCCAAATAATTTTATTTCTAATTAATTGGCCCAAAAACCAATTAAAACCTTAAACACTTAAAAATTAAAAATACTCGAGCCCGGCCCACCTAACCCGAACCCGGACCGACCTGAACCGACCCACAAATTTCCAGACCCGATCCAGGCCCCAATACCCGACCCGGACCTGCCCAAAACCCTAAACCCGTTTCCCTCTTGTTCCTTACTCTCGGCTGCGATCAGCTTCTGTTCAGAGGCATCGGCCGCCCTACTCCGGCCACCAAATAGCCGGAGCACCACCACCTACACCTATAAGACTTCAAGACGTTTCCAAAAAGCTAAAAACCAGCCCAAACGGAGTCCTAACAAAGGAGAACAAACCAAAACAAAATCTGCCTAATTTCTGCTCGCACGCTGCGCGCGACGCCGGACTTCCGGCCATTCGGCCGCCCAACTCCGACCATCACTGGCTAGAGAACTACCTGAGATAACTTCCTCTATGTCTTGGGGTTCTAACCCAATTAGAATCACCCTCAAACCCATCCTATACAGTGCACACAAACCATTCTCCCAAAACCGCTCAAACTGCAACCTTCTATGCAACCAGAAGATATTGTTTCGGTTCAGACCAACCTTCGTTCAAACCACTCGAACCACTCAACCCTATGGCACCCTAGGACACCCCTTGACCGAGCCCCAGCCTCTGGACCATACCATGCTTGGCAAAAACATGAGTCATGACCAATCAAGCAAGAACATGCATCAATACAAGGCATACATGCATAAACTCGAAATTTCCATGAAAAATCTGAAATAAAACACATCATGCAAGAGTAATAGCTTATATGGTGGCCAAATAAAAGTTTTAGACATGCCTTTTAATCATTGAATGGAGATTGATGTGTTTACGAGACTCCAAGACGACAAACGGACCAAAAATCTACGAAGATCAAGCTTGGTCGGCTATGGCGATTGTGAAATCTGAAGAAAACGTGAAGAAGAAAATGGAGAGAAGGATGGATTCGGCTGATTGAGTTTAGGGTAGGGTAGGCTTTAGTTTTTTTTAAAATTTTGATAATTAGGATTAATTTAGGATAATAACTAATATAAATTAATGAGGTAGATAATATAACATAAATATAAGATTTTAAACTTTTAAAAATACCTACTAATCTGATATATAATAATAAATCCCGAAATATAATATTAAAGGATTTTTAAAGATCAATAAAAGTCATTAAAATGACTTATTTTGGCCAAAAATCAATTCTTAAATAAAATATATAAGTAAATACTAAATTTTTCTTGGCAAAATACCTTAAAATATTATTTTGGCTAAGAATTTTGGTATCTGGTCCGTCCGCGGTCCCGTCTACGCGATCAAAATATTAAATTCCTTAAAAATCTAGAATTTCCATAATTATGGGTTAAATGCTAAAATAAATTAAATCATGCATATAAATCACATAATATCATATAAATACATTTAACCCTTAATTAAAAAATTAATTTCTCCTAATTATGCATGCGGATTTACGTTTTAAAATTTTCGGGTGTTACAATTCTCCCCCCCTTAAATTGAATTTCGTCCTCGAAATTAAAGTACTTACTCGAATAACTCCGAGTAGCGAGTCCTAATGTCTGCCTCGGTCTCCGAAGTGGCTTCCTCCTCGAAATGATTCTGCCACTGGACTTTGACCATCGGTATGTCCCGCATCTTCAATCTTCGCTCCTCTCTGGCTAGGATCTGAACAGGCCTCTCCTCAAATACTAGATCCGGTGCTAACCGCAAAGGCTCGTAATCTAGTACATGCGCCGGATTCGAGACGTATCTCCGAAGCATGGATACATGGAAGACGTTGTGCACTGCTGCAAGTCTTGGTGGCAAAGCCAAACGGTAGGCCAACATGCCAACTCTCTCCAAGATCTGAAAAGGCCCAATATACCTCGGATTCAGCTTACCTCTTCGACCAAATCTCATCACCTCTTTCATAGGTGATATCTTCAGAAACACATGATCGCCAATAGCAAATTCGAGATCCCGTCGTCGAGTATCAGCATAACTCTTCTGATGACTCTGAGCAGTCCTCATACGATTCCGAATCTGAATCACAATGTCTGCAGTCTGCTGTACAATCTCGGGACCAAGTAGAATCCTCTCGCCAACCTCATCCCAATGCACGAGAGATCTGCATCTCCTCCCGTAGAGAGCTGCATAAGAAGCCATACCTATAGATGCCTGAAAGCCGTTGTTATAGGTAAACTCCACCAATGGCAATCTAGTCTCCCAAGAGCCCTGAAAGTCGATGACACAAGCTCTCAGTAGATCCTCAAGAACCTGGATCACTCTCTCAGACTGACCATCTGTCTGGGGATGGAACGTTGTACTGAATAATAATCTAGTCCCCAATGCTGTGTGCAAACTCTTCCAGAAAGCAGATGTAAATCTCGGATCCCTGTCTGATACTATCGACACTGGTATGCCATGCAGTCTAATAATCTCCTTGATATAAAGCTCTGCATACTGTGTCAACGAGTAAGTAGTCCTCACCGGCAAGAAATGAGCTGACTTGGTGAGTCTATCCACGATCACCGATTTATTTTCCAAGTTTCAGTATCCCAAAAGTCATGCTTCTGCTGCGCACTCTGATAAACAAAATATTAACTTTACTAATCATTTTTTCCTAAACACAACAATCACACTATGCCAAAACTTGACTGATTTTATATGCTTATACACTCTACTTATCAATCCTCCAACATTCGTGAGCCGAACTTTTGTTCCCAAGTTTACTTATTAAAGCATATGATTACAATATCAACCCCAATAAATTTAACTTGTAAAGCTTATCCACACTCTAGCCTTTTATAACAAGTTAAACATC
This sequence comes from Henckelia pumila, assembly GCF_033568475.1. Classification (NCBI taxonomy): domain Eukaryota; kingdom Viridiplantae; phylum Streptophyta; class Magnoliopsida; order Lamiales; family Gesneriaceae; genus Henckelia; species Henckelia pumila. The sequence continues at coordinate 49,812,545 of NC_133123.1, forward strand.
TTTGAGTCGAACATCTGCCATTCATCGCAATTTTCTTCAACTTATCCATTTACCACTATACTTTCAACTATCGAACGCTTGAAAATCTTAAATCTCGAGTGCTATAAATCCATGAAACCCAAAAAGTGAATTTAGTGTCAAACGTCATGCACAACATAAATTCTCCTAATGTCAGGAATATGCTTAAAATATATGAATTCTAATTCTGTGGTTAGTTTAGGCTTAAGGCACTTAGATTCTCCTATTGGAGGAGTGAAATTCCCCGAATAGTATTTACATGTCATCGTCTCTAAATATCATAATAATATAACATTCAATAGTTAATTCCATATCATTTTCTAGTTGCCTCTATTTATAGTCCATGGAATCTGAACTCCTCAAAATCAAAATACTAAGTCAATTACCTAATAAACTGAATAATCCGCTCACAAGTAATACATGTTGGTCCCATGTACAGTCAAAATACAACTAGTACCTTTTTGCTCATGCATTCCAAAAATCTTTGTGGAGACACTCCTATAACATGACCCAATAATCCAAGTTTATACAACTCAAGGATATTGAAAGAACATCCATACAAATACTTATATACAATTAACCCCAACGTAAAACGAAAGTATCGAGATAACAGTTATAATATCAAGTCATTACGCTGACTCGTGATTATTCCAAGTGCTTCAACTACCCATACAAGCGTAGAACCAACAACCCAAATTCTCAAATGACTCAACTCTTAACAAAAGAACTCACTCCATAAAATATATATATATATATATCGTCAACTCTTAGGTCATATCTAAAGCTTATATTACACTTGACATCGAAACCAAAATTTTATAACAAGTGTTATGCCACACCTGATCAATTACACAAGCCTATAAAAATTTACACCTTCATCATTCAGTCATCACAATATCTATAAGTCAGGCTGACAAGTTCCCAAATCTTTTTATTTAAACGTAGTGACTTGAACGTCAAACCCAATACAGTTTACTTGGTAACACCAACCATGCGAACCCTTAATTCTTATCAAAGATTACCCAATTCTTTATCAAACTAACTCCACGATTATTTTTTTATTCTCAAAGATTCAAGAATCTAATACAAAACATACTTATCATCAATTTATATCTCATATAATTAAGAGTACAAACTTAAAACCACAAACCATCAAACTATAACATTATGGTACAAGTGTCATCTCCAAGAAAATCATGACTTTTTCGTCAAAGGAAAAACCTTAATAGTTAAATGAATGACAATACGATATCTGTGAACCCAACTAGAATAATTTGACACATGCGATTAATTCCCAAAAATATATACTAGACTCTATAAAGTAACATTTTAAATTCACCAAAGAAGAAAATGATACAACTCTCGATTAATCATTCTTGCGAGGAATCCTACTCTTGCTTCAAGAAATAATTCTATTGCTATCACAAAAACTTAATGCCTCTTATCGGAATTTACCTTTATTGTTCTATTTATCGCTACACCTTCATAAAAAAAATTTCTTGATAGGCCCGCTACCTCTTACCATCACCAACCCAATAATTTACCAATGAAATCATTCTAACTTAAAATCAATAAGTTACTACAAAAAAAATTCAAGTGACAACCTAAATATCAAACTTAGTTTCAACAAAATAAAACCAAATTCCCAAATTCAAAATTCCTTGAGGTCAACCTGTCGTATAACATGTCTTGGGGCATACTGCATCACCACATATTCTTCACGTAAATCGCAATGCATAACTAAGTATTTTAAAACTTTGCTAACATGAAATCTTAAATCATTACATATGCTCCTTATAGATCATAAGAAAAACAATTTAAAACTTACAGACCGATAGTGAGATTTCTGAGCTTCACGTGGCAGATGGACACCCTCCAAGGACCGTGCTTTGATACCAATTGAAACATCTAAGACTCTTTAAACTTAAATGCGAATTTTTTTTAATAACAATACATATATGCCCATACATATATGTATCACATTTAAAATAAAATACTACTTCTTAGTAGTAACTTAAATAAAAATAAACAAATAAATAATTAAAAAGGGTTTCATGCGTGAAACAAAAATAGTAAATAATACATGTTTGAAACTCTCATATGGGAAAATAATAAAATAAAAATATGCAACTTGTTTTAAAAACTCAACGTCATAAAAATAAATGTATCTTAAAACATCATCTAAAAACTGCAACGGTCACGGGGCCACTGTTCCGTTAGCTCATACGTCCTCACCACCGGTAGGAGCTACATAAAAGTCATCTGTCTCACCTTCACCATATAAGCGTAGTGAGCCTAGGGGCTCAACATGTCTAAACTTGAATATCAAGGGTTAAAATAATGCATCACATAATCATACTAATACATATACATGATACATGAACATGCATGGAAACATTTTTCATAACATAAATGCTGAATCATAAATCTTAAGCATAAACATCATCTTTCTTCATCATACATAACATAGTTGAGCATGGTATTTTTGAAACAGTCTATGGTCCTATCCGTAAGTGTGACACTTATCTGTGCCGACTGATCAGTCTCATGAACCAATGTACGTGGCGGTGATAAATCACCTCCTATGGTAGTAAACTACCTCATAAACCATATATCATATGGTGGATAACCACCCTTATGTCACACTACTTCAATTTCCATCAAGAAAATATTTTTGCTCAACTCATACATAATCATAATCATATCATATAAAATTTCATGAATGCATGCACTGAAAATTTGTCCTTAATATATATTTAATTGATTTTTTTTCATATTAAATATACTTATACTTAAAATATAAACTTCATGCATAAAAATAATTAAATATATATTCCGGACTTAGTTATTTTTCATGGGTTGGTCCAGACTACTGGTCACACACTCTAAGCCCATTAAACTTAAATAAGAGCCCAATTATCATATTTTAGCCCAAATAACTTAACTAAACTTAACTGGGCCTAAATAAAAATATTTAAGCCCATGAACTTAAATAAACCCAATAAGACACTAGACTGACCCAAAAATCCTCTGACTGACCCAAAAATTCCCATGGGCTCCCAAGCCCATAAAAATCATTGGGCTAACTTAAATAAATTATTTAAAGCCCAAAATAAAATTATTTGGAAGCCCAAATAATTTTATTTCTAATTAATTGGCCCAAAAACCAATTAAAACCTTAAACACTTAAAAATTAAAAATACTCGAGCCCAGACCACCTAACCCGGACCCGGACCAACCTGAACCGACATACAAATTACCAGACCCGATCCAGGCCCTAAGACCCGACCCAGACCTGCCCAAAATCCTAAACCCGTTTCCCTCTTGTTCCTTACTCTCGGCTGTGACCAGCTTCTGTTCAGAGGCATCGGCCACCCTACTCTGGCCACCAAATGGCCAGAGAACCACCACCTACACCTATAAGACTTCAAGACGTTCCCAGAAAGCTAAAAACCAGCCCAAACGGAGTCCTAACGAAGGAGAACAAACCAAAACAAAATCTGCCTAATTTCGGCTCGCGCGCTGCGCGCGATGCCGGACTTCCGGCCATTCGGCCGCCCAACTCCGACCAGAACTGGCTAGAGAACTACCTGAGATAATGTCCTCTATGTCTTGGGGTTCTAACCCAATTGGAATCACCCTCTAACCCATCCTATACAGTGCACACGAACCATTCTCCCAAAACCGCTCAAACTGCGACCTTCTATGCAACCAGAAGATATTGTTTTGGTTTAGACCAACCTTGGCTCAAACCACTCGAACCACTCAACCATAAGGCACCCTAGGACACCCCTTGACCGAGCCCCAGCCTCTGGACCATACCATGCTTGGCAAAAACGTGAGTCATGACCAATCAAGCAAGAACATGCATCAATACAAGGCATACATGCATAAACTCGAAATTTCCATGAAAAATCTGAAATAAAACACATCATGCAAGAGTAATAGCTTATATGGTGGCCAAATAAAAGTTTTATACATGCCTTTTAATCTTTGAATGGAGATTGATGCGTTTACGAGACTCCGGGACGACGAACGGACCAAAAATCTACGAAGATCAAGCTTGGTCGGCTATGGCGATTGTGAAATCTGAAGAAAACGTTTAGAAGAAAATGGAGAGAAGAATGGAGTCGGCTGATTGAGTTTAGGGTAGGGTAGGTTTTAGTTTTTTTTTTTAAATTTTGATAATTAGGATTAATTTAGGATAATAACTAATATAAATTAATGAGGTAGATAATATAACATAAATATATGATTTTAAACTTTTAAAAATACCTACTAATCTGATATATAATAATAAATCCCAAAAAATAATATTAAAGGATTTTTAAAGATCAATAAAAGTCATTAAAATGATTTATTTTGGTCAAAAATCAATTCTTAAATAAATAAATAAGTAAATACTAAAATTTTCTTGACAAAATACCTTAAAATATTATTTTAAGGCTCATAAAACTCATAAAATATTTTTGGCTAAGAATTTTGGTATCTCGTCCATCCGCGGTCCCGTCTACGCGATCAAAATATTAAATTCCTTAAAAATCTAGAATTTCCATAATTATGGGTTAAATGCTAAAATAAATTAAATCATGCATATAAATCACATAATATCATATAAATACATTTAACCCTTAATTAAAAAATTAATTTATCCTAATTATGCATGCGGATTTACGTTTTAAAATTTTCGGGTGTTACAGTTTTCGCCTCTTGGACTCTTCAGCCGTGCTACCAAAGCTTTTTAAATCAAAACTGCTAAACCATCTGCACCATTCAAGTATAGTGAGTCTAAAGAACTCAGCAAGATTAAAATATTCATATCAATATCATTATTGTTTCAAAATACTTTAAAATTAAAATAACTTGAACATACATAACATGATACCTTGAACTTGAGGAACTTTAACGTAAACATCATGTAACTTTAAACTTAAAATCTTGAACATGAACTTCAAAACTCTTAAAAGATGCAAGGAATTTAAACATGGACATCAACTTACTTAACTTTAAATCTTGAAATTAGACTTTATTCATATTCTCAAAACTTTACCATTTTATTCTTAAATAAACATTTGCACTTAACATCTAATAAATAAAATCATGCAACTTGGACTAACATTAAACCATGAACATAACATAAAAACTTATCATTTTGGGGTGATGAATTATGTGAAATTGTGGCAACCTTCATAATGGGCACATTCGTAGTTCCTGTTGATCAACAAGCATATGGCACTAAGCCTCATAACATTCGTTCTTTAGAAAGGCCATCTCCGGAGCTCATTCCGGAGCACCAGTCCCGTGTACTTATCTGTCTCTTGAGCCATGTTTGGAAAGGCCCTCTCCGGAGCCCAAACCGGAGCACCAATCCCGTGTTTGCCACCACAAAGACACATAAGACATCAAAAGCGTTTTCATACATTAACATGTCATATCATGCTTCATCTTAACATCATTCATTCATGTCTCATCATTTTATCATTTCATCATAAATTTCATCATAACATTCATTTCATTATGAAGCATCATCATATCATCGTAACTTCCGTCATAACTTTCGTTTCATGAACATAAAACTTTACTCAATAACTTCATGCTTGTCATAGATGATAAAAATCATACTTTCATATTGAACATAGGTTTCATGAATGAAACTTAGACATGTACATGCATCACATAATGTAATTAATCCACATAAGTCGTTCTTTTCGTTCTTGACTTAAAACTTGAAACTTTTTGCATAAAAACTCTTAAATATATTTTAGAAGCCTTAAAAGATCATAACCATGAATTAAGGACCCAAAAATCAAAACTTAAGAAAATTAATTCGAAGCTACAACGCTCCAGCTCTGACAGAGAAGCGCTGGGGCGCTATACTTGCGCATTGACAGTTTTGCTGTACTGCAGTTGCTATGCATTCACACTGATATTTCGAGTTCTTGCACCCAGAATTGGAAAATGTGGTAAACATAAAAGATGTAGCCCTGGATCTTGGCTTTCCAATGACGTAAATTAGACCTTAATTGGAGTTTGGAGTAAAATGTTATACTCATTCTCCCAAGATGTGTCAGTGCAGGAAAACCAAACCAATTGATACACTTTGGGGCAACTTTGGACAAACTTTCAAAACGATTTGGACAAAACTCAAAAAATGAAAGTTGTAGACATTTAAACTAGCGTTCAAAAAAAGTAAGCCTCATATAATTTGTATCAGTACACTAGTCTTTATCTTCAAAATTGCAACAAGTGCTGCAAATTCGGAACAACCAAACACATAACACATTTCAAAGCTTTAACTTAAAACTTCAAAATATGAGATTTTCTAATACTTATGCTATAAGTTTTTCATAAAACATTTCTTAAAATCTCAAGAACACATAAAAAATTTAAAATCATCATTAAAATCTCGATCATACTCAAAGAATCATTAAGAACGACTTAAGTTTCACGATTTCAATCAAACATAAACCATGATCTTGAACTCTTAAAAATCATGCATAAACATTACATAAATCAGAATTTTCATATCAAAATACATATATCTTGAATGGTGGTTTAAAGTTTCTTTAAAAAACTTGCCTTAATTTAGAGGAGGAGATGATCCGGATTCTTGGTAACGAGTTAACCACGAAACGAGCGAGATCGGAGCTCGAATTTTTTTACAAAGCTAGAAGACCGTGGATTAAGAATGAAGAAGAAGATTAATGATAGCAGAAATGGGGGAAGGAAACGTGAAGGAGATGGGGTGGCTAAGTCAAGGGAACAATTACATTAATTAGTAGGGATGGTGTGGATAAACGTTGCTATCAATAATAATACATATCATGTGTTGATTGCTTAAAACGCAGTCACAAAAATACGTCTCGACTCGTCTGATAAAAATAATAATATATTTTGACTCGTTTAAGAAAAATATAACAATATTATACTTAAAATACTCGTAGAATTATTTTCTACAATAACGATCATAGGCTAGTCTCGTATTCTCAGTCCAAAATCAATTCTAATAAAATCATTTAACACAACAAATAAACATATATTTTAATACATGAAACTACAACTTTTAAATCATTTACACAACACATAAGATCATTTAAATAACAATAACGTTTAAATCATAAATAATCAAATGAAATAACTTAAAATTCATTTAAAATTTCTTTAATAATCTTGAATGAATTTATGAATTTTCTGGATATTACATCAACTGTTTGCTTGCATGTTAATCGATTCCAAGTCGACAGAGGAGGTTTCGATTTTGATCACTTTGATAATCAACATATTGTAAAACCGACTAGAAATAGAATTCGATTTCATTATGCGGTTTAGGTGTAAACTGAATTTTTAAAAATATTTAATGCATTCAAATTTGATTAGAATTACGAAATATTAGTTCATCAATATTTGAATAGGTTTGATTGTTCTAGAAATAGACTTTTGAACAAATTAGGAGAATTCCCGTGAATTAAGATTAAATCTGAGTCCTGAGTCGACTACATGTTACATGATTTGTTCGGTACCTACATGTGTCTTGGTTGTTTCGTTTAATTATTTTTATCTTCAGTTATTTTAATTCTTATTTCTTCAGAAGTTTTTATTTTAAATTCTTATTTTTTTAAAATCAAATTGCTTTTTATTATTTTGTCTAGATTAAGTAAAATAATTAATTCTTGAGAATTGACAACAGTCCCTGTGGGATCGATACTTGGACTCTTAGTCCACTTTACTATTACTTGACCTGGTACGCTTGCCAGTAGATTATATCACACCGATTTAGCCGGTCAAGTTTTTGGCGCCGTTGCCGGGGACTGTTTAGTTAATATTAGGATAGATTATTTGCTTGAAACTAGATATTTTTTTTCTATTTTTTCGTTCCTTTGATTATTTTTAAAATTTAATTTTTTTTTCTCTTTTCCTTGTGAGGTACTTGGAGATGGACCATCGACAGGTGTTCACAAGATTTGGCCAGCAATACTTGTGAAAGAATGGGTGCCCAGTGAGCCAACTTGTGGCTATGGGCTTTGATGACTCTTTGTACAAACGATCTTTTGTTTAATATAATTTACACTTTTATTAATGGCAATGACTTTATCTTTCTTCATATTGTTATATTGTGATATACTATTGTTGTTTTGATAAAGACCTTGAATATACTATAGTGTATGTAAGATGTGGTAGAACATGGGGATGTCTATCATGAAATACATCTTATAGTCACTGTATATTCTAAACTGTTCCTAGTCGATTGAGCCGTCCGAGAATAAGGATAAGGATCGCTCGAGTTTGAGACTAGCATTTGCGATGCGGAGTACCACGTTTCATTGGTAGGGAACATGGAGATGTTCGAAGCATGCAAATGGATATTCATAGGATGAATAATCGAACTACCCTATCCGGACTTTCCAAGTGGTTATCACTTATCGAGTGGATAAAGTCCGCGGTTTTGGTTGTACACCATTAGTCCTTACTACTTGAAACATCATGGAGACTCTATATGCTAGTACTGTGCTTTGACTCGTTTACCGACTCTATGGGGTCATCAGGTGTCGGGATTGGGTACAGTTACAACACATATAGGAGTCGATGCATTGTTGTCAAGGATTCACCACATACTTGCGAGTGTGGATATCCTATGCGATCTGAGGAGATATTAGTGTGACGAATCTCTGGCCAGAGTACTTGATGTGATTTAAGAAATGGTTTCTTAGTAGCACATGCGATGTCACTAATTTGATCTTCAAGATGTATTGCATAGTTATCGAATCTTGAGCGACTCTCGATATACCAATGGTTGTTGATTCGATCGGGATATATGGATGAAGGGACCGTACTGTACGCGAACCAAAATCTACTGGTTCTTGTAGGCACTATCAGTGATATCTAGGGAATCATGGGGCGATGTTGATAGGCGCTTTACCATGATTCGTTGGGCAAGTCGGAAATCGTTGTTCCGAGTCACAAGGAGTTGTGAGCCCACGGCTAGCTGTATCCCTGAACCATTGAGGGTCACACAGTGTAATGGAGTTTTAATCCCCGTTGAGATAGTTAAATTTAAAGAGTTAAATTTAATGAATAAAGAAGTTGGACTTCTTAAATAAGAGTAAGGGAGTAGGATTTCCTAAAATGACATAGGGATGTACATTTTTGGAAACCACTGAATTCGGATTCAGGAAAATTTATCTTGACTTTAAAATGTGCAGAAATGGTTTCTGTGCACATTGGTAAAATCGGTTTATCAATCGGAGTCACGATGAATTTTATATTAATTTCTGAACATGCGGGCTTTGCTTGTCGGGCCTCAACTTATGACTAATGGGCCCTAAGGTGTTAGTGACCTGCATTATAAATAAGTTATTGCAGTACAGAAATTACACAACAACTGGTCATAATTGAGACAGGATTTTTCGAAAAACCCTAGCCTCCCCTCTCAGTTCGGCCGCCCCTTCCCTTTCTCTGCCTGAGAAATTCCGGTCTGTGATTTTGAATTGCAGTCTGGAATAGCGAATCAAATTCGTTTATTCTCTTCGTAGAAAACTTCTGATAGATTTTCTAGTGCAATCTATCAGAGGGATTAAACCTCTATTCGTGGACCTGATTGAAGGAAAGCTTGTTCATCAGTTCCAAGGAGATACAAGAAGCGCAGAGAAATCTGTGTGGTGTCCAATAATCTCGATTCGAGATTGAAGGTAAAAATTACATAACAGTTATTTAATTTTTACACACACAAATAATTTAATCGTAAACGGTTGATACCAACACTATGGAATTGTTCCATAATAAAATTTTTAAACTTCCGCTGCACCGGGTATCAATCATGATTGATCTGAACGCCAGTTTTCTAACAGTGGTATCAGAGCCAGGTTGCTCAGATCAAACGATTAAATTAATCGATTGTACAAAATTTTTGAGTCTTGGTTTTTAAAAACAAAATAAATATTTTAAATAAAAAAAATTTTTTCGGGCAAAACCCGGGCAGCGATTGGATCGCTGCCCGGTGGGGCAGCGACAGTCGCTGCCCCGGGCGGCGCACGGCGCCGCCCAAAGGGGGCGCACAGCGCCGCCCACGGCGGCGCACGTCGCCGCCCAGGGGCGGCACTCAGCGCCGCCAGGGCAGCGCTCAGCGCCGCCCAGCGCAGCGCAGCGCTCAGGGCGGCGCACGGCGCCGCCCAGGGGCGACGCTCGGTGCCGCCCAGGGCGACGCTCGGCGCCGCCCAGGGGCGGTGCCAGGCGCCGCCAGGGCAGCGATTGTCGCTGCCCTAAAGGGGCAGCCGGGCTGCCCCGGCCCGCGCCCACGGGTGCGGGCCGGCCCGGGAGTGTCCCGGGCGGCCCGCGGGAAAAATTAATTTTTTATTTAAATTAATTTTAATGTGTTAAAATTTTATTTTTGGTCCGGTCAAAAATTGTTTTTGATTGGTTCACGAGGCATCGGATCGAATTGTTCGAGTCCGAAAATTTTAAAATTGATTTTTGGATAAATTTGAATTTTTGGAAAATTTTAATATTTTATCCTTAAATTGAATTTTGAAATCAATTATTTTTGGTACAATTGATGATAAGATTTGATCTTATGTATATATTAAGTAAAATATGATTTTATCTATAAAATTAGATTCTGTAGATAAAATATGATTTTATTTAATAAAAGGTAAAATATGATTTTATATGTAAAATATGATTTTATATATAAAATATGATTTTATCCTGTTTAAATTTAAATTGCCATATGCATGATATCCAATAAATTAATTTTGAATTAAATGTTATTGGATAAGGATGATCGATTGCCATGACCAATTTTGTAGGTGTATGTTAGGAATTTACATTTGTTTTATTGTTGTTGGTTTTATTAATGGGCCTGGTTTATGGCCCAATATGAATGTCATATGTAATAAAAGTGGGCTTGGTTTATGGCCCGTTTCCACCCCTAAAATGTATCCCCTACTTGTCATTGCTATTTATTGTAAATACATTAGATTTAGTGGGAGATCAAGATTTGAAGATGGTGGGCCCAGCAGACAATAAAGACGAAGAAATGTAAATTGGAAGCTAATGTAATAGGATTGCATTGCATACTGCATATTACCTAGGATTGGACTAAGACTCGTGATTGGCAACCACGAGTCAATTAGAAATGGAATCGATCATCCTATATATAATATATGATATTATGATTGTATGCATGTTTTAGACATAATTGCGTGAATCCGGCAAGCATGCAATAATTTGAAATTGATGAGACAAATTTTTATAATTAAAAATCCCTCATTTTAAATATGATTTAAAATTGATATCAAGATAAATAAAGGAAATTTAAATTTGTTTAAATATTCCTACCTTCCATCAACGGTCAATGTATGAGATGCTACCCGCGGATACGGTCCGGCTCATATTTTGGGGGGGCCCGTTCGTCGGAAAGCTGTACATTGGATCGACAAATGTTGTAAGTTGGGTGGAACTCCCATGGGATCGGCTCATATTATTGGGGGATCCACATGGCGACCGTCCATCACAACTTAATATTGATGGGTCATCTTGACATGTCACTTTAAACGGCGTCATATTATTGGGCCCTTATTGGACATGAGGTAAACACATGGGGGTTGCTTTGGAAGCAATTGGGCTCTACCTTTTGAGAATTATGGTTGGCTGATATTATTCGGGACCATAAGTTTGTCAATTGGACTCCATGTTCTCACTAAGGAAAAAGTTTCCCGTTTTCACTAGAGGGTAGTGAAATCGTTAAAATAGTGGGAGTGAGATTCATAAAATTAAATTCGCCTATTTTATGTCTTAGTAAATTGCTTAAACAATCATTGATATATGTCTGTTTTTCTTTTCAGTATTTCATACAATGAATTCGCGTAATCCATTATTCTCGATCCTCGAACAAAACAAGTTAACTGGCGCAAACTATACGGAATGGTTCCGGAAGTTGAAGATTGTCTTGACTTCGGAGAAGATGCTCTACGTGTTAGAGAAATCACCTCCGAAGGAAGCACCAGCTGACGTAAGTCCGGAGGAATTGGCCAAACTTGATGCATGGTGGGACCATGACATCAAGACCAAATGCTATATGCAAGCCTCGATGTCTGATGAACTCCAGAGGCGATTTGAGGACACCGTGAATGCTGCTGACATTCACGCTCAACTCAAGGAACTTTTTGGGGCTCAATCGAGGGCTGAAAGGTTCGCAACTGTTAAGGAGCTGATGACGTGTCGCATGCGTGAAGGGACTTCGGTCCGTGATCATGGGGTACGAGTGATTTGGCTCATACAAAAGTTAGCGACCCTTGATTTGGTGTTGGAGCATGAACTCAACGTGGATTTACTGCTTCTGTCTCTTCCTTCTTCGTTTGACGGATTTGTGGTAAATTTTAATATGAACAAGATAGAGGCCACCCTTGAAGAGATGGTCAATATGCTTGTGACATATGAATCCACACTTAAGAAGGATAAGCCAGCTTTCTTGGTGGGCTCCTCATCTTCTGCTAAGAAGGGGCCAAGTATGAAGGGCAAGAAACGTTCTGCCCCACCCAAGAAAGTCGAGCCCGAGAAGAAGCACAAGACAAAGGCTTCAAACAATGGAAAATCCAAGGATGTTTGCCATTACTGCAAGAAGCCCGGTCATTGGAAGCGCAACTGCAAGGAATATCTAGAGCAGTTGGGAACTGCAAAGGGTATGTTCTATATTGAAATAAACATTTCACTTAATACTACTTCTTGGGTATTGGATACCGGATGTGGATCTCACATTTGCAATGATTTGCAGGTGATGACAAGAAGTCGCAGGCTTAGAATGGGTGAGACCCAGCTGAGGCTCGGGAATGGTTCCAGAGTTGAAGCTACAGCCATTGGAGATGTTTGTTTAATTTTGCAGAACGGTTTTAAGTTATTTTTAAGAGATGTTTTATTTGTTCCGGATTTAATTAAAAACATTATTTCTGTTTCTATGCTAGATAGAGATGGTTATTCTTGCAATTTTGTGAATGGGATTTGCAATATTTACAAGGATGAATGTTTGATTGGAAATGGACAACTTGAAAACGATCTATACAACTTAAAACTAAAAGACGTTCCAATAAATTATATTGATAAACCGGCGACAACAAACAAAAGGAAAATCGATAGTCAAAACCCGGCGAACCTTTGGCATGCTAGGCTAGGTCATATTTCCTCAAGGAGGATGAACAAGCTAGTGGGAGAGGGCATGTTTGATATGTCTGATATTAACTCTCTACCTACTTGTGAATCCTGTCTAAAAGGGAAAATGACTAAATCTCCTTTTAAGGGGAAGCCTGAGCGTAGTCAAAATCTGTTGGATTTGATCCATACAGATGTTTGTGGACCATTTAGAGTTGGGACTCAATATGGCCACACCTACTTCATTACCTTTACTGACGATTATTCAAGGTATGGGTATTTATATTTAATGAAATATAAGTCTGAAGCATTTGAAAAGTTCAAAGAATTCAAGGCTGAAGTAGAAAACAAGCTAGGTAAAAGTATTAAAGCACTTCGATCGGATCGAGGTGGAGAATACTTAAGTACCGAGTTTTTGGACTATCTAAAAAGGAATGGGATTCTCTCTCAGTGGACTCCTCCTATGACACCACAGCTGAATGGTGTATCGGAGCGTCGTAATCGAACTTTGTTGGACATGGTTCGATCCATGATGAGCTTCACTGAGCTTCCACCTTCGTTTTGGGGCTATGCGCTTGAAACGGCGGTATTGTTGTTGAACAACGTCCACACTAAAGCAGTGGACAAAACACCATACGAGTTATGGAATGGCAAAGCTCCTAAGTATTCGTACTTGAGGATTTGGGGATGTCCTGCTTACGTGAAGCGGACAGTGGGAGATAAGTTGGATAGTCGATCCAGCTTATGTTATTTTGTAGGGTATCCGAAGAATTCAATCGGATATTATTTCTATTATCCTGCTGAAACAAAGGTGTTTGTTTCTAGGAATGCCACCTTCTTGGAGAAGGAGTTCTTATTGGATAAGAAAGGCGAGATGATGGAACTCGAAGAAGTTCGAGAAGAACCCGAAATACAAAATAACGATCCTACGCCTCAGGAACCATTACTAGACACGCCTGAACCTAGAAGATCCGAGAGGACTTCTAGACCTCCTGTTCGATATGGTCTTCTTCTTGAAGGGGATCAAGATGAACCCGACATTGGATGTGATCCAAGAAACTTCAAGGAAGCAATTTCTGATGCGGATTCAAATTTATGGCTTGAAGCTATGCAGTCTGAATTGGATTCAATGCATACAAACCAAGTTTGGTCTTTAGTAGATCCTCCTGATGGAATTGTTCCAATAGGGTGTAAATGGATCTACAAGAGAAAGCTTGGGCCTGATGGTAAGGTATTGACCTACAAGGCGCGATTGGTGGCGAAAGGTTACACTCAAAGACAAGGAGTTGACTATGATGAAACTTTTTCACCAGTTGCAATGTTCAAGTCCATAAGAATCCTTATTGCCATAGCTGCATGGTATGACTATGAGATATGGCAAATGGATGTGAAGACTGCTTTTCTTAATGGAGACATTAAGGAAGAAATCTATATGAAGCAGCCAGAGGGGTTCACATCCATGGGAAGCGAGCATAAGGTATGCAAGCTTCAGAGATCAATTTATGGTCTAAAACAAGCATCAAGAAGTTGGAACCAGAAATTTGATGAAACAATAAAAGATTTTGGTTTCATCAAGAACCCGGAGGAACCGTGCGTGTACAAGAAAGTAGTTAAGGATGCTGTGACATTCTTAGTACTTTATGTTGATGACATCCTACTCATTGGGAATGATGTAGGGATGTTGCAGTCAACAAAGATATGGTTATCAGGTAGATTCTCGATGAAGGATTTGGGTGAGGCATCCTACATTCTTGGGATACAGATCTATAGAGATAGATCTAAGAGAATGATAGGACTCACTCAATCAACCTACATCGACACCATATTGAAACGGTTTTCAATGGATGGGTCCAAGAGAGGACATCTACCCATGTGTCATGGAGTTTCTTTATCCAAGTCTATGTGTCCCAAGACTGATGCAGAGATAGAGAATATGACACATGTACCATATGCGTCAGCTATAGGTAGTATCATGTATGGGATGATATCTACCAGACCGGATGTAGCATTTGCTCTGAGTGTCACGAGCAGATATCAGGCTAATCCTGGTCAAATGCATTGGAAAGCCGTGAAGGACATTCTTAAGTACTTACGAAGGACTAAGAATATGTTCATGGTATATGGAGGACGAGATCTGAAATTGGAAGGCTATACCGACTCTAGATTCCAAAGTGACGTGGATGACTCGAAGTCAACCTCTGGATTTGTGTTCATGCTCAATGGCGGTGCTGTCTCTTGGAAGAGTTCCAAGCAGGACACCACAGCGGATTCCACCACTGAGGCTGAATACATTGCAGCATCAGCTGCTGCTAAAGAGGCCGTTTGGATGAGGAAGTTCGTCCAAGAGTTGGGCGTCATTCCTGAATTTGTTGGTCCAGTCCCGGTGTACTGTGACAACACGGGTGCCGTTGCTCAAGCAAAGGAACCAAGGTCTCATCAAAGATCCAAACACGTACTGAGGAAATACCACATCATCCGGGAGATTGTGGAAAGAGGAGACATCACTGTCGAACGAGTGGCCTCTGCAGACAATATCGCTGATCCGCTTACTAAGCCCTTGCCAGGACCATTGTTTGACAAACATCGCGAAGCAATGGGTCTACGTAGTATGACTAGTTGGCTATAGGGCAAGTGGGAGATTGAAAGAGTGGGTGCCCAGTGAGCCAACTTGTGGCTATGGGCTTTGATGACTCTTTGTACAAACGATCTTTTGTTTAATATAATTTACACTTTTATTAATGGCAATGACTTTATCTTTCTTCATATTGTTATATTGTGATATACTATTGTTGTTTTGATAAAGACCTTGAATATACTATAGTGTATGTAAGATGTGGTAGAACATGGGGATGTCTATCATGAAATACATCTTATAGTCACTGTATATTCTAAACTGTTCCTAGTCGATTGAGCCGTCCGAGAATAAGGATAAGGATCGCTCGAGTTTGAGACTAGCATTTGCGATGCGGAGTACCACGTTTCATTGGTAGGGAACATGGAGATGTTCGAAGCATGCAAATGGATATTCATAGGATGAATAATCGAACTACCCTATCCGGACTTTCCAAGTGGTTATCACTTATCGAGTGGATAAAGTCCGCGGTTTTGGTTGTACACCATTAGTCCTTACTACTTGAAACATCATGGAGACTCTATATGCTAGTACTGTGCTTTGACTCGTTTACCGACTCTATGGGGTCATCAGGTGTCGGGATTGGGTACAGTTACAACACATATAGGAGTCGATGCATTGTTGTCAAGGATTCACCACATACTTGCGAGTGTGGATATCCTATGCGATCTGAGGAGATATTAGTGTGACGAATCTCTGGCCAGAGTACTTGATGTGATTTAAGAAATGGTTTCTTAGTAGCACATGCGATGTCACTAATTTGATCTTCAAGATGTATTGCATAGTTATCGAATCTTGAGCGACTCTTGATATACCAATGGTTGTTGATTCGATCGGGATATATGGATGAAGGGACCGTACTGTACGCGAACCAAAATCTACTGGTTCTTGTAGGCACTATCAGTGATACCTAGGGAATCATGGGGCGATGTTGCTAGGTGCTTTACCATGATTCGTTGGGCAAGTCGGAAATCGTTGTTCCGAGTCACAAGGAGTTGTGAGCCCACGGCTAGCTGTATCCCTGAACCATTGAGGGTCACATAGTGTAATGGAGTTTTAATCCCCGTTGAGATAGTTAAATTTAAAGAGTTAAATTTAATGAATAAAGAAGTTGGACTTCTTAAATAAGAGTAAGGGAGTAGGATTTCCTAAAATGACATAGGGATGTACATTTTTGGAAACCACTGAATTCGGATTCAGGAAAATTTATCTTGACTTTAAAATGTGCAGAAATGGTTTCTGTGCACATTGGTAAAATCGGTTTATCAATCGGAGTCACGATGAATTTTATATTAATTTCTGAACATGCGGGCTTTGCTTGTCGGGCCTCAACTTATGACTAATGGGCCCTAAGGTGTTAGTGGCCTGCATTATAAATAAGTTATTGCAGTACAGAAATTACACAACAATTGGTCATAATTGAGACAGGATTTTTCGAAAAACCCTAGCCTCCCCTCTCAGTTCGGCCGCCCCTTCCCTTTCTCTGCCTGAGAAATTCCGGTCTGTGATTTTGAATTGCAGTCTGGAATAGCGAATCAAATTCGTTTATTCTCTTCGTAGAAAACTTCTGATAGATTTTCTAGTGCAATCTATCAGAGGGATTAAACCTCTATTCGTGGACCTGATTGAAGGAAAGCTTGTTCATCAGTTCCAGGGAGATA
The DNA here is from genome assembly GCF_033568475.1 of Henckelia pumila. Classification (NCBI taxonomy): domain Eukaryota; kingdom Viridiplantae; phylum Streptophyta; class Magnoliopsida; order Lamiales; family Gesneriaceae; genus Henckelia; species Henckelia pumila. The sequence goes on from NC_133123.1 coordinate 49,829,996, forward strand.
CAAGAAGCGCAGAGAAATCTGTGTGGTGTCCAATAATCTCGATTCGAGATTGAAGGTAAAAATTACATAACAGTTATTTAATTTTTACACACACAAATAATTTAATCGTAAACGGTTGATACCAACACTATGGAATTGTTCCATAATAAAATTTTTAAACTTCCGCTGCACCGGGTATCAATCGTGATTGATATGAACGCCAGTTTTCCAACAACTTGGAGCCTTTCTATGCTGCTTGGGAGAGATTCAATGATTTGGCGAACAAATTTCAATGGCATCAGTTTTCGACTTACACCCTCACTAAAATTTTTTATGGTGGTTTGGATGAGATTACAAGACGTTGGATAGATTATGGAGATTGGGCAACTGGCAGTCAATTGTTTAGAAGAGATGAAGACAGTGCGATGCACTTGTTAAATGATATGGCAGATTTCGACTATCATTGGGATTGTGATCCTTCATTGCAAGGTTGGAGTCACAAATATCCTCCAGATATCAACTCTAAAAATTTTGCAAACCAACCACCGGAGAGACAAGAAGAGTGTGTAGGGTGTTCTGAAGATTATGTGGCTCAGTTGGAGAATCTTTTGCGGCAACAGACAGAGACAAATCAATTCTTAGAAAGCCGCATCAAGTCTTTGAGTCTTTTGGATGAACAGATTGCGCTTCTTAGAGAACCAATTTTTGAGATCTGCCAAGAGAATGAAGTAATTGAGCCAGAGCAAGAGAAAATATTTTTTGAGGATGTGAAGATGAGCTAAAAGTGACAGTGGAGGAGGAAGAAACATTCAAGGCGGAGGACTTGAACTCGTCAATGGACTTTACAAGCACACCACTTGAAGATCCATTATTTCCATTGACGTCAACACCACAATATTACATCCTCGATGAGCTTCAGCCTATATTCGGAGTCTCTTTCCAAAAGAAAAATTGCAGACCAAGTGTTGTTGGACCGACGAGCTTACAAAGTATATGATCACGCCAAGCTTGAGGGCGATGAAAATCAAAACCAATACGTAGAGTCTTATGATTCTTACTATGGGCGGCAACCACTCTTTGATGGTTGCTTCTGCATAGTCGGGCTGTTGACTATAAATTTAGCGCTGACTGGGAGGCAACCCAGAGTTCTTTCCCTTGTTATTTTATTTTATTTTTTGTTTTTGTTTTTTTTATTTAATTTTTACTTGTTTCCCATTCCAGTTTGCCGAGCCTGCCGATATACATAGTCTGCTACTGCTGTCCCAGCAGATAATGTCATGAAGGAAGAGGATGAATCGAAAACCAGGGGAGTGTTGTTTTTGTTCTCATTGTGTTTTTGTTCGTCTTTGCATTTGTGTGTTTGTTATGCATTCTGTTCATTGTTCTGAAGCATTGAGGGCAATGCTTTGGATAAGTATGGGGGGTAGACTAGTTTATTGCATTGTTTGTTATGTTTGTGTTGCATCTGTCATGTTTTGTGTTTGTTTGCATCTAGTTTGTTGTTGTTGTTGTTTGTTTAGTCTTGCATGAGTAAGATGAGTCATAATAGCCAATGATGATGAAGTTTATTTGAAAAATTGGTTTTTTTAAAAAAATTTGCTCTTGACTAGACATGAGAAACTGTAGGTTGAACCGTGAATATTTATAAGCAATTGTGTTAGACCAGTGGACTGTAACGAAAGATTTGATGAAGTTTCTGTTTGTTTGACCATTGCACGACAATAGGTGGTTTGTGGATCTTGATTGTGTTCTATGAATTTTGATGAGGCTCTAGTTTACACTTATGATCTTGGGCGCACCTAGAAAAAAAAATATTTTTACAACTCCATCCGGGCTTGGACAATGATTGAAATCCTAATCATTGTTCCATAGCTAAGTTAGCGGGTAAAATGGGGTTGATGCTCCATCCGGGCTATAGACGAGGGATTAGAAAAAAAAAGAGAAAGATTTTTTGTATCCTATCAAAGTTTTAGCTAAGTATGCGGGTAATTATTGGGGCTAAAGAAATACCGGGTGCAAAATCCGGAGGTGTGTAATTCATTATCTCAAGGGAGGTGGGTTTTTTTTCTAGAGGTCATTGGAAGGAATGAGCACTTGAAGAGTGAAACTTGCACTGATTTGTCATAGGTTGCTAAGCAGTTTTGAGACGAATTCGGTCTAAGTTGCATGAAACTGGAATGACATTTCACACACACACGTTCACGTTAAACCGAAAGTGTATTATGAAAAGTTGAGAGCATGTCTGTGTTTTTGGTTTTGTGATTGAACTTCTCGGAGGCTGTGCACATTTATGAATCGTCCTTACTTATGTTTTTGTTTGCATTTTGTTTTTGCATGTCTTGCTCGAGGACGAGCAAAGTTTAAGTATGGGGGTGTTGATGAGTGCATTTTGTGTGCATTATTTCATGTTATTTTTATATCTATTTTATGTGAATTCATATTTCTTTTATGTGTTTTTATGTGTTTTAGTTTATGTGTGTGTATTTCACTCCTCGGGTTAATTTTGTAGGAAAATGGATTTTTGAAGAGTGAATTACGGAGCAGCCTTGATCGAAAAATCAAATTTAATTTTAGAAAGAACCAAATCCGATCTCCACCGTTCAGAATAAAGTTCAAGATGTTTTAAAGCTGCTGTCCAAATTTCAGCTTGATCCGACGGCTAGATCTCAAGATATGAATTTTTCCAAATCATCGCGCGGAGCAGAAAAATTAACTCGCTCGAGCGAGAGTCTATGCTCGCTCGAGCGAGCGAGACCTGGACTGAAAAAAAAATATTTGGACAGAGAGTTGCTCGCTCGAGCGAGAGGCTATGCTCGCTCGAGCGAGCGTGGCGTGCAGATTCCATATATTTGGAAACTCTTGGTCGAAATAGATGCTATCTTTTAGAGATCCTTGGACACTTAAATACCGATCTATTCATCAGATTAAGGGTTCCAAAATGCAGAGAACACAGACAAGAGGTGAGAGGCGGCTACGAGCGTGGAGATTAAAGATGCTCCATCAGAGTTTTTCTTCTTTTCTTCTTTTCTTTCTTAATTTTTTTAACTATTGTTTTCAATTATTGAGTAGTTATTTTTCAACCAAGACGGCGTGATTGGGCCGAACAAATTCATGTAGAAAACTTGGATGTTTATTTGGGATTTTTCAGAGTTGATTTTGTTTTATTGATTGTCAGATTTATATTTGTCTTGTGAATAGTCTGATCAATTGTTTGCTTGCATGTTAATCGATTCCAAGTCGACAGAGGAGGTTTCGATTTTGATCACTTTGATAATCAACATATTGTAAAACCGACTAGAAATAGAATTTGATTTCATTATGCGGTTTGGGTGTAAACTGAATTTTCATAAATATTTAATGCATTCAAATTTGATTAGAATTACGAAAGATTAGTTCATCAATATTTGAATAGGTTTGATTGTTCTAGAAATATACTTTTGAACAAATTAGGAGAATTCCCGTGAATTAAGATTAAATCTGAATCCTGAATCGACTACATTTTACATGATTTGTTCGGTACCTACGTGTGTCTTGGTTGTCTCATTTAATTATTTTTATCTTCAGTTATTTTAATTCTTATTTCTTCAGAAGTTTTTATTTTAAATTCTTATTTTTTTTAAATCAAATTGCTTTTTATTATTTTGTCTAGATTAAGTAAAATAATTAATTCTTGAGAATTGACAACAGTCTCTGTGGGATCGATACTTGGACTCTTAGTTCACTTTAGTATTACTTGACCTGGTACGCTTGCCAGTAGATTATATCACACCGATTTAGCCGGTCAACAACCATATCAAAAAACTTAAAAGTAAGCATTATACAGCTATATCGAATCCTACTGTATAATTAACTCCTCAAGGCTCCTGCTCCCTAGTCCTGCCTTGAACTACCAGCTCCGTCCATCTTGCGACCTGCCCCGTGGAATAAGGTGTCCAAGATAACAACTAGGACGTGAGCGCTAACGCCCAGTACATAAACATGAGTAAACATATGTATATAATGCATGCAACACGATGATTGGTAAATGGTCATCTGAAAAGTCATGCTCAGTACCGGTGCCACATGAGTGCTGCCACCGTGCGGATCAACCTCTGGGTGTAACCACACTCGTCTAGTACACCAGAGTAGTCAGAAATACATGTCCCCGCCGTCGCGATACTCTCAGTGACATACTATCGAGTATAGAGCTGAGCGGCTCTATAATCAGGTATATCAAGGTATAGGCTCAACGTGTATATGCACATGACATATGAATATGGAAAATGGTAAATTATATATCATGCCATATAATAATGCCAAATAAATATAACATATAAACATGTATACTCGCTGAAAATCTCAGTCAATGTGTACGTACCTCTAGGCTAGTTCAAGTAAATTAGGATCCTAGGTTCCAAGCCTATATTAAAAAGTTCACCGTATCACTACACAAGTTCTATAAGCCTTAACTAAGCTAATAAGTACTCCCAAAACTTAAATAGATTCCCGGACCATACCTTCGTCCATAGTAAGCCCTTTGATGTCGCTGAATCTGGATGACTATAACAACTTCTTTGTTATTCCAAAATCTCACTATTACCGATAGGGCCCTCAAGTGTATAACTCACACTATATAACTGAAGAAGGAAACTCGGGAATTCGTATTCAAAAATAAACTCCAGAGGCCCCTATTTATAGGCCAAGACCCGGCCTAGGTTCGGATCCTTCGAACTCAGGTTCGGAGCGTCCATTCTAGCTCAATGCATGCATGCAAGCCACGTCGGGTTTGGAGCCTCCGAACTCAGGTTCGGACCGTCCGAACTACTCTACGTCCGACACTTGTCAAAACTCAAGGCTTAGTCATCGTGCATTGCTGTCTGAAGGAGTTCGGATAGTCCGATCTAGGGTTCGGATTGTCCAAAGCTACCTTAACCCCAAAGTCAACATGACCACGATCGGAGCACCCGGACTGCTGAGTTCGGACCGTCCGAAGTTCTCTTCGGGCCGTCCGAACTAGCTCAAATATTGAAAACCCAATTCTTAATTCTGAAGTCCGATTAAGCCCTAGAATTGGTTAATTACTAATGCTTAATCATATTTAACATATCATTATCTTAAAATGAAATTTGGGGTTACTATAGACTTTGTGATATTGGACATGGATGAGGATGAAGAAACTCCCTTGATTTTTGGGACACCCTTTTTGGAGACTTGAAGAGCGCTAATCGATGTCCATAAAGGAGAACTCACACTTAGAGTTGGTGGCGAAGCTGTAATCTTCAACATCTATCACACCATGAGGGGACCGAACGAGGTAAGTACATGTAAAAGTATTGAGGTTATTGAATCTTATACTCCTTTTTTTTGTGCAGGAACTGAGGATCCATTAGAAAGATTCTTGGTTGGCGACAAAAATGCTGAAAAAGAAGAGGACTTTGAGTTTTGTGAACAAGAGTCGTTTTTTGATGGTGCTCCAATTGAAAAGGTGGTAAATCCAAAGAAAGAAGAAGAGTTGGAAAATAATGCAAATGAGGTATCTGCTGAAACTCATGATCTTAAGGAGTTACCGGCACATTTATGCTATGCGTTCCTTGGTGAGAATTCAACTTGTCCTGTTATTATTTCTTCTCATCTCTCTGAGGTTGAAAAAGATAAGTTGTTGAGATTCTTAAGAAATTTTAAAACTGCTTTAGGATGGTTGATTTATGATATTAAGGGTATTAGTCCAACAATATGCATGCATAAAATTTTGATGGAAGAGTCTTATACCCCTTATATCGATCATCAGAGGCGGTTAAACCCCGCCATGAAAGAAGTTGTTAAGAAATAGGTTTTGAAATTGTTGAATGCTGGTGTGATATATGCTATTTCTGACAGTAGTTGGGTATCTCCTGTTCAAGTGGTGCCTAAGAAAGGTAAGATTACTTTAGTAAAAAATGAAAATAATGAGTTAATCTCCACACGTACAGTAAATGACTGGCGAGTTTGTATAGATTATAGGAAGTTGAACAAAGCTACTTGTAAGAATCACTTTCCACTTCCTTTCATTGATAAAATGCTTGATAGACTTGCTGGTTATTGCTATTAATGTTTCTTAGATGGTTATTCAGGTTATAATTAAATTGCAATAGCCCTAGAGGATCAGGAGAAAACTACTTTTACGTGTCCTTATGACACGTTTGCTTTCATAAGGATGCCTTTTGGTCTCTGTAATGCACCAGCGACTTTTTAGCGGTGTATGATGGCGATTTTTGCAGATATGGTGGAGGACATTATGGAAGTTTTCATGGATGATTTTTTAGTCTTTGGTTCCTCTTTTGATCACTGTTTGCATATCCTTTCCCTTGTTTTACAGAGATGTCAAGAAAAGAGCTTAGTTTTGAATTGGGAAAAATGTCACTTTATGGTTCAAGAGGGCATTGTCCTTGGACATAAAGTGTCATCACAGGGATTAGAGGTGGATCGAGCCAAATGGTTGCAATTGAGAAGCTTCCACCACCAAAGAATATCAAGGGCATCCGATGTTTCTTAGGCCATGCGAGGTTCTATCGGCGATTCATCAAAGATTTTTCTAAAATCACTAAACCCCTATGTAATTTGTTTGAAAAAGATTCTACTTTCATATTTTATGATGACTGTTTGCAGGCCTTTGAGAGGATCAAGACGACGTTAATCACATCACCTATTATGATCGTTCCGAATTGGAAGGAACCTTTCGAGCTAATGTGCAATGCTAGTGACTATGCAGTGGGGGCAGTTTTGGGCCAGCGGAGAGAGAAGATGTTTAGAGCCATTTATTATGCAAGTCGCACTATGGATGCACAACAAAACTACACCACCACAGAAAAGGAGATGCTAGCAGTAGTTTTTGCTTTTGATAAATTTCGTCCTTATTTAATTGGTACTAAAGTAGTTGTTTATACTGACCATGCAGTGATTCGCTACTTGTTCGCCAAGAAGGATGCTAAGCCATGCTTGATAAGGTGGATTCTACTTCTTCAAGAATTTGACTTTGAAATCAAGGACAAAAAGGGGAGTGAAAATTAAGTAGCAGACCACTTGTCGCGGCTGGAGTTAGAAGAAGCTAAGGCAGAGGATATCATAAAAGAAGTGTTTCCAGATGAACAAATCTTTCAGGTAAGTTCACCCCTCCCATGGTTTGCTGATATTGCTAATTTTTTGTCTTGTGGTGCTCTGCCTCCAGAATTGAATCACCATCAGAAGAAGAAATTTTTCCATGAAGTTAAGTTCTACTTGTGGGATGATCCCTACGTTTTCAAGCGTTATGCTGATTAAGTGATTAGGAGAAGTGTGGCGGGTCAAAAAGCATAGGAAATCCTAGAGCAATGCCATTCATCACCTTATGAAGGTCATTTTGGAGCAACACAAACTACGGCTAAGATACTACAAGCTGGTTTTTATTGGCCTAATTTTTTTATAGATAGTTATACCTTAGTTAAATCATGTGATAAGTGTCAAATAATTGAGAATATATCTCGAAAACATGAACTACCCCTTACAAATATTTTAGAAGTTGAATTGTTTGATGTGTGGGGTATTGATTTTATGGGTCCATTTCCCCCTTATTTTGGTTACACTTATATTTTATTAGCCGTGGACTATGTTTTGAAATGGGAGGAAGAAATTGCCACCTCCACTAATGATGCTCGTGTTGTAGTAAAGTTTATGCAAAAGAATATTTTCACTAGGTTTGGCACTCCACAAGCGATAATCAGTGATGAAGGTAAGCACTTCTGTAATAAAATTTTTAATACCTTGCTCACTAAGTATGGTGTCAAGCATTAGGTTGCATGTGCATATCATCCGCAAACCAATGGCCAAGCGGAGATCTGTAACAGGGAGATTAAGCAAATCTTGGAGAAGACAGTTCAGACGAATCGGAAGGATTGGGCTACTAACTGGATGATGCTCTTTGGGCATATAAAACAACTTTCAAGACACCCATTGGAATGTCTCCCTACAGGTTGGTGTTTGGTAAGGCTTGTCATTTACCATTGGAGTTGGAACATAAGGCATTTTGGGCTGTGAAGAAGCTAAACATGGATATTGACGTGTCTGGAAAGTTGCGAAAATTGCAATTGAATGAGTTGGAAGAATTCCACAATGAAGCGTATGAGAATGCCAAGATGTAGAAGGAGAAAACAAAGAAGTGGCATGACAAACACATTGTGCGCAGGGAATTCGAATCGGGACAGCAAGTGTTGTTATTTAACTCTTTCTTGAAACTTTTTCATGGAAAATTGAAGTCGCGATGGTCCGGGCCATTTACTGTGGAGACTGTGTATCCACATGGTGCTATTGAGCTGCGATGTACAGATGGAAGAACATTCAAGGTGAATGGGCAGAGGGTTAAACACTATTTTGGCAACAAAGTACGACATGCTGAGGGCACTATGCTTAAAGACCCTGCCTAAGTCCGGTGACAGTCGTGCTGACGACTCTAAACCAAGCGCTAATTGGGAGGCAACCCAATCGTTTCATTTTGTCTTTGCTTAATTTCCTTTATTTTTGCTCTTTAACTCATTTTTCGTGCAATTATTTATTTTTCTTTTGATATTTTCAAAATTTCTTTCAGGTTTTACGCAGCTATTTCAGATCCCTGTGCGCGCCCACGCTTACCCTGAAAAAAAGGAGTACATGCACGCCTGCGCAACAATTCACACAAGCAAGGAGTCAAAGTGTCGAACCCTATGCGCGCCCACCCCTCTTCATACACGCGCCCGCGCATTCCTTTGAAGAAAAAGTTGCTAAACACCATGAGATATGTGCGGCCGCCCTCTCGATACGCGCACCCGTGCCCTTCCTGCATTGTAAAATAACCCTTCACCGCACACTATGCGTGCCCGCACCTAATTCATTGCGCGCCTGCGCAGTCCTGTTTAAAGTCCGATTTCCCTATTTATTCTTCATTCTTTCTTCCTTCCAAGCCCTATCTTCCATCGCCCTGCTGTTTTCTATCTGAAACTCGGCCCATCTACTTCATCCTAATCCTACTCCCATCATCTACCTTTTATCCTTCCATCAATTCTCACTCACACATCATCCCTATCACGTGTCTCTATTCTATATTTTCTTCATCCTTACGGGATATTCACAGGCACGTTGTGGGCTTGCAAACATGATGGATTTTACTGATCTTTCCATAGTGTTCTTTGGTGATTTTGTGGTAAGTCTTCTCTTGGCAGTGTAAAACTTTAATTCATAAATTGGTGGAATTGATTTGTTTGTTGGACGGAGATTGTGGATTGATTTGTGGGGCGTATTCGGTTTGATTGTGTGGATGTGCTTTATTGGTGATTGTCAATTGTAAGTTTGGGGGAGTTGAAGTATATTTCTCTCTATTGGAAGTTTCCTTGTGTAAGACGCCCACCGAGTGTTTGAGAGATGGCTCCAAAGAAAAAATTGAAATATGGTGCCTCTTATTCTTCTGCTCCTGCTTTTGATGCCCACCGCTTCTGGGATGAAAATACCGAGGAGAATTATCAGATGTTTCTATCCAAAAGCATTTTTCACGAGCATGGGTTTGATACGTCCATTGGATTCGATCTGGCTGGAACAGTTTTGAGTAATGCGGGTCGCAAGGTCATAGTAAGAAATTGGAAAAAGTTTGTTCAACAGCCGCAAGATGCGGTGGTTCCCTTAGTTTGGGAGTTTTATGCTAACTTGAAGGTTAAAAATATCCAGCTCCAGGTGCTAGTGAGAGGCAAGATGGTCCCGTTTGATTCTCACTATATAAATACTCTGTTTGAAATCCCACCGGTGCAGCATGATGAATACGTGGAGTATAAGTCTGGAGAGATCGATTATGACAACATTCTTCGAACCATCTGTGTTGAGGGGGCTGAATGGAGGCTTACCAGTGATCATAAACCATCGAAGTTGCGAAAGACTGATTTGAACAAGAATGCTAAGCGATGGTACAATCTTGTATGTGCTCGACTGAAGCCCACCAATCATGATCACGAGGTCACAATGGAGCGGACCATTCTTGTGTATTGCATTGTTGTGGGTAAGTTCGTGGATTTGGGACGTATATGCCAGGAGACTATTCAAAATTCTATCTCTGGTAATTCAAGGGGGGCTTGCTTTGCCGTCTCTTATTACTGATCTGTGTAAAGCCGTGGGAGTTGAATGGAGCTTAACTGAAAAACTGTTTAAGCCTAAGACTACCATACCGTGTGCTCCTTCCTCCCGGCTAGCTTCTGAATTTGAGCAGCGAGAACGAGCAGCGAGGCAAGCATTCAATGCCAGAGCTGCCGCCAGACAAGTTCCCAAACCACAACCTCTGGCTCCTTCTTCTATGGACGACCGTGTCACATCCCTTGAGAAGGAACTCCAATAGCACCGACAGGAGTTCAGGGAGTTTCAGCAAATGACTGGCATGTTTATGATCTATATGATGGGTTTTACAGATGCTTTGAGCTACCAGTTTCACCATGCGGTGAGCTCGGCCCACCCCTTTCCTCCGTACCCATAGTGGCCACCCACGTCTGGTTTCTCTGACCCTGCCAATGCTGATGATGATGATGAAGGAGGCGACCACTGACGGTCGTCGTTGAGTTACATGTCCTTTACTCTTTCTTGTTTTATCATTGAGGACAATGATTGTACCTAAGTTTAGGGGGTATCGAATTTGATGAAAATTTTTGCTGAAATTTTTTCTGATTTTGCTTGTTTTTGGATTTTAGGAATTTTTTTTTCGTGTTAGTGGTTGGATTGCATTATTTGAAGTAAAAACAAATTTTTTGTTGAGTTTTGGAGTTGTGATGTGTTATGTGCACTCAAGTTGGTTGTAGAGTGAGTAGTTCAAGAAACCAAGAAAGAATTGGAAAAATGGCCAATGATGAAAATATTTTTATTTGGTAACTGAAATCCATGATTGTTGACCTACCTACAAATTTTTGTACTGGTGAATCAGTTAGATGAATAAATTCTTATATGCTCTGTGATTTATGCTTAATTCTGAGTTTAAAACATACAAACATGGATATGATTGATGCAGTGTTTGGATCTTTGGGCCTAATTTTCCTTGAATTCTATCCTTAGTTGCCCTATTGAGCCTTCACAAAATACATGAGTATATTAGGTACAAATTCTGAATTTTGTTTGAAAATCATCGTTTACTGCTGATGATTGTTTATTCTGCACTGATTGAATTTCATTCAAGTTAATTGTGAATTGAGATTTTTCTAGAACTAGTTCGGACACCCTTCGAGGCGAAATACGGGTGAAATGTGACTTAGGAATGATTTAGGCAATTTTTTTGAAAATCGTTTGTGCCTTTCAAGCTACTCACTGATTTAATTATCCTCAGTACCTTGTTTGAGCCTAATTGAAAAATGAATGGCATGCGTGAGAATGTGTGATAAACCCCCATTCGGCATATTTTCAAGGTCCCACATTCACTACCTGATGAATAGCCTATACACTAATTCCTATCCTCAGGGAGTAAGTAATGAATAAAAATTTTTGAATGCTCCTAACTTGAATCTGTATGATGGAATGATGTGTTGAACAAAATAATAAAAGGAAGGTAGAAAAGAAAAGAATGTGAAGTTGAAAAAAAAAAATGAATGATGAAAATGATGAAAGGAGTGATATAATCAGTGGTATGACGAAGTTGAACTAGATTGAGAATGAAAAGGAGTTAGAATTCATTGATTGATCATAACTTGCTCTCTCCTTTGAATCGATACTGGTAGTGCTTATCGTGTACGCCCAAATTATCCGACTCACTCAGGTAAAAAAAAACATGCAGTAGTATGAGTAGGGATCGTTCCCACGAGGAAAGGTAAAATTCCGTGTTCTTTAAAAATACGAAAATAGTAAAAAGGGGGTTTTTGGTTTGAAATTTATCCACTAAAATTTAAAAACAATTATGAATGCAATTCTATCAATTACCAAGCATAATTAAATCACAACGGAAAATTCAATAAGAGATAAGCTTTGGTTTTGGTCAACTACACCCTTGATTTCTTTCGTTCGATCATCGATTATCTAAAAATATTTAATCCTGTTGAATATTCATCATTGGAAATTAAATTCCTGTTTCACCTTAATTGTAGTTAACTAGACACAAGCGTTCTAAGATAACCCTTACCAATGAATTAACCTAATACAAGCGATTAGATTTAAACCCACAATAGCATGCAAACTAGTAAAACTGATAAATCTAGACAACCCATACACAAGCGGATGAATTTAGCCTAGTCAATTATTATCCCTACAATTCCTAATCTTACAAGCGGACGATTATTAATTGCAGTTGCTTCGCAAATCAGATAATTCAAACAATTACGGATTCAAACTCCAATTTAGCAATAGATTTTATATAAGAATTATCATGTGATCAAGCTAATAATCAAATATACAATCATGAAATAAATCAGAATAATTATTGATACTCAACAAAAATCAAGCTCTGTAAAACATAAATCTCACGAATAAATTAATCAAGAGCTTCGTATTCCTTAACCAAGTATTAAGAACTAGTCAACAAAATTCATGAAGAACAAAATAAAAATAATAATAAAAGGCGGAATTCTAGAATTTTTAGAAAAAACCTAGTCTTTGCAAGAGATAAATCTTCAACTCCAACTAAAAGTCTCCGTTTTTCTTCTCCTAAACTTCATAAAAGACTTATATCTTGGCAACAAATCGTCCAAAGATAAGCCTAGGAATTAAAACAAGAGTTTCCAAAACATAAAACTCTTCCAAAAATAAGTCTGCGCACGACGGCGTGGGTGCTCAATGGAATGGCGCGCGCACGCAGCTTCTTCGCATCTTGCATTCTTCAGAGTGGCGCGGGCGCACCAAATTCCTGTGCGGGCGCTCCACTCCCACGCATAAATTCCTTGTTTGCTACAGACCATCGCTCGGACGCTCGGTATTATGGCACGGGCGCGCCTTCGCTTCGTATTTTCTTCTTATCTTCATCTTTCAAGTCTTGATCTTTGATTTTCCTTCCATTCTTTCTAGCTTAAATCCATCAAATCAAATCCAAGGCTCTTCTTGCCTTCATCCAACAAAAGCAACATAACATCAAATAATACCTACCAATCAAACACAAGATTCAAGCTAAATACTAAGCAATATAAGCGCATAAAATGCACTTATCAAATTGCCCCAAACTTGAACTCTTGTTCGTCCCGAACAAAACAAAACACCTAATAAAAATAAGTATACACAATATAAGAGAATCATCAATAATTATCGTGTATCAATAGCCTCAGCAACGAAATCACAATTTTTCAACTCCAATCACATCACATCCTCCTAACATTGGAAAATTGTTTAAGCAAGAAACATAGCTCAACCTCATAGACCTTTAGACTCCGCAACTCACGTTCACAACATTCTCCCCCAAACTCAATTCAAACATCTATAGATCATGAGGACTTTCAAGGTAACTCGGAATCAACATGAAGGATATTCAATCAAAAACCCTCACAATGAAATTAGCTCAAGAAAGAATATAGTGTGTGCGTGTTTTGATCAAAATTCATATTCATCAAAAATGTCAATCGACAATCCATAAGCTAAACTCTCACAACCCCTCTCCACTAGTATATTAGGCGACTGTGACTCGGTCCATAGGTCTTATTCGGCTTATAATGTAAGGCTGGGCTTATGGCTACAAACGAAGGAACGAATTCAAAGAGGGAGTAAAATATGATCTTATCCCTTAAATCCACTCCTTTTCATTCACATGACAAACTTTTTTCATTCTTTCAACTCCATTTTTTTTCTTTTTTTTCATTTTCAACTCGCCTTTTATTCACAGTTTTCTCTTCTTTTTTTTTTTTTTTTATATTTCTTCCTTCCACCCAATCTATTTCTTTCTATTATTTCTCATCCCCTCCACTACTACACTTCTTTCGATTTTTTTCGTTGCACTTCTCAACACACTATCCATTTATTAGCATTCAAATCAAGAGTATAAAAATCAAACATGCAATTACTCCCTAAAGGTAGGAAATAGTGTTTAAGCTGCAGGTAGTAGTTGTAGGATCTTGAAATAATGTCGAATGGGGGTTTATCACACATTTTCACGCATGCCATTCGTTTTCAATTAGGCTCAAAAGAGATACTAGGGACACAATGTATTAAGGGTGGCTTGAAAGGCTCAATCTAATTCAGAAAAGTTGCCTATCTCATTCCTAAGTCACAGTATACCCGTATTGCGCCTCGAGGGATGTTCAAGCTAGTTCTAGATTAATCTCTCTCCACAATTAACTCACATGAATTCAACCAGTGCAGAAAAAGAAGAATCACCAACAGTAAACGGTGATTTTGCACAACAAATACTCAGCAAATTCACCTCATGTGCTCATGTATATGTGAAAGCTCAAAGGGCAACTAAGGATATTGCATGAATTAATCAGTAAAGGCCCAAATGATCCAAACAACGCCTCAATCCTATCTATATCTGTCTGTTTCAAACTCAGGATCAAACAAAATTCACAGAGTATATAGGAGTTTGAAGTCCACTTGGTCAAAGTTTCAAAAAAAATTTCGTAGGGAGGCAGATATTCAAGGAGTCAATTTTTTTTTTTCAATTAACACAACTAAAAATCATCATCGGCTATATTTCCACTTATTAATTTTTTTCTCAAAAGTTATGCAACTCTTACAACTCAAGCAAACAAACAAACTAACTCGACACATAAAAACAACCATACTGACACTCAAATAAACAAGACAAAACACAATAAAATCCAACAACCTACTGAACTCCCCCCAAACATAGGTACATACATTGTCCTCAACGATATGATAGTATAAAAGAACAGAAACAGGACATGTACCTCGGGTGATGACCGTCAGTGGTCACCACCATCACCATTAGGATGTGGATCAGTAGGAGGGTCAGTCGGGCCAAACATCGGAGGCCACTGTGGTCGCGGAGGTAGGAAGCTGGCACCATCAGGAAAGTAGTACGGGAGAACAACTGCAGAGAGTTCCATCATATAGTTCATAAAGATGCCAGACGTTTGCTGCATAGCTCGAATCTCCTCTCTCTGCTGCTGCTGCTCCTGTCTTGACAGTCGCAACTCCTCCTCTAGTCTAGTCAATCGATCAGTCGCAGAAGGGGCCGACTGATGCTGGGGTGCCTGTGCTCTACGTGCTGCAGCTCTCTCTTCTCTCTGCTGCTGCTGCGCTGGAGTTACCAAGTGGGTGTTGCAGTCAAATTAAATGGCGGCGATGGGCTTCAAAATCTCCTCCGTGGGGCTCCAGTCCACCCCGGCCTCCTCACAAAGGTCAGAAATAATAACAGGCAAGGCAAGACCACCACTCGTCTTTCCTTGCACCATGTGCAGAATAGTCTCCTGACAAACTAGTCCCAAATCAATGGACTTCCCCTCCACAATGCAATAGAGCAATAGAGCTCGATCCCGTGTAACCTCGTGCTCATGGTCGGTCGGCTTCAGGCGAGCGCAAATAAATTTATACCACAGATTGACCTCATATTGTAGTTCAGTCTTCTTCAACTTTGATGGCATACCATCACGCCCATAGCGCCACTCAGCCCCCGGTCAACAGATGCGACGAATAACAGCTTTGTAATCAATGTCACTGTTTTTGAATTCCAGATATTCATCGTGATACACCGGGGGAATCTTAAAAAGAGTATTGATGGAGTGAGAGTCAAGTGGGACCATCTTCCCACGCACGAGTCCCTTCAACTGAACATGTTTCACTTTTAGGTTGGCGTAGAACTCTCTAACCAAAGGAACAACTGCGTCCTGAGGTTGCTTCGCAAACTCCTGCCATTATCGGGCAACAATTTCTCGACCACTACTCGTCGTAAAAGCACTTGGCTCAAAACCAACAGATGCGTCAAATCCTCGCTCGGCTAGGATGTTCTTCCCAAGCCATTCTTGATAATATGCAGCAGCCTGGGCGTTCCAAAAATGCCTATTAGCTTCGGTAGGAGCGGGAGCAGAAGAAGAAGAAGCACCAAACCTAGTTTTCTTCTTGGGCACCATCTATCAAACACTTGGGGTGCACTCTTGTAAACGTATTCAAATATGCCAATATACCACTCTATTCTTCCCTCTAAACTTCAACAATACACACCAATATAACTTCACCACAATCACCAACCAAAGAATTCACAAATAATATTTTCCCCAAACTTCAACAAAATCCACACTTCACAACTTCACAATATTAATTTCGGATTGAAGAAGAGCTTCAAACCCGGAGATGAAAGCCAACACTTACCCAATAGAAGATAGAACTCGATGTCCGACTTTGAAAAGCTCCAAATAATTCCCACGAACGAGATGAGCAACTTGACCCAAATTCACGCGTCTTCGATGGGTTGAGAGAAATTGGGGAAAGAATTTGGTGATAGGGATGTGGGATGTAGTAGACAATTTCTCAAAGAATGAAATGATTTGGAGAGGAATATTGAGTGAGAGTGGGAGGGTTTTAGGGATTTAGGGCTTTAGCATGTAGGATAGATGAGAAAGTGAAGATTGTATCGATCCTATGATTGTTTAAAAACCCGTCGCGCGGGCGCTCATTGTAGTGGGGCGCGCATGCCTGCGCATCGCATAAATTTTTTTATTTCGAAAGGTGGGATCACGCGGGCGCTCAGTGTAGTGGGGCGCGCATGCTTGCGCATCGAGTTTCCACGAATTGGTGCCCAGGACTCGCGCAGGCGCTCATTATAATGGCGCGCACACTCCTGCTTGACGTCTTTTTATATTTTCGGAAATTAGAAATCGCGCGGCCGCGTGTTTTGGTCGGGCGCCCGCTCCTGGCCTTCGCAAAAAGTATGTTTCCTGACTTTGAAGCTGCACAGACTCCCAGTGTAGTGCGGCGCACACGCCTGGGCTTCGAATCTGCCCAATTTTGTGTGACAAAACCTGTGGAAAAGTAAAACCAAATCAATTCTCAAGTCACGCAAAATTAGTACAGTAAAAACTGAAAAAAAATGACAAAAGAAACGAAAGAAATAGAGGTGCAAAGACGAAAAAAATAAAAATTTGGGTTGCCTCCCAAACATCGCTTGGTTTATAGTCGTCAGCCCGACTGGATGCTGTGAATTTAATCAATCTGTGGCGGATCATCGAGTGTGAGATCATGCGCATCCTCTTCCGCATTCGCTTGGATCCCTTCAAAATAATGCTTCAATCGTTGGCCATTCACCTTGAATGTTTTCGCCGTTTCCAAGCTTTTTATTTCCAATGAACCATGAGGAAAGACATCAGTAATAACAAACAGGCCAATCCATCTAGAACGCAACTTACCTGGGAATAATCGAAGTCGTGAGTGATAGAGCAAAACTTTTTGACCGACTTCAAACACCCTTCTAGAGATCATCTTGTCGTGGAATGCCTTTGTGTTTTCCTTGTAAATCTTTGAGCTCGCATATGCATCATTGCGTATCTCTTCTAGTTCTTGCAACTGTAGCTTTATATGCGCTCCACTCTCATCCGTCTGCATATTGAAATTTTTAATAGCCCAGTAGGCTTGATGCTCCAATTCGACAGGGAAATGACATAGTTTCCCAAAAATCAATCGATATGGGGACATCCCAATCGATGTCTTGAACGCGGTTCTGTATGCCCACAATGCATCATCCAAGCGCAAACTCCAGTCTTTCCTAGTAGGATTCACTGTCTTCTCCAAAATGGATTTGATTTCTCGATTTGAGACCTCGGCTTGGCCATTCGATTGCAGGTGATACGCAATGGAGAGTTTGTGCATCACATGATATTTCTTCAATAAACTAGCCACAGTCCGGTTGCAGAAGTGTGTTCCTATATCACTAATGAGGGCTCTTGGAATTCCAAACCTAGAGAAAATATTATGCTGAATAAATTCTACAACCACTTTAGAATCGTCAGTACGGGTGGCCTTGGCTTCCACCCATTTCGAGACATAATCCACAACAAGTAATATATAAATAAATCCATATGAACTAGGAAAAGGCCCCATGAAGTTGATGTCCCATACATCAAAGATTTCACATATTAAAATGGGTTGCTGAGGCATCTCCTTACGCTGGGATATATTACCTGTCTTTTGGCATTGAGCACATGACTTACAAAACATGTAAGCGTCTCAAAATATGGATGGCCAGAAAAATCCACAGTCCAATACCTTCCTAGCTGTTTTTTTTACTCCAAAATGGCCACCACAAGCATATGAGTGACAAAATGTGAGAATTGGGATTACCTTGCTTGCAGATACACATCGTCGTATGACTTGATCAGCGCAGTGCTTCCACAAGTATGGATCATCCCACACATAATATTTAGCATCACTTTGGACCTTATATTTCTGTGCCTTAGAGAATTCAGAAGGGAATCCATTAGTAGCTAAATAATTCACAATATTTGCGTACCATGGTAATTCCGTGGTGACTAAAAATAACTGCTCATCAGGAAATTCTTCTCGTAACTTCAGATCTTCTTCAACATGAACTAGTCGACTCAAGTGGTCATCCACTCAATTTTCGGTCCCTCTCTTGTCCTTAATCTCCACATCAAATTCGCTCAGCAGTAGTATCAATCTTATCATTCTTGGTTTTGCCTCCTTCTTCGCCATCAGAAAACGAAGAGGTGCATGATCAGAATAAACAATAACTTTAGCACCAAGTAAATATGAACGAAATTTCTCTAAAGCAAAAACTACTGCTAAAAGCTCCTTTTCAGTAGTGGAGTAGTTTTGTTGGGCATCGTTCAGAATGCGCGAAGCATAGTAGATAGCGTGCGATGTCTTCCCAACTTTTTGTCCCAATACCGCTCCTACGGCATAGTCACTGGCGTCATACATGATTTCAAATGGCTTGGTCCAGTCCGGTGGTTGGATGATTGGCGCTGAAGTCAATGAGTCCTTGAGTTTATCAAAAGCAATTTTGCATGGCTCATTGAATTCAAACGACACATCCTTCTGCAGTAGTTTGCACATAGGGGATGCAATCTTGGCAAAATCTTGAATATATCTCCTGTAAAAACCTGCATGGCCAAGAAAAGAGCGCACCTCCCGCATACTTACGGGGTAAGGTAGAGACTGAATAATATCAATTTTAGCTTTATCTACCTCCATCCCCTTAGATGAGACGACATGGCCCAACACTATACCTTGCCCAACCATAAAATGACATTTTTCAGAATTAAGAACCAGGTTGATTTTGACACACCTCTTAAGAACTAGAGCAAGATTAGACAGACAGTCTTCGAAAGAGTCACCATAGATAATAAAATCATCCATGAAGACTTCTAATATGTGCTCTACAAAATCAGAAAATATACTAACCATACACCGTTGGAAAGTAGCCGGTGCATTGCATAGACCAAAGGGCATGCGTCGGTATGCAAAATTTCCAAATGGGCATGTGAATGTCGTCTTCTCCTGATCTTCCGGTGCAATCGCAATCTGAAAATAACCAGAATTACCATCAAGAAAGCAATAGTAAGGATGACATGATAACCTTTCAATCATTTTATCAATAAAGGGAAGAGGGAAGTGGTCCTTTCGGGTTCCTGCATTCAGCTTCCTATAATCAATACAAACTCTCCACCCATTTTGAATACGGGTGGGAACCAACTCGTCATCCTTATTTTTCACCACAGTAATTCCGATTTTCTTGGGTACCACTTGAACCGGACTGACCCACTGACTGTCAGAAATTGGGTAGATGACCCCAACTTCAAGTAACTTCAGAATTTCCGCTTTGACCACCTCCATCATTGGTGGATTCAATTTCCTCTGCGGTTGACGTGAGGGATTCGCCCCATCCTCCATCAGAATTCGGTGCATGCATGTAGATGGGCTAATTCCCTTGATATCTGCTATGGTCCAACCAATAGCAGTTTTATTCTCCTTCAGAACCTTGACCAGTTGTTCTTCTTGCTTGGCTTCCAAGCTGTTGGAGATGATGACAGGTAGTGTTTCTCCTTCTCCAAGGAAAACATACTTAAGGTGGTTTGGAAGCGTCTTTAGCTCGATCACTGGCGCCTGCAAAACAGATGGAAGACGCCTAGTATTAGAGATTGGTAAAGATATGTAAGAGACATTACCTGACTGAGGTAGCTCAGGTGAACTATTCTGAATTTTCTCAATCTCTTCCACTTCTTGACTGCATCGAATCCCATCTTCCGTCTGCATAATGGGTTCTATAATAGCCACCTCTAAATCATCTTTTCCTGCCTGCTCACAAAAATCTTGTGCCAAGAAATCCACAATGTCAACATAAAACACACAATCATCACTATCAGGAAATTTCATGGCATCATAAATATTAAATTTCACAACCTCGCCATCAAATTCCATAGTGAGTGTGCCACTGTGAACATCAATTTTTGTCATGCAAGTTTTCAAAAACGGCCTACCTAACAAAATAGGACTATTATGATCACCGTTTTCCATGTCTAGCACATAAAAATCGGCAGGAAAAACCAACTCATTCACTTGCACTAAAACATCTTCGACTACTCCCCTAGGATATGCATTAGACCTATCAGCTAATTGTATGACAATTCCAGTCTTATTCAATGGGCCAAGTTTCAAGGATGCATAAATAGAGTATGTCATAACATTAATTGATTGTGAGACCCCGATTCTAAACTCAAAATAATTAAACATAATCAAACACGGTAAGTCGCGGGAACAAATCAGAAATTATTATTTTTTATTTATTTTTTTTAAAGACACGCCTCGCGCCCGCGCGAGCTATCGCCTCGCGCGTGCGCAGGAGAAAGGGCCAGTGGCCTCGAGGGAAGCTCGCACCCGCGCGAGGAAGGGGCTCGCGCGCGCGCGGGCAAAAATACCCGAGCCACTCCAGGCAGCTCGCGCGCGCGCGAGGACAAGCCTCGCCCGCGCGCAGGCCAAACGGACAGAAAACAGGGGAACCTGGAGAAAATCAAGCCAAACACGAATCAATTCAAATCCAAGCTCCAACATACAATACAACACGAAATCAGAACATACCACAAGTTCTAAATCCTTCCCGCAATACAAAACAAGTCGAGTTCTAAAATCAGAGTTCCAACGACTCAACAAAACTAATACAAGTTCAAAAGACTCGACCCTACGACGCGGAGTCTCACTTCTATCCATCTCACCCCAAGCTAACCAAGACGACTCGGTCCAGCTCCTGATCCTCCTTTTGACAAGTTACACATACAAAACAAAGACAACAGCCGGAATAATCCGGTTAGAAATAAAATTTCTAAGTAAAAGAGACAGACATGCAATATCAAATAAACACCTCGTATCAAAATCCACAAACATCAACAACTTCAAAGAAAAGGGATGTATGCATGACTTTAAAACTCGGGACTATCAAATCAGATAATCGAAATGTCAATCGATACTCGGTTGGGATACCGGGGCTAAGTATTCACAACAACTCACCGACACACCCATTCGGGGTGGATGTCGCTCAACTCAACCCCTAGACTTCAGAGCAACTATAAGAAGTATTCTGGTACTTAGAAAAACTCGAAATCTAAGCCCACTTCAATATAGCTCTCTAAATCGTCTAAATTCAAACGAATTGAATAATCGGCTCAATATGAATGCAAGTGTAACAAGATACTCAAACAAGTTCACACAAGCAAATAAACATGTAGTATGTGATTTTCGGGGCTCGAGAATCAATCGAACTCGAGTATTCAACCCCATTCAATTCAAAGTCATCTTTTACCTTTCGAGTCCGTCGAAGATTCAAATCTGAAAATAATAACGAACTCAAATAAATAATCAATCGAATCACAAAACTTCATAACAAGGAAATTCAATCAATATACTGTCTTCAATTCTCGACACGACTCAACTTCCAAGCTCAATCCAATTCCAAGACTCCAATCCAATCTGAAAATGAAGAATATACGGATTCCGTAACAATCTACCAATTCAATCAAACCCGAAAGTCAAACCGAAACAAAACAACCAATAATCCAAACTCGATTTTGACGGCATAACGGCTATAATCGGTCAAACCAAAAATCTCCAATAACAACCAACAATCCCAAATCATCCAAAACAACTCCTCAATCAACAAAACAAATGAAAAACCATCAAAATCCAACAAAATCTCACAACCCCATTTTCGAATTTAACTCCAAAAAATCATATAAAATTCAAACGACTTCCAAACTCCAAACCGACTTCGAATACACGATATACCGACTTCCAATCTCAACATACTCGAGTATTATCAAAATCTAACAACTCAACAAAATCGAAGTTCGAGAGATCGAAGCAAAACTTACGTCAGAACGAAGCCCTCGTTGCGGTGATCGTGAAACTCAACTCGGAACTAAAATCTAACGGTCGGATCGTGCGAATCAGACGGAAGAAAAGCTCAAAGAATCGTCTCCCATGGCTTCCGGAGAGAGAGATCGAGAGATAGAGGGAGGGAGAAAGGAGAGTGATGGGTTGAAGTGATGGGGAGGAGGCAACTTGCATGATAATATATATAAAATCCACATTTTTGCATTTCAGTCCTTTATTTCTCCAATCTTGCAAAGTAACCCCCTGCTAAATAACAAAACAATCCTCAATCACTGAAAACCCTGATTATCTCGATTAAACTCAATTATAATAAAATCGGGGCATTACAATTCTCCTCCTCTAAGATTCGATTTCGTCCTCGAAATCTGACAGATCAAAACTGAACAAGTAAGAACAAACTGAAGACGGACTCACCTCAATCGAACAACTCAGAAAAACGTTGCCTCATATCGAATTCGGTCTCCCAGGTTGCTTCTTCAACTCCGTGACGACTCCACGGAATCTTCACCAACGGAATTGACTTGTTTCTGAGCTGCTTTTCTTTTCTGTCAAGGATCTGAATCGGTCTCTCGAAGTAACTCAGAGTCTCATCCAACTCGGCCTCATCTGGCTGAAGAACGTGGGACGGATCTGGATGATATTTACGAAGCATCGAAACGTGAAACACGTTGTGGATTTCGGACAAAGAAGGGGGAAGAGCCAATCTGTAGGCAAGATCGCCTAACTTCTCCAGAATCTCATAAGGACCAATAAAACGAGGCGACAACTTCCCTCGCTTCCCGAATCTGACAGTACCTCGAAAAGGAGAGATCTTCAAGAAAACTCGGTCTCCTATTTCAAAACTCAGAGGTCGACATCGAATATTCGCATACTTGACCTGCCGATCCTGGGCTGTCTTCATCCTCATCTGAATAATCTTCACCTGATCGGCCATGTCATGAATCATATCGGGACCTAACTCAGGTGACTCTAAAATATCATCCCAGAACAACGGAGATCTGCACTTCTTCCCGTACAAAGCTTCAAACGGTGCCATCCCAATACTCGTCTGAAAACTGTTATTGTACGAAAACTCTACTAAAGGCAAAGAATCCTGCCATCCTGAGCCAAAATCAAGTACCACGGCTCGAAGCATATCCTCCAAAGTCTGGATCATACGCTCGGACTGACCGTCGGTTTGAGGGTGATACGCTGTGCTCAAGTGCAAACGAGTACCCAAAGCCGCCTGAAGACTGTGCCAAAAGTGAGAAGTGAACCTCGGATCTCTGTCTGATACGATCGACTTTGGCACAACGTGCAATCTCACCACCTCTCTAACATACAACTTGGCCATCTGGTCGTGGCGGTACGTCATGCGGTACGGAATGAAACAAGCAGACTTCGTCAACCGGTCAACCACTACCCAAACTGCATCGCAACCTCTGAATGAACGTGGTAGCTTCGTGACAAAGTCCATAGTGATGTGATCCCACTTCCATTCTGGAACATGCAAACTGTGCAATAAACCTCCGGGCTTCTTCCTCTCGGCTTTCACCTGTTGAAAATTCAGACAACGGGACACAAACCTCGTGACGGCTTCCTTCAACTGCTTCCACCAAAACCGAGTCTTCAAGTCGTTATACATCTTTCGGCCTCTAGGATGAACACTGAACCGACTGCAATGCGTCTCTCGAAGAATACGTTGTCTCAACTCAGAAACATCGGGCACAACAATACGGCTATTCACAAACAGAACATCATCCCTGACCTGAAACTCGGACTGGTGGCCTGATCGGACTCTCTCTATCGAACTCTGAATACTCGGATCTGACCTCTGTGCCTCTCTGATCAACTGAAACAACTCCGGCTCGGCCTGAATCGCAAAAACTCTGATGGATCTCCTATCGGTCTCAAACTCCAACCCAGAAGTACAATAATCTTCAATCAAACGAGAGACACCAATCGTAGAAAGAGATAAAGAACAAAGCTTCCTACTAAGAGCGTCTGCAGCTACATTCGATTTTCCAGGATAATACTTGATCTCACAGTCAAAATCCTTCAGCAGATCCATCCATCGCCTCTGTCTCATGTTCAGCTCGGACTGGGAAAACAAGTACTTGAGGCTCTTATGGTCAGAAAATATCTCAAACGACTCGCCATACAGATAATGGCGCCAAGTCTTCAAAGCAAACACGATTGCAGCTAGCTCAAGATCGTGGATTGGATAACGAGTCTCGTGAGGCTTCAACTGCCTTGACGCATAAGCTATGGCGTGCTTCCTCTGCATCACAATGCATCCAAGACCACGGTGAGAAGCATCACAATACACGGAGAAACCTCCAGTACCTGATGGAATAGACAAGATCGGAGCGCTGGTCAATCTCTTCTTCAGCTCCATGAAACTGGCCTCACACTGCTTGGACCAAACAAACGGTGCATTCTTCTGGGTCAATTGGGTAATCGGCTTTGCAATGGAAGAGAAGCCCTCGATAAATCGACGGTAATACCCTGCTAAACCCATGAAACTGCGAATCTCTGGCACTAATGTCGGTCTCGGCCAATTCATAACTGCCTCGATCTTGCTGGGGTCAACAGATATTCCATCTCCTGATACAATGTGGCCTAGAAAGACGACTCGGTCCAACCAAAACTCGCACTTTGATAACTTCGCATACAACTGCTCGGATCTCAAAATCTGCAACACAGTCCTCAAATGCTCGGCATGATCTGAACGGTTCTTCGAATAGACCAGAATATCGTCGATAAAGACAATGACGAACTCATCTAGATACCGCTGGAAGACACGGTTCATCAAATCCATAAAAACCGCTGGAGCGTTCGTCAAACCGAAAGGCATGACTAAGAACTCAAAATGCCCATATCTGGTTCTGAAAGCTGTCTTAGGCACATCCTCGTCACGAGCTGATGATACCCTGATCTCAGATCTATCTTCGAGTACACTGCAGAACCCTGTAACTGGTCAAAAAGATCATCAATTCGAGGGAGAGGATATCTGTTCTTAACGGTAGCCTGATTCAACTGGCGATAATCGATACAAAGTCGCATAGAACCGTCTTTCTTCCTCACAAAAAGGACTGGGGCACCCCAAGGCGATATACTAGGTCGGATGTATCCCTTGGAAATCAGATCCTCCAACTGTTCCTTCAACTCTTTCAATTCTAAAGGAGCCATTCGGTAAGGTGCCTTGGAAATAGGCTGAGTACCTGATGCAAGCTCAATGCTGAATTCGATCTCTCGAATCGGCGGCAATCCGGGAATCTCTTCTGGAAAGACATCAGGAAACTCGCTAACCACTGGTATCTCTGTCAACTCAGGGCTAGACCTCATAACATCCACTGCATAGATCAAATATCCCTCTGCACCTTTCTGTAACAAACGAGTCATGGACAAAGCAGAAATCAAAGGGATTCGGGATCGAGAACCCTTACCGAAAAACTTCCACTCGTCTGCCATAACAGGTCTGAATCGGACTACTTTCTGAAAGCAATCTACCGTTGCCCTGTACTTGGTCAGTGCGTCAATCCCAATGATACAGTCAAAATCAGATAACCCAAGTACAATGCAGTCAATCTCAATCGAATTTCCCTCGGATTCTAAGACGCAGTTATGGACTAATCTCATCGAAACAATTCCTCCACCCAAGGGTGAAGTAATAGAAACAACATCACATAAAGGCTCAGCAAATAAATCATGCATCAAGACAAACCTTTCAGAAATGAAACAGTGAGAAGCTCCCGTATCAATCAACACAAACGCAGGATAACCAAAAATCGAACAGTTACCTGCTATCACGTCATTCGGGGCTGCATTGGCTTGATCCTCTGTCAATGCAAACACTCTCGCCTGTTGTCGAGGAGGTTGGTTTTGATTCTGATTACCTCCCTGACGAGTCTGCTGCTGGGGCTGAAAGGAATGAACTGCAGAAGATGACCTCTCGGGCTGAGCGGACGGTCGGGAAGAACCACGGCTCTGAGCTCTATCGGATCCCCGCTGAGGACAGACTCTAGCAAAATGACCCGGTTGCTGGCAGATGTTGCAACTACCAAACACACCACGGCACTGATCCGATGGATGGCGCCCTCCACACTTGCTGCATGATACTCCAGAGAACCCTGAACTCTGCCCAGAACTGAACTGTCTAGAACCACTGGAACTCGAGGAACTGTTCCCAGACTTCTTAAAAGTCTTCCCCTTCGGTCGATACTGATCTCGCCGGTTTCTGCCACTGCTGCCTCCATCAACCCTCTGAGACAGATTCGGTTGCGGAGGAGGTTGGTACTGATACTGAGACTGTTGAGGCTGAAACTGAACAGGCGGATTCTGAAAAGATCTCTGCTGCTGCTGAGGAGCTGCCTGATTTCCTCGTTGCATCAAAATCCCAGCTTCGGCACCCTTCGCCTGATCCATGGCATCTGCAAAGTTGTTGGGTCTCCCGGTATTGACTAAGGTAAAGATCTCCGGGTTCAAGCCATTAATGAAATGGTCGGCTTTGGCTTCCTCGTTATTGGCGACATGAGGTGCGAACCTCAAAAGGCTGTCAAACTTGCTCACATAGTCCTCGATGCTCAAATTTCCTTGCTTCAGATTCGAAAATTCGGCACCTTTCTCCTTACGATACGAGACAGGAAAGAACCGTTTGTAGAACTCAGTCTTGAATACACCCCAAGTAATCACGGTGCCTCGGTTCTCGTTCGCCCTCTTGGTCGTAGTCCACCATTTCTTGGCAACACCCTGCAACTGATGACTGACTATCCTGATTCTGCGGTCATCGTTGTAGTCAAGAGAATCGAAGAGTTCATCCATGTCATCTAGCCAACTCTCACAGTCGATGGAGTTCTCGGTACCAGTCAAGGTAGGCGGTCGAAACGATCGGAATCTTTTCAAAAGAGTCTCCATCGGGGTTGCAGTAGCATCAAACTCATCCACTCCTGTACTGTCCTGATCATTCGGAGGAGTTATCACTGGCGGCGGATTCTCAGTCGAAGGAGGAGTCAAAGGTGGTTGGTTCCTTCTCAAAGATCGTCGAGGTGCCATCTGATACCAAAGGGTTAGGACACAAAATCTCAAACACAATCTCAAACACATAACCTCGGTGTCCAAAACTCTGCTCTGAGTACCCAAGAATCTCAACAATATTCGGAAACGGATAATAGCACAAGGACAAATATATCTCACGAAATTCATGCTTTATAACTTAAATCACAACTCATGTAATTTTAATTAATTCAAGAATCGATAAAGCATGCTCGCACGTATTGAAATAATCATTTAAATAAATCAAACACATGCGAGAATTCAATTCATGCGGACTCGATCTACCCCGCTCACTCTAGTTCGACTCCAAGAATCTTGTGGCTCTGATACCACTTAATGTGAGACCCCGATTCTAAACTCGAAATAATTAAACATAATCGAACACGGTAAGTCGCGGGAACAAATCAGAAATTTTTTTTTTTTTTTTTTTTATAGACACGCCTCGCGCCCGCGCGAGCTATCGCCTCGCGCGTGCGTAGGAGAAAGGGCCAGTGGCCTCGAGGGAAGCTCGCGCGCGCGCGAGGAAGGGGCTCACGCGTGCGCGGGTAAAAATACCCGAGCCACTCTAGGCAGCTCGCGCGCGCGCGAGGACAAGCCTCGCCGCGCGCAGGCCAAACGGACAGAAAATAGGGGAACCTGGAGAAAATCAAGCCAAACACGAATCAATTCAAATCCAAGCTCCAACATACAATACAACACGAAATCAGAACATACCACAAGTTCTAAATCCTTCCCGCAATACAAAACAAGTCGAGTTCTAAAATCAGAGTTCCAACGACTCAACAAAACTAATACAAGTTCAAAAGACTCGACCCTATGACGCGGAGTCTCACTTCTATCCATCTCACCCCAAGCTAACCAAGACGACTCGGTCCAGCTCCTGATCCTCCTGTTGCCAAGTTACACATACAAAACAAAGACAACAGCCGGAATAATCCGGTTAGAAATAAAATTTCTAAGTAAAAGAGACAGGCATGCAATATCAAATAAACACCTCGTATCAAAATCCACAAACATCAACAACTTCAAAGAAAAGGGATGTATGCATGACTTTAAAACTCGGGACTATCAAATCAGATAATCGAAATGTCAATCGATACTCGGTTGGGATCCCGGGGCTAAGTATTCACAACAACTCACCGACACACCCATTCGGGGTGGATGTCGCTCAACTCAACCCCTAGACTTCAGAGCAACTATAAGAAGTATTCTGGTACTTAGAAAAACTCAAAATCTAATCACACTTCAATATAGCTCTCTAAATCGTCTAAATTCAAACGAATTGAATAATCGGCTCAATATGAATGCAAGTGTAACAAGATACTCAAACAAGTTCACACAAGCAAATAAACATGTAGTATGTGATTTTCGGGGCTCGAGAATCAATCGAACTCGAGTATTCAACCCCATTCAATTCAAAGTCATCTTTTACCTTTCGAGTCCGTCGAAGATTCAAATCTGAAAATAATAACGAACTCAAATAAATAATCAATCGAATCACAAAACTTCATAACAAGGAAATTCAATCAATATACCGTCTTCAATTCTCGACACGACTCAACTTCCAAGTTCAATCCAATTCCAAGACTCCAATTCAATCTGAAAATGAAGAATATACGGATTCGGTAACAATCTACCAATTCAATCAAACCCGAAAGTAAAACCGAAACAAAACAACCAATAATCCAAACTCGATTCCGACGGCATAACGGCTATAATCGGTCAAACCAAAAATCTCCGATAACAACCAACAATCCCAAATCATCCAAAACAACTCCTCAATCAACAAAACAAATGAAAAACCATCAAAATCCAACAAAATCTCACAACCCCATTTTCGAATTTAACTCCAAAAAATCATATAAAATTCAAACGACTTCCAAACTCCGAACCGACTTCGAATACACGATATACCGACTTCCAATCTCAACATACTCGAGTATTATCAAAATCTAACAACTCAACAAAATCGAAGTTCGAGAGATCGAAGCAAAACTTACGTCAGAACGAAGCCCTCGTTGCGGTGATCGTGAAACTCAACTCGGAACTAAAATCTAACGGTCGGATCGTGCGAATCAGACGGAAGAAAAGCTCAAAGAATCGTCTCCCATGACTTCCGGAGAGAGAGATCGAGAGATAGAGGGAGGGAGAAAGGAGAGTGATGGGTTGAAGTGATGGGGAGGAGGCAACTTGCATGATAATATATATAAAATCCACATTTTTGCATTTCAGTCCTTTATTTCTCCAATCTTGCAAAGTAACCCCCTGCTAAATAACAAAACAATCCTCAATCACTGAAAACCCTGATTATCTCGATTAAACTCAATTATAATAAAATCGGGGCATTACATTGATGCTCCTAGATCTAACATGGCTTTTTCAAGTCTAATATTTCCTATAGTACATGGGATGGAGAACATACCTGGATCCTTGCATTTGGCGGGTAATTTTCTTTGGATCACTGCAGATACATTCTCACCTAATTCCACTTTCTGACAACCCTTCAATGTCTGTTTCCTCTTTGCTGTGCACAAATCCTTCAAAAACTTTGCGTATCGAGGTACCTGTTTAATAGCATCTAGCAATGGAATATTAACCTCACATCTACGAAAAGTTTCATAGAGCTCCTTAATCCCCTCACCTTTCCTAGAGTCCTTAAGTGCTAAGGGAAAAGGGGTAACTGGCTTATATTCAGATAAAGGAGGGAACTTACCTCTTGGCGCTTCATCCTTGGATTCTTTTTCTTCACTTACTTTTTGCTCTTCTTCTTCTTTTTGCTTCTCTTTGGGCTCAACCTCAACTTCTTTCTCCTTCACCTTCAATTCCTTCCCAGTTCTTAGAGTTATTGCACTTGCGTTCTCTCTTGGGTTCACCACAGTTTGAGATGGCAGACTGCTGGAATTTTGTGCTTCCAGCTTGTTGATTGCTGTAGCGAGCTGTCACATTTGAGTAGTTAAGTTTTGGATACTTGCCCGGGTGTCCTGTTGGAAAGCCAAAGTGTTAGTTGCAAGATCCTTAACTATATTTTCAAGAAACTCACCTGGTGTAGGAATTTGAGGGCGCTGCTGTTGTGGTTGAAAGGGTGACCTAAAAGCTTGATTTTGCGGTGGAGCCTAAGGTCCAGGTTGATTTTCTTGTTGATTCCCGTATCTAATATTGGGATGATCCTTCCAACCAGGATTGTACGTGTTGGAATACGGATCATACTTCCGTTGTGGTAATCCAGGAAATCCGCCAGTAGCGTTTACCTGTTCAACTGAGTCCTCTTGAAGTGTAGGACACATATCAGTGGCGTGTCCTATTGCAGCGCAGATGACACATGCCTTCGCAGTCTGTCCATTCCCTGCAGCCATCTGACGCACAAGAGTCGTTAATTCAATTAATTGCTGCTCAAGGGAAGAGACATTTACCTCCTTGTTTCTCCTGGGTGCATGTTCAATTCTGTTGGTGCCAAATTGCTGATAATTGGCAGCCATATTTTCTATTAAGTTCCTTGCTTGCACCAGAGCTTTGTCCACAAAAACTCCTCCACTAGCCGCATCCAGCATACTCCTGTCATGAGGTAGCAAACCTTCATAGCAATATTAAATTAAGAGGTTTTCACTTATCTGATGTTGTGGGCAACTAGCGCATAGATTTTTGAACTGCTCCCAATACTCGTGAAGTGATTCCCCCGTCATCTGCTTGATTCCATAGATCTCTTTCCTGATTTTTGCTGCTCTCGATGCTGGAAAATATTTTTCGAGAAAAATTCTTTTCATGTCAGTACAGGCTGTGACCGATCCAGAGGGAATGTAGTATAGCCAATCCTTAGCAGCACTCTTCAAAGAGAAAGGAAAGGCTCGAAGTTGGATCTGCTCCTCTGTTACTCCATGTGGCTTCATGCTAGTGCACACTACATGGAACTCCATCAGATGCTTATGAGGATCTTCACCTGCAAGACCATGAAAAGAAGGCAACAAGTGAATTAATCCAGATTTCAATTCGAATGTAGCATTATTTTCTAAGGGGGGAAAAGTAATGCATAAGGGTTGCTGATTCAAATCTGGAGTGCCCAATTGTTTGAGGCTCAGGTTCGCATTAGCAGCCATCTCTTCTTCTTCTTGTCTTCTACGAGCTTCTCGCCTATGCCTGTACAAAGTCCTTTCAATTTCTGGGTTGTAGGGAACTTCTTCTTCAGACGAAGAATCACCTGAAAGCATGAACGATGAGAGAGGTACTAGAGATAAAGAAAAGACAGAGAGTGAGATAAACAAAAAAAAAAAACTAAAAAGAACACAAAAAAAATTTAACACCGATCCCCGGCAACGGCGCCAAAATTTGGTAGCGCTTATCGTGTACGCCCAAATTACCCGACTCACTCAGGTAAATAAAAACATGCAGTAGTGTGAGTAGGGATCGTTTCCACGAGGAAAGGTAAAATTCCGTGTTCTTTAAAAATACAAAAATAGTAAAAAGGGGGTTTTTGGTTTGAAATATATCCACTAAAATTTAAAAACAATTATGAATGCAATTCTATCAATTACCAAGCACAATTAAATCACAACGGAAAATTCAATAAGAGACAAGCCTTGGTTTTGGTCAACTACACCCTTGATTTCATTCGTTCGATCATCGATTATCTAAAAATATTTAATCCTGTTGAATATTCATCATTGGAAATTAAATTCTTGTTTCACCTTAATTGTAGTTAACTAGACACAAGCGTTCTAAGATAACCCTTACCAATGAATTAACCTAATACAAGTGATTAGATTTAAACCCATGATAGCATGCAAACTAGTAAAACTGATAAATCTAGACAACCCATACACAAGCGGATGAATTTAGCCTAGTCAATTATTATCCCTACAATTCCTAATCTCACAAGCGGACGATTATTAATTGCAGTTGCTTCGCAAATCAGATAATTCAAATAATTACGGATTCAAACTCCAATTTAGCAGTAGATTTTATATAAGAATTATCAGGTGATCAAGCTAATAATCAAATATACAATCATGAAATAAATCAGAATAATTATTGATACTCAACAAAAATCAAGCTTTGTAAAACATAAATCTCACGAATAAATTAATCAAGGGCTTCGTCTTCCTTAACCAAGTATTAAGAACTAGCCAACACAATTCATGAAGAACAAAATAAAAATAATAATAAAAGGCGGAATTCTAGAATTTTCAGAAAAAACCTAGTCTTTGCAAGAGATAAATCTTCAACTCCAACTGAAAGTCTCCGTTTTTCTTCTCCTAAACTTCATAAAAGACTTATATCTTGGCAACAAATCGTCCAAAGATAAGCCTAGGAATTAAAACAAGAGTTTCCAAAACATAAAACTCTTCCAAAAATAAGTCTGCGCACGATGGCGCGGGCACTCAATGGAATGGCGCGCACGCGCAGCTTCTTCGCATCTTGCATTCTTCAGAGTGGCGCGGGCATGCCAAATTCCTGCGCGGGCGCTCCACTCCCACGCATAAATTCCTTGTTTTCTACAGACCATCGCGCGGACGCTTGGTATTATGGCGCGGGCGCGCCTTCGCTTCGTATTTTCTTCTTATCTTTATCTTTCAAGTCTTGATATTTGATTTTCCTTCCATTCTTTCTAGCTTAAATCCATCAAATCAAATCCAAGGCTCTTCTTGCCTTCAACCAACAAAAACAACATAACATCACATAATACCTACCAAACAAACACAAGATTCAAGCTAAATACTAAGCAATATAAGCGCATAAAATGCACTTATCAGATACCCTTCGTTTGTAGCCATAACCCAGGCCTTACATTACAAGCTGATTAAGTCCTATTGACCGAGTCACAGTTGCCCAATATACTAGTGGAGAAGGGTTGCGAGAATCTAGCCTATGGATTTTCGATTGACACTTTTAATGAGTATGAATTTCCGATCAAAACACGCACACACTACTTTTCTTTGAATTAACCTGATTTTGAGTGTTTTTTGATTGAATTTAATCTTGTTGTTGATCCCGTATTACCATGAAAGTCCTCATGATCTATGAATGTGTGAATTGAATTTGGACAAGAGTATTGTGAAATGTGATTGGCGGGATTTATAAGTCTTTGAGGTTCACTAGTTTGTGTTTTATTTTTCAAAGGGTTAGTAGGTTTGGTATGATTGGATTTGAAATTTTTCTTTGAAAAAATTGATGAGGCCATTGATCCATAGTATTTCTTAATTGTTCTTGATTGTTTGCATGAGTATTTTGAGTTTTAGTGCTTGAGTTTTAACTGGTTTTGCTCGGGACTAGCAAACATTTAAGTTTGGAAGAATTTGATAAGTGCATTTTGTGCACTTAATTTGCATTGATATTTATGGTTAATTGCTTTGTTTTGAGCGGAATTATGCGTGATTGGTTGTTGTTTGTGTTGAGTGCTAGGAATTCCAGGAAAAAATGAATTGGTCTTGATTGGAATTGAAAAGACCAAGAAAAAAAGGCTGAATGAGCAAGAGTGGTTCAAAGATTGAAGAAAAAAATTCTTAAGGCCGAAGCCTGAGCATGCCCGCGCAGGTCTATCTGCGCCCGCGCTGCTTGATGATGAAAAATGCTATGAACTACCAAGGTATGTGCATGCCCGCGCCTGGAAATATGCGCGCCCGCGCGTCTTGGTGAATTTTGAAGAGTACGTACAACAGGATGTGCGCGCACGCGCGTCGCGAAGTTGAGAGTTGAGGAGTCCGATTTTTTATGGAAACTTTGGGGATTCTTTTGGGCTTATTTTGAACAATTTCTAGGGAATATAAAATGATTTTTTTTTTGAACCTAATGAGGATCTAGCCACCACACAAGACATCAATATTTTTAGAGAACAAATTGGTGAGATTTGAAGAGATTGATCGTGATTTGAAGAATAACTTGGAACAAAGACGGAGGCTACTCAACCGGACACGGAAGAGAGACTTCGACTTTGTTATTCTACTTTGAATTTTCTCTTTGATTGTTGAATTGGTGTTTGAATTATTAAACATGTTTTGGTTTTGTTTGAATTTTATCATGAACTAATTTTTCTAGTCTAGGGGTTTGATGTAGCCTGGTTGAGACATGTTCACAACTCTTTAATTTTATTGAATTCCATTCCTCTAGATTAATTGTGTTTCTAGTTTTAAATGTATTTTCGATTTATTGGCCATAAATTGATCTGTTATATTTATTTGGAATCCGGCACTCGGGAGAGGGGATTTTGAATAGGATCGATAGAAATAACACTGTTAATTGTTTATATACCTGAGGAGAGTATATAACTTTAATAAAACTTAGAAAGAACATCGTTTTACACGTATCACTACAATTAGATTCTTAATATTTATATTGGAATTGAACTGTAGTTGATACACTCTATTTGGCACTCGGGATATGGAAATAGAATAATCTAAGTGTTCTTGGTTATTAATTGAAAGGAATTCTTGAAAATAAGTTAATTAGGAGTGATTGTTATCGAAACCAGGTGAAATCTAAACCTCTAGACCATTTTTTCCTCTGACTGATAACTTCTGAAACTTGTGTGCGTGCTACTAAAAAATCAATTGATTATTTTATTTTTCTGCAAACCTCTAAAATATTAATTTTCTAGATAAAGTTTAGACTATTCTAATTACAAGTACTAAATATTTTCATATTACTCCTCTTGGGATCGACACTTTACCTACTCTTTACTAAAACTTGACAATCGTTCTCTTGCGAGCGTAAATTTCGCAACATTTAGTATGAACCGTTTCATACAGATGAGTCCTAAGCCGTTAGTAGGAGGTGAGGCACCTGGATTTGCTGAGGATTGGCGCCAGCGCTTGGAGAATTTTTTCAGAGTGTACCAGTGCACCAAGGAACAGAAGACGGAGACGTTGTGTTTTCTTCTGGAGGGTAATGTCAGGAAGTGGTGGAGATCTACTTCCACTCCATTTATAGAAGCCAGAGGAGTAGCTACTTGGACCGAGTTTCGGAATTCTTTTGAAAAGTTGAACTTTCCTCCATCCCTACGACAGTCGAAGGCCAGTGAGTTGCTGAGTTTGCGAGAGGGGACGATGACTATCGATGAGTACCAGCAGAAGTTTATTGAGCTTCTCCCTTATTGTTCTCAGTTCGATAGCAGTTCCGAGGTGAATTATGATATGTTTCTTCAGGGTCTTAACCCTGAGATTTATTAGCTGGTTGCGGTGGGCAACATCATGACTTACGAGGGTTTGGTGAGCCGTTGTCCCCAGGCCGAGGATAGTCTTCGGAGGAACATGTCCATGGTTTCTTCCTCATCCAGACCGGCTAGTTCTTTGTGTCCGAGATCCCAGTCGGTCAATAAGCCTAGAGGCAGTTTTTCTTCTTCTTCCGAATCCGGCTGAGTGAACCGTTTCAGTGACCAGAAGTGGGATCGCTGCCAGCAGTGTAGATGGAGGCATCCTGCAGGTCAGTGCCATCGATCGACCAACACATGTTTTCAGTGTGGACAAGAGGGACATATGAAGAGAGATTTCCATAATCTGATGGGAGCAGTCAGTGGTTCCGTAGGTTCTCAAGCATCTGTTAAGCAGCCTTCTCATCAACCGTGCCAGAAGTCACAGCATTCACAGTGGCAGAACTTTCAGACTTCTTCCCTTGGTCATTATTCTCTACGGCCACATGTTCAGGGGCAAGTCTTTGCACTGAACCAGGAGCAAGCGGAGACTGATAGTGATCAGATGATCACTGCAAGTACCTGTAGTTTGTTTGGTTTTCCTGAATATGTCTTGATTGATACTAATGCGTCTCACTCGTTCATTTCGGCATGGTTTGCTAAGAAGTATAGACTACCCTATGTTCCCTTAGACGTGTTGTTAGTAGTGTTTACTCCGATGGATAGCGAGGTTTTAGCTAAACGTCTTGTAGTTGGTTGCACTTTGGATTTTGAGGGGTATCAGCTTAGTGCTAACCTGATGATTCTAGATATGGATGGCTTCGACTGTATTATTGGGATTGATCTCTTGACTACCTATGAAGCTATAGTTGATTGCTACCAGAGGTTCGTTAGTTTCGTCCTGAGGTTGGCGAGGCATGGCACTTTTATGGTGAGGGAGCGCGACCCCCGATGCCAGTGGTTTCTACTATGAAAGCCCGGCGTGCTTTAGAGTTTGACGGGGAAGGCTACCTTATCTACTCCATCGATGCATACTTGGAGGGACTAGACATCCAGGAGATACCCATAGTCCTTGACTTTTCCGATGTATTTCCGGACGAGATTCCAGGGTTACCACCAGTGAGGGAGATCGAGTTTGGCATTGAGTTACTGCCAGGGACTACACCGATTTCCAGAGCTCCATACCGATTAGCACCTTCAGAGATGCAAGAGTTGTAGAAGCAGCTGCAGGATCTTCTTGATAAGGGCTACATTAGACCGAGTGTTTTGCCATGGAGAGCCCTGGTCTTATTTGTCAAGAATAAGGATGGTTCGATGCGACTTTGTATAGACTATTGACAGCTTAACCAGGTGACTGTGAAGAATAAGTATTCTCTTCCGCGGATAGATGATCTGTTTGATCAGTTACAGGGTACTTCCGTTTACTCGAAGATTGATCTGCAGTCAGGATATCACCAATTATGGGTTAGAGAGGAGGATATCTCTAAGACAACATTTCGCACACGGTATGGTCATTACGAGTTCTTGGTGATGCCTTTTGGATTGACGAATGCTCCAGCTGTCTTTATGGATTTGATGAACAGGGTTTTTTCGCGACTTTCAGGATAAGTTCGTGGTAGTGTTCATCGACGATATCCTGGTGTATTCTCGCAGTGTTGACGAGCATGCTTTCCATCTCCATACTATACTGCAGATACTGAGGGAGAGATAGTTTTACGCTAAGTTGAGCAAGTGTGATTTTTGGATTGACCGAGTTGTCTTCCTTGGTCATGTGATTTCACGAGACGGTGTTTTGGTTGATCCTAGTAAGACGGAAGCCATTATGAATTTGTCGCGTCCGACGAAAGTTGCGTAGATTCGTAGTTTTCTTGGGATGGCAAGCTACTACCGTAGATTCGTGGAGAAATTTTCTCAGATTTCTAAGGCTTTACGCAGTTGACGAAGAAATATGTGCCTTTCGTTTGGACGTCAGAGTGCAAGGAGAGTTTTCACGAGTTGCATCGACATCTGACTACTGCTCTAGTGCTAGCTCTACCATCTGGATTAGGTGGTTATGTAGTCCACACCGACGCTTCTCTCCAGGGTTTGGGATGCGTGTTGACGCAGAGAGGTAATGTGATTGCCTATGCCTCTAGGAAGTTGAAGACTCACGAGGAGAACTATCCCGTACATGTTTTAGAGCTTGCAACCATTGTCTTTGCTCTGAAGATATGACGTCATTACTTGTACATTGAAAGGTTTGAGGTCTTCACTGACCACAAGAGCTTAAAGTATTTGTTCACTCAAGCTGAGTTGAACATGAGGCAGCGAAGATGGATGGATCTGCTGAAGGATTACGATTTCAAGATCAAGTACCATCCAGACTCTTCTAATCCAATTGCAGATGCTCTTAGACACAAAGTGTGTTAGTTCTCTTCGTACTAGCTCAGTTGCACGAGTGGTAGAGGAATGTTGTTCCTTGCGATTCACTTTTCTACACAAAAAGGAACAATAGGGAGTTCGCGTTTAATCTGCCTTGTATACTCGTATATGTGATTCTCAGTCCATTGATCCGAAGATGCAGAAGTTAGACCGATTAGCTCAGGATGGGAATACTTCTGGTTTTCATTTGTAGAATGATGATGGTCTGTTGTGTCTTTCCGGACATGTGGTGGTTCCTGATTATTCCACACTGATAGAGGAGATTGTGACACAAGCTCACCGTAGTAGATTCTCTGTTCATCCATGCAGCATAAAAATGTACAAGGATCTACGTACGAGATTTTTGTGGAAAGGAATGAAGCGCATCGTTTATCAGTTCATATCTCGATGCCTTGTATGTCAGCAGGTCAAGGAAGAATTTCGACGACCTGGTGGATTGTTCCAGAGTTTAGAGATTCCTGAGTGGAAGTGGGAGCATGTGACGATGAATTTTGTCACCCACTTGCCTATGACTTCCAGGAATTGCGATGCAATATGGGTTGTTGTGGATAGATTGTCGAAGTCTGCGCATTTTCTACCGTATAATATGGACTTTACTTTTGATCGGATGGCACGTCTGTATGTGCAAGAGATTGTTCGTCTGCATGGGATTTTATTGAGCATCATCAGTGACCGAGATCCGAGGTTTACCACTAGGTTTTGGGGTAGCTTCCAGCGAGCACTTGGTACTACACTGAGTTTGAGTATAGCTTATCATCCGGAGATCGAGGAACAGAGTGAGAGGACTATCCGTACCCTCGAGGATATGCTCCGAGCTACAGTGATGGATTTTGGACCAGCATGGCATGATAATTTGGCATTGGTGGAGTTTGCATATAATAACAGCTACCATCGCAACATTGGCATGGCACCATTTGAG
Organism: Henckelia pumila; assembly: GCF_033568475.1. Taxonomy (NCBI): domain Eukaryota; kingdom Viridiplantae; phylum Streptophyta; class Magnoliopsida; order Lamiales; family Gesneriaceae; genus Henckelia; species Henckelia pumila. The sequence continues at coordinate 49,868,722 of NC_133123.1, forward strand.
GCCTTATATGGACGCCGCTTTCGTATGCATTTGTTTTGGGATGAGGTTGATGAGCGTCAAGTTGAAGGTCCACAGCTGATTCAGCAGATGACCGATGCAGTGGAATTGATCCGACTGAGGATTAAGGCTGCCCAAGATCAACAGGCGAGCTACGCTAACTCTCACCGCAGACCATTGAACTTTGAGGTAGGAGAACATGTATTTTTGCGAGTGTCACCTTTTCGAAAGGTGATGAGGATCGGTCTCAAGGGCAAGTTGTCGCCAATGTTTATAGGTTCGTTCGAGATTCTTGAGAAGGTTGGGGACGTGGCTTATCGTCTGGCTTTGCCACCCTATCTTTTCGGCATTCATGATGTGTTTTACGTATCCTTGTTGAGACAGTACGTGGCAGAAAAGTCGCACATCTTGCATCCAACTGAGGTGAAATTGGAACAGGATTTGTCCTATGTGGAAAGGCCCCTCAGGAATATAGACAGGAAGGACAAAGTGCTTCGCAACAAATGCATACCATTGGTGATGGTGCAGTGGCAGCGTATGGGATCAGAGGAAGCGACTTGAGAGCTGGAGGGCCAGATGCGAGCTGAGCATCCAGATTTGTTTTGAGTTTTGTACCTTTCTTTGTAAAGATTTGTACTTTGAAATGTTCAGTAGTAATAAATAACATTTGATTTGGTTAACGGTGTTTTTCCTCAAGACTTAAATTTCGAGGACAAAATTTCTTAAATGGGGGAGAATGTAGTAACCCGTACCCAGTAGGGATATTAGAAAATTAATCATAATTAATTAATTTGAGTTTTAACCGTGATTAGAATCTTTCTAAGTTTGGATGGTCCGAAGTAGGGGATCGGAGGATCGGAAGCTCCGGTGGAGATCGGACGGTTCGATCGGAGTTCGAAGGCTCCGAACTCTCGCAGCCAGCTGTGCATGTGATGTCAGTTGGGTGACGTAAGGGATGACATTACTAATGGGAGATCGGACGATCCAAAGACCCGATCAGAGGCTAAAATCTGCTGGCAGGACACGTGGCCGCCATGCAGAGATCGGACGCTCCGAAGGGATGGATCGGAGGCTCCGATATCGGCCTATAAATAGAGGGTCCGAGGCCTCATTTCAGTGCACCTCATTCCTCTCTTCTCTCTAGTCTCTAGCCCTTCCTAGTCAGATCTAGGGATTTCTAGGCATCCTATTTGAAATCTGGAAGTAGTAGAGCGATCCCGGCGTTGCAACGGAGCTGTGCCTAAGTTTTGTGGCAATTGACAGCAAAGGGCTAACGACGGATGCATGGATAGCTTTGGCTTCCTAAAAATATTTAAGATTATGGTATATATTAGTTAAGGCTTTTAGAGCTTAAATAGTAATGAATTGGTATTTGCATTGTAGTCGCAGTAGCGTGGACTTGTAGGCGTTGAATCTAGATAGGGGTGCTAGGATTTGGCCTGCAGTATTAGAGGTACGTAAGTACTGAACGAGATAGCCGGCATGATATATATGCTGAAACGTCTAAGACTCTTTAAACTTAAATGCAGAATTTTTTTTTTTTAAATAATAACAATACATATATGTATCACATTTAAAATCAACTACTGCTACACGTAGTAATTTAAATAAAAATAAACAATTAAATAATTTAAAAGGGTTTCATGCATGAAACAAAATAGTAAGTATTCCATGTTTAAAATTCAACATAATAAAATAAATGTATCTTAAAACATCCCATAAAACTGCAACGGTCACGGGGCCGCTGTTCCGTGAACTCATACGTCATCACCACCGGTAGGAGCTATATAAATATCATCTGACTCACCTGCACCATATAAGCATAGTGAGCCTAGGGGCTCAACATGTCTAAACTTGAATATCAATGTTTAAAATAATGCATCACATAATCATACTAATACATATACATGATACATGAACATGCATGGCAATATTTTTCATAACATAAATACTGAAACATAAATCTTAATCATAAACATCATCTTTCTTCATCATACATAACATAATTGAGCATGATATTTTTGAAACAGTCTATGGTCCTATCCGTAAGTGTGACGCTTATATGTGTCGACTGATCAGTCTCTTGAACCAACGTACGTGGCGGTGATAAATCACCTCCTATGGTAGTAAACTACCGCATAAATCATATATCATATGGTGGATAACCACCCTTATGTCACACTACTTCAATTTCCATCAAGAAAATATTTTATTGCTCAACTCATACATAATCATAATCATATCATATAAAATTTTATGAATGCATGCACTGAAAATTTGTCCGTAATATATATTTAATTGATTTTTCATAATAAATATACTTATACTTAAAATATAAACTTCATGCATAAAAATAATTAAATATATATTCCGGACTTAGTTATTTTTCATGGGTTGGTCCAGACTGCTGGTCTCTCTACTAAACCCCTTAACTGACTTAAAGCCCATTAACTAACTTAAAGCCCATAATTAAATAAATAATTTTAAAAATTATAATTTTTTTACTAAAATAAAATACTTAAAAATTATTGGGCTTAAATAAAAATATTTAGGCCCATTAACTAATTAATTCATATAAATTCATGGACTGGCCCAATAAAATCACTGACTGACCCAAAAATTCCTATGGGCCCACAAGCCCATGAAAATAATTGGGCTAACTTAAAAATAATTTTGAAAGCCCAAATAAAATTATTTGGAAGCCCAAATAATTTTATTTCTAATTAATTGGCCCAAAAACCAATTAAAACACTAAATACTTAAAAATTAAAATACTCGAGCCCGACCCATCTAACCCGGACCTAGACCATCCTAACCCGACCCATGAACCTCTGACCCAACCCGTACCAAACCCTGACCCAAGAACCCGACCCAGCCACTCCCCAACCAAGCCCGACCCTTCCCTCTCCTAGATTCCTCTCGGCTCAGCGGCAGTCCCCATTCCCGACGTTCGTTCGGCCACCTCCATCCACCAAATGCCGGGGCACCACCACCACCAGATATCCCACATTCAGGGGTTCCAACACAACAAGAATCAGACCAAACCATGGCCCGAGGAGTGAGAACAAAGCTCTGCACCAGACACCTTCTTCCTCCTCGCGCGCAGACTGAGCAGTACCCAAACTTTCGATCGTGCGGTTTCTTCCGAACACCAAAGACCGTGAAACTCCTCTAAATCTTAGACAACATCTAAAGCTTTCAAACCCAACAAACCTCACTCCAAATGGTGTCCCGAGGAAGGAGAACGAAGTCTTCTTCCTCAGAATCCTAAACTGCCCGATCTGCTGCACCCAACTTGAACAGCTTCGACTTGGACCTTTCCAGCCCCAAACCAACCACATAGCTCAACCATGAGGACCCTAAGACACCCCTTGACAACAGCCATCAGCCTGGACCGCACCATGCTAGGAAGAAAATGTGATTCATGGACAAGAATACACAACTATATGCAACAAACAATTCATATCTTGCAATATTCGAACCTGATAACTTCTACAACAAAAACATCATGCATGGATAATAGCTTATATGGTGGCCAAATAAAAGTTTTAGACATGCCTTGACAATTCTAGGACGATAATTGATGTGTATACGAGCCTCCGGGACGACGAACGGACCAAAATCTTCAAAGAGCTAGGTTGGAACGGCTATGGAGGATGAGTTTTCTGAAGAAATCGTGAAGAAAGGCTGAAGATGATGATAGGAGGCGGCTGATACGTTTTTGATCGGCTAAAGGAATTAATTTGAGTAGATAATGGGTAGATTTAGGATAATAACTAATATAAATTAATTAGGTAGATAATATAACATAAATATAAGATTTTAAACTTTTAAAAAATACCTACTAATCTGATATATAATTATAAATACCAAAATATAATATTAAAGGATTTTTAAAGATCAATAAAAGTCATTAAAATGACTTATTTTGGCCAAAAATCAATTCTTAAATAAATATATAAGTAAATACTAAAATTTTCTTGACAAAATACCTTATAATATTATTTTAAGGCTCATAAAACTCATAAAATATTTTTGGCTAAGAATTTTGATATCTCGTTCGTCCACGGTCCCGTCTACGCGATCAAAAAAAATAAATTCCTTAAAAATCTAGAATTTCCATAATTATGGGTTAAATGATAAAATAAATTAAATCATGCATATAAATCACATAATATCACATAAATACATTTAATCCTTAATTAAAAATTAATTTCTCCTAATTATGCATGCGGATTTACGTTTAAAATTTCCGAGTGTTACAATTCTTCCCCCCTTAAATTGAATTTCGTCCTCGAAATTAAAGTACTTACCCGAATAGCTCTGGGTAGCGAGTTCTCATGTCTGCCTCGGTCTCCCAAGTGGCTTCCTCCTTGGAGTGATTCAACCACTGGACTTTGACCATCGGTATGACCCGCGTCCTTAGTCTCCGCTCCTCCCTGGCTAAGATCCGAATCGGCCTCTCCTCAAATGCTAAATCCGGTGCTAACTGTAGAGGCTCGTAATCCAACACATGTGCCGGATTCGAGACGTATCTCCGTAGCATGGATACATGGAAGACGTTGTGCACTTCCGCAAGCCCTGGTGGCAAAGCCAAATGGTAGGCCAACGTGCCAACTCTCTCCAAGATCTCAAAAGGCCCAATATACCTCGGATTCAGCTTACCTCTTCGACCAAATCTCTTCACCGCTTTCGTAGATTATACTTTCAGAAACACATGATCACCAACAGCAAATTCAAAATCTTGTCGTCGAGTATCAGCATAACTCTTCTGACGACTCTGAGCAGTCCTCATCCGATTCCGAATCTTAATCACAACATCCGCTGTCTGCTGTACAATCTCAGGACCAAGTAGAATCCTCTCGCCAACCTCATTGATAAGTGCATTTTATGCGCTTATATTTTTAGTATTGTTCTACACTCTTGTGTTTTATTGGTCGATTTTATGCGCTTTTCTGTTGTTTTTGTTATATGAAGGAAACAAGGCGTGTGAATCGAGTTGATGGATATAAGTGCAAAAGAGGGAAGAAAAGATCAAGAATTGAAGGCTTAAGGAATTGAAGAAAAGGAGAAATTCGAGAGCAAGGAGCGCCCGCCCTGTTGAGTGGCGCGCCCGTGCGATGATCTAGAGGAACATGGAATTTTTGCGTGAGGATTGAGCGCCCGCTCTATACCAATGAGTGCCCGCGCCATTGCTGAGAAGAAAAGAGGAGAAAGTGCGTAGATACTGAGCGCCCGCGCAGGAACAATGAGCGCGCGCGCCATTCTAAGGAATTGAAGAGCGTAGAGGTTGAGCGCGCGCACAACTATATGGAGCGCCCGCGCCGTCGGTCGCACAGACTTATTTTTGGAAGAATTTTATGTTTTGTAAACTCTTGTTTTAATTCCTAGGCTTATCTTTGGGCGATTTGTTACCAAGAAAGAGATTTTTATTATTGAAGAAGGGAGACGAAACGTAGGAGGGAGACTAGGTTTTTTCTAAGAATTCTAGAATTCCACCTTTTCTTATAATTTTTACTTTGTTCTTCATGAATTGTGTTGGCTAGTTTTTAATACTTGGTTAAGGAAGACGAAGCCCTTGATTAATTTATTCGAGAGATTCCTGTTTTACAGATTTTGATTATTGTTGAGTATCAAGTATTATTCTGATTTATTTCATGATTGTATGTTTGATTATTAGATTGATCACCTGATAATTTTTATATATAATCTATTGCTAAATTAGAATTTGAATCCGTAATTGTTCGAATTATCTAATTTGCGAAGCAACTACAATTAATAATCGTCCGCTTGTGAGGTTAGGAATTGTAGGGATAATAATTGACTAGGCTAAATTCATCCGCTTGTGTATGAGTTGTCTAGATTTATCAGTTTTACTAGTTTGCATGCTATCATGAGTTTAAATCTAATCGCTTGTATTGGGTTGATTCATTGATAAGGGTTATCTTAAAACGCTTGTGTCTAGTTAACTAAGATTAAGGTAAAACAGGAATTTAATTTCCAATGATGAATATTCAACGTGATTAAAGATTTTTAGATAATCGATGATCGAACGAATGAAATCAAGGGTGTAGTTGACCGAAACCAAGGCTTGTCTCCTATTGAATTTCCCCAAATTTTATTTAATTTTTGCATGCCAGTGAATTCTAGTTGTTTAAATTTCTTAGTAGTTAATCCAAACTTGAAAACCCCCCTTTTTCTTTTAAAGAACACTTTTAAATTTTCCTTTCCTCGTGGGAACGATCCCTACTCACACTACTACATTAATTTGTTTATTTGATCGAGTCGGGTAATTTGGGCGTACGCGATAAGCGCTACCAAATTTTGGCGCCGTTGCCGGGGAACGATGCTAATTTATTGTGTTCTTTTTCTTAATTGCTTTCTTTTTGTTTTATTCTGTTATTCTCATTCTGTTCTATTTTTTTTCTTTGTTTCTAGCTTTTTCTTTAGTTCATGCTTTCAGGTGATTTTACTGAGGCAGACTTTCTCTACGATCCGGAAATTGAAAGAACCTTGCATAGACAAAGGAGAGAACTTCGTAGGCAACAACAAGAAGCCGCTGCTCGAGCTGCTTTTCCTGAAGAAGAAGAGATGGCTGATAATGCGAACCTGAGCCTCAGACAATTGGGCACTCCAGATTTGAATCAACAACCCTTATGCATTACTTTTCCTCCATTAGAAAATAATGCTACATTCGAATTAAAATCTGGATTAATTCACTTGTTGCCTTCTTTCCATGGTCTCGCAGGTGAAGATCCTCATAAGCATCTGATGGAGTTCCATGTAGTGTGCATTAGTATGAAGCCACATGGAGTAACAGAGGAGCAAATCCAGCTTCGAGCCTTTCCTTTCTCTTTGAAGAGTGCTGCTAAGGATTGACTATACTACTTGCCCTCTGGATCGATTACAACCTTGGCTGACATGAAAAGGATTTTTCTTGAAAAATATTTTCCAGCATCGAGAGCAGCAAACATCAGGAAAGAGATCTATGGGATCAAGCAGATGACGGGAGAATCACTTCACGAGTATTGGGAGCAGTCCAAAAAGCTATGCGCTAGTTGCCCGCAACATCAGATAAGTGAAAACCTCTTAATTCAATATTGATATGAAGGTTTTCTACCTCATGACAGGAGTATGCTAGATGCTGCTAGTGGAGGAGTTTTTGTGGATAAAACTCCGGTGCAAGCAAGGAACTTAATAGAGAATATGGCTGCCAATTCTCAGCAATTTGGCACCAACAGAACTGATCATGCACCGAGGAGAAACAATGAGGTGAATGTTTCTTCCCTTGAACATCAATTAATTGAATTAACCACTCTTGTGCGTCAGATGACTGTAGGGAATGGGCAGACTGCGAAGGCTTGTGGCATCTGCGCTGCAATAGGACACGCCACTGATATGTGTCCTACACTTCAAGAGGAATCAATTGAACAGGTAAACGCTACTGGAGGATTTCCTGGACCACCACAACGGAAGTATGATCCGTATTCCAACACGTACAATCCTGGTTGGAAGGATCATCCCAATTTTAGATACGGGAATCAGCAGGCAAATCAACATGGACCTCAGGCTCCACCGCCAAATCAAGCTTTTAGGCCACCCTTTCCACAGCAGCAGCAGAGACCTCAGATACCAACACCAGGTGAGTTTCTCGAAAATATAGTTAAGGAACTTGCAACTAATACTACATCTTTTCAACAGGACACCCGAGCAAGTATCCAAAATTTAACTACTCAAATGGGACAGCTCGCTACAGAAATCAACAAGCTAGAAGCACAAAATTCCAATAGTCTGCCATCTCAAACTATGGTGAACCCAAGAGAGAACGCCAGTGCAATAACTTTAAGAACTGTGAAGAAGTTGAAAATGAAGGAGAAGGAAGTTGAGGTTGAGCCCAAAGAGAAGCTACACGAAGAAGAACAAAAGGTAAGTGAGGAAAAATCATCCAAGGATGATTCGCCAAGAGGTAAGTTTCCTCCTCTATCTGAATATAAGCCTGTTTCCCCTTTTCCCTTAGCTCTTAAGGACTCTAGGAAAGGTGAGGGAATTAAGGAGTTATATGAAACTTTTCGTAGATGTGAGGTTAACATTCCATTGCTAGATGCCATTAAGAAGGTAACTCGATACGCAAAGTTTTTGAAGGAGTTGTGCGCAGCTAAGAGGAAACAGACTTTGAAGGGTTGTCAGAAAGTGGAGTTAGGTGAGAATGTATCTGCAGTGATCCAAAGAAAATTACCCGCCAAATGCAAGGATCCAGGTATGTTCTCCATCCCATGCACTATAGGAAATATTAGACATGAAAAGGCCGTGTTAGATCTAGGAGCATCAATCAATGTCATGCCATACTCTATTTATGCATCCTTGAAACTTGGCCCACTGAATAAGACTGGCATTGTCATACAATTAGCTGATAGGTCTAATGCATATCCTAGAGGCGTGGTGGAAGATGTGCTGGTGCAAGTGAATGAGTTAGTTTTTCCTGCAGACTTTTATGTGCTAGACATGGAAAACGGTTATCATAATAGTCCTATTTTATTAGGCAGACCGTTTTTTAAAACATCCATGACTAAAATTGATGTTCACAGTGGCACACTCAATATGGAATTTGATGGCGAGATTGTGAAATTTAATATCTATGATGCTATGAAATTTCCTGATAGTGATGATTGTGTATTTTCTGTTGACATTGTGGATTTCTTGGCCCAAGATGTTTTTGAGCATGCAGGAAAAGATGAGCTAGAGGTGGCTATTACAGCACCCACTATGAAGACGAAAGAAAGAACTAGATGCCGCCGCGAAGTGGATGAAATTGAGGATATTTTGAACAGTGCTCCTGAGCTACCATAGTCAGGTGATGTATCTTATTTGTCTTTACCGATCTCTAACACTCGGCGCCTTCCATCTGTTTTGCAGGCACCAATGGTTGAGCTAAAAACGCTTCCAACCCACCTTAAGTATGTGTTTCTTGGAGAAGGAGAAACGCTACCTATCATCATCTCCAGCAGCATGGAAGCCGAGCAAGAAGAACAACTGGTCAAGGTTCTAAAAGAGAATAAAACTGCTATTGGGTGCACCATAGCAGATATCAAGGGAATTAGCCCTTCCACATGCATGCACCGAATTCTGATGGAAGATGGTGCAAGTCCCTCACGGCAACCATAGAGGAAGTTGAATCCACCTATGATGGAGGTGGTAAAAGCTGAAATTCTGAAGCTACTTGAAGTTGGGGTCATCTACCCAATTTTTGACAGTCAGTGGGTCTGTCCGGTATAGGTGGTACCCAAGAAAACTGGAATTACAGTGGTGAAAAATAAGGACGATGAATTGGTTCCCACCCGCATTCAAAATGGGTGGAGAGTTTGTATTGATTATAGGAAGCTTAATGCAGGAACCCGAAAGGACCACTTCCCTCTCCCTTTTATTGATCAAATGATTGAGAGGTTAGCATGTCATCCTTACTATTGTTTTCTTGATGGTTATTCTGGTTATTTTCAAATTGCAATTGCACCGGAAGATCAGGAGAAAACGACATTCACATGCCCATTTGGAACTTTTGCATACCGCCGCATGCCCTTTGGACTATGCAATGCACCGGCTACTTTCCAACGGTGTATGGTTAGTATATTTTCTGATTTTGTAGAGCACATATTAGAAGTCTTCATGGATGATTTCACTGTCTATGGTGACTCATTTGAAGATTTTCTGTCTAATCTTGCTCTAGTTCTTAAGAGGTGTGTCGAAACCAACCTGGTTCTTAATTCTGAAAAATGTCATTTTATGGTTGGGCAAGGTATGGTGTTGGGTCATGTCATCTCATCTAAGGGGATAGAGGTAGATAAAGCAAAAATTGATATTATTCAGTCTCTACCTTATCCCGTAAGTGTGCGGGAGGTGCGCTCTTTTCTTGGCCATGCAGGTTTTTACAGGAGGTATATTCAGGATTTTGCCAAGATTGCATCCCCTATGTGCAAACTGCTGCAAAAGTATGTGACGTTTGAATTCAATGAGTCATGCAAAACTGCTTTTGATAAACTCAAGGACTCATTGACTTCAGCGCCAATCATCCAACCACCGGATTGGACTAAGCCATTTGAAATCATGTGTGACGCCAGTGATTATGCCGTAGGAGCGGTATTGGGACAAAAAGTTGGGAAAGCATCGCACGCTATTTACTACGCTTCGCGCATTCTGAATGATGCCCAATGAAACTACTCCACTACTGAAAAGGAGCTTTTAGCAGTAGTTTTTGCTTTAGAAAAATTTCGTTCATATTTACTTGGTGCTAAAGTTATTGTCTATTCTGATCATGCATCTCTTCGTTTTCTGATGGCGAAGAAGGAGGAAAAGCCAAGGCTAATAAGATGGATACTACTGCTGAGCGAATTTGATGTGGAGATTAAGGATAAGAGAGGAACTGAAAATCATGTGGCTGACCACTTGAGTCGGCTAGTTCATGTTGAAGAAGAGCTGAAGTTGCGAGAAGAATTTCTTGATGAGCAGTTATTTTCAGTCAGCATGGAATTACCATGGTACGCAAATATTGTGAATTATTTAGTTACTAATGGATTTCCGTCTGAATTCTCTAAGGCACAAAAAGATAAGGTCCGAAGTGATGCTAAATATTATGTGTGGGATGATCCATACTTGTGGAAGCACTGCACTGATCAAGTCATACGATGATGTGTATCTGCAAGGGAGGTAATCCCAATTCTCACATTTTGTCACTCATATTCTTGTGGTGGCCATTTTGGAGCAAAAAGAACAGCTAGGAAGATATTGGACTGTGGATTTTTCTGGCCATCCATATTTCGAGACGCTTACATGTTTTGTAAGTCATGTGCTCAATTCCAAAAGACAAGTAATATATACCAGCGTAAGGAGATGCCTCAACAACCCATTTTAATATGTGAAATCTTTGATGTATGGGGTATCGACTTCATGGGTCATTTTCCTAGTTCGTACGAATTTATTTATATATTACTTGCTATGGATTATGTCTCGAAATGGGTGGAAGCCAAAGCCACCCGTACTGACGATTCGAAAGTGGTTGCAGATTTCATTCAACACAATATTTTTTCTAGGTTTGGAATCCCAAGAGCCCTCATTAGTGATAGAGGAACGCACTTCTGCAACCGGACTGTGGCTAGTTTATTGAAAAGATATCATGTGATGCACAAACTCTCCACTGCGTATCACCCTCAATCGAATGGCCAAGCTGAGGTCTCAAATCGAGAAATCAAATCCGTTTTGGGGAAGACAGTGAATCCTACTAGGAAAGACTGGAGTTTGCGCTTGGATGATGCACTTTGTGCATACAGAACCGCGTTCAAGACACCGATTGGGATGTCCCCATATCGGTTGATTTTTGGGAAACCATGCCATTTGCCTGTCGAATTGGAGCATCGAGCCTACTGGGCTATTAAAAATTTCAACATGCGGATGGATGAGAGTGGAGCGCACAGGAAGCTGCAGTTGCAAGAACTAGAAGAGATACGCAATGATGCATATGCGAGCTCAAAAATTTAAAAGGAAAAGACAAAGGCTTTCCACGACAAGATGATTTCTAGAAGGGTCTTTGAAGCCGGTCAAAAAGTTTTGTTATATCACTCACGACTTCGATTATTCCCAGGTAAGTTGCATTCTAGATGGATTGGCCCGTTTGTTATCACTAATGTTTTTTCTCATGGTGCAGTAGAGATAAAGAGCTTGGAAACGTCGAAAATATTCAAGGTGAATGGCCAACGCCTGAAGCATTACTTTGAAGGGGTCCAAGCGAATGAGGAAGAGGATGCGCATGATCTCACACTCGATGATCCGCCACAGATTGATTAACTCACAGCATCCAGTTGGGCTGACGACTATAAACCAAGCGCTTTTTGGGAGGCAACCCAAATTTTTATTTTTCTCGTCTTTACACCTCTGTTTCATTCATTTCTTTTGTCATTTTATCTTAGTTTTTTTTACTTTATTAATTTTGCGTAACTTGAGAGCTGATATGGTTTTACTTTTCCACAGGTTTTGTCGCAGAAAATTGGAAAATTCGAAGCCATAGAGCGCGCGCCCCACTCTATTGCGCGGCCGCGCAACCTCTATATCAGAAAATTTATATTTTTGCGTAGGCCAAGAGCGCGCGCCCCACTCTATCGCGCGCCCGCGCAGCTTTAAAGTCAAGAAATTTCATTTTTGCGAAGCTAATGAGCGCGCGCCCCACACCATTGAGCGCCCGCGCAATCCCTGGGCACCAAGTCTTATAAAGTCGAAGCACATGAGCGCGCACCCCACTTTCATGCGCGCCCGCATGATCTAACATCTCGAGAGATAAATTGTGCGAAGCTTATGCGCACGCGCCCCACAACATTGAGCGCCCGCGCGACGGGATATATAAAACACTTTTTCGAGTTTGTTGTCTCACTTTCTCTCCCAACTCTTGCAAACTTCTCTAAATCCCTAAATCCCTAATCTCACGAGATCGATTTCATTCACCAAATCCCTTCTTTGGAGCGATTTGTCTACTACAATCTCCCAATTTTTTTCCCCCATTTCTCTCAACCCATCGAAGACGCGTGGATTTTGGTCGGATTGCTCATATTGTTAGTGGGATTTGTTTGGCGCTTTTCAAGTCGGACATCGAGTTCGTTCTTATATTGGGTAAGCGTTGGTTTTCATCTTCGGGTTTGAAGCTTTCCTTCAAGCCGATATTCATATTGTGAAGTTGTGAAGTTTGAATTTTTGTTGAAGTTTGGGGGGGGCATATTATTTATGAATTAGTTGTTTGGTGATTGTGGTGGAGTTGTGCCGTGGGTGTATTGTTGAAGTTAGAGGGGAGAAGGGTGTGGTATTGTGGTTTTTGTGAATTTTCAGGAGTGCACACCACGTGTTTGTTCTATGGCACCAACGAAGAAAACTAAGTTTGGGGCCTCTTCTTCTTCTACTCCCGCCCCTTCCACAGATGGTAAGCATTTCTGGAACGCCCAGACGGCTGCAATTTATCAAGAATGGCTTGGGAAGAATATCCTCGCCGAACGAGGATTCGACGCATCTATTGGTTTTGACCCTAGTACTCATATGATGAGTGTTGGTCGGGAAATTGTTTCCCGAAAATGGCAGGAGTTTGCAAAGCAACCTCAGGACGTAGTTGTTCCTTTGGTTAGAGAGTTCTACGCCAACCTCAAGGTAAAACATGTTCAGTTGAAGGTACTCGTGCGTGGGAAAATGGTTCCATTCGACTCCCACACCATCAATACTCTCTTTAAGATTCCTCCGGTGTATCACGACGAATATCAAGAATTCAAAAACAGTGACATTGATTACGACGCTGTTATTCGTCGCATCTGTCGACCGGGGGCTGAGTGGCGCTATGGGCGAGATGGTATGCCATCCAAGTTAAAGAAGACTGAGCTGCAATATGAGGTCAATCTGTGGTATAATTTTATTTGTGCTCGTCTGAAGCCGACCGACCATGAGCACGAGGTTACATGGGATCGCGCTTTATTTCTCTATTGCATTGTGGAGGGGAAGTCCATTGATTTGGGACTCATTTGTCAAGAGACTATTCTGCACGTAGTGGGCGGCAAGACAAGTGGTGGTTTTGCATTGCCTGTCATTATTTTTGATCTTTGTTAGGAGGTCGGGGTGGAATGGAGACCCACGGAGGAGATTTTGAAGCCCATCACCGCCATTGCATTTGACTGTAACACCCGCTTGATACCTCCAGCGGTGCAGCGAGCGAGAGACGAGAGAGCTGCAGGACGTCGAGCACAGGCACCCCAGCAGCAGTCGGATCCTTCTATGACTGATCGATTGGCTAGACTCGAGGAGGAGGTGCGCCTATCACGACAGGAGCAGCAGCAGTAGAGAGAGGAGATTCGCACTATGCAGCAGACGTCTGGAATCTTTATGAACTACATGATGGACCTCTCTGCAGCTATTCTCCCACACTACTTTCCTGATGGTGCTAGATTCCTGCCCCCGCGACCACAGTGGCCTCCGATGTTTGGCCCGACTGACCCTCCTGCTGATCCACATCCTGAAGGTGATGGTGGTGACCACTGACGGTCATCACCCGAGGTACATGTCCTGGTTCTGTTATTTTATACTGTCATATCATTGAGGACAATGTATGTACCTAAGTTTGGGGGGAGTTCCGTAGGATGCTAGGTGTTGCTTTGTTTTGCTTTGTTTAATTGAGCGTTAGTTGTGTTTGTGTGTCCATGTCTAGTTTGTTAATTTATTGATTAGTGGTTTTTGTGTGAGTTGTATGAGTTGCATCACTTTTGAGAACAATGGTAAGATAACCAATGTTTAGTTGTTTTAATTGGGAAATTGAATCCTTGAATGTCTGCCTCCTGACAAACAAATTTTTTTTTGAAACATCGACCAAGTGGACTTGAAACTCTTATATACTCTGTGAATTTCGTTTGACCCTGAATTTGAAATGGACAGAAATAGAAAGGTTTGAGGCGTCGTTTGGATCAATTGGGCCTTTACTTATTTATTCATGCATTATCCATAGTTGCCCTTTGAGCTATCACATATACATGAGCACAAGAGGTGCATTTACTGAGTTTTTGTTGTGCAAAATCACCGTTTACTGTTGGTGATTTCTTCTTTTTTTCTGAACTGGTTGAATTCATATGAGTTAATTGTGGAGAGAGATTAATCTAGAACTAGCTTGAACATCCCTCGAGGCGCAATACGGGTATACTGTGACTTAGGAATAAGATAGGCAATTTTTCTAATTCGATTGAGCCTTTCAAGCCACCCTTAATACATTATGTCCCTAGTACCCCTTTTGAGCTAATTGAAAACGAATGGCATGCGTGAAAATGTGTGATAAAACCCCATTCGGCATTATTTCAAGGTCCTACAATTACTACCTGCAGCTTAAACACTATTTCCTACCTTTAGGGAGTAATTGCATGTTTGATTTTTATACTCTTGATTTGAATACTTAAATGGATAGTGTGTTGAGAATTGCAATGAAAAATCGACAGAAGAGTAGTAGTAGAGGAGAAATCTGAAAAAAAAAAGAAAAAAAAAAGCGGGATGAAAATGCAAAGAAAAAAAAATGGAGTTGAAAAGAATGAAAAAGTTTGCCGTGTTAATGAAGAGGAGTGGATTTAAGAGATAAAATCATATTTTACTCCCTTTTTGAATTCTTTCCTTCGTTTGTAGCCATAAGCCCAGCTGTACATTATAAGCCGAATAAGACCTATGGACCAAGTCACACTCGCCTAATATACTAGTGGAGAGGGGTTGTGAGAGTTTAACCTATGGATTGTCGATTGACATTTTTGATGAATATGCATTTTGATCAAAACACGCACACACTTTATTCTTTCTTGAGCTAATTTGATTGTGAGCATTTTTGATTGAATGTCTTTTGTGTTGATCCCGAGTTTCCTTGAAAGTCCTCATGATCTATAGATGTTTGCGTTGAGTGTGGGGGAGAATGTTGTGAACATGAGTTGCGGAGTCTAAAAGCCTATAAGGTTGAGCTATGTTTCTTGCTTAAACAATTTTTCAATGTTAGGAGGATGTGATGTGATTGGATTTAAAAATTTTAGATTTCATTGCTGAGATTATTGATACACGATAATTCTTGATGATTCTGGGGGTTGTGTAAGCTTCTTTATAGACATTTGGTTTTGTTCGGGACGAACAAGAGTTCAAGTTTGAGGGAGTTTGATAAGTGCATTTTATGCGCTTATATTGTTAGTATTGTGCTTGACTCTTGTGTTTTATTGGTCGATTTTATGCGCTTTTTTGTTGTTTTTGTTATATGAAGGAAACAAGGCGTGGGAATCGAGTTGATGGATATAAGTGCAAAAGAGGGAAGAAAAGATCAAGAATTGAAGGCTTAAGGAATTGAAGAAAAGGAGAAATTCGAGAGCGAGGAGCGCCCGCCCTGCTGAGTGGCTCGCCCGCGCGATGATCTAGAGGAACATGGAATTTTTGCGTGAGGATTGAGCGCCCGCTCTATACCAATGAGCGCCCGCGCCATTGCTGAGAAGAAAATAGGAGAAAGTGCGTAGATACTGAGCGCCCGCGCAGGAAAAATGAGCGCGCGCGCCATTCTGAGGAATTGAAGAGCGTAGAGGTTGAGCGCGCGCGCCACTATATGGAGCGTCCGTGCCGTCGGTCGCACAAACTTATTTTTGGAAGAATTTTATGTTTTGGAAACTCTTGTTATAATTTCTAGGCTTATCTTTGGACGATTTGTTACCAAGAAAGAGAGTTTTATTATTGAAGAAGGGAGACGAAACGTAGGAGGGAGACTAGGTTTTTTCTAAGAATTCTAGAATTCCACCTTTTCTTATAATTTTTACTTTGTTCTTCATGAAATGTGTTGGCTAGTTTTTAATACTTGGTTAAGGAAGATGAAGCCCTTGATTAATTTATTCGAGAGATTCCTGTTTTACAGATTTTGATTATTGTTGAGTATCAAGTATTATTCTGATTTATTTCATGATTGTATGTTTGATTATTAGATTGATCACCTGATAATTCTTATTTATAATCTACTGCTAAATTAGAATTTGAATCCGTAATTGTTCGAATTATCTGATTTGCGAAGCAACTACAATTAATAATCGTCCGCTTGTGAGGTTAAGAATTGTAGGGATAATAATTGACTAGGCTAAATTCATCCGCTTGTGTATGAGTTGTCTAGATTTATCAGTTTTATTAGTTTGCATGCTATCGTGAGTTTAAATCTAATCGCTTGTATTGGGTTGATTCATTGATAAGGGTTATCTTAGAACGCTTGTGTCTAGTTAACTAAGATTAAAGTAAAACAAGAATTTAATTTCCAATGATGAATATTCAACGTGATTAAAGATTTTTAGATAATCGATGATCGAACGAATGAAATCAAGGGTGTTTGACCGAAACCAAGGCTTGTCTCCTATTGAATTTCCCCAATTTTTATTTAATTTTTTCATGCCAGTGAATTCTAGTTGTTTAAATTTCTTAGTAGTTAATCCAAACTTGAAAAACCCCCTTTTTCTTTTAAAGAACACTTTTAAATTTTCCTTTCCTCGTGGGAACGATCCCTACTCACACTACTACATTAATTTGTTTATCTGATTGAGTCGAGTAATTTGGGCATACGCGATAAGCGCTACCACTCATCCCAATGCACGGGAGATCTGCATCTCCTCCCGTAGAGAGATGCATAAGGAGCCATACCAATAGATGCCTGAAAGCCGTTGTTATAGGTAAACTCCACCAACGGCAATCTAGTCTCCCAAGAGCCCTGAAAGTCGATGACACAAGCTCTCAGTAGATCCTCGAGAACCTGGATCACTCTCTCAAACTGACCATCTGTCTGGGGATGGAACGCTATACTGAATAATAATCTAGTCTCCAATGCTATGTGCAAACTCTTCCAGAAAGAAGATGTAAATCTCGGATCCCTGTCTGATACTATCGACACTGGTATGCCATGCAGTCTAACAATCTCCTTGATATAAAGCTCTGCATACTGTGTCAACGAGTAAGTAGTCCTCACCGGCAAGAAATGAGCTGATTTGGTGAGTCTATCCACGATCACCCATCTAGTTCCCAAGTTTCAGTATCCCAAAAGTCATGCTTCTGCTGCGCACTCTGATAAACAAAATATTAACTTTACTAATCATTTTTTTTCCTAAACATAACAATCACACTATGCCAAAACTTGACTGATTTTATATGCTTATACACTCTACTTATCAATCCTCCAACATTCGTGAGCCAAACTTTTGTTCCCAAGTTTACTTATTAAATCATATGATTACAATATCAACCCCAATAAATTCAACTTGTAAAGCTTATCCACACTCTAGCCTTCTATAACAAGTTAAATATCTTTGAGTCAAACATCTGCCATTCATCGCAATTTTCTTTAACTTATCCATTTACCACTACACTTTCAACTATCAAACGCTTGAAAATCTTAAATCTCGAGTGCTATAAATCCATGAAACCCAAAAAGTGAATTTAGTGTCAAACGTCATGCACAACATAAATTCTCCTAACGTCAAGAATATGCTTAAAATATATGAATTCTAATTCTGTGGTTAGTTTAGGCTTAAGACACTTAGATTCTCCTATTGGAGGAGTGAAATTCCCCGAATAGTATTTACATGTCATCATCTCTAAATAGCATAATAATATAACATTCAATAGTTAATTCCATATCATTTCCTAGTTGCCTCTATTTATAGTCCATGGAATCTGAACTCCTCAAAATCAAAATACTAAGTCAATTACCTAATAAACTGAATAATCCGCTCACAAGTAATACATGTTGGTCTCATGTACAGTCAAAAAACAACCAGTACCTTTTTGCTCATGCATCCCAAAAATCTTGGTGGAGACACTCCTATAACATGACCCAATAGTTCAAGTTTATACAACTCAAGGATATTGAAAGAACATCCATACAAATACTTATATACAATTAACCCCACGTAAAACGAAAGTATCGAGATAACAATTATAATATCAAGTCATTACGCTGACTCGTGATTATTCCAAGTGCTTAAAATACCCATACGTGCGTAGAACCAACAACCCAAATTCTCAAACGACTCAACTCTTAACAAAAGAACTCACTCCATAAAATATATATATATATATATATATATCGTCAACTCTTAGGTCATATCTAAATCTTATATTACACTTGACATCGAAACCAAAATTTTATAACAAGTGTTATGCCACACCTGACCAATTACACAAGCCTATAAAAATTTATACCTTCATCATTCAGTCATCACAATATTTATAAGTCAGGCTGACAAGTTCCCAAATCTATTTATTTAAACGTAGTGACTTGAACATCAAACTCAATATAGCTTACATGGTAACACCAACCATGCGAACTCTTAATTCTTATCAAAGATTACCCAATTCTTTATCAAACTAACTCCACGATTATTTTTTATTCTCAAAGATTCAAGAATCTAATACAAAACATACTTATCATCAATTTATACCTCATATAATTAAGAGTACAAACTTAAAACCACAAACCATCAAACTATAACCTTATGGTAGCAGTGTCATCTCCAAGAAAATCATGACTTCTTCGTCAAGGGAAAAACTTTAATAGTTAAATGAATGACAATATGATATCTGTGAACCCACTAGCATAATTTGACACATGCGAACTTAATTCCCAAAAATATATACTAGACTCTATAAAGTAACATTTTAAATTCACAAAGAAGAAAATGAGACAACCCTCGATTAATCATTTTGCGAGGAATCCTACTCTTGCCTCAAGCAATAATTCTATTGCTATCACAAAAACTTACTACCTTTTATCAAAATTTACCTTTATTGTTTTATTTTTCGCTATACCTTCATAAAAAAAAATTTCTAGATAGGCTCGCTACCTCTTACCATCACAAACCCAATAATTTATCAATGAAATCTTTCTAACTTAAAATCAATAAGTTACTACAAAAATTCAAGTGACAATACATATATCATAAATATCAAACTTAGTTTCAACAAAATAAAACCAAATTCCCAAATTCGAAATTCCTTGTGGACAACCTGTCGTATAACATGTCTTGGGCATACTGCATCACCACACATTCTTCACGTAAATCGCAATGCATAACTAAGTATTTTAAAACTTTACTAACATAAAGTCTTAAGTCATAACATATGCTCCTGATAAATCAAATAAAACATTTAAAAACTTACAGACCGATAGTGAGATTTCTGAGCTTCACGTGGCAGATGGACACCCTCCAAGGACCGTGCTTTGATACCAATTGAAACGTCTAAGACTCTTTAAACTTAAATGCGGAAATTTGTTTTTTAAAATAATAACAATACATATATGTACACATTTAAAATCAACTACTGCTACACGTAGTAATTTAAATAAAAATAAACAATTAAATAATTTAAAAGGGTTTCATGCATGAAACAAAATAGTAAGTATTCCATGTTTAAAACTCAACATAATAAAATAAATGTATCTTAAAACATCCTATAAAACTGCAACGGTCACGGGGCCACTGTTCCGTGAACTCATACGTCATCACCACCGGTAGGAGCTATATAAATATCATCTGACTCACCTGCACCATATAAGCATAGTGAGCCTAGGGGCTCAACATGTCTAAACTTGAATATCAAGGTTTAAAATAATGCATCACATAATCATACTAATACATATACATGATACATGAACATGCATGACAATATTTTCCATAACATAAATACTGAAACATAAATCTTAATCATAAACATCATCTTTCTTCATCATACATAACATAATTGAGCATGGTATTTTTGAAACAGTCTATGGTCCTATCCGTAAGTGTGACGCTTTTCTGTGTCGACTGATCAGTCTCTTGAACCAACGTACGTGGCGGTGATAAATCACCTCCTATGGTAGTAAACTACCGCATAAATCATATATCATATGGTGGATAACCACCCTTATGTCACACAACTTCAATTTCCATCAAGAAAATATTTTATTGCTCAACTCATACAGAATCATAATCATATCATATAAAATTTCATGAATGCATGCACTGAAAATTTGTCCGTAATATATATTTAATTGATTTTTCATAATAAATATACTTATACTTAAAATATAAACTTCATGCATAAAAATAATTAAATATATATTCCGGACTTAGTTATTTTTCATGGGTTGGTCCAGACTGCTGGTCTCTCTACTGAACCCCTTAACTGACTTAAAGCCCATTAACTAACTTAAAGCCCATAATTAAATAAATAATTTTAAAAATTATAATTTTTTTACTAAAATAAAATAATTAAATATTATTGGGTTTAAATAAAAATATTTAGGCCCATTAACTAATTAATTCATATAAATTCATGGACTGGCCCAATAAAATCACTGACTGACCCAAAAATTTCTATGGGCCTACAAGCCCATGAAAATCATTGGGATAACTTAAAAATAATTTTGAAAGTCCAAATAAAATTATTTGGAAGCCCAAATAATTTTATTTCTAATTAATTGGCCCAAAAACCAATTAAAACACTAAATACTTAAAAATTAAAATACTCGAGCCCGACCCACCTAACCCAGACCCAGACCATCCTAACCCGACCCATGACCCCCTGACCCAACCCGGACCCAACCCTGACCCAAGAACCCGACCCAGCCACTCCCCAACCAAGCCCGACCCTTCCCTCTCCTAGATTCCTCTCGGCTCAGCGGCAGTCCCCATTCCCGATGTTCGTCCGGCCACCTAAGACCACCAAATGCCAGGGCACTACCACCACCAGATATCCCACATTCAGGGGGTTCCAACACAACAAGAATCAGACCAAACCATGGCCCGAGGAGTGAGAACAAAGCTCTGCACCAGACACCTTCTTCCTCCTCGTGCGCAGACTGAGCAGTCCCCAAACTTTCGATCGTGCGGTTTCTTCCGACCACAAAAGACCGTGAAACCACCTCTCAATCTTAGAAAACATCTAAATCTTTCAAAGCCAACAAACCTCACTCCAAATGGTGTTCCGAGGAAGGAGAACGAAGTCTTCTTCCTCATAATCCTAAACTGCCCGATCTGCTGCACCCAACTTGAACAGCTTCGACTTGGACCTTTCCAGCCCCAAACCAACCACATAGCTCAACCATGAGGACCCTAAGACACCCCTTGACAACAGCCATCAGCCTAGACCGCACCATGCTAGGAAGAAAACGTGATTCATGGACAAGAATACACAACTATATGCAACAAACAATTCATATCTTGCAATATTCGAACCTGATAACTTCTACAACAAAAACATCATGCATGGATAATAGCTTATATGGTGGCCAAATAAAAGTTTTAGACATGCCTTGACAATTCTAGGACGATAATTGATGTGTATACGAGCCTCCGGGACGACGAACGGACCAAAATCTTCAAAGAGCTAGGTTGGAACGGCTATGGAGGATGAGTTTTCTGAAGAAATCGTGAATAAAGGCTGAAGATGATGATAGGAGGCGGCTAATACGTTTTTGATCGGCTAAAGAAATTAATTTTAGGTTTAAATTTGAGTAGATAATGGGTAGATTTAGGATAATAACTAATATAAATTAATTAGGTAGATAATATAACATAAACATAAGATTTTAAACTTTTAAAAAATACCTACTAATCTGATATATAATAATAAATCCCGAAATATAATATTAAAGGATTTTTAAAGATCAATAAAAGTCATTAAAATGACTTATTTTGGCCAAAAATCAATTCTTAAATAAATATATAAGTAAATACTAAAATTTTTTTGAAAAAATACCTTATAATATTATTTTAAGGCTCATAAAACTCATAAAATATTTTTGGCTAAGAATTTTGATATCTCGTTCGTCCACGGTCCCGTCTACGCGATCAAAAAAAATAAATTCTTTAAAAATCTAGAATTTCCATAATTATGGGTTAAATGCTAAAATAAATTAAATCATGCATATAAATCACATAATATCACATAAATACATTTAATCCTTAATTAAAAATTAATTTCTCCTAATTATGCATGCGGATTTACGTTTAAAATTTCTGGGTGTTACATATGCTTATATGTTGCACGAGTATGTGCTATGTGCTTTATCATGGTTTACTGTTTTAGCACATGCATGTTTTTACACTGGACTGCATCTGGTATGATGTGAGTCATGACAGTTTCAATCGGTGATGTGTTACTCCTTAAGGATTTGTGTCTGGGGAGGCTCAATACTTGGTTTTGCTATCACTAGGAGCGACCACGACGATGGAGTAGACGCTATAGTCGATAGGGTGAATATACGAGTACCCCCGCGAAGTCTCTCTCTGGCAAGGTGCTGTATATTCAGTGGCACATGAGCAGGCTGTTTTACCCAGGATTTTAAAGTCATTTGTATGCTGCATATTTTTTTTATATATCATTGCTTTTGTATTGTGCGTAGTCGCTCACTCCCTTATATTTTGGTGTTCTTGGGATACCTTTTGGCGGGGCAGGTTTGAGACTGGACGGTCCCGGCGGTTCTCAGCAGGGTTGAGACTGGTACCAGAGAGGAGGTAGTTGTTAGGGGCTTTGATAACCTAAAAAAACTTTTCGATATGGTTGTATAAGAGTATTTATGCACTTTGTACTGTCGTCGGTTGTATTTTGCTGATTGGATTTTTTGTATATTAAATTATCCGCTCTTTACGCTTTAATTATTTTATGCATGCACTAATAACTCTGATTAGGTAGGGGATCCGGGTAGGGTCGCTACAGACAAGCTGTACACTTGACCTCTATTCAATGCTTTTGTAAGTGGATCCGCTAAGTTATCATTTGATTTGACGTAATCAATTGTGATAACTACATTTGAGATCAATTGTCATTCGCTATTGTGTCTTCGACGAATATGTCGAGACTTACCAATATACATAGTATTATGTGCCCTTGCAATTACCGATTGGCTGTCACATTGTATCATAATTGCAGGAACTGGATTTGACAAACAAGGAATATCCTCCAGAAAATTCCTAAGCCATTCTGCTTCTTCCGCAGCTTTATCAAGTGCTATGAATTCAGATTCCATTGTGGATCTAGCGATGCAAGTTTGTTTTGACGATCTCCAAGAGACTGCACCACCACTAATGTTAAAAACATAGCCACTGCTAGATTTAGAGCCTTTGGTATCGAAAATCCAATTCGCATCACTGTATCCTTCAAGCACCGCGTGATATCTTGTGTAATGTAATCCATACTCCATATTGTGTCTTAGATATCTAAGCACCCGAAACGACCAAATTTTCTAAAATAACCTATGCGGAATTTTTTTTTTTTATATCCTAAGTAAAATAAATGTACATACATGCCCATACATATATGCACAACAATAAACAGATTTAAAAATAACTTAAATAAAATGCAACATTTCATACTTAAATATCTGAGTCAAACTTAAATAAAATACTGTCAAAACAATTAACTTAAAAGTTTGCATGTAATAAAATTACTTAATAAAAATAGTATTAAAATTCGCCACTGAAAAGACTTTAAAGAAATAAATAAATAACAGAGTTTAAAATTCTTAAAAATATTCATAATGACTCAAACGACGGCTGCGGGGGATCACTGCCTGTCTGCTCATACGTCCTCGCCGCCGGTAGGTACTACATCTTCCTCCACGTACTCACCTGCACCATATAAGTGTAGTGAGCCTAGAGGCCCAACATGCTAACATAACAAGGATTTAAAATAATTTAAATCACTGAAGTACTAATACATAACATATACATGAATGGGCATGCTTAAAAATCATGAATCATAACTTAAAATCTTGCTTAAACTTGATCTTAAATATAATCATATAATACATACATAAACATTGTTGAGCATAACATTTTTCTAACATCGCATGGTCATATCCATAGTGTAACCTTAAACATAAATGGTTCGACTGATCAGTCTCTTAAAACCAACGTACGCGGCGGTGACGAATCACCTCTTGCTGGTAGTAAACTACCCTTAAATTGACATTAAACTGCCCTTAACATGTGGGGGCTTGTCCCCTTAAATTGTCACACTACTTCAACTTCCAACATAAAATTATTTTTTTGCTCAACCTTAAACATTAAATCATGCCATAAAATTATTTCATGAATGCACGTACTTAAATAAAAATATGTGTCCTTCATATATATTTAATTTAATTTTTATATTAACATATAAATACTAAAATAACTTTTATGCATAAAATAATTAAATATATAATTAGGACACATGCAATTTCTCATGGTTTGTACTGAACTTCTGGCCCTCACACTCAAGCTCATTTTCTTAAATTCTGGCCCATTAACACTGAGACTGGCCCATTAACATACTTAAGCCCATTAACACATTTCTAAGCCCAATAAATCAATTAAAGCCCATTAGCACATACGTGGCCCAATAACAACTTAATCTGGCCCAATGGGCCCAAAAGCCCAAAGACTGGCCCAATAACTTCCATGGTCTCCCAAGCCCATAAAAATTATCGGGCTAATTTAATTTAATTTAATTAAGCCCAATAACAATTAAATTCAACCCAAATAATTAAATGAAACCCAATTAAATTTTTGGATTTAATTAGGCCCATTTAACACTTAATTAAACTTAAAACGTAAAAATAAAAATACCCGAGCCCGACTCACTTAACCCAGACCCGGACCCAACTAACATAACCCATGACTTTCCAGACCCAACCCGGACCCAACAACCCGACCCGGATCCACTCTAAACCCTAAAACCCGATCCCCCCCTCTTGTATAGCCCTCTGCCGCGAGCAGCAGCCACTCCATGGCTGCTGCCGGCCTGCTCCGACCGCCCTTGGCAGGAGCTCCACCGCCCAGATGTAGCCCATGTCTGGGCGGTCCTAACCTGACCACAACCCCAGCCCCATGCAGCCCCAGCCATCATGCCGATCGCCCCTTCCTCTGAACCCTAAACTGCGCACAAAAGGGACCGATCTTGCACCAGCCCTTACCTGGGCTCGTTTGGCTCAAACCACTTGAGCCACTCGAGTCCAGACCACCCTCACACAGTCTAGGAACCCTTGGCCAGCAGCTGGACGCACCCATGGCAATTAAACGTGAGCATGATTCAACAAATACATGAACAAGGCGCATACATCCAACCAAATCTTGATTTTTCTGAAAATTCTTGAATAAAACTGATGCTTACACACACACACGCATAAACACTGATATGACACAATAAAAACGAAAAGAAACATGCCTAGCACCGAAGATTGAAGAGAAGTAGGCGTAGATGACGATTCCGGGACGACGGGACGATGATCAACCACCTTGGAAGCTTAAACTCGATCTCCTATGGAGTTTTCTGGGGTGTCACGATGAAGGAGGTGAAGAACAAGGGAGGGGGCGGCGGCTGTAGGCTTGAAGACGTGGGTTTGGGTAGATTTAGGGTGTAGTTTAATTAAAACAAGGTTTTGGATAATTAAAATATTAATAAGGGTTTTAAATATAAAATATATAACTTAAAAACTCTAAATAATAATTAAAAATCTGATAACTAACTTAAAATCCCAAAATATAAATTTTAGGGAATTTTAAAGGTAATTAAAAGTCAATATTTTGGGCTAAATTTGGATAAAAAGGACTCCTACAATTATATAAAATCAAATACTGAAAATTTTGAGGAAATAAAACTCAAAATAATATTTTTGGGCTCTAAAAAGACTCATAAAAATAATTTGGGTAGAAAGTTGTCATCTCGTCCGTCCACGGTCCAGTCTACGCGATAAAATAACTAAATTCCCATAAATCATGAAAAATCTCAAATTATGGGTTAAATGCTTAAAAATAACTTAAAACATGCACGAATAATTTCACATAATTACTTAACCCATAATCTAAAATTCTAAATAAATAAAATCCCTAATTATGCATGCGAATTTACGTACTAAAAATACTGGGTGCTACAATTCTCCCCCTCTTAATTTGAATTTCGTCCTAGAAATTAGAGTACTTACTCGAATAACTCCGGGTAGCGAGTCCTCATGTCTGCCTCGGTCTCCCAAGTGGCTTCCTCCTCGGAATGATTATGCCACTGGACTTTGACCATCGGTATGACCCGCGTCCTCAATCTCCGCTCCTCTTTGGCTAAGATCCGAACAGGCCTCTCCTCAAATACTAGATCCGGTGCTAACTGCAAAGGTTCGAAATCTAGTACATGCGCCGGATTCGAGACGTATCTCCGTAGCATGGATACATGGAAAATGTTGTGCACTGCCGCAAGCCCTGGTGGCAAAGCCAAATGGTAGGCCAACGTGCCAACTCTCTCCAAGATCTCAAATGGCCCAATATATCTCGGATTCAACTTGCTTCTGCGTCCGAATCTCATCACCCCTTTCATAGGTGATACTTTCAGAAACACATGATCACCCACTGCAAACTCAAGATCTCGTCGTCGAGTATCAGCATAACTCTTCTGAAGACTCTGAGCTGTCCTCATACGATTCCGAATCTGAATCACAATGTCTGCAGTCTGCTGTACAATCTCGGGACCCAATAGAATCTTCTCTCCAACCTCATCCCAATGAATAGGAGATCTGCATCTCCTCCCATACAAAGCTGCATAAGGAGACATACCTATAGACGCCTGAAAGCTGTTGTTATAGGTAAACTCCACTAATGGCAATCTCGTCTCCCATGAGCCCTGAAAATCGATGACACAGGCTCTTAGTAAGTCCTCAAGAATCTGTATCACCCTCTGAGACTGACCATCTATCTGGGGATGAAAAGTTGTGCTGAACAGTAGTCGAGTCCCCAATGCTGTATGTAGACTCTTCAAGAACGCAGACGTAAATCTCGGATCTCTGTCTGACACAATCGACACTGGTATGCCATGCAGTCTAACAATATCCTTGATGTAAAGCTCCGCATACTGTGTCAATGAGTAAGTAGTCCTCACTGGCAAGAAATGAGCAGACTTGGTGAGTCTATCCACGATCACCCAAATAGCCGTGCAACCTCTGGCACTCCTCGGTAAACCAACTACAAAGTCCATCGTAATGTTCTCCCATTTCCATTCCGGAATAGGAAGAGGTCTAAGAAGTCCTGCTGGACGCTGATGCTCTGCCTTGACCTGATGACAAGTCAAGCACTCTGACACAACTCTCCCGATGTCTCTCTTCATCCCGGGCCACCAATACAATAGCTGTAAATCTCGGTACATCTTCGTACTTCCGGGGTGAATGGAGTACGGAGATATGTGAGCCTCTGCTAAAATCTCAGCTCTCAACTGATCGACGTTCGGTACCCACATCCTACCACGGTACTGAACAATGCCATCCACAACTGTATAAAGAAGACCACCCTTGGCCTCATCTCTCTGCCTCCAACGCTGTAACTTCTCATCAATAGGTTGTCCATCTCTGATCCGATTTTGTAGAATCGGCTGCACCATCAACACTGACAAGCTCGGTGCATGACCACTCGAGTAAAACTCCAAATCAAACCTCTGAATCTCGCTCTGCAGTGGTAACTGTACTGTCAAACACGATACCATTGACGAATTCCGACTCAAAGCATCGGCCACTACATTAGCTTTACCTGGATGGTAGCTAATGTCACAGTCGTAATCCTTCACCAACTCCAACCATCTCCGTTGCCTCATGTTCAACTCCTTCTGAGTGAAGAAGTACTTGAGGCTCTTATGATCAGTGAAAATCTTGCACTTCTCGCCGTACAGATAGTGCCTCCAGATTTTCAAAGCGAAGACCACTGCTGCTAACTCCAAGTCATGTGTCGGGTAGTTCTGCTCATGAATCTTCAACTGCCTCGACGCATAAGCAATAACCTTACCACCCTGCATAAGTACTGCACCTAAACCCAGCTTAGACGCGTCGGTGTACACCACTAACTCCTCGTGTGGTACTGTCATCGCCAAAACCGGTGCGGTAGTGAGTGCTTCCTTCAGCTGATCGAAGCTCCTCTGATAGTCTGAACTCCAAATAAACTTTGCATTCTTCTTGGTTAAGGAAGTTAAGGGTACTGCAATAGAGGAAAAACCCTTGATGAACTTCCAATAATATCCTGCCAAACCCAAAAAACTGCGAATCTCCGAAGCATTCCTTGGAATACCCCATTTTTGCACTGCCTCAACCTTCGGTTGATCCACTGCAATCCCATCTCTCGAAATAATGTGGCCAAGAAATGCCACCTACTCAAGACAAAACTCGCACTTGCTGAACTTGGCATACAAACGCTGCTCCCTCAAAGTCTGCAAGGCTGTCTGTAGATGCTGCCTATGCTCCTCAATGATCCTAGAATAGATCAAGATATCATCAATGAAGACTATGATGAACTGATCAAGATACGGCTGAAATACCCGGTTCATGAGATCCATGAAAACCACTGAAGCATTGGTCAGCCCAAATGGCATTACTAAGAACTCGTAATGCCCATAACGTGTCCGGAAAGCAGTTTTGGACACATCTGCATCTCTAACTCGCAGCTGATGATATCCAGATCGCAGGTCGATCTTGGAGAACACCGAAGCTCCCTGCAACTGATCAAATAAGTCCTCTATCCTCGGCAGTGGGTACTTATTCTTCACTGTGACCCTGTTGAGCTCTCGATAATCGATGCACAGTCTCATACTGCCATCTTTCTTCTTCACAAATAACACTGGAGCTCCCCATGGAGAAAAGCTAGGACGAACAAAGCCTTTCTCTAATAACTCCTGAATCTGTTCCTTCAACTCTTTCATCTCGGTAGGAGCAAGTCGGTACGGTGCCTTTGAGATAGGCACGGTGTCTGGCACTAAGTCGATACTGAACTCCACATCTCTCACTGGTGGAATTCCTGCAACATCCTCCGGAAAGACGTCCGGAAAATCACGAACCACTTCTATCTCTGATAATGATCTGCTAGATGGTTCTGAGGCCGTGACAATACTCGCTAAAAAACCTCGGCAACCTCGTCTCAACAGCTTCCTCGTCTGAATATAAGATATCTGAAACAACCAAATTTTCTAAAATAACATATGCGGAAATATTTTTTTTTTATCCTAAGTAAAATAAATGTACATACATGCCCATACATATATGCACAACAATAAATAGATTTAAAAATAACTTAAATAAAATGCAACATTTTATACTTAAATATTTGAGTCAAACTTAAATAAATTACTGTCAAAACAATTAACTTAAAAGTTTGCATGAAATAAATTACTTAATAAAAATAGTATTAAAATTCGCCACTGAAATGACTTAAAAGAAATAAATAAATAACAGGGTTTAAAAATTTTTAAAAATATTCATAATGACTCAAACGACGGCTGCGGGGGATCACTGCCTGTCTGCTCATACGTTCTCACCGCTGGTACATACTAAATCTTCCTCTACGTACTCACCTGCACCATATAAGTGTAGTGATCCTAGAGGCCCAACATGTTAACATAACAAGGATTTAAAATAATTTAAATCACTGAAGTACTAATACATAACATATACATGAATGGGCATGCTTAAAAATCATGAATCATAACTTAAAATCTTACTTAAACTTGATCTTAAATATAATCATATAATACATACATAAACATTGTTGAGCATAACATTTTTCTAACATCGCATGGTCATATCCATAGTGTAACCTTAAACTTAAAAGGTACGCGGTGGTGACGAATCACCTCTTGCTGGTAGTAAACTACCCTTAAATTGACAGTAAACTGCCCTTAACATGTGGGGGCTTGTCCCCCTTAAATTGTCACACTACTTCAACTTCCAACATAAAATTATTTTTCTTGCTCAACCTTAAACATTAAATCATGCCATAAAATTATTTCATGAATGCATGTACTAGAATATAAATGTGTGTCCTTCATATATATTTAATTTAATTTTTATACTAACATATATATACTAAAATAACTTTCATGCATAAAATAATTAAATATATAATTAGGACACATGCAATTTCTCATGGTTTGTACTGAACTGCTGGCTCTAACACTCAAGCCCATTTTCTTTAATTCTGGCCCATTAACACTGAGACTGTCCCATTAACACTGAGACTGACCCATTAACATACTTAAGCCCATTAACACATTTCTAAGCCCAATAAATCAATTAAAGCCCATTAGCACATACTTGGCCTAATAACAACTTAATCTGACCCAAGAACCCGACCCAGCCACTCCCCAACCAAGCCCGACCCTTCCCTCTCCTAGATTCCTCTCGGCTCAGCGGCAGTCCCCATTCCCGATGTTCGTCCGGCCACCTAAGACCACCAAATGCCGGGGCACTACCACCACCAGATATCCCACATTCAGGGGGTTCCAACACAACAAGAATCAGACCAAACCATGGCCCGAGGAGTGAGAACAAAGCTCTGCACCAGACACCTTCTTCCTCCTCGTGCGCAGACTGAGCAGTCCCCAAACTTTCGATCGTGCAGTTTCTTCCAACCACAAAAGACCGTGAAACCACCTCTCAATCTTAGAAAACATCTAAATCTTTCAAAGCCAACAAACCTCACTCCAAATGGTGTCCCGACGAAGGAGAACGAAGTCTTCTTCCTCATAATCCTAAACTGCCCGATCTGCTGCACCCAACTTGAACAGCTTCGACTTGGACCTTTCCAGCCCCAAACCAACCACATAGCTCAACCATGAGGACCCTAAGACACCCCTTGACAACAGCCATCAGCCTGGACCGCACCATGCTAGGAAGAAAACGTGATTCATGGACAAGAATACACAACTATATGCAACAAACAATTCATATCTTGCAATATTCGAACTTGATAACTTCTACAAAAAAAACATCATGCATGGATAATAGCTTATATGGTGGCCAAATAAAAGTTTTAGACATGCCTTGACAATTCTAGGACGATAATTGATGTGTATACGAGCCTCCGGGACGACGAACGGACCAAAATCTTCAAAGATCTAGGTTGGAACGACTATGGAGGATGAGTTTTCTGAAGAAATCGTGAATAAAGGCTGAAGATGATGATAGGAGGCGGCTGATACGTTTTTGATCGGCTAAAGAAATTAATTTTAGGTTTAAATTTGAGTAGATAATGGGTAGATTTAGGATAATAACTAATATAAATTAATTAGGTAGATAATATAACATAAACATAAGATTTTAAACTTTTAAAAAATACCTACTAATCTGATATATAATAATAAATCCCGAAATATAATATTAAAGGATTTTTAAAGATCAATAAAAGTCATTAAAATGACTTATTTTGGCCAAAAATCAATTTTTAAATAAATATATAAGTAAATACTAAAATTTTTTTGACAAAATACCTTATAATATTATTTTAAGGCTCATAAAACTCATAAAATATTTTTGGCTAAGAATTTTGATATCTCGTTCGTCCACGGTCCCGTCTACGCGATCAAAAAAAATAAATTCTTTAAAAATCTAGAATTTCCATAATTATGGGTTAAATGCTAAAATAAATTAAATCATGCATATAAATCACATAATATCACATAAATACATTTAATCCTTAATTAAAAATTAATTTCTCCTAATTATGCATGCGGATTTACGTTTAAAATTTCTGGGTGTTACATATGCTTATATGTTGCACGAGTATGTGCTATGTGCTTTATCATGTTTTACTGTTTTAGCACATGCATGTTTTTACACTGGACTGCATCTGGTATGATGTGAGTCATGACAGTTTCAATCGGTGATGTGTTACTCCTTATGGATTTGTGTCTGGGGAGGCTCAATACCTGGTTTTGCTATCACTAGGAGTGACCACGACGATGGAGTAGACGCTATAGTCGATAGGGTGAATATACGAGTACCCCCGCGAAGTCGCTCTCTGGCAAGGTGCTGTATATTCGGTGGCACATGAGCAGGCTGTTTTACCCAGGATTTTAAAGTCATTTGTATGCTGCATATTTTTTTTATATATCATTGCTTTTGTATTGTGCGTAGTCGCTCACTCCCTTATATTTTGGTGTTCTTGGGATACCTTTTGGCGGGGCAGGTTTGAGACTGGACGGTCCCGGCGGTTCTCAGCAGGGTTGAGACTGGTACCAGAGAGGAGGTATTTGTTAGGGGCTTTGATAACCTAAAAAAACTTTTCGATATGGTTGTATAAGAGTATTTATGCACTTTGTACTGTCGTCGGTTGTATTTTGCTGATTGGATTTTTCGTATATTAAATTATCCGCTCTTTACACTTTAATTATTTTATGCATGCACTAATAACTCTGATTAGGTAGGGGATCCGGGTAGGGTCGCTACAGACAAGCTGTACACTTGACCTCTATTCAATGCTTTTGTAAGTGGATCCGCTAAGTTATCATTTGATTTGACGTAATCAATTGTAATAACTACATTTGAGATCAATTGTCATTCGCTATTGTGTCTTCGACGAATATGTCGAGACTTACCATTATACATAGTATTATGTGCCCTTGCAATTACCGATTGGCTGTCACATTGTATCATAATTGCAGGAACTGGATTTGACAAACAAGGAATATCCTCCAGAAAATTCCTAAGCCATTCTGCTTCTTCCGCAGCTTTATCAAGTGCTATGAATTCAGATTCCATTGTGGATCTAGCGATGCAAGTTTGTTTTGACGATCTCCAAGAGACTGCACCACCACTAATGTTAAAAACATAGCCACTGCTAGATTTAGAGCCTTTGGTATCGAAAATCCAATTCGAATCACTGTATCCTTCAAGCACCGCGTGATATCTTGTGTAATGTAATCCATACTCCAGATTGTGTCTTAGATATCTAAGCACCTGAAACGACCAAATTTTCTAAAATAACGTATGCGGAATTTTTTTTTTTATATCCTAAGTAAAATAAATGTACATACATGCCCATACATATATGCACAACAATAAACAGATTTAAAAATAACTTAAATAAAATGCAACATTTCATACTTAAATATCTGAGTCAAACTTAAATAAAATACTGTCAAAACAATTAACTTAAAAGTTTTCATGTAATAAAATTACTTAATAAAAATAGTATTAAAATTCGCCACTGAAAAGACTTAAAAGAAATAAATAAATAACAGAGTTTAAAATTCTTAAAAATATTCATAATGACTCAAACGACGGCTGCGGGGGATCACTGCCTGCCTGCTCATACGTCCTCGCCGCCGGTAGGTACTACATCTTCCTCTACGTACTCACCTGCACCATATAAGTGTAGTGAGCCTAGAGGCCCAACATGCTAACATAACAAGGATTTAAAATAATTTAAATCACTGAAGTACTAATACATAACATATACATGAATGGGCATGCTTAAAAATCATGAATCATAACTTAAAATCTTGCTTAAACTTGATCTTAAATATAATCATATAATACATACATAAACATTGTTGAGCATAACATTTTTCTAACATCGCATGGTCATATCCATAGTGTAACCTTAAACATAAATGGTTCGACTGATCAGTCTCTTAAAACCAACGTACGCGGCGGTGACGAATCACCTCTTGCTGGTAGTAAACTACCCTTAAATTGACATTAAACTGCCCTTAACATGTGGGGGCTTGTCCCCCTTAAATTGTCACACTACTTCAACTTCCAACATAAAATTATTTTTTTGCTCAACCTTAAACATTAAATCATGCCATAAAATTATTTCATGAATGCACGTACTTAAATAAAAATATGTGTCCTTCATATATATTTAATTTAATTTTTATATTAACATATAAATACTAAAATAACTTTTATGCATAAAATAATTAAATATATAATTAGGACACATGCAATTTCTCATGGTTTGTACTGAACTTCTGGCCCTCACACTCAAGCTCATTTTCTTAAATTCTGGCCCATTAACACTGAGACTGGCCCATTAACATACTTAAGCCCATTAACACATTTCTAAGCCCAATAAATCAATTAAAGCCCATTAGCACATACGTGGCCCAATA
The DNA here is from genome assembly GCF_033568475.1 of Henckelia pumila. NCBI lineage: Eukaryota > Viridiplantae > Streptophyta > Magnoliopsida > Lamiales > Gesneriaceae > Henckelia > Henckelia pumila. The sequence goes on from NC_133123.1 coordinate 49,903,141, forward strand.
ACAACTTAATCTGGCCCAATGGGCCCAAAAGCCCAAAGACTGGCCCAATAACTTCCATGGTCTCCCAAGCCCATAAAAATTATCGGGCTAATTTAATTTAATTTAATTAAGCCCAATAACAATTAAATTCAACCCAAATAATTAAATGAAACCCAATTAAATTTTTGGATTTAATTAGGCCCATTTAACACTTAATTAAACTTAAAACGTAAAAATAAAAATACCCGAGCCCGACTCACTTAACCCAGACCCGGACCCAACTAACATAACCCATGACTTTCCAGACCCAACCCGGACCCAACAACCCGACCCGGATCCACTCTAAACCCTAAAACCCGATCCCCCCCTCTTGTATAGCCCTCTGCCGCGAGCAGCAGCCACTCCATGGCTGCTGCCGGCCTGCTCCGACCGCCCTTGGCAGGAGCTCCACCGCCCAGATGTAGCCCATGTCTGGGCGGTCCTAACCTGACCACAACCCCAGCCCCATGCAGCCCCAGCCATCATGCCGATCGCCCCTTCCTCTGAACCCTAAACTGCGCACAAAAGGGACCGATCTTGCACCAGCCCTTACCTGGGCTCGTTTGGCTCAAACCACTTGAGCCACTCGAGTCCAGACCACCCTCACACAGTCTAGGAACCCTTGGCCAGCAGCTGGACGCACCCATGGCAATTAAACGTGAGCATGATTCGACAAATACATGAACAAGGCGCATACATCCAACCAAATCTTGATTTTTCTGAAAATTCTTGAATAAAACTGATGCTTACAAACACACACGCATAAACACTGATATGACACAATAAAAACGAAAAGAAACATGCCTAGCACCGAAGATTGAAGAGAAGTATGCGTAGATGACGATTCCGGGACGACGGGACGATGATCAACCACCTTGGAAGCTTAAACTCGATCTCCTATGGAGTTTTCTGGGGTGGCACGATGAAGGAGGTGAAGAACAAGGGAGGGGGCGGCGGCTGTAGGCTTGAAGACGTGGGTTTGGGTAGATTTAGGGTGTAGTTTAATTAAAACAAGGTTTTGGATAATTAAAATATTAATAAGGGTTTTAAATATAAAATATATAACTTAAAAACTCTAAATAATAAGTAAAAATCTGATAACTAACTTAAAATCCCAAAATATAAATTTTAGGGAATTTTAAAGGTAATTAAAAGTCAATATTTTGGGCTAAATTTGGATAAAAAAGACTCCTACAATTATATAAAATCAAATACTGAAAATTTTGAGGAAATAAAACTCAAAATAATATTTTTGGGCTCTAAAAAGACTCATAAAAATAATTTGGGTAGAAAGTTGTCATCTCGTCCGTCCACGGTCCAGTCGACGCGATAAAATAACTAAATTCCCATAAATCATGAAAAATCTCTAATTATGGGTTAAATGCTTAAAAATAACTTAAAACATGCACGAATAATTTCACATAATTACTTAACCCATAATCTAAAATTCTAAATAAATAAAATCCCTAATTATGCATGCGAATTTACGTACTAAAAATACTGGGTGCTACAATTCTCCCCCTCTTAATTTGAATTTCGTCCTAGAAATTAGAGTACTTACTCGAATAACTCCGGATAGTGAGTCCTCATGTCTGCCTCGGTCTCCCAAGTGGCTTCCTCCTCGGAATGATTATGTCACTGGACTTTGACCATCGGTATGACCCGCGTCCTCAATCTCCGCTCCTCTCTGGCTAAGATCCGAACAGGCCTCTCCTCAAATACTAGATCCGGTGCTAACTGCAAAGGTTCGAAATCTAGTACATGCGCCGGATTCGAGACGTATCTCCGTAGCATGGATACATGGAAAATGTTGTGCACTGCCGCAAGCCCTGGTGGCAAAGCCAAATGGTAGGCCAACGTGCCAACTCTCTCCAAGATCTCAAATGGCCCAATATATCTCGGATTCAACTTGCCTCTGCGTCCGAATCTCATCACCCCTTTCATAGGTGATACTTTCAGAAACACATGATCACCCACTGCAAACTCAAGATCTCGTCGTCGAGTATCAGCATAACTCTTCTGACGACTCTGAGCTGTCCTCATACGATTCCGAATCTGAATCACAATGTCTGCAGTCTGCTGTACAATCTCGGGACCCAATAGAATCCTCTCTCCGACCTCATCCCAATGAATAGGAGATCTGCATCTCCTCCCATACAAAGCTGCATAAGGAGACATACCTATAGACACCTGAAAGCTGTTGTTATAGGTAAACTCCACTAATGGCAATCTCGTCTCCCATGAGCCCTGAAAATCGATGACACAGGCTCTCAGTAAGTCCTCAAGAATCTGTATCACCCTCTGAGACTGACCATCTGTCTGGGGATGAAAAGTTGTGCTGAACAGTAGTCGAGTCCCCAATGCTGTATGTAGACTCTTCCAGAACGCAGACGTAAATCTCGGATCTCTGTCTGACACAATCGACACTGGTATGCCATGCAGTCTAACAATATCCTTGATGTAAAGCTCCGCATACTGTGTCAATGAGTAAGTAGTCCTCACTGGCAAGAAATGAGCAGACTTGGTGAGTCTATCCACGATCACCCAAATAGCCGTGCAACCTCTGGCACTCCTCGGTAAACCAACTACAAAGTCCATCGTAATGTTCTCCCATTTCCATTCCGGAATAGGAAGAGGTCTAAGAAGTCCTGCTGGACGCTGATGCTCTGCCTTGACCTGCTGACAAGTCAAGCACTCTGACATAACTCTCCCGATGTCTCTCTTCATCCCGGGCCACCAATACAATAGCTGTAAATCTCGGTACATCTTCGTACTTTCGGGGTGAATGGAGTACGGAGATATGTGAGCCTCTGCTAAAATCTCAGCTCTCAACTGATCGACGTTCGGTACCCACATCCTACCACGGTACTGAACAATGCCATCCACAACTGTATAAAGAAGACCACCCTTGGCCTCATCTCTTTGCCTCCAACGCTGTAACTCCTCATCAATAGGTTGTCCATCTCTGATCCGATTTCGTAGAATCGGCTGCACCATCAACACTGACAACCTCGGTGCATGACCACTCGAGTAAAACTCCAAATCAAACCTCTGAATCTCGCTCTGCAGTGGTAACTGTACTGTCAAACACGATACCATTGACGACTTCCGACTCAAAGCATTGGCCACGACATTAGCTTTACCTGGATGGTAGCTAATGTCACAGTCGTAATCCTTCACCAACTCCAACCATCTCCGTTGCCTCATGTTCAACTCCTTCTGAGTGAAGAAGTACTTGAGGCTCTTATGATCAGTGAAAATCTTTCACTTCTCGCCGTACAGATAGTGCCTCCAGATTTTCAAAGCGAAGACCACTGCTGCTAACTCCAAGTCATGTGTCGGGTAGTTCTGCTCATGAATCTTCAACTACCTTGACGCATAAACAATAACCTTACCACCCTGCATAAGTACTGCACCTAAACCCAGCTTAGACGCGTTGGTGTACACCACTAACTCCTCGTGTGGTACTGTCATCGCCAAAACCGGTGCGGTAGTGAGTGCTTCCTTCAGCTGATCGAAGCTCCTCTGATAGTCTGAACTCCAAATAAACTTTGCATTCTTCTTGGTTAAGGAAGTTAAGGGTACTGCAATAGAGGAAAAACCCTTGATGAACTTCCAATAATATCCTGCCAAACCCAAAAAACTGCGAATCTCCGAAGCATTCCTCGGAATACCCCATTTTTGCACTGCCTCAACCTTCGGCTGATCCACTGCAATCCCATCTCTCGAAATAATGTGGCCAAGAAATGCCACCTACTCAAGACAAAACTCGCACTTGCTGAACTTGGCATACAAACGCTGCTCCCTCAAAGTCTGCAAGGCTGTCTGTAGATGCTGCCTATGCTCCTCAATGCTCCTAGAATAGATCAAGATATCATCAATGAAGACTATGATGAACTGATCAAGATACGGCTGAAATACCCGGTTCATGAGATCCATGAAAACCGCTGGAGCATTGGTCAGCCCAAATGGCATTACTAAGAACTCGTAATGCCCATAACATGTCCGGAAAGCAGTTTTGGACACATCTGCATCTCTAACTCGCAGCTGATGATATCCAGATCGCAGGTCGATCTTGGAGAACACCGAAGCTCCCTGCAACTGATCAAATAAGTCCTCTATCCTCGGCAGTGGGTACTTATTCTTCACTGTGACCCTGTTGAGCTCTCGATAATCGATGCACAGTCTCATACTGCCATCATTCTTCTTCACAAATAACACTAGAGCTCCCCATGGAGAAAAGCTAGGACGAACAAAGCCTTTCTCTAATAACTCCTGAATCTGTTCCTTCAACTCTTTCATCTCGGTAGGAGCAAGTCGGTACGGTGCCTTTGAGATAGGCACGGTGTCTGGCACTAAGTCGATACTGAACTCCACATCTCTCACTGGTGGAATTCCTGCAACATCCTCCGGAAAGACGTCCAGAAAATCACGAACCACTTCTATCTCTGATAATGATCTGCTAGATGGTTCTGAGGCCGTGACAATACTCACTAAAAAACCTCGGCAACCTCGTCTCAACAGCTTCCTCGTCTGAATATAAGATATCTGAAACAACCAAATTTTCTAAAATAACATATGCGGAAATATTTTTTTTTTTTATCCTAAGTAAAATAAATGTACATACATGCCCATACATATATGCACAACAATAAACAGATTTAAAAATAACTTAAATAAAATGCAACATTTTATACTTAAATATTTGAGTCAAACTTAAATAAATTACTGTCAAAACAATTAACTTAAAAGTTTGCATGAAATAAATTACTTAATAAAAATAGTATTAAAATTCGCCACTGAAATGACTTAAAAGAAATAAATAAATAACAGGGTTTAAAAATTCTTAAAAATATTCATAATGACTCAAACGACGGCTGCGGGGGATCACTGCCTGTCTGCTCATACGTTCTCGCCGCCGGTACGTACTACATCTTCCTCTACGTACTCACCTGCACCATATAAGTGTAGTGATCCTAGAGGCCCAAAATGTTAACATAACAAGGATTTAAAATAATTTAAATCACTGAAGTACTAATACATAACATATACATGAATGGGCATGCTTAAAAATCATGAATCATAACTTAAAATCTTACTTAAACTTGATCTTAAATATAATCATATAATACATACATAAACATTGTTGAGCATAACATTTTTCTAACATAGCATGGTCATATCCATAGTGTAACCTTAAACTTAAAAGGTACGCGGCGGTGACGAATCACCTCTTGCTGGTAGTAAACTACCCTTAAATTGACAATAAACTGCCCTTAACATGTGGGAGCTTGTCCCCCTTAAATTGTCACACTACTTCAACTTCTAACATAAAATTATTTTTCTTGCTCAACCTTAAACATTAAATCATGCCATAAAATTATTTCATGAATGCATTTACTAGAATATAAATGTGTGTCCTTCATATATATTTAATTTAATTTTTATACTAACATATATATACTAAAATAACTTTCATGCATAAAATAATTAAATATATAATTAGGACACATGCAATTTCTCATGGTTTGTACTGAACTGCTGGCTCTAACACTCAAGCCCATTTTCTTAAATTCTGGCCCATTAACACTGAGACTGGCCCATTAACACTGAGACTGGCCCATTAACATACTTAAGCCCATTAACACATTTCTAAGCCCAATAAATCAATTAAAGCCCATTAGCACATACTTGGCCTAATAACAACTTAATCTGGCCAAATGGGCCCAAAAGCCCAAAGACTGGCCCAATAACTTCCATGGGCTCCCAAGCCCATACAAATTATCGGGCTAACTTAATTTAATTTAATTAAGCCCAATAACAATTAAATTCAACCCAAATAATTAAATGAAACCCAATTAAATTTTTGGATTTAATTAGGCCCATTTAACCCTTAATTAAACTTAAAACTTAAAAATAAAAATACCCAAGCCCGACTCACTTAACCCGGACCCGGACCCAAATAACATAACCCATGACTATCCAGACCCGACCCGGACCCAACAACCCGACCCGGACCCACTCAAAACCCTAAACCCGATCCCTACTTCCCTTTTCATGCGGCCTCGAGCAGCAGCCCTTCTAGGGCTGCTGCCGCCCAGCTCCGGCTGCCCCTGGCCGAAGCTCTACCGCCTAGACGTGGCCCACGTCTGGGCGGTCCTAACCTGAGCAAGGCCCCGACCCCATGCAGCCCACGCACAGAGCACCGAACCCCCTTCCATCAAACCCTAAACCTGCGCCCCCAAGCCCGATCCTGCACCAGCACCTACCTGGGCTCGTTTGGCTCAAACCACTCGAGCCACTTGAGTCCAGACCACCCTCACACGACTTAGGTGGTTATGTAGTCCACACCGACGCTTCTCTCCAGGGTTTGGGATGCGTGTTGACGCAGAGAGGTAATGTGATTGCCTATGCCTCTAGGAAGTTGAAGACTCACGAGGAGAACTATCCCGTACATGATTTAGAGCTTGCAACCATTGTCTTTGCTCTGAAGATATGACATCATTACTTGTACATTGAAAGGTTTGAGGTCTTCACTGACCACAAGAGCTTAAAGTATTTGTTCACTCAAGCTGAGTTGAACATGAGGCAGCGAAAATGGATGGATCTGCTGAAGGATTACGATTTCAAGATCAAGTACCATCCAGACTCTTCTAATCCAATTGCAGATGCTCTTAGACACAAAGTGTGTTAGTTCTCTTCGTACCAGCTCAGTTGCACGAGTGGTAGAGGAATGTTGTTCCTTGGGATTCACTTTTCTACACAAAAAGGAACAATAGGGAGTTCGCGTTTAATCTGCCTTGTATATTCGTATATGTGATTCTCAGTCTATTGATCCGAAGATGCAGAAGTTAGACCGATTAGCTCAGGATGGGAATACTTCTGGTTTTCATTTGCAGAATGATGATGGTCTATTGTGTCTTTCCGGACATGTGGTGGTTCCTGATTATTCCACACTGATAGAGGAGATTGTGACACAAGCTCACCGTAGTAGATTCTATGTTCATCCATGCAGCATAAAAATGTACAAGGATCTACGTACGAGATTTTTGTGGAAAGGAATGAAGCGCATCGTTTATCAGTTCATATCTCGATGCCTTGTATGTCAGCAGGTCAAGGAAGAATTTCGACGACCTGGTGGATTGTTCCAGAGTTTAGAGATTCCTGAGTGGAAGTGGGAGCATGTGACGATGAATTTTGTCACCCACTTGCCTATGACTTCCAGGAATTGCGATGCAATATGGGTTGTTGTGGATAGATTGTCGAAGTCTGCGCATTTTCTACCGTATAATATGGACTTTACTTTTGATCGGATGGCACGTCTGTATGTGCAAGAGATTGTTCGTCTGCATGAGATTCTATTGAGCATCGTCAGTGACCGAGATCCGAGGTTTACCACTAGGTTTTGGGGTAGCTTCCAGCGAGCACTTGGTACTACACTGAGTTTGAGTATAGCTTATCATCCGGAGATCGAGGAACAGAGTGAGAGGACTATCCGTACCCTCGAGGATATGCTCCGAGCTACAGTGATGGATTTTGGACCAGCATGGCATGATAATTTGGCATTGGTGGAGTTTGCATATAATAACAGCTACCATCGCAACATTGGCATGGCACCATTTGAGGCCTTATATGGACGCCGCTTTCGTATGCATTTGTTTTGGGATGAGGTTGATGAGCATCAAGTTGAAGGTCCACAGCTGATTTAGCAGATGACCGATGCAGTGGAATTGATCCGACTGAGGATTAAGGCTGCCCAAGATCAACAGGCGAGCTACGCTAACTCTCACCGCAGACCATTGAACTTTGAGGTAGGAGAACATGTATTTTTGCGAGTGTCACCTTTTCGAAAGGTGATGAGGATCGGTCTCAAGGGCAAGTTGTCGCCAATGTTTATAGGTTCGTTCGAGATTCTTGAGAAGGTTGGGGACGTGGCTTATCGTCTGGCTTTGCTACCCTATCTTTCCGGCATTCATGATGTGTTTTACGTATCCTTGTTGAGACAGTACGTGGCAGAAAAGTCGCACATCTTGCATCCAACTGAGGTGAAATTGGAACAGGATTTGTCCTATGTGGAAAGGCCCCTCAGGAATATAGACAGGAAGGACAAAGTGCTTCGCAACAAATGCATACCATTGGTGATGGTGCAGTGGCAGCGTATGGGATCAGAGGAAGCGACTTGAGAGCTGGAGGGCCAGATGCGAGCTGAGCATCCAGATTTGTTTTGAGTTTTGTACCTTTCTTTGTAAAGATTTGTACTTTGAAATGTTCAGTAGTAATAAATAACATTTGATTTGGTTAACGGTGTTTTTCCTCAAGACTTAAATTTCGAGGACAAAATTTCTTAAATGGGGGAGAATGTAGTAACCCGTACCCAGTAGGGATATTAGAAAATTAATCATAATTAATTAATTTGAGTTTTAACCGTGATTAGAATCTTTCTAAGTTTGGATGGTCCGAAGTAGGGGATCGGAGGATCGGAAGCTCCGGTGGAGATCGTACGGTTCGATCGGAGTTCGAAGGCTCCGAACTCTTGCAGCCAGCTGTGCATGTGATGTCAGTTGGGTGACGTAAGGGATGACATCACTAATGGGAGATCGAACGATCCAAAGACCCGATCAGAGGCTACAATCTGCTGGCAGGACACGTGGCCGCCATGCAGAGATCGGCCTATAAATAAAGGGTCCGAGGCCTCATTTCAGTGCACCTCATTCCTCTCTTCTCTCTAGTCTCTAGCCCTTCCTAGTCAGATCTAGGGATTTCTAGGCATCCTATTTGAAATCTGGAAGTAGTAGAGCGATCCCGGCGTTGCAACGGAGCTGTGCCTAAGTTTTGTGGCAATTGACAGCAAAGGGCTAACGACGGATGCATGTATAGCTTTGGCTTCCTAAAAATATTTAGGATTATGGTATATATTAGTTAAGGCTTTTAGAGCTTAAATAGTAATGAATTGGTATTTGCATTGTAGTCGCAGTAGCGTGGACTTGTAGGCGTTGAATCTAGATAGGGGTGCTAGGATTTGGCCTGCAGTATTAGAGGTACGTAAGTACTGACCGAGATAGCCGGCATGATATATATGCTGAAACGTCTAAGACTCTTTAAACTTAAATGCAGAATATTTTTTTTTAAAATAATAACAATACATATATGTATCACATTTAAAATCAACTACTGCTACACGTAGTAATTTAAATAAAAATAAACAATTAAATAATTTAAAAGGGTTTCATGCATGAAACAAAATAGTAAGTATTCCATGTTTAAAATTCAACATAATAAAATAAATGTATCTTAAAACATCCCATAAAACTGCAACGGTCACGGGGCCGCTGTTCCGTGAACTCATACGTCATCACCACCGGTAGGAGCTATATAAATATCATCTGACTCACCTGCACCATATAAGCATAGTGAGCCTAGGGGCTCAACATGTCTAAACTTGAATATCAAGGTTTAAAATAATGCATCACATAATCATACTAATACATATACATGATACATGAACATGCATGGCAATATTTTTCATAACATAAATACTGAAACATAAATCTTAATCATAAACATCATCTTTCTTCATCATACATAACATAATTGAGCATGGTATTTTTGAAACAGTCTATGGTCCTATCCGTAAGTGTGACGCTTATATGTGTCGACTGATCAGTCTCTTGAACCAACGTACGTGGCGGTGATAAATCACCTCCTATGGTAGTAAACTACCGCATAAATCATATATCATATGGTGGATAACCACCCTTATGTCACAATACTTCAATTTCCATCAAGAAAATATTTTATTGCTCAACTCATACATAATCATAATCATATCATATAAAATTTTATGAATGCATGCACTGAAAATTTGTCCGTAATATATATTTAATTGATTTTTCATAATAAATATACTTATACTTAAAATATAAACTTCATGCATAAAAATAATTAAATATATATTCCGGACTTAGTTATTTTTCATGGGTTGGTCCAGACTGCTGGTCTCTCTACTAAACCCCTTAACTGACTTAAAGCCCATTAACTAACTTAAAGCCCATAATTAAATAAATAATTTTAAAAATTATAATTTTTTTACTAAAATAAAATACTTAAAAATTATTGGGCTTAAATAAAAATATTTAGGCCCATTAACTAATTAATTCATATAAATTCATGGACTGGCCCAATAAAATCACTGACTGACCCAAAAATTCCTATGGGCCCACAAGCCCATGAAAATCATTGGGCTAATTTAAAAATAATTTTGAAAGCCCAAATAAAATTATTTGGAAGCCCAAATAATTTTATTTCTAATTAATTGGCCCAAAAACCAATTAAAACACTAAATACTTAAAAATTAAAATACTCGAGCCCGACCCACCTAACCCGGACCTAGACCATCCTAACCCGACCCATGACCCTCTGAACCGACCCGTACCCAACCCTGACCCAAGAACCCGACCCAGCCACTCCCCAACCAAGCCCGACCCTTCCCTCTCCTAGATTCCTCTCGGCTCAGCGGTAGTCCCCATTCCAGACGTTCGTCCGGCCACCTCCAGCCACCAAATGCCGGGGCACCACCACCACCAGATATCCCACATTCAGGGGGTTCCAACACAACAAGAATCAGACCAAACCATGGCCCGAGGAGTGAGAACGAAGCTCTGCACCAAACACCTTCTTCCTCCTCGCGCGCAGACTGAGCAGTACCCAAACTTTCGATCGTGCGGTTTCTTCCGAACACCAAAGACCGTGAAATCACCTCTAAATCTTAGACAACATCTAAAGCTTTCAAACCCAACAAACCTCACTCCAAATGGTGTCCCGAGGAAGGAGAACGAAGTCTTCTTCCTCAGAATCCTAAACTGCCCGATCTGCTGCACCCAACTTGAACAGCTTCGACTTGGACCTTTCCAGCCCCAAACCAACCACATAGCTCAACCATGAGGACCCTAAGACACCCCTTGACAACAGCCATCAGCCTGGACCACACCATGCTAGGAAGAAAATGTGATTCATGGACAAGAATACACAACTATATGCAACAAACAATTCATATCTTGCAATATTCGAACCTGATAACTTCTACAACAAAAACATCATGCATGGATAATAGCTTATATGGTGGCCAAATAAAAGTTTTAGACATGCCTTGACAATTCTAGGACGATAATTGATGTGTATACGAGCCTCCGGGACGACGAACAGACCAAAATCTTCAAAGAGCTAGGTTGGAACGGCTATGGAGGATGAGTTTTCTGAAGAAATCGTGAAGAAAGGCTGAAGATGATGATAGGAGGCGGCTGATATGTTTTTGATCGGCTAAAGGAATTAATTTTAGGTTTAAATTTGAGTAGATAATGGGTAGATTTAGGATAATAACTAATATATATTAATTAGGTAGATAATATAACATAAATATAAGATTTTAAACTTTTAAAAAATACCTACTAATCTGATATATAATTATAAATACCAAAATATAATATTAAAGGATTTTTAAAGATCAATAAAAGTCATTAAAATGACTTATTTTGGCCAAAAATCAATTCTTAAATAAATATATAAGTAAATACTAAAATTTTCTTGACAAAATACCTTATAATATTATTTTAAGGCTCATAAAACTCATAAAATATTTTTGGCTAAGAATTTTGATATCTCGTTCGTCCACGGTCCCGTCTACGCGATCAAAAAAAATAAATTCCTTAAAAATCTAGAATTTCCATAATTATGGGTTAAATGCTAAAATAAATTAAATCATGCATATAAATCACATAATATCACATAAATACATTTAATCCTTAATTAAAAATTAATTTCTCCTAATTATGCATGCGGATTTACGTTTAAAATTTCCGAGTGTTACAATTCTTCCCCCCTTAAATTGAATTTCGTCCTCGAAATTAAAGTACTTACCCGAATAGCTCTGGGTAGCGAGTTCTCATGTCTGCCTCGGTCTCCCAAGTGGCTTCCTCCTTGGAGTGATTCAACCACTGGACTTTGACCATCGGTATGACCCGCGTCCTTAGTCTCCGCTCCTCCCTGGCTAAGATCCGAATCGGCCTCTCCTCAAATGCTAAATCCGGTGCTAACTGTAGAGGCTCGTAATCCAACACATGTGCCGGATTCGAGACGTATCTCCGTAGCATGGATACATGGAAGACGTTGTGAACTTCCGCAAGCCCTGGTGGCAAAGCCAAACGGTAGGCCAACGTGCCAACTCTCTCCAAGATCTCAAAAGGCCCAATATACCTCGGATTCAGCTTACCTCTTCGACCAAATCTCTTCACCGCTTTCGTAGATTATACTTTCAGAAACACATGATCACCAACAGCAAATTCAAAATCTCGTCGTCGAGTATCAGCATAACTCTTCTGACGACTCTGAGCAGTCCTCATCCGATTCCGAATCTTAATCACAACATCCGCTGTCTGCTGTACAATCTCACGACCAAGTAGAATCCTCTCGCCAACCTCATTGATAAGTGCATTTTATGCACTTATATTGTTAGTATTGTGCTAGACTCTTGTGTTTTATTGGTCGATTTTATGCGCTTTTCTGTTGTTTTTGTTATATGAAGGAAACAAGGCGTGTGAATCGAGTTGATGGATATAAGTGCAAAAGAGGGAAGAAAAGATCAAGAATTGAAGGCTTAAGGAATTGAAGAAAAGGAGAAATTTGAGAGCGAGGAGCGCCCGCCCTGTTGAGTGGCGCGCCCGTGCGATGATTTAGAGGAACATGGAATTTTTGCGTGAGGATTGAGCGCCCGCGCCATTGCTGAGAAGAAAAGAGGAGAAAGTGCGTAGATACTGAGCGCCCGCGCAGGAACAATGAGCGCGTGCGCCATTCTAAGGAATTGAAGAGCGTAGAGGTTGAGCGCGCACGCAACTATATGGAGCGCCCGCGCCGTCGGTCGCACAGACTTATTTTTGGAAGAATTTTATGTTTTGTAAAATCTTGTTTTAATTCCTAGGCTTATCTTTGGGCGATTTGTTACCAAGAAAGAGAGTTTTATTATTGAAGAAGGGAGACGAAACGTAGGAGGGAGACTAGGTTTTTTCTAAGAATTCTAGAATTCCAACTTTTCTTATAATTTTTACTTTGTTCTTCATGAATTGTGTTGGCTAGTTTTTAATACTTGGTTAAGGTAGACGAAGCCCTTGATTAATTTATTCGAGAGATTCATGTTTTACAGATTTTGATTATTGTTGAGTATCAAGTATTATTCTGATTTATTTCATGATTGTATGTTTGATTATTAGATTGATCACCTGATAATTTTTATATATAATCTATTGCTAAATTAGAATTTGAATCCGTAATTGTTCGAATTATCTGATTTGCGAAGCAACTACAATTAATAATCGTCCGCTTTTGAGGTTAGGAATTGTAGGGATAATAATTGACTAGGCTAAATTCATCCGCTTGTGTATGAGTTGTCTAGATTTATCAGTTTTACTAGTTTGCATGCTATCGTGAGTTTAAATCTAATCGCTTGTATTGGGTTGATTCATTGATAAGGGTTATCTTAAAATGCTTGTGTCTAGTTAATTAAGATTAAGATAAAACAGGAATTTAATTTCCAATGATGAATATTCAACGTGATTAAAGATTTTTAGATAATCGATGATCGAACGAATGAAATCAAGGGTGTAGTTGACCGAAACCAAGGCTTGTCTCCTATTGAATTTCCCCAAATTTTATTTAATTTTTGCATGCCAGTGAATTCTAGTTGTTTAAATTTCTTAGTAGTTAATCCAAACTTGAAAACCCCCCTTTTTCTTTTAAAGAACACTTTTAAATTTTCCTTTCCTCGTGGGAACGATCCCTACTCACACTACTACATTAATTTGTTTATCTGATTGAGTCGGGTAATTTGGGCGTACGCGATAAGCGCTACCAAATTTTGGCGCCGTTGCCGGGGAACGGTGCTAATTTATTGTGTTCTTTTTCTTAATTGCTTTCTTTTTGTTTTATTCTGTTATTCTCATTCTGTTCTATTTTTTTTCTTTTTTTCTAGCTTTTTCTTTAGTTCATTCTTTCAGGTGATTTTACTGAGGCAGACTTTCTCTACGATCCGGAAATTGAAAGAACCTTGCATAGACAAAGGAGAGAACTTCGTAGGCAACAACAAGAAGCCGCTGCTCGAGCTGCTTTTCCTGAAGAAGAAGAGATGGCTGATAATGCGAACCTGAGCCTCAGACAATTGGGCACTCCAGATTTGAATCAACAACCCTTATGCATTACTTTTCCCCCGTTAGAAAATAATGCTACATTCGAATTAAAATCTGGATTAATTCACTTGTTGCCTTCTTTCCATGGTCTCGCAGGTGAAGATCCTCATAAGCATCTGATGGAGTTCCATGTAGTGTGCATTAGTATGAAGCCACATGGAGTAACGGAGGAGCAAATCCAGCTTCGAGCCTTTCCTTTCTCTTTGAAGAGTGCTGCTAAGGATTGACTATACTACTTGCCCTCTGGATCGATTACAACCTGGGCTGACATGAAAAGGATTTTTCTTGAAAAATATTTTCCAGCATCGAGAGCAGCAAACATCAGGAAAGAGATCTATGGGATCAAGCAGATGACGGGAGAATCACTTCACGAGTATTGGGAGCGGTTCAAAAAACTATGCGCTAGTTGCCCGCAACATCAGATAAGTGAAAACCTCTTAATTCAATATTGATATGAAGGTTTGCTACCTCATGACAGGAGTATGCTAGATGCTGCTAGTGGAGGAGTTTTTGTGGATAAAACTCCGGTGCAAGCAAGGAACTTAATAGAGAATATGGCTGCCAATTCTCAGCAATTTGGCACCAACAGAACTGATCATGCACCGAGGAGAAACAATGAGGTGAATGTCTCTTCCCTTGAACATCAATTAATTGAATTAACCACTCTTGTGCGTCAGATGACTGTAGGGAATGGGCAGACTGCGAAGGCTTGTGGCATCTGCGTTGCAATAGGACACGCCACTGATATGTGTCCTACACTTCAAGAGGAATCAATTGAACAGGTAAACGCAACTGGAGGATTTCCTGGACCACCACAACGGAAGTATGATCCGTATTCCAACACGTACAATCCTGGTTGGAAGGATCATCCCAATTTTAGATATGGGAATCAGCAGGCAAATCAACATGGACCTCAGGCTCCACCGCCAAATCAAGCTTTTAGGCCACCCTTTCCACAGCAGCAGCAGAGACCTCAGATACCAACACCAGGTGAGTTTCTCGAAAATATAGTTAAGGAACTTGCAACTAATACTACATCTTTTCAACAGGACACCCGAGCAAGTATCCAAAATTTAACTACTCAAATGGGACAGCTCGCTACAGCAATCAACAAGCTAGAAGCACAAAATTCCAACATTCTGCCATCTCAAACTATGGTGAACCCAAGAGAGAACGCCAGTGCAATAACTTTAAGAACTGGGAAGAAGTTGAAAATGAAGGAGAAGGAAGTTGAGGTTGAGCCCAAAGAGAAGCTACACGAAGAAGAGCAAAAGGTAAGTGAGGAAAAATCATCCAAGGATGATTCGCCAAGAGGTAAGTTTCCTCCTCTATCTGAATATAAGCCTGTTGCCCCTTTTCCCTTAGCTCTTAAGGACTCTAGGAAAGGTGAGGGAATTAAGGAGTTATATGAAACTTTTCGTAGATGTGAGGTTAACATTCCATTGCTAGATGCCATTAAGAAGGTACCTCGATACGCAAAGTTTTTGAAGGAGTTGTGCGCAGCTAAGAGGAAACAGACTTTGAAGGGTTGTCAGAAAGTGGAGTTAGGTGAGAATGTATCTGCAGTGATCCAAAGAAAATTATCCGCCAAATGCAAGGATCCAGGTATGTTCTCCATCCCATGCACTATAGGAAATATTAGACTTGAAAAGGCCGTGTTAGATCTAGGAGCATCAATCAATGTCATGCCATACTCTATTTATGCATCCATGAAACTTGGCCCACTGAATAAGACTGGCATTGTCATACAATTAGCTGATAGGTCTAATGCATATCCTAGAGGCGTGGTGGAAGATGTGCTGGTGCAAGTGAATGAGTTAGTTTTTCCTGCAGACTTTTATGTGCTAGACATGGAAAACGGTGATCATAATAGTCCTATTTTATTAGGCAGACCGTTTTTTAAAACATCCATGACTAAAATTGATGTTCACAGTGGCACACTCAATATGGAATTTGATGGCGAGGTTGAGAAATTTAATATCTATGATGCTATGAAATTTCCTGATAGTGATGATTGTGTATTTTCTGTTGACATTGTGGATTTCTTGGCCCAAGATGTTTTTGAGCATGCAGGAAAAGATGAGCTAGAGGTGGCTATTACAGCACCCACTATGAAGACGAAAGAAAGAATTAGATGCCGCCGCGAAGTGGATGAAATTGAGGATATTTTGAACAGTGCTCCTGAGCTACCATAGTCAGGTGATGTATCTTATTTGTCTTTACCGATCTCTAACACTCGGCGCCTTCCATCTGTTTTGCAGGCACCAATGGTTGAGCTAAAAACGCTTCCAACCCACCTTAAGTATGTGTTTCTTGGAGAAGGAGAAACACTACCTATCATCATCTCCAGCAGCTTGGAAGCCGAGCAAGAAGAACAACTGGTCAAGGTTCTAAAAGAGAATAAAACTACTATTGGGTGGACCATAGCAGATATCAAGGGAATTAGCCCTTCCACATGCATGCACCGAATTCTGATGGAAGATGGTGCAAGTCCCTCACGGCAACCGTAGAGGAAGTTGAATCCACCTATGATGGAGGTGGTAAAAGCTGAAATTCTGAAGCTACTTGAAGTTGGGGTCATCTACCCAATTTCTGACAGTCAGTGGGTCTGTCCGGTACAGGTGGTACCCAAGAAAACTGGAATTACAGTGGTGAAAAATAAGGACGATGAATTGGTTCCCACCCGCATTCAAAATGGGTGGAGGATTTGTATTGATTATAGGAAGCTTAATGCAGGAACCCGAAAGGACCACTTCCCTCTCCCTTTTATTGATCAAATGATTGAGAGGTTAGCATGTCATCCTTACTATTGTTTTCTTGATGGTTATTCTGGTTATTTTCAGATTGCAATTGCACCGGAAGATCAGGAGAAAATGACATTCACATGCCCATTTGGAACTTTTGCATACCGCCGCATGCCCTTTGGACTATGCAATGCACCGGCTACTTTCCAACGGTGTATGGTTAGTATATTTTCTGATTTTGTAGAGCACATATTAGAAGTCTTCATGGATGATTTCACTGTCTATGGTGACTCATTTGAAGATTTTCTGTCTAATCTTGCTCTAGTTCTTAAGAGGTGTGTCGAAACCAACCTGGTTCTTAATTCTGAAAAATGTCATTTTATTGTTGGGCAAGGTATGGTTTTGGGTCATGTCGTCTCATCTAAGGGGATAGAGGTAGATAAAGCAAAAATTGATATTATTCAGTCTCTACCTTATCCCGTAAGTGTGCGGGAGGTGCGCTCTTTCTTGGCCATGCAGGTTTTTACAGGAGGTATATTCAGGATTTTGCCAAGATTGCATCCCCTATGTGCAAACTGCTACAAAAGGATGTGACGTTTGAATTCAATGAGTCATGCAAAACTGCTTTTGATAAACTCAAGGACTCATTGACTTCAGCGTCAATCATCCAACCACCGGATTGGACTAAGCCATTTGAAATCATGTGTGACGCCAGTGATTATGCCGTAGGAGCGGTATTGGGACAAAAAGTTGGGAAAGCATCGCACGCTATTTACTACGCTTCGCGCATTCTGAATGATGCCCAATGAAACTACTCCACTACTGAAAAGGAGCTTTTAGCAGTAGTTTTTGCTTTAGAAAAATTTCGTTCATATTTACTTGGTGCTAAAGTTATTGTCTATTCTGATCATGCATATCTTCGTTTTCTGATGGCGAAGAAGGAGGCAAAGCCAAGGCTAATAAGATGGATACTACTGCTGAGCGAATTTGATGTGGAGATTAAGGATAAGAGAGGAACTGAAAATCGTGTGGCTGACCACTTGAGTCGGCTAGTTCATGTTGAAGAAGAGCTGAAGTTGCGAGAAGAATTTCCTGATGAGCAGTTATTTTCAGTCAACATGGAATTACCATGGTACGCAAATATTGTGAATTATTTAGTTACTAATGGATTTCCGTCTGAATTCTCTAAGGCACAAAAAGATAAGGTCCAAAGTGATGCTAAATATTATGTGTGGGATGATCCATACTTGTGGAAGCACTGCACTGATCAAGTCATACGACGATGTGTATCTGCAAGTGAGGTAATCCCAATTCTCACATTTTGTCACTCATATTCTTGTGGTGGCCATTTTGGAGCAAAAAGAACAGCTAGGAAGATATTGGACTGTGGATTTTTCTGGCCATCCATATTTCGAGACGCTTACATGTTTTGTAAGTCATGTGCTCAATTCCAAAAGACAGGTAATATATCCCAGCGTAAGGAGATGCCTCAACAACCCATTTTAATATGTCAAATCTTTGATGTATGGGGTATCGACTTCATGGGTCATTTTCCTAGTTCGTACGGATTTATTTATATATTACTTGCTGTGGATTATGTCTCGAAATGGGTGGAAGCCAAAGCCACCCGTACTGACGATTCGAAAGTGGTTGCAGATTTCATTCAACACAATATTTTTTCTAGGTTTGGAATCCCAAGAGCCCTCATTAGTGATAGAGGAACGCACTTCTGCAACCGGACTGTGGCTAGTTTATTGAAAAGATATCATGTGATGCACAAATTCTCCACTGCGTATCACCCTCAATCGAATGGCCAAGCTGAGGTCTCAAATCGAGAAATCAAATCCGTTTTGGAGAAGACAGTGAATCCTACTAGGAAAGACTGGAGTTTGCGCTTGGATGATGCACTGTGTGCATACAGAACCGCGTTCAAGACACCGATTGGGATGTCCCCATATCGGTTGATTTTTGGGAAACCATGCCATTTGCCTGTCGAATTGGAGCATCGAGCCTACTGGGCTATTAAAAATTTCAACATGCGGATGGATGAGAGTGGAGCGCACAGGAAGCTGCAGTTGCAAGAACTAGAAGAGATACGCAATGATGCATATGCGAGCTCAAAAATTTAAAAGGAAAAGACAAAGGCTTTCCACGACAAGATGATTTCTAGAAGGGTCTTTGAAGCCGGTCAAAAAGTTTTGTTATATCACTCACGACTTCGATTATTCCCAGGTAAGTTGCGTTCTAGATGGATTGGCCCGTTTGTTATCACTAATGTTTTTCCTCATGGTGCAGTAGAGATAAAGAGCTTGGAAACGTCGAAAATATTCAAGGTGAATGGCCAACGCCTGAAGCATTACTTTGAAGGGGTCCAAGCGAATGAGGAAGAGGATGCGCATGATCTCACACTCGATGATCCGCCACAGATTGATTAACTCACAGCATCCAGTCGGGCTGACGACTATAAACCAAGCGCTTTTTGGGAGGCAACCCAAATTTTTATTTTTCTCGTCTTTACACCTCTGTTTCATTCATTTCTTTTGTCATTTTATCTTAGTTTTTTTACTTTATTAATTTTGCGTAACTTGAGAGCTGATATGGTTTTACTTTTCCACAGGTTTTGTCGCAGAAAATTGGACAATTCGAAGCCATAGAGCGCGCGCCCCACTCTATTGCGTGGCAGCGCAACCTCTATATCAAAAAATTTATATTTTTGCGTAGGCCAAGAGCGCGCGCCCCACTCTATCGCGCGCCCGCGCAGCTTTAAAGTCAAGAAATTTCATTTTTGCGAAGCTAATGAGCGCGCGCCCCACACCATTGAGCGCCCGCGCAATCCCTGGGCACCAAGTCTTATAAAGTCGAAGCACATGAGCGCGCACCCCACTTTCATGCGCGCCCGCATGATCTAACATCTCGAGAGATAAATTGTGCGAAGCTTATGCGCACGCGCCCCACAACATTGAGCGCCCGCACGACGGGATATATAAAACACTTTTTCGAGTTTGTTGTCTCACTTTCTCTCCCAACTCCTGCAAACTTCTCTAAATCCCTAAATCCCTAATCTCACGAGATCGATTTCATTCACCAAATCCCTTCTTTGGAGCGATTTGTCTACTACAATCTCCCAATTTTTTTCCCCCATTTCTCTCAACCCGTCGAAGACGCGTGGATTTTGGTCGGATTGCTCATATTGTTAGTGGGATTTGTTTGGCGCTTTTCAAGTCGGACATCGAGTTCGTTCTTATATTGGGTAAGTGTTGGTTTTCATCTTCGGGTTTGAAGCTTTCCTTCAAGCCGATATTCATATTGTGAAGTTGTGAAGTTTGAATTTTTGTTGAAGTTTGGGGGGGCATATTATTTATGAATTGTTTGTTTGGTGATTGTGGTGGAGTTGTGCCTTGGGTGTATTGTTGAAGTTAGAGGGGAGAAGGGTGTGGTATTGTGGTTTTTGTGAATTTTCAGGAGTGCACACCACGTGTTTGTTCTATGGCACCCACGAAGAAAACTAAGTTTGGGGCCTCTTCTTCTTCTACTCCCGCCCCTTCCGCAGATGGTAAGCATTTCTGGAACGCCCAGACGGCTGCAATTTATCAAGAATGCCTTGGGAAGAATATCCTCGCCGAACGAGGATTCGACGCATCTATTGGTTTTGACCCTAGTACTCATATGACGAGTGTTGGTCGGGAAATTGTTGCCCGAAAATGGCAGGAGTTTGCAAAGCAATCTCAGGACGTAGTTGTTCCTTTGGTTAGAGAGTTCTACGCCAACCTCAAGGTGAAACATGTTCAGTTGAAGGTACTCGTGCGTGGGAAAATGGTTCCATTCGACTCCCACACCATCAATACTCTCTTTAAGATTCCTCCGGTGTATCACGATGAATATCAAGAATTCAAAAACAGTGACATTGATTACGACGCTGTTATTCGTCGCATCTATCGACCGGGGGCTGAGTGGCGCTATGGGCGAGATGGTATGCCATCCAAGTTAAATAAGACTGAGCTGCAATATGAGGTCAATCTGTGGTATAATTTTATTTGTGCTCGTCTGAAGCCGACCGACCATGAGCACGAGGTTACACGGGATCGCGCTTTATTGCTCTATTGCATTGTGGAGGGAAAGTCCATTGATTTGGGACTCATTTGTCAAGAGACTATTCTGCACGTAGTGGGCGGCAAGACGAGTGGTGGTCTTGCATTGCCTGTCATTATTTTTGATCTTTGTTAGGAGGTCGGGGTGGAATGGAGACCCACGGAGGAGATTTTGAAGCCCATCACCGCCATTGCATTTGACTGTAACACCCGCTTGATACCTCCAGCGGTGCAGCGAGCGAGAGACGAGAGAGCTGCAGGACGTCGAGCACAGGCACCCCAGCAGCAGTCGGATCCTTCTATGACTGATCGATTGGCTAGACTCGAGGAGGAGGTGCGCCTATCACGACAGGAGCAGCAGCAGCAGAGAGAGGAGATTCGCACTATGCAGCAGACGTCTGGAATCTTTATGAACTACATGATGGACCTCTCTGCAGCTGTTCTCCCACACTACTTTCCTGATGGTGCCAGATTCCTGCCCCCGCGACCACAGTGGCCTCCGATGTTTGGCCCGACTGACCCTCCTGCTGATCCACATCCTGAAGGTGATGGTGGTGACCACTGACGGTCATCACCCGAGGTACATGTCCTGGTTCTGTTATTTTATACTGTCATATCATTGAGGACAATGTATGTACCTAAGTTTGGGGGGAGTTCCGTAGGATGCTAGGTGTTGCTTTGTTTTGCTTTGTTTAATTGAGCGTTAGTTGTGTTTGTGTGTCCATGTCTAGTTTGTTAATTTATTGATTAGTGGTTTTTGTGTGAGTTGTATGAGTTGCATCACTTTTGAGAACAATGGTAAGATAACCAATGTTTAGTTGTTTTAATTGGGAAATTGAATCCTTGAATGTCTGCCTCCTGACAAACAAATTTTTTTTTGAAACTTCGACCAAGTGGACTTGAAACTCTTATATACTCTGTGAATTTCGTTTGACCCTGAATTTGAAACGGACAGAAATAGAAAGGATTGAGGCGTCGTTTGGATCAATTGGGCCTTTACTTATTTATTCATGCATTATCCATAGTTGCCCTTTGAGCTATCACATATACATGAGCACAAGAGGTGTATTTACTGAGTTTTTGTTGTGCAAAATCACCGTTTACTGTTGGTGATTTCTTCTTTTTCTGCACTGGTTGAATTCATATGAGTTAATTGTGGATAGAGATTAATCTAGAACTAGCTTGAACATCCCTCGAGGCGCAATACGGGTATACTGTGACTTAGGAATAAGATAGGCAATTTTTCTAATTCGATTGAGCCTTTCAAGCCGCCCTTAATACATTATGTCCCTAGTACCCCTTTTGAGCTAATTGAAAACGAATGGCATGCGTGAAAATGTGTGATAAAACCCCATTCGGCATTATTTCAAGGTCCTACAATTACTACCTGCAGCTTAAACACTATTTCCTACCTTTAGGGAGTAATTGCATGTTTGATTTTTATACTCTTGATTTGAATACTTAAATGGATAGTGTGTTGAGAATTGCAATGAAAAATTGACAGAAGAGTAGTAGTAGAGGAGAAATCTGAAAAAAAAAAAAGAAAAAAAAAAGCGGGATGAAAATGCAAAGAAAAAAAAATGGAGTTGAAAAGAATGAAAAAGTTTGCCGTGTTAATGAAGAGGAGTGGATTTAAGAGATAAAATCATATTTTACTCCCTTTTTGAATTCTTTCCTTCGTTTGTAGCCATAAGCCCAGCTGTACATTATAAGCCGAATAAGACCTATGGACCAAGTCACACTCGCCTAATATACTAGTGGAGAGGGGTTGTGAGAGTTTAACCTATGGATTGTCGATTGACATTTTTGATGAATATGCATTTTGATCAAAACACGCACACACTTTATTCTTTCTTGAGCTAATTTGATTGTGAGCGTTTTTGATTGAATGTCTTTTGTGTTGATCCCGAGTTTCCTTGAAAGTCCTCATGATCTATAGATGTTTGCGTTGAGTTTGGGGGAGAATGTTGTGAACATGAGTTGCGGAGTCTAAAAGCCTATAAGGTTGAGTTATGTTTCTTGCTTAAACAATTTTTCAATGTTAGGAGGATGTGATGTGATTGGATTTAAAAATTTTAGATTTCATTGCTGAGATTATTGATACACGATAATTCTTGATGATTCTGGGTGTTGTGTAAGCTTCTTTATAGACATTTGGTTTTGTTCGGGACGAACAAGAGTTCAAGTTTGGGGGAGTTTGATAAGTGCATTTTATGCGCTTATATTGTTAGTATTGTGCTTGACTCTTGTGTTTTATTGGTCGATTTTATGCGCTTTTTTGTTGTTTTTGTTATATGAAGGAAACAAGGCGTGGGAATCGAGTTGATGGATATAAGTGCAAAAGAGGGAAGAAAAGATCAAGAATTGGAGGCTTAAGGAATTGAAGAAAAGGAGAAATTCGAGAGCGAGGAGCGCCCACCCTGCTGAGTGGCACGCCCGCGCGATGATCTAGAGGAACATGGAATTTTTGCGTGAGGATTGAGCGCCCGCTCTATACCAATGAGCGCCCGCGCCATTGCTGAGAAGAAAATAGGAGAAAGTGCGTAGATACTGAGCGCCCGCGCAGGAACAATGAGCGCGCGCGCCATTCTGAGGAATTGAAGAGCGTAGAGGTTGAGCGCGCGCACCACTATATGGAGCGCCCGTGCCGTCGGTCGCACAAACTTATTTTTGGAAGAATTTTATGTTTTGGAAATTCTTGTTATAATTCCTAGGCTTATCTTTGGACGATTTGTTACCAAGAAAGAGAGTTTTATTATTGAAGAAGGGAGACGAAACGTAGGAGGGAGACTAGGTTTTTTCTAAGAATTCTAGAATTCCACCTTTTCTTATAATTTTTACTTTGTTCTTCATGAATTGTGTTGGCTAGTTTTTAATACTTGGTTAAGGAAGATGAAGCCCTTGATTAATTTATTCGAGAGATTCCTGTTTTACAGATTTTGATTATTGTTGAGTATCAAGTATTATTCTGATTTATTTCATGATTGTATGTTTGATTATTAGATTGATCACCTGATAATTCTTATATATAATCTACTGCTAAATTAGAATTTGAATCCGTAATTGTTCGAATTATCTGATTTGCGAAGCAACTACAATTAATAATCGTCCGCTTGTGAGGTTAGGAATTGTAGAGATAATAATTGACTAGGCTAAATTCATCCGCTTGTGTATGAGTTGTCTAGATTTATCAGTTTTATTAGTTTGCATGCTATCGTGAGTTTAAATCTAATCGCTTGTATTGGGTTGATTCATTGATAAGGGTCATCTTAGAATGCTTGTGTCTAGTTAACTAAGATTAAGGTAAAACAAGAATTTAATTTCCAATGATGAATATTCAACGTGATTAAAGATTTTTAGATAATCGATGATCGAACGAATGAAATCAAGGGTGTAGTTGACCGAAACCAAGGCTTGTCTCCTATTGAATTTCCCCAATTTTTATTTAATTTTTGCATGCCAGTGAATTCTAGTTGTTTAAATTTCTTAGTAGTTAATCCAAACTTGAAAACCCCCCTTTTTCTTTTAAAGAACACTTTTAAATTTTCCTTTCCTCGTGGAAACGATCCCTTCTCACACTACTACATTAATTTGTTTATCTGATTGAGTCGAGTAATTTGGGCATACGCGATAAGCGCTACCACTCATCCCAATGCACGGGAGATCTGCATATCCTCCCGCAGAGAGATGCATAAGGAGCCATACCAATAGATGCCTGAAAGCCGTTGTTATAGGTAAACTCCACCAACGACAATCTAGTCTCCCAAGAGCCCTGAAAGTCGATGACACAAGCTCTCAGTAGATCCTCGAGAACCTGGATCACTCTCTCAGACTGACCATCTGTCTGGGGATGGAACGCTATACTGAATAATAATCTAGTCTCTAATGCTGTGTGCAAACTCTTCTAGAAAGAAGATGTAAATCTCGGATCCCTGTCTGATACTATCGACACTGGTATGCCATGCAGTCTAATAATCTCCTTGATATAAAGCTCTGCATACTGTGTCAACGAGTAAGTAGTCCTCACCGGCAAGAAATGAGTTGACTTGGTGAGTCTATCCACGATCACCCATCTAGTTCCCAAGTTTCAGTATCCCAAAAGTCATGCTTCTGCTGCGCACTCTGATAAACAAAATATTAACTTTACTAATCATTTTTTTTTCCTAAACATAACAATCACACTATGCCAAAACTTGACTGATTTTATATGCTTATACACTCTACTTATCAATCCTCCAACATTCGTGAGCCAAACTTTTGTTCCCAAGTTTACTTATTAAAGCATATGATTACAATGTCAACCCCAATAAATTCAACTTGTACACTCTAGCCTTCTATAACATGTTAAATATCTTTGAGTCAAACATCTGCCATTCATCGCAATTTTCTTTAACTTATCCATTTACCACTACACTTTCAACTATCGAACGCTTGAAAATCTTAAATCTCGAGTGCTATAAATCCATGAAACCCAAAAAGTGAATTTAGTGTCAAACGTCATACACAACATAAATTCTCCTAACGTCAGGAATATGCTTAAAATATATGAATTCTAATTCTGTGGTTAGTTTAGGCTTAAGGCACTTAGATTCTCCTATTGGAGGAGTGAAATTCCCCGAATAATATTTACATGTCATCATCTCTAAATAGCATAATAATATAACATTCAATAGTTAATTCCATATCATTTTCTAGTTGCCTCTATTTATAGTCCATGGAATCTGAACTCCTCAAAATCAAAATACTAAGTCAATTACCTAATAAACTGAATAATCCGCTCACAAGTAATACATGTTGGTCCCATGTACAGTCAAAACACAACCAGTACCTTTTTGCTCATGCATCCCAAAAATCTTGGTGGAGACACTCCTATAACATGTGTTGGAAAACTGGCGAGTTCCCAGACCAATTACGATTGATACCCGGTGCAGCGGAAGTTTAAAAATTTTTCATGGAACGTTTCCATGGTATGGGTATCAACCGTTCATCGATTGAATTACGTGTGTGTAAAATTTAAATAACAATTAAATAAATTTTACCTCAAATCTCGCAACGAGATTAATGGACACCAACAGAACAATTATGCTCTTGTTGTCTCTCCCTGGAACCGATGAACGCCTTCAATCAGGTCCACGAACAGAGGTTTAATCCCTCTGATAGATTGCACTAGAAAATCTATCAGAAGTTTTCTGCGAAGAGAATACACGAATTTGATTCGCTATTCCAGACTGCAATTCAAAATCACAGACCGGAATTTCTCAGACAGAGAGGGAGGGGGGGGCGACGGCCAAGCTTGAGAGAGGGGCTAGGGTTTCGATTTTTTTCTCTCAAAATTATGAGCTATCGTGTGTAATTTCTGTACTGAAATAACTTATTTATAATGCAGGCCACTAACACCTTAGGGCCCATTAGTCATAAGCTGGGGCCCGACAAGCAAAGCCCGCTCGTTCAGAAATTAATATAAAATTCATCGTGACTCCGATTGATGAAACGATTTCACCAATGTGCACAGAAACCATTTCTGCACGTTTTAAAGTCAAAATAAATTTTCCTGAATCCGAATTCAGTGGTTTCCAAAAATGTCCATCCCTATGTCATTTTAGGAAATCCTACTCCCTTACTCTTATTTAAGAAGTCCAACTCCTTAGTTCATTAAATTTAACTCTTTAAATTTAACTATCTCAACGGGGATTAAAACTCCATTACACTGTGTGACCCTCAATGGTTCAGGGATACAGCTAGCCGTGGGCTCACAACTCCTTGTGACTCGGAACAACACTTTCCGACTTGCCCAACGAATCATGGTAAAGCGCCTAGCAACATCGCCCCATGATTCCCTAGGTATCACTGATAGTGCCTACAAGAACCAGTAGATTTTGGTTAGCGTACAGTACGGTCCCTTCATCCATATATCCCGATCGAATCAACAACCATTGGTATATCGAGAGTCGCTCAAGATTCGATAACTATGCAATGCATCTTGAAGATCAAATTAGTGACATCGCATGTGCTACTAAGAAACCATTTCTTAAATCACATCAAGTACTCTGGCCAGAGATTTGTTACACTAATATCTCCTCAGATCGCATAGGATATCCACACTTGCAAGTATGTGGTGAATCCTTGACAACAATGCATTGACTCCTATATGTGTCGTAACTGTACCCAATCTCGACACCTGATGACCCCTTCAGAGTCGGTAAACGAGTCAAAGCACAGTACTAGCATATAGAGTCTCCATGATGTTTCAAGTCGTAAGGACTAATGGTGTACAACCAAAACCGCGGACTTTATCCACTCGATAAGTGATAACCACTTGGAAAGTCCGGATAGGGTAGTTCGACTATTCATCCTATGAATATCCATTTGCATGCTTCGAACATCTCCATGTTCCCTACCAATGAAACGTGGTACTCCGCATCGCAAATGCTAGTCTCAAACTCGAGCGATCCTTATCCTTATTATCGGACGGCTCAATCGACTAGGAACGGTTTTAGAATATACAGTGACTATAAGATGTATTTCATGATAGACATCTCCATGTTCTACCACATCTTACATACACTATAGTATATTCAAGGTCTTTATCAAAACAACAATAGTATATCACAATATAACAATATGAAGTAATATAAAGTCATTGCCATAAAAGTGTAAATAATATTAAACAAAAGATTGTTTATACAAAGAGTCAACAAAGCCCATAGCCACACAGTTGGCTCATTGGGCACCCACTCTTACAACATGACCCAATAGTTCAAGTTTATACAACTCAAGGATATTGAAAGAACATCCATACAAATACTTATATACAATTAACCCCAACATAAAACGAAAGTATCGAGATAACAATTATAATATCAAGTCATTACGCTGACTCGTGATTATTCCAAGTGCTTCAAATACCCATACGTGCGTAGAACCAACAACCCAAATTCTCAAACGACTCAACTCTTAACAAAAGAACTCACTCCATAAAATATATATATATATATATCGTCAACTCTTAGGTCATATCCAAAGCTTATATTACACTTGACATCGAAACCAAAATTTTATAACAAGTGTTATGCCACACCTGACCAATTACACAAGCCTATAAAAATTTATACCTTCATCATTCAGTCATCACAATATTTATAAGTCAGGCTGACAAGTTTCCAAATCTATTTATTTAAATGTAGTGACTTGAACATCAAACCCAATACAGCTTACATGGTAACACCAACCATGCGAACTCTTAATTCTTATCAAAGATTACCCAATTCTTTATCAAACTAACTCCACGATTATTTTTTATTCTCAAAGATTCAAGAATCTAATACAAAACATACTTATCATCAATTTATACCTCATATAATTAAGAGTACAAACTTAAAACCACAAACCATCAAACTATAACCTTATGGTAGCAGTGTCATCTCCAAGAAAATCATGACTTCTTCGTCAAGGGAAAAACCTTAATAGTTAAATGAATGACAATATGATATCTGTGAACCCACTAGCATAATTTGACACATGCGAACTTAATTCCCAAAAATATATACTAGACTCTATAAAGTAACATTTTAAATTCACAAAGAAGAAAATGAGACAACCCTCGATTAATCATTTTGCGAGGAATCCTACTCTTGCCTCAAGCAATAATTCTATTGCTATCACAAAAACTTACTACCTTTTATCAAAATTTACCTTTATTGTTTTATTTTTCGCTATACCTTCATAAAAAAAATTTCTAGATAGGCTCGCTACCTCTTACCATCACAAACCCAATAATTTACCAATGAAATCATTCTAACTTAAAATCAATAAGTTACTACAAAAATTCAAGTGACAATACATATATCATAAATATCAAACTTAGTTTCAACAAAATAAAACCAAATTCCCAAATTCGAAATTCCTTGTGGACAACCTGTCGTATAACATGTCTTGGGCATACTGCATCACCACACATTCTTCACGTAAATCGCAATGCATAACTAAGTATTTTAAAACTTTGCTAACATAAAGTCTTAAGTCATAACATATGCTCCTGATAAATCAAATAAAACATTTATAAACTTACAGACCGATAGTGAGATTTCTGAGCTTCACGTGGCAGATGGACACCCTCCAAGGACCGTGCTTTCATACCAATTGAAACGTCTAAGACTCTTTAAACTTAAATGCGGAATTTTTTTTTTTAAAAATAATAACAATACATATATGTACACATTTAAAATCAACTACTGCTACACGTAGTAATTTAAATAAAAATAAACAATTAAATAATTTAAAAGGGTTTCATGCATGAAACAAAATAGTAAGTATTCCATGTTTAAAACTCAATATAATAAAATAAATGTATCTTAAAACATCCTATAAACATAAATCTTAATCATAAACATCATCTTTCTTCATCATACATAACATAATTGAGCATGGTATTTTTGAAACAGTCTATGGTCCTATCCGTAAGTGTGACGCTTTTTTGTGTCGACTGATCAGTCTCTTGAACCAATGTACGTGGCGGTGATAAATCACCTCCTATGGTAGTAAACTATCGCATAAATCATATATCATATGGTGGATAACCACCCTTATGTCACACAACTTCAATTTCCATCAAGAAAATATTTTATTGCTCAACTCATACAGAATCATAATCATATCATATAAAATTTCATGAATGCATGCACTGAAAATTTGTCCGTAATATATATTTAATTGATTTTTCATAATAAATTTACTTATACTTAAAATATAAACTTCATGCATAAAAATAATGAAATATATATTTCGGACTTAGTTATTTTTCATGGGTTGGTCCAGACTGCTGGTCTCTCTATTAAACCCCTTAACTGACTTAAAGCCCATTAACTAACTTAAAGCCCATAATTAAATAAATAATTTTAAAAATTATAATTTTTTTACTAAAATAAAATAATTAAATATTATTGGGCTTAAATAAAAATATTTAGGCCCATTAACTAATTAATTCATATAAATTCATGGACTGGCCCAATAAAATCACTGACTGACCCAAAAATTTCTATGGGCCTACAAGCCCATGAAAATCATTGGGCTAACTTAAAAATAATTTTGAAAGTCCAAATAAAATTATTTGGAAGCCCAAATAATTTTATTTCTAATTAATTGGCCCAAAAACCAATTAAAACACTAAATACTTAAAAATTAAAATACTCGAGCCCGACCCACCTAACCTAGACCCAGACCATCCTAACCCGACCCATGACCCCCTGACCCAACCCTGACCCAACCCTGACCCAAGAACCCGACCCAGCCACTCCCCAACCAAGCCCGACCCTTCCCTCTCCTAGATTCCTCTCGGCTCAGCGGCAGTCCCCATTCCCGATGTTCGTCCGGCCACCTAAGACCACCAAATGCCGGGGCACTACCACCACCAGATATCCCACATTCAGGGGGTTCCAACACAACAAGAATCAGACCAAACCATGGCCCGAGGAGTGAGAACAAAGCTCTGCACCAGACACCTTCTTCCTCCTCGCGCGCAGACTGAGCAGTCCCCAAACTTTCGATTGTGCGGTTTCTTCCGACCACAAAAGACCGTGAAACCACCTCTCAATCATATAAAACATCTAAATCTTTCAAACCCAACAAACCTCACTCCAAATGGTGTCCCGAGGTAGGAGAACGAAGTCTTCTTCCTCATAATCCTAAACTGCCCAATCTGCTGCACCCAACTTGAACAGCTTCGACTTGGACCTTTCCAGCCCCAAACCAACCACATAGCTCAACCATGAGGACCCTAAGACACCCCTTGACAACAGCCATCAGCCTGGACCGCACCATGCTAGGAAGAAAACGTGATTCATGGACAAGAATACACAACTATATGCAACAAACAATTCATATCTTGCAATATTCGAACCTGATAACTTCTACAACTGTAACGCCCGGAATTATTTAATTTTAATCCGAGAATAGTTAATTTGGGAATATTTGGAGTTTTGATTTAAATTCTAATATTCTTAAATTGATTAGGATTGAATTTGAATGAATTGAGTAATTGAGGACTGAATTGCCATTTTTGAACTCTTGAGGGGCTAAAGTGCAAATTGTATTTAACTTATCAGAATAGTGGAGGTTGCTCAGCATGCACGTGTACAATTTATATGACTTATCAGATTTCTCAAAGTTGAAGGAGGAAGAACCGAGAGCAGAATTTCCAAATTTGATCTTCATCTTCATTGTCACATATCTTGAGCTACGGTTGTCCGATTTCGATTCCGAAAGATGTTTTGGAATCCTCTTGACAAGACCTTCGATTTGATGTAAGTTTCTTCTTTGTTAATCAAGGTTTGATGGTTCGAAAATGACAGATATCAGCAGCTGGTATTGAATTGATGTTATGGATCTTCTATCTTTGATAATCTTGAGATTTGATTGAAGATTGAATTGTATATCTTGTTCTTATGATTTCTTAGCTGTGATTCACTCTATACACCTGCTGATATGTTGGTTTAGAGGTTGAACAATTGATATGAATGTTAGAAATGATATAGAGATTTGCGGGAATCGCCGAGTTATACCGAAATGCCGTCGAACTTTTGAATTGGAGTGATTTGCTATCATTCTTCAGCTTAGAAGTGGATGAGCTCTTAGCTGATGATTCTTTTCTTGTTATGTTGTTGTTTCAGTGCTTGAACAGGACATTTCAATTGATTAATCTCGACTTCGAAACCGATAGACGTTAGCACAAGGTTGGTAGAGTTTCCTTTGGCATTCTTGTTGAAGTTTGGAGTTGATCTTGAGCAGATTTTGAGTTATGCTTGGTGTGTGATCTTGTACAGATTTTGACAAGTTTGAAGACCTTCTAGACATCACATTTGAAAGGTAAAAGTGGACTACAATTTGATTGGGATTACAACTCGAGATGGTTTGTATCGAGTTCCCTCAATTCACATACTTGTTTGTTTAAGTGCTCTTATGTGCTTTCTTTTGATTACTTGAATAAGTTCTTGATATAATGAATGCCCTGATTATGTTATATGTTGCATTCATTTTGAAGACTTATTCTTTGATTTTGAAATGAACGGAAACGTTCGAATAGACGATTTGAGGAATTGTATATGTATGGCCTGGGTGGTTGTTTTAGCCTAGCGTCTGATTTGCATATATGATTGCTTCAAAGTCTAGAGAAGAAAGATAAGTAACCCCACCTCGATCGGGAGAGTCGGTGGATTAGTTATGATATCTACTTCTCGGGATCCCAATTGACGAATAACGAAATGAACCTTGTTTTGAAAACATGCATTGTACTTACTTTTATATCATGATCTTGATATATGTTGTTATGCATGTTTAGTTGCTTTTACTGGGAAATCTATTTCTCACCGGAGTTATCCGGCTATTGTCTTGTTGTATGTGTCATTGCAATAGGAGGGAGTGGAACCGGGCAAAGGCGTACATGAAGAACAAGGAATGAGATGAACATAGCGTGATGATTCGAGTTTAGATGATTATGAGCTGTCTTGTAGTGAAATGGAGCCTTAAACATGATTATGGTTTAGATATTTGTACCAAGACTTGATTATGATGATGTTGTAGTCTTGTTTGTTGTAGTTGGGATTGAATAGATATATAAATCCTTGAATCAATATGATGTATCTTGAACTTGAATTGTATATAGCTTCTTGTGTATCTTGATGCATCTTGGTTATGTTTTAAGGCCTTGGAGTGATCTAATTGTATTCCTTGTATAGCATGATAGATGTTGCTATTGATTATACCATGTCTATACCTTGGTAGGAGATGATCTTGAATCAAAGGGATGCATGAACTCAATTTTTGAACAGCAGCAGAGTGCAGCCAAATTTCTGGCCGATTGGCCTGCGCACAGGCGAGCTACTGCTCGCGCTCGCGCGGGCCAAGCCAGGGGGCCTCGGTCCCATTGGCTTGCGCGCGCGCGAGGGGTGATGCCCGCGCGTGCGCAGGGCAATTTATTTGAAATTTTTTTTTTTTTTTATTCTTTTATTTAGACTTTGATTATTGTCTAACATGGTTTAATAATGATTAATGAGATTAATGAGAGATTAGAACTCGGGTCATCACAACAGGTGGTATCAGAGCAAGAACATTCTGGACTTAGATAGACAGTGAGTGGGGTAGATCGAGTCTTCTGCCTTACTTATTTATGTTTTTTTTATCATGCTATGATTTAATTACGTGATTGAATTACATGGTTTAAATTCTAGCATGATTTACTTTCAAGTATTTTATTACAAGATGTTGTATTTATTTTATTTGAAAGTATGATTACGATGATTAAAGATGCATGCTTATTGGAATATCTGAACTGATAGAGGCATGTATCCTGATGAATTATGACATGCTACCTGATTATCTGAATTGATTGGAAGCATGTTTTATTTGAAGAGTATGATTATTTATTTAAGATTGAATCAGAACCGAGTCTTGATCAGAGGTAAGATGATCAGAGGAGGACTGAGATAATTTGATGATTTGGTATCCTAACCATTTTGATAATCATATATGTCTCGAAGACCAGGCCGACCTCCGCTGAGACCCCATGTTCCTATTTCTCTACCAGAACAGACAGTTCATACTCCACCGACAGTTGTCACACCGATAGTTCCTCGAGCTACTGCAGTGCCGAGTAATGAACAGGGAAGTACGTCAAGAGATATGACTGATATGACAGGAACTCCTATGGAAACACTTCTGAAACGTTTCCAATCCTACAAGCCGCCTACTTTGAAAGGTACAGAAAATGCTGTTGAATGCGAGGGATGGCTTGATGATATGGAGATGCTATTTGATTCACTTGACTACGGGGATGAACAGAGAGTTAGATTAATTGGGCACCAGTTGCATGAAGTTGCGAAGAGCTGGTGGTTTACTACAAAAAGAGCTTTGGAGCGTAGAGGAACTGTACTGACTTGGAATGTGTTCAAAACTGAGTTCTACCAACGCTTCTTTCCTGTGTCTTACCGCAAGGATAAAGGGGATGAGTTTGCAAATCTGAAACAGGGGAATTTGAATATCGAAGACTACGTTGCAAAATTCTCTACATTGCTACGTTTTGCTCCACATGTTGCTGATAGTGACGAGGCTATGGCTGATCAGTTTATCAATGGCCTGAGTCCGGATGTTTTTACACTGGTGAATACAAGGCGACCGAATACCTTTGCTGATGCCTTGAACAGTGCCAAGGGAGCGGAAGCTGGTTTGATACAGCAGCGAGGAGCTTCGTATACCGCACAACCTCCGAGACAGTCACAACCTGCAGCTCCAACTCCGCAACAGCAACCTTTTCGATTTGAAGGTGGTAGTAGCAGTGGAAAGAAAGGGTTCTTGCAAGCAAGAGGAAAACAGTTTAAGAAGTCTGGGAGCAGTTCTTCGAGTTCCAGTGGTACGAAGCAGAAGTCAGGAGTATTCTGCAACAGTTGTGGTGGAAATCATCCAACCGATCAGTGCCGAGGTGTATCTGGGAGGTGCCATATATGCCAACAGACGGGTCATTTTGCAAGGGTGTGTCCTCAGAGAAATACTGGACAGGCAAGAGGTGCAGAGTCATCACGATCAGTGGCTCAACCTGGAAGACAGGCCTCTTCTGTTCATTCTTTCCGGCCAGCACATCCACAGCAGCAGACTCGACCAGGTGGAAGTCAGGCAGGCAATCAGCCTCAGAGACAGCAGGCTCATGTCTTTGCTTTGACTGAGGAGCAGGCACAG
The DNA here is from genome assembly GCF_033568475.1 of Henckelia pumila. Taxonomy (NCBI): domain Eukaryota; kingdom Viridiplantae; phylum Streptophyta; class Magnoliopsida; order Lamiales; family Gesneriaceae; genus Henckelia; species Henckelia pumila. The sequence continues at coordinate 49,937,944 of NC_133123.1, forward strand.
GGAGCACCTGATGATGTGATTGCAGGTAACTGTTCTATTTCTGGTTATTCTGCTTATGTGTTGTTTGATACCGGTGCATCCCATACGTTTCTATCTGCCAAATTTGTTGCATTGCATTCTTTGCCTGTTGAGTCATTACCAGTTGTAGTATCTGTTTCTTCTCCTTTGGGGAGGGGTCTTATCTCGATTCAGATAGTAAAGAATTGTGTACTACAGTATGAGGGTAATGAGATTGAGATCGATTGTTTTGTACTTGGTATGTCTGATTTTTATTGTATTATTGGGATTGATATGTTGAATAAGTACAGAGCTACCGTCGATTGCTTTCAGAAGGTAGTGAGATTCAGACCTGAGATGGCTGGAGAATGGAAGTTCTATGGTAAGGGTTCACGTGCTAAGATTCCTCTTATTTCTGTATTATCTATGACCCGACTTTTGCAGAAAGGAGCGGAGGGATTTCTTGTTTATGCAGTGGATTTGTTGAAACCTAGCCTGAACCTGGCTGACTTGCCAGTGGTTAGTGAATTTGCGGACATCTTTCCGGATGAGATTCCAGGATTACCTCCGTATCGTGAGATTGACTTCAACATTGAACTGATGCCTGGAACTGCACCGATTTCGAAAACACCATATCGAATGGCACCAGTGGAATTAAAAGAGTTGAAAGAACAGTTAGAAGCTTTATTGGCCAAGGGATACATTCGACCTAGTGTTTCTCCTTGGGGTGCTCCAGTTCTGTTTGTCAGAAAGAAAGACGGTTCAATGAGATTGTGTATTGATTACCGGCAACTGAACAAGGCTACGGTAAAGAACAAATACCCTTTGCCTCGTATTGATGATTTGTTTGATCAGTTGCAGGGTTCTTCTGTGTATTCCAAGATCGATCTGAGATCTGGATACCATCAGCTGAGAGTTAGGGATTCTGATATTCCTAAGACTGCGTTCAGAACCAGGTATGGCCATTATGAGTTTATAGTTATGCCGTTTGGTTTGACGAATGCTCCAGCTGTATTCATGGCTTTGATGAACCGTGTGTTTCAGAAGTATCTCGATGATTTTGTGATTATCTTTATTGATGATATTCTGATCTATTCCAAGAATCTGATTGATCATGCTGAACATCTGAGAACAGTTTTGAAAACCTTACGAGCCGAGAAATTGTATGCTAAACTTTTGAAATGTGAGTTTTGGCTGAAACAGGTTGTCTTTCTTGGACATATTATATCTGGAAATGGTATTTCTGTGGATCCAAGTAAAGTCGAAGCAGTGATCAATTGGGTTAGACCGACATCTGTTCCTGAGATCCGGAGTTTTATGGGATTGGCTGGGTATTATCGTCGATTTATCAAAGATTTTTCCAGTATTGCAAAGCCAATTACTCAGTTAACTCAGAAAAATGCTCCTTTTATCTGGTCTGAAACTTGTGAATCCAGTTTTCTGGAGTTGAAGAAACGACTGACCAGTGCACCAGTCTTGACGATTCCTTCAGGTACTGGTGGTTTCACTGTTTACTGTGATGCATCTCATCGAGGATTAGGGTGTGTTTTGATGCAGCGAGGACATGTGATTGCTTATGCCTCAAGACAGTTGAAGCCTCACGAAACCAGATATCCGATTCATGATCTTGAATTGGCCGCCATTGTATTTGCTTTGAAGATTTGGCGACATTATCTGTACGGGGAGCAGTTTGAGATTTATTCTGATCACAAGAGTCTGAAGTATCTATTTTCACAGTCAGAATTGAATATGAGACAGCGGAGGTGGCTTGATTTGCTTAAAGACTTTGATTGTGAGATTAAGTACTATCCAGGGAAATCGAATGCGGCAGCAGATGCACTCAGTCGAAAGGTATGTTCTTTGTCCTTATCGACGATTGGTGTATCGAATTTGATTGAAGACTGTTGTCTGTCTGGGTTAGTATTTGATACGAATTATCAACCTCTTCGACTCTATCAAATGCAAGCTGAACCAGCTTTATTGGTAAGAATTCGAGATGCTCAGAAACTTGATCAGAATATACAGAATTCGATTGAGAAAGTCAGATCAGGGCATGTATCTGAATACCGGGTTCGAGATGATCTTCTTTATGTTCACAATCGCCTTGTAGTGCCTGATATTTCTGATGTGCGACAACAACTACTGACAGAGGCGCATTGTAGTCGTTATAGTATTCATCCTGGAGGTAGGAAGATGTATAATGATCTGAAGACTCGATACTGGTGGAAGCCAATGAAGTCTGATATCACTGAGTTTGTGTCTCGATGTTTGAACTGCCAACAGGTGAAGGCTGAAAGGAGGAAACCGCCTGGTTTACTTAAGAGTTTATCCGTGCCAGAATGGAAATGGGATCATATTTCCATGGATTTCGTGACGAGATTACCTAGATCTTCTAAAGTTTATGATGCGATCTGGGTGATTATCGATAGATTGACGAAGTCTGCGTGTTTTATATCTTATCGTATGACGTACAGACATGATCAGATGGCAGAAATTTATGTCCGTGAAGTTGTCAGATTACATGGTGTGCCGAAGTCTATTGTATCATATCGTGATCCTCGATTTACATCTCACTTCTGGCATAGCTTACAGAGTGCTTTGGGTACTCAGCTTCGTTTGAGCACAGCTTATCATCCACAAACAGACGGGCAGTCTGAGCGTACCATTCAGACATTAGAGGACATGTTGAGAGCTGTAGTGCTTGATTTTGGCACGAGTTGGCAAGATTCATTACCTCTTTGTGAATTCTCGTACAACAACAGCTATCAATCGAGTATTGGAATGGCTCCTTTTGAAGCTTTATACGGAAGAAAATGTCGATCTCCTTTGTACTGGGATGATATTTCAGAAGTACCTGACACTGGCCCTGATATGATACGTGATCTGACTGATCAAGTGAAGCTTATTCAGACAAGAATGAAGACAGCTCAAGATAGACAAGCGAAATATGCTAACATTCGACATCGACCTTTGTCTTTTGATCAGGGGGATCGAGTATTCCTGAAGATTTCTCCTTTCAGAGGTACAGTCAGATTTGGCAAGCGAGGGAAGTTGTCTCCACGCTACATTGGTCCGTATGAAATTCTGGAGAAAATAGGCAATCTTGCCTATCGATTAGCTCTTCCTCCGGCGTTATCTGGAATACATGATGTTTTCATATATCGATGCTTCGAAAGTATCTTTCTGATGAATCTCATGTACTTCAATCTGATGAAGCTGAACTTGACGAGACGTTGAGTTATTTATTTTGAAAAGCCGATTCAGATTCTTGATCGTAAAGAGAAGCAACTTCGTACGAAGACTATTCCGCTTGTGAAGGTTCAGTGGAGTCGTCATGGTATTACAGAAGCGACTTGGGAGACTGAATCAGATATGAGACAACGATTTCCAGAGTTATTTTCTTGATGTGAGTCTCCTTTAGTTTTCTGTTATCTGATATCTGTGATATGATTTGTTGATATTGCTAAGATTTCGAGGACGAAATCGAGTCTTAGTGGGGGAGAATTGTAACGCCCGAAATTATTTAATTTTAATCCGAGAATAGTTAATTTGGGAATATTTGGAGTTTTGATTTAAATTCTAATATTCTTAAATTGATTAGGATTGAATTTGAATGAATTGAGTAATTGAGGACTGAATTGCCATTTTTGAACTCTTGAGGGGCTAAAGTGCAAATTGTATTTAACTTATCAGAATAGTGGAGGTTGCTCAGCATGCACGTGTACAATTTATATGACTTATCAGATTTCTCAAAGTTGAAGGAGGAAGAACCGAGAGCAGAATTTCCAAATTTGATCTTCATCTTCATTGTCACATATCTTGAGCTACGGTTGTCCGATTTCGATTCCGAAAGATGTTTTGGAATCCTCTTGACAAGACCTTTGATTTGATGTAAGTTTCTTCTTTGTTAATTAAGGTTTGATGGTTCGAAAATGACAGATATCAGCAGCTGGTATTGAATTGATGTTATGGATCTTCTATCTTTGATAATCTTGAGATTTGATTGAAGATTGAATTGTATATCTTGTTCTTATGATTTCTTAGCTGTGATTCACTCTATACACCTGCTGATATGTTGGTTTAGAGGTTGAACAATTGATATGAATGTTAGAAATGATATAGAGATTTGCGGGAATCGCCGAGTTATACCGAAATGCCGTCGAACTTTTGAATTGGAGTGATTTGCTATCATTCTTCAGCTTAGAAGTGGATGAGCTCTTAGCTGATGATTCTTTGCTTGTTATGTTGTTGTTTCAGTGCTTGAATAGGACATTTCAATTGATTAATCTCGACTTCGAAACCGATAGACGTTAGCACAAGGTTGGTAGAGTTTCCTTTGGCATTCTTGTTGAAGTTTGGAGTTGATCTTGAGCAGATTTTGAGTTATGCTTGGTGTGTGATCTTGTACAGATTTTGACAAGTTTGAAGACCTTCTAGACATCACATTTGAAAGGTAAAAGTGGACTACAATTTGATTGGGATTACAACTCGAGATGGTTTGTATCGAGTTCCCTCAATTCACATACTTGTTTGTTTAAGTTCTCTTATGTGCTTTCTTTTGATTACTTGAATAAGTTCTTGATATAATGAATGCCCTGATTATGTTATATGTTGCATTCATCTTGAAGACTTATTCTTTGATTTTGAAATGAACGGAAACGTTCGAATAGACGATTTGAGGAATTGTATATGTATGGCCTGGGTGGTTGTTTTAGCCTAGCGTCTGATTTGCATATATGATTGCTTCAAAGTCTAGAGAAGAAAGATAAGTAACCCCACCTCGATCGGGAGAGTCGGTGGATTAGTTATGATATCTACTTCTCGGGATCCCAATTGACGAATAACGAAATGAACCTTGTTTTGAAAACATGCATTGTACTTAATTTTATATCATGATCTTGATATATGTTGTTATGCATGTTTAGTTGCTTTTACTAGGAAATCTATTTCTCACCGGAGTTATCCGGCTATTGTCTTGTTGTATGTGTCATTGCAATAGGAGGGAGTGGAACCGGGCAAAGGCGTACATGAAGAACAAGGAATGAGATGAACATAGCGTGATGATTCGAGTTTAGATGATTATGAGCTGTCTTGTAGTGAAATGGAGCCTTAAACATGATTATGGTTTAGATATTTGTACCAAGACTTGATTATGATGATGTTGTAGTCTTGTTTGTTGTAGTTGGGATTGAATAGATATATAAATCCTTGAATCAATATGATGTATCTTGAACTTGAATTGTATATAGCTTCTTGTGTATCTTGATGCATCTTGGTTATGTTTTAAGGCCTTGGAGTGATCTAATTGTATTCCTTGTATAGCATGATAGATGTTGCTATTGATTATACCATGTCTATACCTTGGTAGGAGATGATCCTGAATCAAAGGGATGCATGAACTCAATTTTTGAACAGCAGCAGATTGCAGCCAAATTTCTGGCCGATTGGCCTGCGCACGGGCGAGCTAATGCTCGCGCGCGCGCGGGCCAAGCCAGGGGGCCTCGGTCCCATTGGCTTGCGCGCGCGCGAGGGGTGATGCCCGCGCGTGCGCAGGGCAATTTATTTGAAAAAAAAATTTTTTTATTTTTTTTTATTCTTTTATTTAGACTTTGATTATTGTCTAACATGGTTTAATAATGATTAATGAGATTAATGAGAGATTAGAACTCGGGTCATCACAACAACAAAAACATCATGCATGGATAATAGCTTATATGGTGGCCAAATAAAAGTTTTAGACATGCCTTGACAATTCTAGGACGATAATTGATGTGTATACGAGCCTCCGGGACGACGAACGAACCAAAATCTTCAAAGAGCTAGGTTGGAACGGCTATGGAGGATGAGTTTTCTGAAGAAATCGTGAATAAAGGCTGAAGATGATGATAGGAGGCGGCTGATACGTTTTTGATCGGCTAAAGAAATTAATTTTAGGTTTAAATTTGAGTAGATAATGGGTAGATTTAGGATAATAACTAATATAAATTAATTAGGTAGATAATATAACATAAACATAAGATTTTAAACTTTTAAAAAATACCTACTAATCTGATATATAATAATAAATCCCGAAATATAATATTAAAGGATTTTTAAAGATCAATAAAAGTCATTAAAATGCCTTATTTTGGCCAAAAATCAATTTTTAAATAAATATATAAGTAAATACTAAAATTTTTTTGACAAAATACCTTATAATATTATTTTAAGGCTCATAAAACTCATAAAATATTTTTGGCTAAGAATTTTGATATCTCGTTCGTCCACGGTCCCGTCTACGCGATCAAAAAAAAAAAATTCTTTAAAAATCTAGAATTTCCATAATTATGGGTTAAATGCTAAAATAAATTAAATCATGCATATAAATCACATAATATCACATAAATACATTTAATCCTTAATTAAAAATTAATTTCTCCTAATTATGCATGCGGATTTACGTTTAAAATTTCTGGGTGTTACATATGCTTATATGTTGCACGAGTATGTGCTATGTGCTTTATCATGTTTTATTGTTTTAGCACATGCATGTTTTTACACTGGACTGCATCTGGTATGATGTGAGTCATGACAGTTTCAATCGGTGATGTGTTACTCCTTATGGATTTGTGTCTGGGGAGGCTCAATACCTGGTTTTGCTATCACTAGGAGCGACCACGACGATGGAGTAGACGCTATAGTCGATAGGGTGAATATACGAGTACCCCCGCGAAGTCTCTCTCTAGCAAGGTGCTGTATATTCGGTGGCACATGAGCAGGCTGTTTTACCCAGGATTTTAAAGTCATTTGTATGCTGCATATTTTTTTATATATCATTGCTTTTGTATTGTGCGTAGTCGCTCACTCCCTTATATTTTGGTGTTCTTGGGATACCTTTTGGCGGGGCAGGTTTGAGACTGGACGGTCCCGGTAGTTCTCAGCAGGGTTGAGACTGGTACCAGAGAGGAGGTAGTTTTTAGGGGCTTTGATAACCTAAAAAAACTTTTCGATATGGTTGTATAAGAGTATTTATGCACTTTGTACTGTCGTCGGTTGTATTTTGCTGATTGGATTTTTCGTATATTAAATTATCCGCTCTTTACGCTTTAATTATTTTATGCATGCACTAATAACTCTGATTAGGTAGGGGATCCGGGTAGGGTCGCTACAGACAAGCTGTACACTTGACCTCTATTCAATGCTTTTGTAAGTGGATCCGCTAAGTTATCATTTGATTTGACGTAATCAATTGTGATAACTACATTTGAGATCAATTGTCATTCGCTATTGTATCTTCGACGAATATGTCGAGACTTACCATTATACATAGTATTATGTGCCCTTGCAATTACCGATTGGCTGTCACATTGTATCATAATTGCAGGAACTGGATTTGACAAACAAGGAATATCCTCCAGAAAATTCCTAAGCCATTCTGCTTCTTCCGCAGCTTTATCAAGTGCTATGAATTCAGATTCCATTGTGGATCTAGCGATGCAAGTTTGTTTTGACGATCTCCAAGAGACTGCACCACCACTAATGTTAAAAACATAGCCACTGCTAGATTTAGAGCCTTTGGTATCAAAAATCCAATTCGCATCACTGTATCCTTCAAGCACCGCGTGATATCTTGTGTAATGTAATCCATACTCCAGATTGTGTCTTAGATATCTAAGCACCTGAAACGACCAAATTTTCTAAAATAACCTATGCGGAATTTTTTTTTTTATATCCTAAGTAAAATAAATGTACATACATGCCCATACATATATGCACAACAATAAACAGATTTAAAAATAACTTAAATAAAATGCAACATTTCATACTTAAATATCTGAGTCAAACTTAAATAAAATACTGTCAAAACAATTAACTTAAAAGTTTGCATGTAATAAAATTACTTAATAAAAATAGTATTAAAATTCGCCACTGAAAAGACTTAAAAGAAATAAATAAATAACAGAGTTTAAAATTCTTAAAAATATTCATAATGACTCAAACGACGGCTGCGGGGGATCACTGCCTGTCTGCTCATATGTCCTCGCCGCCGGTAGGTACTACATCTTCCTCTACGTACTCACCTGCACCATATAAGTGTAGTGAGCCTAGAGGCCCAACATGCTAACATAACAAGGATTTAAAATAATTTAAATCACTGAAGTACTAATACATAACATATACATGAATGGGCATGCTTAAAAATCATGAATCATAACTTAAAATCTTGCTTAAACTTGATCTTAAATATAATCATATAATACATACATAAACATTGTTGAGCATAACATTTTTCTAACATCGCGTGGTCAGTCTCTTAAAACCAACGTACGCGGCGGTGACGAATCACCTCTTGCTGGTAGTAAACTACCCTTAAATTGACATTAAACTGCCCTTAACATGTGGGGGCTTGTCCCCCTTAAATTGTCACACTACTTCAACTTCCAACAGAAAATTATTTTCTTGCTCAACCTTAAACATTAAATCATGCCATAAAATTATTTCATGAATGCACGTACTTAAATAAAAATATGTGTCCTTCATATATATTTAATTTAATTTTTATATTAACATATAAATACTAAAATAACTTTCATGCATAAAATAATTAAATATATAATTAGGACACATGCAATTTCTCATGGTTTGTACTGAACTGCTGGCCCTCACACTCAAGCTCATTTTCTTAAATTCTGGCCCATTCACACTGAGACTGGCCCATTAACATACTTAAGCCCATTAACACATTTCTAAGCCCAATAAATCAATTAAAACCCATTAGCACATACGTGGCCCAATAACAACTTAATCTGGTCCAATGGGCCCAAAAGCCCAAAGACTGGCCCAATAACTTCCATGGTCTCCCAAGCCCATAAAAATTATCGGGCTAATTTAATTTAATTTAATTAAGCCCAATAACAATTAAATTCAACCCAAATAATTAAATGAAACCCAATTAAATTTTTGGATTTAATTAGGCCCATTTAACACTTAATTAAACTTAAAACGTAAAAATAAAAATACCCGAGCCCGACTCACTTAACCCAGACCCGGACCCAACTAACATAACCCATGACTTTCCAGACCCAACCCGGACCCAACAACCCGACCCAGATCCACTCTAAACCCTAAAACCCGATCCCCCCCTCTTGTATAGCCCTCTGCCGCGAGCAGCAGCCACTCCATGGCTGCTGCCGGCCTGCTCTGGCCGCCCTTGGCAGGAGCTCCACCGCCCAGATGTAGCCCACGTCTGGGCGGTCCTAACCTGACCACAACCCCAGCCCCATGCAGCCCCAGCCATCATGCCGATCGCCCCTTCCTCTGAACCCTAAACTGCGCACAAAAGGGACCGATCTTGCACCAGCCCTTACCTGGGCTCGTTTGGCTCGAACCACTTGAGCCACTCGAGTCCAGACCACCCTCACACAGTCTAGGAACCCTTGGCCAGCAGCTGGACGCACCCATGGCAATTAAACGTGAGCATGATTCAACAAATACATGAACAAGGCGCATACATCCAACCAAATCTTGATTTTTCTGAAAATTCTTGAATAAAACTGATGCTTACACACACACACGCATAAACACTGATATGACACAATAAAAACGAAAAGAAACATGCCTAGCACCGAAGATTGAAGAGAAGTAGGCGTAGATGACGATTCCGGGACGACGGGACGATGATCAACCACCTTGGAAGCTTAAACTCGATCTCCTATGGAGTTTTCTGGGGTGTCACGATGAAGGAGGTGAAGAACAAGGGAGGGGGCGGCGGCTGTAGGCTTGAAGACGTGGGTTTGGGTAGATTTAGGGTGTAGTTTAATTAAAACAAGGTTTTGGATAATTAAAATATTAATAAGGGTTTTAAATATAAAATATATAACTTAAAAACTCTAAATAATAATTAAAAATCTGATAACTAACTTAAAATCCCAAAATATAAATTTTAGGGAATTTTAAAGGTAATTAAAAGTCAATATTTTGGGCTAAATTTGGATAAAAAGGACTCCTACAATTATATAAAATCAAATACTGAAAATTTTGAGGAAATAAAACTCAAAATAATATTTTTGGGCTCTAAAAAGACTCATAAAAATAATTTGGGTAAAAAGTTGTCATCTCGTCCGTCCACGGTCCAGTCTACGCGATAAAATAACTAAATTCCCATAAATCATGAAAAATCTCTAATTATGGGTTAAATGCTTAAAAATAACTTAAAACATGCACGAATAATTTCACATAATTACTTAACCCATAATCTAAAATTCTAAATAAATAAAATCCCTAATTATGCATGCGAATTTACGTACTAAAAATACTGGGTGCTACAATTCTCCCCCTCTTAATTTGAATTTCGTCCTAGAAATTAGAGTACTTACTCGAATAACTCCGGGTAGCGAGTCCTCATGTCTGCCTCGGTCTCCCAAGTGGCTTCCTCCTCGGAATGATTATGCCACTGGACTTTGACCATCGGTATGACCCGCGTCCTCAATCTCCGCTCCTCTCTGGCTAAGATCCGAACAGGCCTCTCCTCAAATACTAGATCCAGTGCTAACTGCAAAGGTTCGAAATCTAGTACATGCGCCGGATTCGAGACGTATCTCCGTAGCATGGATACATGGAAAATGTTGTGCACTGCCGCAAGCCCTGGTGGCAAAGCCAAATGGTAGGCCAACGTGCCAACTCTCTCCAAGATCTCAAATGGCCCAATATATCTCGGATTCAACTTGCCTCTGCGTCCGAATCTCATCACCCCTTTCATAGGTGATACTTTCAGAAACACATGATCACCCACTGCAAACTCAAGATCTCGTCGTCGAGTATCAGCATAACTCTTCTGACGACTCTGAGCTGTCCTCATACGATTCCGAATCTGAATCACAATGTCTGCAGTCTGCTGTACAATCTCGGGACCCAATAGAATCCTCTCTCCAACCTCATCCCAATGAATAGGAGATCTGCATCTCCTCCCATACAAAGCTGCATAAGGAGACATACCTATAGACGCCTGAAAGCTGTTGTTATAGGTAAACTCCACTAATGGCAATCTCGTCTCCCATGAGCCCTGAAAATCGATGACACGGGCTCTCAGTAAGTCCTCAAGAATCTGTATTACCCTCTGAGACTGACCATATTTCTGGGCATGAAAAGTTGTGCTGAAAAGTTGTCGAGTCCCCAATGCTGTATGTAGACTCTTCCAGAACGCAGACGTAAATCTCGGATCTCTGTCTGACACAATGACACTGGTATGCCATGCAGTCTAACAATATCCTTGATGTAAAGCTCCGCATACTGTGTCAATGAGTAAGTAGTCCTCACTGGCAAGAAATGAGCAGACTTGGTGAGTCTATCCACGATCACCCAAATAGCCGTGCAACCTCTGGCACTCCTCGGTAAACCAACTACAAAGTCCATCGTAATGTTCTCCCATTTCCATTCCGGAATAGGAAGAGGTCTAAGAAGTCCTGCTGGACGCTGATGTTCTGCCTTGACCTGCTGACAAGTCAAGCACTCTGACACAACTCTCCCGATGTCTCTCTTCAACCCGGGCCACCAATACAATAGCTGTAAATATCGGTACATCTTCGTACTTCCGGGGTGAATGGAGTACGGAGATATGTGAGCCTCTGCTAAAATCTCAGCTCTCAACTGATCGACGTTCGGTACCCACATCCTACCACGGTACTGAACAATGCCATCCACAACTGTATAAAGAAGACCACCCTTGGCCTCATCTCTCTGCCTCCAACGTTGTAACTCCTCATCAATAGGTTGTCCATCTCTGATCCGATTTCGTAGAATCGGCTGCACCATCAACACTGACAAGCTCGGTGCATGACCACTCGAGTAAAACTCCAAATCAAACCTATGAATCTCGCTCTGCAGTGGTAACTGTACTGTCAAACACGATACCATTGACGACTTCCGACTCAAAGCATCGGCCACTACATTAGCTTTACCTGGATGGTAGCTAATGTCACAGTCGTAATCCTTCACCAACTCCAACCATCTCCGTTGCCTCATGTTCAACTCCTTCTGAGTGAAGAAGTACTTGAGGCTCTTATGATCAGTGAAAATCTTGCACTTCTCGCCGTACAGATAGTGCCTCCAGATTTTCAAAGCGAAGACCACTGCTGCTAACTCCAAGTCATGTGTCGGGTAGTTCTGCTCATGAATCTTCAACTGCCTCGACGCATAAGCAATAACCTTACCACCCTGCATAAGTACTGCACCTAAACCCAGCTTAGACGCGTCGGTGTACACCACTAACTCCTCGTGTGGTACTGTCATCGCCAAAACCGGTGCGGTAGTGAGTGCTTCCTTCAGCTGATCGAAGCTCCTCTGATAGTCTGAACTCCAAATAAACTTTGCATTCTTCTTGGTTAATGAAGTTAAGGGTACTGCAATAGAGGAAAAACCCTTGATGAACTTCCAATAATATCCTGCCAAACCCAAAAAACTGCGAATCTCCGAAGCATTCCTTGGAATACCCCATTTTTGCACTGCCTCAACCTTCAGCTGATCCACTGCAATCCCATCTCTCGAAATAATGTGGCCAAGAAATGCCACCTACTCAAGCCAAAACTCGCACTTGCTGAACTTGGCATACAAACGCTGCTCCCTCAAAGTCTGCAAGGCTGTCTGTAGATGCTGCCTATGCTCCTCAATGCTCCTAGAATAGATCAAGATATCATCAATGAAGACTATGATGAACTGATCAAGATACGGCTGAAATACCCGGTTCATGAGATCCATGAAAACCGCTGGAGCATTGGTCAGCCCAAATGGCATTACTAAGAACTCGTAATGCCCATAACGTGTCTGGAAAGCAGTTTTGGACACATCTGCATCTCTAACTCGCAGCTGATGATATCCAGATCGCAGGTCGATCTTGGAGAACACCGAAGCTCCCTGCAACTGATCAAATAAGTCCTCTATCCTCGGCAGTGGGTACTTATTCTTCACTGTGACCCTGTTGAGCTCTCGATAATCGATGCACAGTCTCATACTGCCATCTTTCTTCTTCACAAATAACACTGTTGGAAAAACTGGCGAGTTCCCAGACCAATTACGATTGATACCCGGTGCAGCGGAAGTTTAAAAATTTTTCATGGAACGTTTCCATGGTATGGGTATCAACCGTTCATCGATTGAATTACGTGTGTGTGTAAAATTTAAATAACAATTAAATAAATTTTACCTCAAATCTCGCAACGAGATTAATGGACACCAACAGAACAATTCTGCTCTTGTTGTCTCTCCCTGGAACCGATGAACGCCTTCAATCAGGTCCACGAACAGAGGTTTAATCCCTCTGATAGATTGCACTAGAAAATCTATCAGAAGTTTTCTGCGAAGAGAATACACGAATTTGATTCGTTATTCCTTACTGTGATTCAAAATCACAGACCGGAATTTCTCTGTGACAGAGCAAGGGGGCGGCCGAAATATTATTTGAGAGAGCTAGGGTTTTTCGATTTTTGCTCTAAAAAATTATGACCTGTTGTGTGTAATTTCTGTACTGAAATAACTTATTTATAATGCAGGCCACTAACACCTTAGGGCCCATTAGTCATAAGCTGGGGCCCGACAAGCAAAGCCCGCTCGTTCAGAAATTAATATAAAATTCATCGTGACTCCGATTGATGAAACGATTTCACCAATGTGCACAGAAACCATTTCTGCACGTTTTAAAGTCAAAATAAATTTTCCTGAATCCGAATTCAGTGGTTTCCAAAAATGTCCATCCCTATGTCATTTTAGGAAATCCTACTCCCTTACTCTTATTTAAGAAGTCCAACTCCTTAGTTCATTAAATTTAACTCTTTAAATTTAACTATCTCAACGGGGATTAAAACTCCATTACACTGTGTGACCCTCAATGGTTCAGGGATACAGCTAGCCGTGGGCTCACAACTCCTTGTGACTCGGAACAACACTTTCCGACTTGCCCAACGAATCATGGTAAAGCGCCTAGCAACATCGCCCCATGATTCCCTAGGTATCACTGATAGTGCCTACAAGAACCAGTAGATTTTGGTTAACGTACAGTACGGTCCCTTCATCCATATATCCTGATCGAATCAACAACCATTGGTATATCGAGAGTCGCTCAAGATTCGATAACTATGCAATACATCTTGAAGATCAAATTAGTGACATCGCATGTGCTACTAAGAAACCATTTCTTAAATCACATCAAGTACTCTGGCCAGAGATTTGTCACACTAATATCTCCTCAGATCGCATAGGATATCCACACTCGCAAGTATGTGGTGAATCCTTGACAACAATGCATTGACTCCTATATGTGTCGTAACTGTACCCAATCTCGACACCTGATGACCCCCTCAGAGTCGGTAAACGAGTCAAAGCACAGTACTAGCATATAGAGTCTCCATGATGTTTCAAGTCGTAAGGACTAATGGTGTACAACCAAAACCGCGGACTTTATCCACTCGATAAGTGATAACCACTTGGAAAGTCCGGATAGGGTAGTTCGACTATTCATCCTATGAATATCCATTTGCATGCTTCGAACATCTCCATGTTCCCTACCAATGAAACGTGGTACTCCGCATCGCAAATGCTAGTCTCAAACTCGAGCGATCCTTATCCTTATTATCGGACGGCTCAATCGACTAGGAACAGTTTAGAATATACAGTGACTATAAGATGTATTTCATGATAGACATCCCCATGTTCTACCACATCTTACATACACTATAGTATATTCAAGGTCTTTATCAAAACAACAATAGTATATCACAATATAACAATATGAAGTAATATAAAGTCATTGCCATAAAAGTGTAAATAATATTAAACAAAAGATTGTTTATACAAAGAGTCAACAAAGCCCATAGCCACACAGTTGGCTCACTGGGCACCCACTCTTACAATCTCCCACTTGCCCTATAGCCAACTAGTCATACTACGTAGACCCATTGCTTCGCGATGTTTGTCAAACAATGGTCCTGGCAAAGGCTTAGTAAGTGGATCAGCGATATTGTCTGCAGAGGCCACTCGTTCGACACTGATGTCTCCTCTTTCCACAATCTCCCGGTTTATGTGGTATTTCCTCAGTACGTGTTTGGATCTTTGATGAGACCTTGGTTCCTTTGCTTGAGCAACGGCACCCGTGTTGTCGCAGTACACCGGGACTGGACCAACAAATTCAGGAATGACGCCCAACTCTTGGACGAAATTCCTCATCCAAACGGCCTCTTTAGCAGCAACTGATGCTGCAATGTATTCAGCCTCAGTGGTGGAATCCGCTGTGGTGTCCTGCTTGGAACTCTTCCAAGAGACAGCACCACCATTGAGCATGAACACAAATCCAGAGGTTGACTTCGAGTCATCCACATCACTTTGGAAGCTAGAGTCGGTATAGCCTTCCAGTTTGAGTTCTCGTCCTCCATAAACCATGAACATATTCTTAGTCCTTCGCAAGTACTTACGAATGTCCTTCACGGCTTTCCAATGCATCTGACCAGGATTAGACTGATATCTGCTCGTGACACTCAGAGCAAATGCTACATCCGGTCTGGTAGATATCATCCCATACATGATACTACCTATAGCTGACGCATATGGTACATGTGTCATATTCTCTATCTCTGCATCAGTCTTGGGACACATAGACTTGGATAGAGAAACTCCATGACACATGGGTAGATGTCCTCTCTTGGACCCATCCATTGAAAACCGTTTCAATATGGTATCGATGTAGGTTGATTGAGTGAGTCCTATCATTCTCTTAGATCTATCCCTATAGATCTGTATTCCAAGAATGTAGGATGCCTCACCCAAATCCTTCATCGAAAATCTACCTGATAACCATATCTTTGTTGACTGCAACATCCCTACATCATTCCCAATGAGTAGGATGTCATCAACATAAAGTACTAAGAATGTCACCGCATCCTTAACTACTTTCTTGTACACGCAAGGTTCCTCCGGGTTCTTGATGAAACCAAAATCTTTTATTGTTTCATCAAATTTCTGGTTCCAACTTCTTGATGCTTGTTTTAGACCATAAATTGATCTCTGAAGCTTGCATACCTTATGCTCGCTTCCCATGGATGTGAACCCCTCAGGCTGCTTCATATAGATTTCCTCCTTAATGTCTCCATTAAGAAAAGCAGTCTTCACATCCATTTGCCATATCTCATAGTCATACCATGCAGCTATGGCAATTAGGATTCTTATGGACTTGAACATTGCGACTGGTGAAAAGGTTTCATCATAGTCAACTCCTTGCCTTTGAGTATAACCTTTCGCCACCAATCGCGCCTTGTAAGTCAATATCTTACCATCAGGCCCAAGCTTTCTTTTGTAGATCCATTTACACCCTATTGGAACAATTCCATCGGGAGGATCCACTAAAGACCAGACTTGGTTAGTATGCATCGAATCCAATTCTGATTGCATAGCTTCAAGCCATAAATTCGAATCCGCATCAGAAATTGCTTCCTTGAAGCTTCTTGGATCACATCCAATGTCGGGTTCATCTTGACCCTCTTCAAGAAGAAGACCATATCGAACTGGAGGTCTAGAAGTCCTCTCGGATCTTCTAGGTGCAGGCGTGTCCAGCAATGGTTCCTGAGGTGTGGGATCGTTATTTTGTATTTCGGGTTCTTCTCGAACTTCTTCGAGTTCCATCATCTCGCCTTTCTTATCCAATAAGAACTCCTTCTCCAAGAAGGTGGCATTCCGTGAAACAAACACCTTTGTTTCAGCAGGATAATAGAAATAATATCCGATTGAATTCTTCGGATACCCCACAAAATAACACAAGCTGGATCGACTATCCAACTTATCTCCCACTGTCCGCTTCACGTAAGCAGGACATCCCCAAATCCTCAAGTATGAATACTTAGGAGCTTTGCCATTCCATAACTCGTATGGTGTTTTGTCCACTGCTTTAGTGTGGACGTTATTCAACAACAATACCGCCGTTTCAAGCGCATAGCCCCAAAACGAAGGTGGAAGCTCAGTGAAGCTCATCATGGATCGAACCATGTCCAACAAAGTTCGATTACGACGCTCCGATACACCATTAAGCTGTGGTGTCATAGGAGGAGTCCACTGAGAGAGAATCCCATTCTCTTTTAGATAGTCCAAAAACTCGGTACTCAAGTATTCTCCACCTCGATCCGATCGAAGTGCTTTAATAATTTTACCTAGCTTGTTTTCTACTTCAGCCTTGAATTCTTTGAATTTTTCAAATGCTTCAGACTTATATTTCATTAAATATAAATACCCATACCTAGAATAATCATCAGTAAAGGTAATGAAGTAGGTGTGGCCATGTTGAGTCCCTACTCTAAATGGACCACAAACATCTGTATGGATCAAATCCAACAGATTTTGACTACGTTCAGGCTTCCCCTTAAAAGGAGATTTAGTCATTTTCCCTTTTAGGCAGGATTCACAAGTAGGTAGAGAGTTAATATCAGACATATCAAACATACCCTCTCCCACTAGCTTGTTCATCCTCCTTGAGGAAATATGACCTAGTCTAGCGTGCCAAAGGTTTGCCGGGTTTTGACTATCGATTTTCCTTTTGTTTGTTGTCGCCGGTTTGTCAATACAATTTACTGGAACGTCTTTTAGTTTTAAATTGTATAGATCGTTTTCAAGTTGTCCATTTCCAATTAAACATTCATTCTTGTAAATATTGCAAATCCCATTCACAAAATTACAAGAATAACCATCTCTATCAAGCATAGAAATAGAAATAATGTTTTTAATTAAATCTGGCACAAATAAAACATCTCTCAACAATAATTTAAAACCATTCTGCAAAATCAAACAAACATCTCCAATGGCCGTAGCTTCAACTCTGGAACCATTCCCGAGCCTCAGCTGGGTCTCACCCATTCTAAGCCTGCGACTTCTTGTCATCACCTGCAAATCATTGCAAATGTGAGATCCACATCCGGTATCCAATACCCAAGAAGTTGTATTAAGTGACATGTTTATTTTGATATAGAACATACCCTTTGCAGTTCCCAACTGCTCAAGA
Organism: Henckelia pumila; assembly: GCF_033568475.1. NCBI lineage: Eukaryota > Viridiplantae > Streptophyta > Magnoliopsida > Lamiales > Gesneriaceae > Henckelia > Henckelia pumila. The sequence continues at coordinate 49,955,948 of NC_133123.1, forward strand.
TACTCCTTGCAGTTGCGCTTCCAATGACCCGGCTTCTTGCAGTAATGGCAAACATCCTTGGATTTTCCATCGTTTGAAGCCTTTGTCTTTTGCTTCTTCTCGGGTTCCACTTTCTTGGGTGGGGCAGAACGTTTCTTGCCCTTCATACTTGGCCCCTTCTTAGCAGAAGATGAGGAGCCCACCAAGAAAGCTGGCTTATCCTTCTTAAGTGTGGATTCATATGTAACGAGCATATTGACCATCTCTTCAAGGGTGGCCTCTATCTTGTTCATATTAAAATTTATCACGAATCCATCAAATGAAGAAGGAAGAGATAGAAGCAGCAAGTCCACATTGAGTTCATGCTCCAACACCAAATCAAGGGTCGCTAACTTCTGTATGAGCCAAATCACTCGTACCCCATGATCACGGACCGAAGTCCCTTCACGCATGCGGCACGTCATCAACTCCTTAACAGTAGAGAACCTTTCAGCCCTCGACTGAGCCCCAAAAAGTTCCTTGAGTTGCGTGTGAATGTCAGCAGCATTCACCGTGTCCTCAAATCGCCTCTGGAGTTCATCAGACATCGAGGCTTGCATATAGTATTTGGTCTTGATGTCATGGTCACACCATGCATCAAGTTTGGCCAATTCCTCCGGACTTATGTCAGCTGGTGCTTCCTTCGGAGGTGCTTTCTCTAACACGTAGAGCATTTTCTCCGAAGTTAAGACAATCTTCAACTTCCGGAACCATTCCGTATAGTTGGCGCCAGTCAGCTTGTTTTGTTCGAGGATCGAGAATAAAGGATTTCGCGAATTCATTGTATGAAATACTGAAAAGGAAAAACAGACATATATCAATGATTGTTTAACAATTTACTAAGACATAAAATAGGCGAATTTAATTTTATGAATCTCACTCCCACTATTTTAACGATTTCACCACCCTCTAGTGAAAACGGGAAACTTTTTCCTTAGTGAGAACATAGAGTCCAATTGACAAACTTATGGTCCCGAATAATATCAGCCAACCATAATTCTCAAAAGGTAGAGCCCAATTGCTTCCAAAGCAACCCCCATGTATTTACCTCATGTCCAATAAGGGCCCAATAATATGACGCCGTTTAAAGTGACATGTCAAGATGACCCATCAATATTAAGTTGTGATGGACGGTCGCCATGTGGATCCCCAATAATATGAGCCGATCCCATGGGAGTTCCACCCAACTTACAACATTTGTCGATCCAATGTACAGCTTTCCGACGGACGGGCCCCCCCAATAATATGAGCCGGACCGTATCCGCGGGTAGCATCACATACATTGACCGTTGATGGAAGGTAGGAACATTTAAACAATATTTAAATTTCCTTTATTTATCTTGATATAAATTTTAAATCATATTTAAAATGAGGGATTTTATTTATAAAAATATTTGTCTCATCATATTTAATTTATTGCATGCATTGCCGGATTCACGCAATTTATGTCTAAACATGCATACAATCATAATATCACATATTATATAGGATGATCGATTCCATTTCTAATTGACCCGTGGTTGCCAATCACGGGTCTTAGTCCAATCCTAGGTAATATGCAGTATGCAAATGCAATCCTATTACATATGCTTCCAATTTACATTTCTTCAGTCTTCATTGTCTGCTGGGCCCACCATCTTCAAATCTTGATCTCCCACTAAATCTAATGTATTTACAATAAATAACAATGACAAGTAGGGGATACATTTTTAGGGGGTGGGAACGGGCTATAAACCAAGCCCACTTTTATTACATATGACATTCATATCGGGCCATAAACCAGGCCCATTAATAAAACCAACAACAATAAAGACAAAATGTAAATTCCTAACATACACCTACAAAATTGGTCATGGCAATCGATCATCCTTATCCAATAACATTTAATTCAAAATTAATTTATTGGATAACATGCTGTGGCAATTCAAATTTAAACAAGATAAAATCATATTTTATATAAAATCACATTTCACATATAAAATCATATTTTATCTCCATATCAAATAAAATCATATTTTATCTATAAAATCTAATTTTACAAATAAAATCATATTTTACTCAATATATCATAAGATCATATCTTATCATCAATTGTACCAAAATAATTGATTTCAAAATTCAATTTACGGATAAAATATTAAAATTTTCCAAAAATTCAAATTTATCCAAAATCAATTTTAAAATTTACGGACTCGAACAATTCGATCCGATATCTCGTGAACCAATCAAAAACAATTTTTGACCGGACCAAAAATAAAATTTTAACATATTAAAATTAATTTTTAATAAAATATTAATTTTTTCCCGCGGGCCACCCGGGACACTCCCGGGTTGGCCCGCACCCGGGGCGCGGGCCGGGGCAGCCCGGCTGCCCCCTTAGGGCAGTGCACAGCGCTGCGCTGGGCAGTGCACAGCGCTGCCCTGGGCAGCGCCGTGCGCCGCCCTGGGCGGCGACGGTCGCCGCCCTGGGCGGCGCCGTGCGCCCCCTTTGGGCGGCGCCGTGCGCCGCCCCTGGGGGCAGCGACCATCGCTGCCCCTTCCGGGCAGCGATCCAATCGCTGCCCGGGTTGCGCCCCCGGAAAAAAAAATTTTTTTTTTATTAAAAATATTTATTTTGTTTCAAAAACCGAGACTCAAAAATTTTGTACAATTGATTAATTCAATCGATTGATCTGAGCAACCTGGCTCTGATACCACTGTTGGAAAAACTGGCGAGTTCCCAGACCAATTACGATTGATACCCGGTGCAGCGGAAGTTTAAAAATTTTTCATGGAACGTTTCCATGGTATGGGTATCAACCGTTCATCGATTGAATTACGTGTGTGTGTAAAATTTAAATAACAATTAAATAAATTTTACCTCAAATCTCGCAACGAGATTAATGGACACCAACAGAACAATTCTGCTCTTGTTGTCTCTCCCTGGAACCGATGAACGCCTTCAATCAGGTCCACGAACAGAGGTTTAATCCCTCTGATAGATTGCACTAGAAAATCTATCAGAAGTTTTCTGCGAAGAGAATACACGAATTTGATTCGTTATTCCTTACTGTGATTCAAAATCACAGACCGGAATTTCTCTGTGACAGAGCAAGGGGGCGGCCGAAATATTATTTTAGAGAGCTAGGGTTTTTCGATTTTTGCTCTCAAAAATTATGACCTGTTGTGTGTAATTTCTGTACTGAAATAACTTATTTATAATGCAGGCCACTAACACCTTAGGGCCCATTAGTCATAAGCTTGGGCCCGACAAGCAAAGCCCGCTCGTTCAGAAATTAATATAAAATTCATCGTGACTCCGATTGATGAAACGATTTCACCAATGTGCACAGAAACCATTTCTGCACGTTTTAAAGTCAAAATAAATTTTCCTGAATCCGAATTCAGTGGTTTCCAAAAATGTCCATCCCTATGTCATTTTAGGAAATCCTACTCCCTTACTCTTATTTAAGAAGTCCAACTCCTTAGTTCATTAAATTTAACTCTTTAAATTTAACTATCTCAACGGGGATTAAAACTCCATTACACTGTGTGACCCTCAATGGTTCAGGGATACAGCTAGCCGTGGGCTCACAACTCCTTGTGACTCGGAACAACACTTTCCGACTTGCCCAACGAATCATGGTAAAGCGCCTAGCAACATCGCCCCATGATTCCCTAGGTATCACTGATAGTGCCTACAAGAACCAGTAGATTTTGGTTAACGTACAGTACGGTCCCTTCATCCATATATCCCGATCGAATCAACAACCATTGGTATATCGAGAGTCGCTCAAGATTCGATAACTATGCAATACATCTTGAAGATCAAATTAGTGACATCGCATGTGCTACTAAGAAACCATTTCTTAAATCACATCAAGTACTCTGGCCAGAGATTTGTCACACTAATATCTCCTCAGATCGCATAGGATATCCACACTCGCAAGTATGTGGTGAATCCTTGACAACAATGCATTGACTCCTATATGTGTCGTAACTGTACCCAATCTCGACACCTGATGACCCCCTCAGAGTCGGTAAACGAGTCAAAGCACAGTACTAGCATATAGAGTCTCCATGATGTTTCAAGTCGTAAGGACTAATGGTGTACAACCAAAACCGCGGACTTTATCCACTCGATAAGTGATAACCACTTGGAAAGTCCGGATAGGGTAGTTCGACTATTCATCCTATGAATATCCATTTGCATGCTTCGAACATCTCCATGTTCCCTACCAATGAAACGTGGTACTCCGCATCGCAAATGCTAGTCTCAAACTCGAGCGATCCTTATCCTTATTATCGGACGGCTCAATCGACTAGGAACAGTTTAGAATATACAGTGACTATAAGATGTATTTCATGATAGACATCCCCATGTTCTACCACATCTTACATACACTATAGTATATTCAAGGTCTTTATCAAAACAACAATAGTATATCACAATATAACAATATGAAGTAATATAAAGTCATTGCCATAAAAGTGTAAATAATATTAAACAAAAGATTGTTTATACAAAGAGTCAACAAAGCCCATAGCCACACAGTTGGCTCACTGGGCACCCACTCTTACAAACACTGGAGCTCCCCATGGAGAAAAGCTAGGACGAAGAAAGCCTTTCTCTAATAACTCCTGAATCTGTTCCTTCAACTCTTTCATCTCGGTAGGAGCAAGTCGGTACGGTGCCTTTGATATAGGCACGGTGTCTGGCACTAAGTCGATACTGAACTCCACATCTCTCACTGGTGGAATTCCTGCAACATCCTCCGGAAAGACGTCCGGAAAATCACGAACCACTTCTATCTCTGATAATGATCTGCTAGATGGTTCTGAGGCCGTGACAATACTCGCTAAAAAACCTCGGCAACCTCGTCTCAACAGCTTCCTCGTCTGAATATAAGATATCTGAAACAACCAAATTTTCTAAAATAACATATGCGGAAATATTTTTTTTTTTTATCCTAAGTAAAATAAATGTACATACATGCCCATACATATATGCACAACAATAAACAGATTTAAAAATAACTTAAATAAAATGCAACATTTTATACTTAAATATTTGAGTCAAACTTAAATAAATTACTGTCAAAACAATTAACTTAAAAGTTTGCATGAAATAAATTACTTAATAAAAATAGTATTAAAATTCGCCACTGAAATGACTTAAAAGAAATAAATAAATAATAGGGTTTAAAAATTATTAAAAATATTCATAATGACTCAAACGACGGCTGCGGGGGATCACTGCCTGTCTGCTCATACGTTCTCGCCGCTGGTACGTACTACATCTTCCTCTACGTACTCACCTGCACCATATAAGTGTAGTGATCCTAGAGGCCCAACATGTTAACATAACAAGGATTTAAAATAATTTAAATCACTGAAGTACTAATACATAACATATACATGAATGGGCATGCTTAAAAATCATGAATCATAACTTAAAATCTTACTTAAACTTGATCTTAAATATAATCATATAATACATACATAAACATTGTTGAGCATAACATTTTTCTAACATCGCATGGTCATATCCATAGTGTAACCTTAAACTTAAAAGGTACGCGGCGGTGACGAATCACCTCTTGCTGGTAGTAAACTACCCTTAAATTGACAGTAAACTGCCCTTAACATGTGGGGGCTTGTCCCCCTTAAATTGTCACACTACTTCAACTTCAAACATAAAATTATTTTTCTTGCTCAACCTTAAACATTAAATCATGCCATAAAATTATTTCATGAATGCATGTACTAGAATATAAATGTGTGTCCTTCATATATATTTAATTTAATTTTTATACTAACATATATATACTAAAATAACTTTCATGCATAAAATAATTAAATATATAATTAGGACACATGCAATTTCTCATGGTTTGTACTGAACTGCTGGCTCTAACACTCAAGCCCATTTTCTTAAATTCTGGCCCATTAACACTGAGACTGGCCCATTAACACTGAGACTGGCCCATTAACATACTTAAGCCCATTAACACATTTCTAAGCCCAATAAATCAATTAAAGCCCATTAGCACATACTTGGCCTAATAACAACTTAATCTGGCCCAATGGGCCCAAAAGCCCAAAGACTGGCCCAATAACTTCCATGGGCTCCCACGCCCATACAAATTATCGGGCTAACTTAATTTAATTTAATTAAGCCCAATAACAATTAAATTCAACCCAAATAATTAAATGAAACCCAATTAAATTTTTGGATTTAATTAGGCCCATTTAACCCTTAATTAAACTTAAAACTTAAAAATAAAAATACCCAAGCCCGACTCACTTAACCTGGACCCGGACCCAACTAACATAACCCATGACTATCCAGACCCGACCCGGACCCAACAACCCGACCCGGACCCACTCAAAACCCTAAACCCGATCCCTACTTCCCGTTTCATGCGGCCTCGAGCAGTAGCCCTTCTAGGGCTGCTGCCGCCCAGCTCCGGCCGCCCCTGGCCGAAGCTCTACCGCCTAGACGTGGCCCATGTCTGGGCGGTCCTAACCTGAGCAAGGCCCCGACCCCATGCAGCCCACGCACAGAGCACCGAACCCCCTTCCATCAAACCCTAAACCTGCGCCCCCAAGCCCGATCCTGCACCAGCACCTACCTGGGCTCGTTTGGCTCAAACCACTCGAGCCACTTGAGTCCAGACCACCCTCACACGACTTAGGGACCCCTGACCAGCAGCTATACTACCATGGAGGGAGAAAAACGTGAGCTTGAATGAAGAAAGCACATGAACGAGCATCAAGAACAAAACCGTCTCATTTTTCTGAAAATCTGTGAACAAATCGATGCATACACAACACACACATAATAATCACAGATATAGTGCGAAAAAGAGGAAGAAAACATGCCTATCACCGACGATGAGAGCTAGAATGCGTAGGCTACGATTCCGGGACGACGGGACGACGACAACCACTTGAAGCTTCAACAAAAATCGGCTATGGTGACTTAGGGCCTGCTGGCCGATTGGGAAGGTGATGGAGGCGGCTGTGGGCACTTAGGGTGAGTAGAAGATGGAATGAGCGTGTGATAGGGGATTTGGGCGATGGTTTGGGTAGTTTAGGATAATAATTTTGGAAAAATAGATAATCTAGGAGATAATAACATAATTACAAAGGTTCCTAAGTTTTTAAAATATTGATAACTTAAATAAAATATCACAAATCTCGAAATATTAAATTAGGGGATTTTTAAAGATAATAAAAAGTCAATAACATGGCTTAATTTGGGTAAAAACGGACTCCTAAAGTTATATAAAATTAAATACTGATAATTTTGAGGGCATAAAACTCAAAATAATATTTTTGGGCTCTAAAAAGACTCATAAAATAATTTGGGTAGAAAGTTGTCATCTCGTCCGTCCACGGTCCCGTCTACGCGATAAAATAACTAAATTTCCAAAAATCATGAAAAATCTCTAATTATGCGTTAAATTCTTAAAAATAACTTAAAACATGCACGAATAATTTCACATAATTATTTAACCCATAATCTAAAATTCTAAATAAATAAAATCCCTAATTATGCATGCGAATTTACGTACTAAAAATACTGGGTTCTACAATATCACCTGAGGAATATCACTTCTCTGAGATGCATGGAAAGTAAACGGGTCGCCTTCCGATGGTTTCACTGACACTGTTCTCCGACGAAAATCAATCGAAGCTCCATTGACTGTCAACCAGTCCATACCCAATATCAAATCAAATCCGCTCAACGGCAAAACCACTACATCTGCGCGAATGGAGTGCCTTTGCAGCTCCAACTCCAGCTCTCGAATGACACTAGAGGTAGTAATAATCTGTCCTGACGGCATAGTGACATCATAACCACTGTCGGCAATCTCAGGTGTGATGCCTATCCGTCTGATAAACTCCAGGGAGATAAACGAGTGTGTAGCCCCTGAATCTAGCAACGCAAACGTGGAGTTGTCTCCAACTAGAATTCTCCCTGCACGCCGAAGAATCCCAACAACTTCATACCATTACTAAACTTTCCCTCAAAGATGAGTCACTAAAAAAAAACCTTTAATTCTAATCACAAGTAAAACATGCTTCTTATTCTAACATGAAGATGGGTAACCCAAATAACAAATTATTCCACAAAAAATCGAAATTCTTAACCAAAAGAAGAAATCATAAAATACTAGGGTAAGATATACCGGTGATCAAGGAGGTATCTGGGTCTGCCTCCTCAGCATGCATCACGAACACTCTCCCTGTAGTGTTCTTCTTCCTCGGGCAATTGGCCATCTGGTGCCCTGGCTCTTTACAATGAAAACAGACGCCTGCTCCTAGAAGACATGGTCCTGGATGCATCTTCTGGCACTTCGGGCAAGTAGGATGTCCTCCAGTATTAGGGGCCCCGCCCCTAGTCTGCTGTCTCTGCTACTGTGGCTTCTGCTGGTTTGGGCCCTTAGACGGCCCAGTAAACTGCTTCTTCGCAGGAGGTTGCGAAGATGGTCGCTGAAACCCAGACTGAAACTGCCTCTTACTCTGCTGTTCCCTCTGTATCTCTCTCCTACCCTCCTCAGAACGCAAAGCTCTACTGACTGCAGCCTCATAAGTAGGGACGTCCGACATGCGAACGTCATGCTTGATGTCTGCCCTGAGCCCCTCAATAAACTATCGCATCTTCTCAGTTGCACTCCTAGCAATCAATGGCACAAGGTGACAGCCCCTCTCGAACTGTCGGATGTACTCCACAACGGTCTTGTCCCCCTGTCGGAGACTCATGAACTCTCGGATTATGCGGCTGCGCACGTCCTCAGTGAAATACTTGGAGTAAAACATCCTCCGGAAGTCTGCCCATAGCATAGTAGTCAGATTCACTCCTCGTGATGCACTCTCCCACCATAAGTCTGCATCACCTTCAGCATGTACACTGCGCACCTCACCTTGTCCGTATCAGTCAACCCAATATAAGCAAAGATGCTCTCCAAAGAACGGATCCACCCCTCAGCAACGAGTGGATCTGTGGCACCTGTGAACTCCTTCGGTCCCTTCTTCTGGAACCTCTCAGCCACGTCCTCATCATGGGAAAGTCTCGGACGCGCCGCCTGCTGCTCCAACAGAGCAGTAATCCTAGCCATCATGTTTGCATTGGCTTGCTCCAATGCTGAAAGAGGGTTCTGCGGAGGTGGGGATCTCCCATGCCTGTTAACTGGTCTCGGAGGCATTATGCATCACCACATATTTCTTTACGTAAATCGCCATGCATAACTAAGTACTTAAAAATTTTTTTGCTAACATAAATGCTTAAGTCTTAAACATGCTACTACTAAATCATACAAAAAGCAATTAAAACTTACAGACCGGTAGCGTGGATTTCTGAGCTCGCATAGTAGTGATGACCCCGCCAAGAACGCGTCTCTGATACCAATTGAAACGACCAAATTTTCTAAAATAACCTATGCGGAATTTATATATATTTTTTTTATATCCTAAGTAAAATAAATGTACATGCATGCCCATACATATATGCACAACAATAAACAGATTTAAAAATAACTTAAATAAAATGCAACAATTCATACTTAAATATCTGAGTCAAACTTAAATAAAATACTGTCAAAATAATTAACTTAAAAGTTTGCATGTAATAAAATTACTTAATAAAAATAGTATTAAAATTCTCCACTGAAAAGCCTTAAAAGAAATAAATAAATAACAGAGTTTAAAATTCTTAAAAATATTCATAATGACTCAAACGACGGCTGCGGGGGATCACTGCCTGTCTGCTCATACGTCCTCGCCGCCGGTAGGTACTACATCTTCCTCTACGTACTCACCTGCACTATATAAGTGTAGTGAGCCTAGAGGCCCAACATGCTAACATAACAAGGATTTAAAATAATTTAAATCACTGAAGTACTAATACATAACATATACATGAATGGGCATGCTTAAAAATCATGAATCATAACTTAAAATCTTGCTTAAACTTGATCTTAAATATAATCATATAATACATACATAAACATTGTTGAGCATAACATTTTTCTAACATCGCATGGTCATATCCATAGTGTAACCTTAAACATAAATGGTTCGACTGATCAGTCTCTTAAAACCAACGTACGCGGCGGTGACAAATCACCTCTTGCTGGTAGTAAACTACCCTTAAATTGACAGTAAACTGCCCTTAACATGTGGGGGCTTGTCCCCCTTAAATTGTCACACTACTTCAACTTCAAACATAAAATTATTTTCTTGCTCAACCTTAAACATTAAATCATGCCATAAAATTATTTCATGAATGCATGTACTTAAATAAAAATGTGTGTCCTTCATATATATTTAATTTATTTTTTATATTAACATATAAATACTAAAATAACTTTCATGCATAAAAAAATTAAATATATAATTAGGACACATGCAATTTCTCATGGTTTGTACTGAACTGCTGGCCCTCACACTCAAGCCCATTTTCTTAAATTCTGGCCCATTAACACTGAGACTGGCCCATTAACATACTTAAGCCCATTAACACATTTCTAAGCCCAATAAATCAATTAAAGCCCATTAGCACATACTTGGCCCAATAACAACTTAACCTGGCCCAATGGGCCCAAAAGCCCAAAGATTGGCCCAATAACTTCCATGGGCTCCCAAGCCCATAAAAATTATCGGACTAACTTAATTTAATTTAATTAAGCCCAATAACAATTAAATTCAACCCAAATAATTAAATGAAATCCAATTAAATTTTTGGATTTAATTAGGCCCATTTAACACTTAATTAAACTTAAAACTTAAAAATAAAAATACCCGAGCCCTACTCACTTAACCCGGACCCGGACCCAACTAACATAACCCATGACTTTCCAGACCCGACCCGGACCCAACAACCCGACCCGGATCCACTCTAAACCCAAAAACCCGATCCCCCCCTCTTGTATAGCCCTCGGCCCCGAGCAGCAGCCACTCCATGGCTGCTGCCGGCCTGCTCTGGCCGCCCCTGGCCGGAGCTCCACTGTCCAGACGTAGCCCACGTTTGGGCGGTCCTAACCTGACCACAACCCCAACCCCATGCAGCCCCATCCATCATGCCGATCGCCCCTTCCTCTGAACCCTAAACTGCTCACAAAAGGGACCCGATCTTGCACCAGCCCTTACCTGGGCTCGTTTGGCTCGAACCACTCGAGCCACTCGAGTCCAGACCACCCTCACACAGTCTAGGAACCCTTGGCCAACAGCTGGACGCACCCATGGCAATTAAACATGAGCATGATTCAACAAATACATGAACAAGGCGCATACATCCAAATCTCGATTTTTCTGAAAATTCTTGAATAAAACTGATGCTTACACACACACACGCATAAACACTGATATGGCACAATAAAAACGAAAAGAAACATGCCTAGCAACGAAGATTGAAGAGAAGTAGGCGTAGATGATGATTCCGGGATGACGGGACGATGATCAACCACCTTGGAAGCTTAAGCTCGATCTCCTATGGAGTTTTCTGGGCTGGCACGATGAAGGAGGTGAAGAACAAGGGAGGGGGTGGCGGCTGAAGGCTTGAAGATGTGGGTTTGGGTAGATTTAGGGTGTAATTTAATTAAAACAAGGTTTTGGATAATTAAAATATTAATAAGGGTTTTAAATATAAAATATATAACTTAAAAACTCTAAATAATAAGTAAAAATCTGATAACTAACTTAAAATCCCGAAATATAAATTTTAGGGAATTTTAAAGGTAATTAAAAGTCAATATTTTGGGCTAAATTTGGATAAAAAGGACTCCTACAATTATATAAAATCAAATACTGAAAATTTTGAGGAAATAAAACTCAAAATAATATTTTTGGGCTCTAAAAAGACTCATAAAAATAATTTGGGTAGAAAGTAGTCATCTCGTCCATCCACGGTCCCGTCTACGCGATAAAATAACTAAATTCCCATAAATCATGAAAAATCTCTATTATGGGTTAAATGCTTAAAAATAACTTAAAACATGCACGAATAATTTCACATAATTACTTAAACCATAATCTAAAATTCTAAATAAATAAAATCCCTAATTATGCATGCAAATTTACGTACTAAAAATGTAGCACTGTGCTAAATCTTTCCAATGAACATCATTTGGGCTACTGATAAATTGGCTCAATTTATTTACAGCACAAGAGATATCATGCCTGTACAGTTCGTGATGTACATAAGGCTTCCAATAATTATGGAGTATTCCAACTGAGAAAATGATTCCCCATGATTTTTACTCGAGTGGACGATCATATCAAGAGACATCTTTACAGTGAAACAATCATATGCATTAAATTTTTTTAAGACAATCTCAACATAATGAGACTGAGACTGGACTATCGCCTCAGGAGTCCTAGAGATTTTAATCCCTAGTATTAATTTGATAAAACCCAAATCCTTCATATCAAAATGTTTCGTTAACATTTTCTTTGTTTCTTTTATCACATCGTGATTACTCCCAATTATAAGCATGTCACCAACATATAGACATACTATGACATAAGATTTTCTTGTGCCTTTAATGTAGACACATTTGTCACACTTTTATTTTGAACCCATTTGATAGCATTGTGGTTTCAAATTTTTCATGCCATTGTTTGGGTGCTTGCTTCAGCCCATATATATAAGGATTTAACGAGTCGACATACCTTTTTTTCTTGACCCCGAAAAACAAAACCTTCGGGTTGATCAATTTAGATCTCTTCTTCTAACTCACCATTCAAGAATGATGTTTTTACATCCATTTGGTGTATCTCAAGGTTATGCAATGATGCTATACCAATGAGAACACAATGTAAGTTATTCTTTAGACTGGTGAATAAGTATCGAAAAAATCAAGGCCTTCTTTTTGTCTATATCCTTTAGCCACCAATCTAGCCTTGTATTTTTTGACTGTTCCATCGACTTTATATTTTCGTTTCAAGACCCATTTGCAGCCTAATGTTTTGGTACCTGGTGGAAGATCCACCAATTCCCAAGTGTGATTTTGCATAATGGAATCCATTTCTGTATTAATGACTTCTTTACAGTATGGAAACAATGCATCTCGCATGGTATTTGGTTCATTTTATAGAATGTAAGTGAGAAAATATGGACCCTATGACTTTTAATTTCTGGCTCTTTTGCTCCTTCTAAGTTTTTCACTTGGTGCAAAACATTCGTTCATCATATCTTTAGTTCTTTTATTAGAACTAACATTTTTAGCTAAACCTTCTCCTGGAGAGATGTTTTCACTTGCCAATTCAATTAGACCTCTATTCATGTTTGGTTCACCTCCTTGAGAAAAACCTTCATTTGACATTTCTACATTTCTTTGAATATTAGTTGCCTGATTACTCCTTTTGCAAGTAAATATGTTTTTAAAAAACACTGCATTTATGGACTCAATAGTCATTCCGTTGGTCAGTCCAGAAATTTCAGATTCATGTACAATAAATCTGTAAGCACTACTCTTAAGGGCATATCCTAAGAATATGCAGTCAACTGTCTTTGGGACAATCTTAACTTGCTTTGGCTTAAGGATTTAAACTTTTGCCAAGCACCCCCACATTTTGATGTATTTTTAGGAAGGTTTGTGACCTTTCCATAATTTATTCGGCATTTTATCACTTTTCTTGTGTGGTAGCTTATTCAGAATGTGATTAGCTGAAAGGATCGCTCCCCCCAACAAATTTTGGGGTAAGCCCGAACTTAATAACAATGGGTTCATTATCTCATTAAAAGTTCGATTTTTCCTTTCAAAAAATCTGTTTGATTGAGGTGAGTATGGTGCATTAGTTTGATGAATAATGCTGGATGAAGAACAAAATTCATCAAGTGATGCTCCATACTCCCCACCTCTATCACTGCGCACATTTTTTATTTGTTTTCTAAGTTTATTTTGAACTTCGATTTTTTAAGTTTTGAATGCTTCGAGTGCTTCGTATTTACTTCTTAAATGATATACATAACATTATATTGTGAAATCGTCTATAAACGTCATAATGTGCTTTTTGCCTCCTATAGTTTGTACAAATTTTAAGTCACATAAGTCTGTGTGAATTAACTGTAAAGGAGTTGTGCATATTTCAACTGAATGAAATGGCGACTTAGTCATTTTTTCTTCAACACATATCTCACATTTATGTGTTTGCTTAACATTATATTCAGACAATAATTCTATATTCATTAGTCGTTGCAGTGTGTTATAATTTACGTGTCCTAAAAGAACATGTAGTCACCCTGTATGGAATCACCTACTAACTGGCAACTAATAACATGCATTAAACTTAATACAGCAAAATACTTAACAGAGTAAAAACGTGCGGAAACATAATCCAAAATTTACATATCAGCTTAGTAAAACAATTCAAGGCTTAAATCTGTAGTGATACAACCAAATCTTAGAACTTAACGTAAACAGTCTAAAACATGAATACAGCTAAAACAAATCCTGCTGTATAAAATCTCCTGAAAAGCTCTGGCTCCCTAGTCCTGCCTCGAACTACCGGCTCCGTCCATCCTGCGACCTGCCCCATGGAATAGGGTGTCCAAGATAACAATTAGGACGTGAGCGCTAACGCCCAGTACATAGACATGAGTAAACATATGTATATAATGCATGCAACATGATAACTGATAAAGGGTCATCCAAAAAGTCATGCTCAGTACCGGTGCCACATGAGTGCTGCCACCGCACGGATCAACCTCTGGGTGCAACCACACTCGTCTAGTACACTAGAGTAGTCAGACATAAAATGCCCCCGCCGTCGCGGAACTCTCAGTGACAGACTATCGAATATAGAGCTGAGCGGCTCTATAGTCAGGTATAACAAGGTATAGCTCAACGTGTATATGCACATGACATATGAATAAAGAAAGCGGTAAATCATATCTCATGTCATATAATAATGCCAAATAAAATGCAACATATAAACATGTATACTCGCTGGCAATCTTAGTCAATGTGTACGTACCTCTAGGCTAGTTCAAATATAGTACGATCCTAGGTTCCAAGACTATATTAAAAAATTCACCGTATCACTACACAAGTTCTATAAGCCTTAACTAAGCTAATAAGTACTCCCAAAACTTAAATAGATTCCCAGACCATACCTTCGTCCGTTGATAGCCCTTTGGAGTCGCTAGTCCCGGATGACTATAACCACACCTTGGTTATTTCAGAACTTCTATTATAACTGATAGGGCCCTCAAGTGTATATCTCACACTATATAACTGAAGAAGGAAACTCGGGAATTCGTAATCAAAATGAACTCCGGAGAACCATATTTATAGGAAAAATTCTCGGCCAAGATCGGAACTTCCGATTTCAGGATCGGAGCTTCCGATCCGCTCACTGCGTGCATGCTTGACACGCCAGGATCGGAACTTTCGATCCGACGATCGGAGCTTCCGATCTGCCCTCCGTTCGACACTTGTCAAAACTCGCGGCTGAGTCATCGAGCATTGTTGGCAGCTGGAGATCGGAACTTCCGTTCCTGGATCGGAGCTTCCGATCTCTGTGCTTCCGATCGGCTTCCGAAGTGACTGGGATCGGAGCTTTCGATCTGGGTTCGGAGCTTCCGATCCGGCCCAAAAGTCAAAAGCCCAAATTTCCTTCTGAAGTCCAATTACACTCCGAAATTGGTTAATTACTAACCCTTAATCATTTTTAACATATTATTATCTTAAAATAGAATCTGGGTTACTACATTCTCCCCACCTTTAGATATTTCGTCCGCGAAATAAAATCTAAAGACAAATTAAGATAACAATATAAAACATCAAACCATGTTTTATTACAACAACTGTAATTACATCTTTACATGGTAATCAAAAGTACAAAGCAAACAACTCAGGATATTATGCTCGCATATGGCTCTCGGTTTTCCAAGTTGCTTCTTCAACGCCTCGACGCTGCCACTGTACCATCACAAGTGGTATAGTCTTGTTTCGAAGAACTTTATCCTTCCTGTCTAGGATACGGAGTGATCGTTCAACAAAAAACAGATCTGGCTCTAGCTGAATATCAGTAGACTGAATCACATAAGAATCATCAGCTATATACTGTCGAAGTAGCGAGACATGAAAAACATTATGTATACTGGAAAGATTTGGCGGTAACGCCAAACGATATGCAACATCTCCGATCTTTTCCAGTATCTGGAAAGGCCCAATGAAACGAGGAGACAACATGCCTTTCACACCGAATCTCATCACCTTCTTGAAAGGTGATACTCGTAAGAATACATATTCACCAGGCTCAAACTGAAGTGGCCTGCGGTGAATATTAGCATAACTGGCTTGTCGACAATCTGCTGCACCAACTCAGGACCCTCGACTTGTCGTTCCCGGACTTCATCCCAGAATAACGGAGTATGAAACCGTCGACCGTACAATGCCTCGAAAGGTGCCATATCAATACTACGATGATAACTGTTATTGTAGGCAAATTCGATCAAAGGTAACTGATCCTGCCAAGATATGCCAAAGTACATAACAGAAGAACGTAGCATATCCTCCAAAGTACGAATCGTCCGCTCTGACTGCCCGTCACTCTCCGGATGATATGCAGTGCTCAAACTCAAAGTGGTACCCAACGCCTGCTGAAAACTACCCCAGAAACGTGAGGTAAATCGCGGGTCTCTATCACTGACTATGCTTACTGGAATCCCATGTAATCGCACTATCTCCTGGACATATAAGCGTGCCATGCGATCATAAGAATACTCTCGGTTGTAAGGAATAAAGTGTGCTGATTTCGTCAAATGGTCAACAACGACCCAGATAGCATCACACTGACATGAAGTCATAGGTAAGTGGGTGACAAAATCCATAGTCACGTGCTCCCACTTCCATTTGGGAATCTCAAGATTCTGCAGTAATCCATCTGGTCGTCGGTGTTCAGCCTTGACCTGTTGACAAACCAAACATTGAGAAACAAATTGATACACACTACGCTTCATTCCCTTCCACCAGAATCTAGTTCTCAAGTCCTTATACATTTTCATGCTTTCAGGATGAACTGATAATCGAATCCTGTGAGCTTGAGAAAGAATATCATTCCTGAGCTCCGCAACATTAGGTACAACCACTCGATTAGATAAGCACAATAATCCATCTGCCTGAAAATGGAATCTAGATGTATTAACCCCATTGGCTAGACCTGCCAAACGCTGAGTCTTAACATCAGATATCTGAGCATCTCTGATCCGAGAATACAATGCTGGCTCAGATAAAATATTATACAATCGAATTCCATTCCTCCTTTTTTTGTGCTTGAGCGTAAAACTCAAAGAACAACACTCTTGTATCATATGAGATAATTCATTAGTCTGAAGTGCAGAAAGTCTCACCTGCCGACTCAAGGCATCAGCAGTAAGATTAGCAGAACCTGGATGATATTTGATTTCACAATCATAATCCTTCAAAAGATCCATCCAGCGTCTCTGTCGCATATTCAACTCTGCCTGAGTGAATAAATACTTCAAACTCTTGTGATCCATGAATATCTCAAATTTCTCACCATAAAGATAATGCCTCCAGATCTTGAGTGCAAATACAATGGCGGCTAACTCGAGATCATGTACTGGATAATTATTCTCATGCGTCTTCAACTGTCGAGAAGCATAGGCAATAACATGTCCATGCTGTGTCAGAACACAACCCAACCCTTGACCAGAGGCATCAGTATAGACAACATATCCTCCTGATCCAGATGGTAGAGCTAGCACAGGTGCAGTTGTAAGACGTTTACGTAGCTCGTGAAATGACTGCTCACAATCCGAAGTCCAAATGAAGGTAACATCTTTTCGAGTACGCTGAGTCAAAGGCCTGGCCAATTGTGAAAAATTCTCGATGAACCGACGGTAATAACAAGCTAGACCAAAGAAACTACGAATCTCAGCAACCATCGTCGGACGAGACCAGTTCAGCACTGCCTCTATCTTACTAGGATCAACAGATATCCCTTCACTAGAAATCACATGACTGAGAAACACTACCCGATCAAGCCAGAATTCACACTTGTTCAATTTTGCATACAACTGCTTATCTCATAATGTCTGCAACACAATCCTCCGATGCTGTGCATGCTCATCCTTGTCATGAGAATAGACAAGAATATCATCAATGAAGATGATGACAAATCTATCTAGATACTCTCGAAATACTTGATTCATCAGATTCATAAAGACTGCCGGTGCATTCGTCAAACCAAATGGTATAACCAGAAATTCATAATGCCCGTATCTGGTCCTAAAAGCAGTCGTAGAAATATCTGAGTCCCGTACTCGCATCTGATGGTATCCAGATCTCAGATCTATCTTGGAGTAGACAGAAGTACCATGTAGTTGATCGAAAAGATCATCAATCCGCGGCAAAGGATACTTATTCTTGATGGTGACACGATTCAACTGCCTGTAATCAATACATAATCGCATCGATCCATCTTTCTTCTTGACAAATAAAACAGGTGCCCCCCACGGAGAAACACTCGGACGAATATATCCCTTATCAAGCAGATCTTGTAACTGCTGTTTCAATTCCCTCATCTCTGACGGCGCCGGACAATAAGGTGCTCGGGATATAGGCGTAGTTCCTGGTACTAGATCAATACCAAATTCAACCTCTTGAACCGGAGGAAAACAAGGAATCTCATCAGGGAATACATCAGGAAACTCACTGACTATCGGTAGCTGATCAATACCCGGACTACTCGTTGACATATCAACTGCATAGATGAGGTAGCCCTCCCCACCTGACTCCAAGACATGACATGCCTTCAAAGCCAAAACAAGTGGCATCGGAGGTCGCGCACCCTCACCATAAAAGTACCAGCTATCACCCTCAATAGGATGAAACTGTACCAGACGCTGATAACAATCCACAGTAGTGTGCTATAAAGTCAACATATCTATTTCCAAAATACAATCAAAATCTTCCATCGCTAATATCATCAAATTAGCCGATAACGTATTACCCTCAAACTCTAAAAGGCAACCCATCACTAGACGCTTAGTTACTACCTCCTGCTCCAACGGAGTAGATACAACTAAATCCATATCTAATGATACATAAGATAATCTATGTCTCTTAACGAAGCGACTAGAAATAAAGGAATGCGATGCTCCAGTATCAATTAAGACAAGTACAGGAATACCACATAACAAAAAGGTACCTGCCAACATTCGATCACTTCCCTCAGTAGCCTGTTCTTGAGACAGAGCAAACACCTGCCCTTGAGACTGTGGACGGTAACCAGAAGAACTCTGTGGTGCTGGATTCTGTCGTAGAAAAGTAGAAGCCTGAGATCCAACCTGTGATCCCGATCCACTAGCAGAACCCATGCGCTGAGGACAATCTCTCCACAGATGTCCCTGCTGACCGCAAATATAACAAGCACTAGTAGCTCTCCGACATGAAGCTGCAGGATGCTTTCCTCCACAATGGCTACAAAACTCCTTCTTCTTCTTCTTCTTCCCAAAACGGAACATACCTCATGAACCACGAGAACCAGACGAAGTAGTAGGAGTAGAAGAAGACATAGGTCCAGATTGCAAAATAGATTGAGCTCTAGTCTCAACAAATCCACTAGACTGTCCTGGCATCATCAACTGTGCCCTGCTATTGCTGGTCTCTACTTGACGGCAACGGTTCACCAAAGTCTCATAAGATGTTGGATCATCACAGACGACAACTTGTGAGTAGATATCTTGATTCAAGCCTTGCAGAAAGATATCATATTTGGACGCATCACTGTTACTGATATGAGGACTGAAAGGTAGCAGATCAAGAAATCTTTGCTGATATTGATCAATAGTCATTGATCCTTGCCTCAGAGTAAGCAACTCCATCGATCGTGCCTGGTGAATAGCTGGAGGAAAATACAGTTTCTGGAACTGCTGAAAGAAATCTCCCCAAGTCACCTATCCTCTCTCAGTACGTGCCTGAGCAGCTTTGGCATCCCACCAAAAATGTGCTCGATCCTCTAGAACAAATTCTAGAACTTCCAATTTCTGATCTTCAGTGCAATCGAAAGCACGAAAAGTACTCTCGAGTTTAGACATCCAGCTTCTAGCTTGCTCAGGATTCTCGCCTCCCTAGGGTTTCGGTCCTACTTGCATGAATTTATTGATAGAGTAGCGACGTTTACCCTCATGATGATGATGTTGATCAATATGATGGTGGTGGTGATAATGATGATGACCACCTCCCTGGCCAACACTACCGTGACTCTCGTCAGCCATATCCTAAAAAAAATTGCACATTAAAATCCCAAATGTGCAAAAATTACTCAAGTCTAAACTAAATCCCAAGTACTATTCTAAAAATCTAAGCATGCTCTGATACCAAAAATGTAGTGACCCTGTATGGAATCACCTACTAACTGGCAACTAATTGCATGCATTAAACTTAATACAACAAAATACTAAACAGAGTAAAAACGTGCGGAAACATAATCCAAAATTTACATATCAGCTTAGTAAAACAATTCCAGTCTTAAATCTTGATATGAATCTAGGAGCTGCTCAAAGATTCATATTGTTCCAAGATTTGCTCCATAATTTGTCGTCAAGAATTGAAGGATTCGGGATCCATGGAAACTTGGTTGGAGAGCATGGAAATAACTTTGAAAATTATTATAATGTTTTCGGAGGTCAAAAGGATCAAGAAAATGGAGAAAACATTGAAGAAATCGCGAAATTGAATTCTTTGGTTCGAAGCATAGGCGCGCCCGCGCTCCTGTACACGTGCGCCCGCGCCATCATCTGCGAGAGGCCAGCGCGCCCGCGCCTGTTAGCCGTGCGCCCGCGCCATTCCTGCGCACGTCAAGCGTGCCCGTGCCATTCCATAGCGCGCCCGCGCCGACGTTCTCTCACACACACTTCGGCGTGTAGTGTGTGTGCATGGAATTTTGAGTATTTTTTATATATTATGATATTTTGAGTCTTTTAAGTTTATTAGGAAACTTTTAGGAGATATCTTTGATATCTTTAGATATATTCTGCAATATTTTGCGTGATCTTTTATTATTTTGTAGTTGTATTATAAATACAGCATATACATTCATTATTAAGAAATAACATAGTTCATATTATTGATTTTTATCAGTCTAAAATTCTCTTTAGAATTTTATTGAAGCTTTTGCTTTGTCAAAATCAAACTTATCAAAGTTTAACAACTTTGTGGCGTTTGTCGATTGATTATCTTCGTGGGTTGTCAAAGACAGGTTCCTTTGAAGGTCCCGTTGTGATCGATTGTTTATTCCGCAATTATCTGTTGCTAGTTACAGGTTCAACTAGAGGTGGATTTTGCAAACTTACTTATTTCAAAGATAGGGAAAAATCATTGTTTCTTTTGTTATCGAATTGAGGTGCGATTCATTGTAATCGTGTTGCCTTTCATACATAAGATTCACATCATTTGGTATCAGAGCTTAAGGTTTTGATTCAATTAAGTCGTATCCTTCTTTAATCTATATTCTTTCTTCGTTCTTCGTTCATCTTTCCTTGTTCTTCGTTCTTCATCTCTCTCATCTCAAATTTCTGTGTCATTGTTTCAAACTTGTTATCCAAGTCTCGTGTCTTGTGCTACAAGATATAAATTCAAAAAAAAAAAAAAGTGAAAAATCGAAAAAAAAAAGTTAAAAAAAAAAGAGATTTGAAATCGGTCAAAAAAAAAAGTAGAGACCAAAAAAGCTTAAAAAAAAAGGGAGAAGCAAAATGACTTGTGGCAAAGTCTTGTGTCTTGTGAGTATTTGGGTAAAAAAAAATTATTTCAATCTTCATAAGTCTCTTGACTTGTTTTTGTGCAATCTACGTGAGTCTATTGGCAAGTGTTTACAAGTTTTGAACTTTAGAGTTTGATATTTAAAATCACAAAGCATAAGCTATTCTTTATTTGAGTAAAAAAAAAAGAGTGTTTGAGCGATTTCATTGGAGTGACTTGTGGGATTTTGGGTGAGGAATATTGTAATTACTAACCTTCTTCTTGCAGGTACGATGTCCTATAGAAATTATTTTGTTGGAGGAGATGATGAGTACATGGAGAGTAAAAGGAGATTTTATGGGTGTGGTAGTAATGGAAGTAATAAAAGTAAAATTCCATCGTTCCATGGAGATAAGGATCCGGAATTGTATTTGAAGTGGGAGAAAAGGGTAGAGAGTGTATTAGATGATCGTGATATTTCTGAATCTAGGAAGGTAAAACTTGTCATAAAAATGTTTACCGACTATGCTTGCACTTGGGGGGATAGGTTAGATGAGAATCGGGACAAACGTGGAATGAGTCCTATATCTACGTGGGATGAGTTGAAAAGTGTATTGAGGAAACGCTTTGCTCCTAATCACTATGAGAGGAGAAGTGAAGCTTCCAAACGTGAATATCAAGGTATATCTAAACTTTCAAATCCTCGTACTTGTGATATTGTGTGTATATGGTGTTGTGAAATTGGGCATGATATTAGTCATTGTCCAAATGAGGTGGTGAAGGTGGTGGATTCTAAAGTAGTTGATGAATCCAATGTTGAAGTTGATGATGAATTAAAATTTAAAGTTGAGATTGAGAAAAGTGATGTTGATAAAACTTCATTGATTGAGGATGTGAGTGTTGAAATTTGTGCGGTGGAAGGTGAATGGATTGATGCAAAATCTTCTATTGTGCATGGTGTGGTTGATAGCATTGTAGGTGTTGAAGAGTCATCTAATATTTTTGTGGTAGAAGAGAGTCCTATTGATGTTCATAGTGGGACTAGTAATTTGTTGTTGGATGAGTCTTGTAATCTTTCTATTCAATTGAGTCCAAAAGAACTTCTTGAGGATCAATTGGAATTTGAAAAATTGAGTGATATGGCTAAAAAAAAGAGTGATGAAAAAAGTGAGATAGCCATGGAAAAAGAAAAAGATATAATTGTGGCCGAAAAAAAGAGAGTTCAAAAGAGTGAGATGGTCTTTGAGGTAAAAAAAGTGAGGAAAGAAAAGAGAGGAAAGAGACCAATAAAAAAAGAAAATATTATGGTCCAAAATTGTGAGGTTGAAAAATTTGTGCAATTGAATAAGATCTTTAAAGTACTTATGTACAAAGAGGTTTTATCTTATTGTGATGAAATAGCTGGTTCAATCCCGAGCAGTATTCTTTCTTCTTTGCAGGTTGTGAAAGATGTTGGGATGAGTAAGCAAAGAAGATACAACATGTTGGATCCATGTAAAGTTGGTCATACACAAAGTGAGGTTAGATATTTGAGAGTTGTTCCATTCGAGAGGTATGATTTAACTTTAAATGTTGGATACCAATCAAATGCCTACTTTCAAAGGTATGATCTCAATTCTCAATTGTTGGGATTTAATGATTTTGTTGAGAGATTTGTGACTATGATATCTATGAAATATGCTTTAATTTCAAATTGTGATTTTAAGTCTCTTGAAATTTTGCATACTACAAAAGTGATTGATTTGGATCATATTGATTTGTTGAAGTCACTTTTTGATCTCAAGGTGTTTGAATCGTTGTATGTTATGAGATTGAGTGATTTGGTTTATGTTGTTGTGTGCGAGTGTTGCATGAATAGCATAGGTGGAAAGTCATATTTGCTTGAGTGGCTAGTATTAACTTTTGAGCTAGCTAATGTGCGTAATACTTTCATGGGATTGATGGGTTGTGTTTTGCATGCATCTATGGGTAGCTTTGTTGTGATATACTTTGATTAGATCTTAGTGTATAACAAAAATTTTAATGTGCATGTTGAACATTATGGAGTTGTGTTAATCATGTTGGATCGTGAACATGTAAGAATTATTGGTAAAGAGTTGATCCAATGCCAACGAGGTAAGGAATATGTGGTAGTTACTGTTGGAAAACGTGTACAGATCAATCAAGAATTGATACCCGGTGCAGCGGAAGTTTAAAAATTTTATTTTATTATATGGAACGATTCCATATCAAGGGTATCAAATCTTTTACGATTAAATATGTGTAAGTAAAACAAATAATCAAAATTAAATATTTTACCTTAAAATCTCGAAGCGAGATTATGGACACCAACAGAACTTAATCTGCTCTTCTTGTAAAACCCGAGAACCGATGGCATCACGATCAATCACCGGAATTAGGTCCACGAACGAAAAACAGAAACCCTCTGATTGGCTGCACTAGAAATCAATCAGATGTTTTACGTAGAGAATAAACAGATTTGATCTGTTAATTCGAATTTTAATATTTCACAAAAATCACAGTCCGAATTTTCTCAAAAGGGACAGAGGAATTTTCGAAAAACCTCTTGAATAATATAGACTGATTTTCGAAAATTGCTAGACTGAAATCTTGTTTTATTTTCGAACACATTACATATATTTATAGATAATTTCTAGACTAGATTAAGTTATAATTGCATTAGGACTCTAACTCCTTAGGGCCCACAATCCATAACTTAAGCCCAACAAGCCAAGCCCGTTGTTCTTGAAATTAATATAAAATTCATCGTGACTCCGATTGATAAACAGATTTTACCAATGTGCACAGAAATCATTTCTGCATCTTTTAAAGTCAAGATAATTTTTCTGAATTCGAATTCAGTGATTTCAAAAAATGCCCATCCCTATGTCATTTTAGGAAATCCCACTCCCTTTAGTTAAGAAGTCCAACTTCTCTTTCATTAAATTTAACTCTTTAAATTTAACTATCTCTACGGGGTTTTAGTAATCCATTACTTGTGTAACCCTCAATGGTTCAGGAATACAGCTAGCCGTGGGCTCACAACTCCTTGTGACTCGGAACAACAATTTTCTACTTACCCATCGAATCATGGTAAGAGCGCCTAGCAACATCGCCCCATGATTCCCTAGGTATTACTGATAGTGCCTGCAAGAACCAGTAGATTTTGGTTAGCGTACAGTACGGTCCCTTCATCCATATATCCCGATCGAATCAACAACCATTGGTATATCGAGAGTCGTTCGAGATTCGATAACTATGCATTACATCTTGGAGATCAAATAGTGACATCGTATGTGTTACTAGGAAGACCCATTAACCTAAAACACATCATGTACTCTGGCCAGAGATTCGTCACACTAATATCTCCTCAGATCGTATAGGATATCCACACTCGCAAGTATGTGGTGAATCCTTGACAACAAAGCATCAACTCCTATATGTGTCGTAACTGTACCCAATCCCGACACCTGATGACCCCAATAGAGTCGGTAAACGAGTCAAAGTACAGTACTAGAATATAGAGTCTCAATGATGTTTTAAGTAATAAGGACTAATGGTGTACAACCAAAACCGCGGACTTTTCCCACTCGATAAGTGAAAACCACTTGGAAAGTCCGAATAGGGTAGTTCGATCATTCATCATATGAATATCCATTTGCATGCTTTGAACATCTCCATTTCCATTACCAATGAAACGTGGTACTTGGCATCATAAATGCTAGTCTCAATCTCGAGCGATCCTTATCCTTATTAGCAGACGGCTCAATTGACTAGGAACTGTTTAGAATATACAGTGACTATAAGATGTGTTTCATAATAGTGATATCTCTTTATTCACTATATCATCTTACTTAGACTATAGTATATTCAAGGTCTTTATCAAAACATAAATAGTATATCACAATATAACAATATGAAGAAAGACAAAGAAAATGCCATTAATGAATGTAAATTATATTAAACAAAGATTGTTTATACATAGAGTCACAAAAGCCCTTAGCCACAAGTTGGCTAACCGGGCACCCACTCTTTCAATCTCCCACTTGCCCTAAAGCCAACTAGTCACACTACGCAATCCCATTCCTTCGCGATGTTTGTCAAACAATGGTCCTGGCAAGGGCTTAGTAAGTGGATCAGCGATATTGTCTGTAGAGGCCACTCTCTCGACAATGATGTCTCCTCTTTCCACAATCTCCCGGATGATGTGGTATTTTCTCAGTACGTGTTTGGATATTTGATGAGACCTTGGTTCCTTTGCCTGAGCAACGGCACTAGTGTTGTCGCAGTATACCGGAACTGGACCAACTGCTTCAGGAATTACGCCCAACTCTTGGACGAAATTCCTCATCTAAACGGCCTCTTTAGCAGCAGCTGATGGTGCAATGTATTCTGCCTCAGTGGTGGAATCCGCTGTGGTGTTTCGCTTGGAACTCTTCCAAGAGACAGCACCGTCATTGAGCATGAATACAAATCCAGAGGTTCACTTTGAGTCATCCACGTCGCTTTGGAAGCTAGAGTCGGTATAGCCTTCCAATTTCAATTCTCTTCCTCCATAAACCATGAATATATTCTTAGTCCTTCTCAAGTACTTAAGAATATCCTTCACGGCTCTCCAATGCATTTGACCGGGGTTGGCATGATATCTGCTCGTGACACTCAGAGCAAAGGCTACATCCAGTCTGGTAGATATCATCCCATACATAATACTACCTATGGCTGACGCATATGGTATGTGTGTCATTTTCTCTATCTCTTCGTCAGTCTTGGGACACATAGACTTGGATAGAGAAACTCCATGACACATAGGTAGAGGTCCTCTCTTGGACTCATCCATAGAAAACCTTTTCAATATGGTGTCGATGTAGGTTGCTTGAGTGAGTCCTATCATTCTCTTAAATCTATCTCTATAGATCTGTATCCCTAGAATATAGGATGCCTCACCCAAATATTTCATCGAGAATCTACCTGATAACCATATTTTTGTTGACTGCAACATCCCTACGTCATTCCCAATGAGTAGGATGTCATCAACATAAAGCACTAAGAACGTCACCGCATCCTTAACTACTTTCTTGTACACGCACGGTTCCTCCGGGTTTTTGATGAAACCAAAGTCCTTTATTGTTTCATCAAATTTCTGGTTCCAACTTCTTGATTCTTGTTTGAGACCATAAATTGATGTCTGAAGCTTGCATACCTTATGCTCGCTTCCCATGGATGTGAATCCCTCGGGCTGCATCATATAGATTTCTTCCTTAATATCTCCATTAAGAAATGCAGTCTTCACATCCATTTGCCATATCTCATAGTCATACCATGCTGCTATGAAAATAAGGATTCTTATGGACTTGAACATTGCGACTGGTGAAAAGGTTTCATCATAGTCAACTCCTTGTCTTTGAGTATAATATTTTGCTACCAATCGTGCCTTGTAGGTAAGTACCTTACCATCAGGCCCAAGTTTTCTCTTGTAGATCCATTTACACCCTATTGAAACAATTCCATCGGGAGGATCTACTAAAGACCAAACTTGGTTTGTATGCATCGAATCTATTTCCGACTGCATAGCTTCAAGCCATAAATTAGAATCCGCATCAGAAATTGCTTCCTTGAAGTTTCTAAGATCACATCCAATGTCGGGTTCACTTTGATCCCCTTCAAGAAGAAGACCATATCGAATAGGAGGTCTAGAAGTCCTCTCGGATCTCCTAGATATAGGCGTGTCAATCAATGGTTCCTGAGGTGTAGGATCGTTATTTTGTATCTCGGGTTCTTCTTGAATTTCTTCGAGTTCCATCATCTTGCCTTTCTTATCTAATAAGAACTCCTTCTCCATGAAAGTAGCATTCCTTGAAACAAACAATTTTGTTTTAGTAGGATGATAGAAATAATTTCCGATTGAATTCTTTGGATATCTTACAAAATAACATAAGGTGGATCGACTATCCAGCTTATCTCCCACTGTCTGCTTCACGTAAGCAGGACATCCCCAAATCCTTAAGTACGAATACTTAGGAGCTTTGCCATTCCATAACTCGTATGGAGTTTTATCTACTGCTTTAGTGTGGACATTGTTCAACAACAATACCGTCGTTTCAAGCGCATAGCCCCAAAACGAAGGTGGGAGCTCAGTGAAGCTCATCATAGATCGAACCATGTCCAACAAAGTTCGATTGCGACGCTCCGAGACAGCATTCAGCTGAGGTGTCATAGGAGGAGTCCACTGAGAGAGAATCCCATTCCCTTTTAGATAGCTCAAAAACTCGGTACTTAAGTATTCTCCACCTCGATCCGATCGAAGTGCTTTAATACTTCTACCTTGTTTGTTTTCTACTTCAGCCTTGAATTCTTTGAACTTTTCAAATGATTCAGACTTATATTTCATTAAATATAAATACCCATACCTCGAATAATCATCAGTAAAGGTAATGAAGTAGGTGTGACCAAATTTAGTACCGATACTAAATGGTCCACAGACATCTGTATGGATAAAATCCAACAGGTTTTGACTACGCTCAGGCTTCCCTTTGAAAGGAGATTTAGTCATTTTTCCTTTTAGGCAGGACTCACAAGTAGGTAGAGAGTTAATATCAGACATATCAAACATGCCCTCTCCCACTAGCTTGTTCATCCTCCTTGAGGAAATATGACCTAGCCTAGCATGCCAAAGGTTTGCCGGGTTTTGACTATCGTTTTTCCTTTTATTTGTTGTTACTGGTTTATCAACATAATTAATTGGAACGTCTTTTAATTTTAAGTTATATAGATCGTTTTTAAATTGTCCATTTCAAATCAAACATTCATTCTTGTAAATATTGCAAATCCCATTCGCAAATTTTCAAGAAATATCTTCTCTATCAAGAATAGAAAAAGAAATAATGTTTTAATGAAATCTTGGTACAAATAAAAACATCTCTCTCAAAATATAGCTTAAAATTGTTTTTGCAAAATTAAACAAATGTTTCCCATAGCTTTTGGATTCAACTCTGGAACCATTCTCGAGCCTTAACTGGGTCTCACCCATCCTAAGCTTACGACTTCTTTTCATCATCTGCAACTCATTGCAAATGTGAGATCTACATCTGGTATCCAATACCCAAGAAATAGTATTAAGTGAAACATTTATAAAATATATCCTTTGTAGTTCGTAACTACTCGATATACATTCTTTGCAGTTGCGCTTCCAGTAACCGGGTTTCTTGTAGTGATGACAAACTTATTTAGACTTGTCCATCTTTGCATGTAACATTTGGCCTTGAGATCATGGTCCTACCATTTCTCTAGTTCGGCCAACCTTTCCGAAGTTACATCAGCCGGGGCTGTTTTTCGGAGGAGCCTTTTCTAACACTTAGAAAATCTTTTCCGAACTCAAGACAATCTTAACTTATGGAACCATTCATATATTTTGCGCCAGAAAGTTTGTTTTGTTCGAGAAGTGAAACATGTGGATTACGAAGATTCATCATAATGATATACTGAGATGAAACAGACAATAATCGATGATTGTTTAATTAATTTACTAAGACATAAAATATGGCGAAATTTATTTTATGAATTTCACTCCCACTATTTTAACGATTTCACTACCCTCTAGTGAAAACGGGAAACTCCTTTCCTTAGTGGGAACATGGAGTCCAATTGACAAATCATAGTCCCGAATAATATGAGCCAACCATAATTTTCAAAAGGTAGAGCCCAATTACTTCCAAAGTAACCCCCATGTATTTACCTCATGTCCAATAAGGACTCAATAATATGATTCCGTTTATTGTGACATGTCAAGATAACCCATCAATATTAAGTTGTGATGGACGGTCACCATGTGGATCCCCCAATAATATGAGCCAATCCCATGGGAGTTCCACCCAACTTACAACATGTGTCGATCCAATGTACAGCTTTTCGACGAACGGGCCCCCCCCAATAATATGAGCCGGACCGTATCCGCGGGTAGAATCTCATACATTGATCGTTGATGGAAGGTAGAAACATTTAAACAATATTTAAATTCCCTTTTTATTAATCTTGATATCAATTTTAAATCATATTTAAAATGAGGGATTTTAATTTTGAAAATTTGTCTCATCATGCAATTTATGTATGCTTGCGGGATTCATACAATTTAGTCTAAACATGCATACATCAATAATATCATATATTATTTAAGGATGATCAATCCCATTAACTAATCGACCCGTGGTTGCCAATCACGAGTCTAAGTCCAATCCTAGGTGATATGCAAGTATGAAATGCAATCCTATTACATTGAGCTTCCAATTTACATTTCTTCGGTCTTCATTGTCTGTTGGGCCCACCATTTCTTCAAATATTTGTCTCCCACTAAGTCTAATAAATTTCGATGACAAATATGAGATACATTTTTAGGGGTGGGAACGGGCAATAAACCAGACCCACTTTTATATGACAATCATATTGGGCTATAAACCAAGCCCATTAATAAAATCCAACAACAATAAGACAAATGTAAATTATCTAACATACACCTAAAACATTGGTCATGGAAATCGATCATCCTTTATCCAATAATTAATTTAATAATTAAATAATTGGATAAACATGCAAAGACATCATAATTTAAAAGATAAAATCATATTTTATCTTATCCATCCATAAGTTCATATCTTATCATCAATTGTACCAAAATAATTAATTTTATAAAATTTAATTTAACGGATAAAATTTATAAATTTTCCAAAAATTTAAATTTATCCAAAAATCAATTTTTAAAAATTTTTGGACTCGAACAATTCGATCCGATGACTCGTGAACCAATCAAAAACAATTTTCGATCGGGTCAAAAACTAGAATTTTAAAAAAAAATTAAAATTTTAATTAAAAATTAAAAATAATTTTTTCAGGCTGCCTGGGACAATCCCGGGTAGGGCAGCGATCAAATCGCTGCCCATGGGCAGCGAAGTTCGCTGCCCTGGATCGCTGCCCGATTTGCCCATTAAAATTTAATTTTAAAATTTTCGTTTTGTTTCAAAACTGAGGCTTAAAAATTTTGTACAATCGATTAATTTAATCGTTTGATCTGAGCAACCTGGCTCTGATACCACTGTTGGAAAATGTGTTCAGATCAATCAAGAATTGATACCCGATGTAGCGGAAGTTTAAAAATTTTATTTTATTATATGGAACGATTCCATATCAAGGGTATCAAATCTTTTAAGATTAAATATGTGTAAGTAAAACAAATAATCACAATTAAATATTTTACCTTAAAATCTCGAAGCGAGATTATGGACACCAACAGAACTTAATCTGCTCTTCTTGTAAATCCCGGGAACCGATGGCGTCACGATCAATCACCGGAATTAGGTCCACGAACGAAAAACAGAAACCCTCTGATTGACTGCACTAGAAATCAATCAGAAGTTTTACGTAGAGAATAAATAGATTTGATCTGTTAATTCGAATTGTAATTTTTCACAAAAATCACAGTCCGAATTTTCTCAAAAGGGACAGAGGAATTTTCGAAAAACCTCTTGAATAATATAGACTAATTTTCGAAAATTGCTAGACTGAAATCTTGTTTTATTTTCGAACACAGTACATATATTTATAGATAATTTCTAGACTAGATTAAGTTATAATTGCATTAGGACTCTAACTCCTTAGGTCCCACAATCCATAACTTAAGCCCAACAAGCCAAGCCCGTTGTTCTAGAAATTAATATAAAATTCATCGTGATTCCGATTGATAAACTGATTTTCCAATGTGCACAGAAATCATTTCTGCATCTTTTAAAGTCAAGATAATTTTTCTGAATCCGAATTCAGTGATTTCCAAAAATGCCCATCCCTATGTCATTTTAGGAAATCCCACTCCCTTTAGTTAAGAAGTCCAACTTCTCTTTCATTAAATTTAACTCTTTAAATTTAACTATCTCTACGGGGTTTTAGTAATATATTACTTGTGTAACCCTCAATGGTTCAGGAATACAGCTAGCCGTGTGCTCACAACTCCTTGTGACTCGGAACAACAATTTCCGACTTACCCATCGAATCATGGTAAGAGCGCCCCTAGCAACATCGCCCCATGATTCCCTAGGTATTACTGATAGTGCCTGCAAGAACCAGTAGATTTTGGTTAGCGTACAGTACGGTCCCTTCATCCATATATCCCGATCGAATCAACAACCATTGGTATATCGAGAGTCTTTCGAGATTCGATAACTATGCATTACATCTTGGAGATCAAATAGTGACATCGTATGTGTTACTAGGAAAACCCATTAACCTAAAACACTTCATGTACTCTGGCCAGAGATTCGTCACACTAATATCTCCTCAGATCGCATAGGATATCCACACTCGCAAGTATGTGGTGAATCCTTGACAACAAAGCATCGACTCCTATATGTGTAGTGACTCTTACCCGGATCACCTACTAAACAGAACTTAGGCATGCAATTAACTTAATTAAACAGATATCAGAATAAAACTGCGGAAACCATAAACAATATACAATTCCAAGTAAAGGAATCTGTAATTTATCCAATAATATACAACCAAATCGAATAGCTGTATAAACCCAAACAACAGTGATAAAACCTAGACGAAGCTCCAGCTGGCCAACCACTGACTAGCCCCTCCTGGATCCACCCTCCTCGTCCAATCGCAAACCTGCCCCATGGAATAGGGTGTCCAGAAAATACAGAGTACGAGACGTGGGCATAAAACGCTCAGTACGAGAATATGAGTATACATGCATGCAAAGTGAACTCCCTATAGACTCGAGGTCAAGAATCAGATAACAGAGACAGACCGGGCCCTGGTATGTAGCACGCTGTGTCGTCGCTTCAGGAGGTGGCTCCCATACCGAAATAACCGTGGATACGCTGGACCCAAATCGATGGAAGTCCGTCCACTAACAGGATAGGGTACAACCCTACTAACAGACATCTCGAAAGAGATACAGCAAGATGCAAATGAATGCAGCATAATATCATGGAATATAAATCATGCAGTCACATAATACATGCATACTCAGTCAGGATATCTCGAACAGTACTTTCGTAACTCAAAACAGTGCAAGCTCTACCAACTCTAGGTCCACGCCTATAGTCTGCTCTACACTGCCAAATGATACTACTATCATTAAAGTGCTCTAAAAGCCTTAACTAAGCTATTGCATACTCCTAAATATTTATAGGAAGCAAAAGCTATACCTTCGTCCGTCGTTAGCCCTTTGTTGTCGATGCCTCCAGAACTTGGGCACAACTCCGCTACGACTACCGAACGTCTCGCCGACCTTCGGACCAAGCCTAAGAAGACTAGAACAGCTCCAAAAGGACTAGAATGGAAAGGAGAACTCGGAATTGGCAAATGAAAGTGAAGCCTCGGCCTTCTATTTATAGACAACGATCGGAATTTCCGATCCTTGATCGGAACGTCCGAACCTCGATCGGAACGTCCGATCCTGCCATCGGAGCTTCCGAAGATCCTGATCTGCCACGTGTCAAAATATCACTCGTTGACTCCGGATAGAGGTGATCGGAGCTTCCGGTCCTGATCGGAGCTTCCGATCCAACCACACGTCATGCCTGACGTAATATAATCGGTGCCTCCGATCGCTCATCGGAGCTTCCGATCCTGTTCGGAGCTTCCGATCGTGCCTTTGGAGCTTCCGATCCGTCCGATACCCAATTCAATTAATTAGCATTAATCCTTAATTACTGATTTGGTTACGGGCTACTACAATATGTGTCGTAACTGTACCCAATCCCGACACCTGATAACCCCAATAGAGTCGGTAAACGAGTCAAAGTACAGTACTAGCATATAGAGTCTCAATGATGTTTCAAGTAATAAGGACTAATGGTGTACAACCAAAACCGCGGACTTTTCCCACTCGATAAGTGATAACCACTTGAAAAGTCCGAATAGGGTAGTTCGATCATTCATCATATGAATATCCATTTGCATGCTTTGAACATCTCCATGTCCATTACCAATGAAACGTGGTACTTGGAATCACAAATGCTAGTCTCAATCTCGAGCGATCCTTATCCTTATTAGCGGACGGCTCAATTGACTAGGAACTGTTTAGAATATACAGTGACTATAAGATGTGTTTCATAATAGTGATCTCTCTTTATTCACTATATCATCTTACTTACACTATAGTATATTCAAGGTCTTTATCAAAACATCAATAGTATATCACAATCTAACAATATGAAGAAAGACAAAGAAAATGCCATTAATGAATGTAAATTATATTAAACAAAGATTGTTTATACATAGAGTCACAAAAGCCCTTAGCCACAAGTTGGCTAACCGGGCACCCACTCTTTCAGTTACTACACTATCACAAAGGTATGAGTTCTTATCTATTTTGGTTACAAAGTTTTTATGGATTGAAAATGTTAATAAATTGCATGAAGGGGTCGATGATTTTGAGGATGTGTTTTGTTTGCATGGTATTAATGATATATTTTATGTGAGCAAGTATTTGTTTAAAGAAAATAAGTTTTTCTTTATATGTTCATCATTGCATGATTTTCTTGATGAAAAGATATGTGTCTTGAGGTTGAAGTGTAATTTTGAGAGATCCAAAAGAATGAGTCTAATGGATGAATATTTGTTATGGTTACATATGAAGAGATAGGTTGAGTGGAGTTGTAAGCGGCATATTGCATGTGCATTAATTCTTATTCCTAGAGCACAATGATTGTATTTATCTATGAATTTTGTGTTGGGGTTAACTAGGTCTAAGAAGGGGAGGAAATTGCTTTATGTTTTGCTTAATGGCATTTTAATCATGTTTATGCGTGCTAGTGGTTATAAGGTGTTTAGTTTAAGCATGAAGAATTTTGTGTTATTTGATATGGTTATGAGTATGCAAGGTACATTAATGCATGTGAAAAATGATTTTAAAGTTTCTAATTCTTGCTTGGTTTTTGTAGACAAGGGGCAAGATTTGAGGACAAATCTTTTTGAAGAAGGAGAGTCTGATATGAATCTAGGAGGTGCTCAAAGATTCATATTGTTCCAAGAATTGCTCCGTAATTTGTTGTCAAGAATTGAAGGATTCGGGATCCATGGAAACTTGGTTGGAGAGCATGAAAATAACTTTGAAAATTATTATAATGTTTTCGGAGGTCAAAAGGATCAAGAAAATGGAAAAAACATTGAACAAATCATGAAATTGAATTCTTTGGTTCGAAGCATAGGCGCGCCCGCGCTCCTGTACACGTGCGCCCGCGCCATCATCTGCGAGAGGCCAGCGCGCCCGCGCCTGTTAGCCGGTCACCCGCGCCATTCCTGCGCACATCAAGCGCACCCGTGCCATTCCATAGCGCGCCCGCGCCGACGTTCTCTCACACATACTTTGGCGTGTAGTGTGTGTGCATGGAATTTTGAGTATTTTTG
Source organism: Henckelia pumila (assembly GCF_033568475.1). Taxonomy (NCBI): domain Eukaryota; kingdom Viridiplantae; phylum Streptophyta; class Magnoliopsida; order Lamiales; family Gesneriaceae; genus Henckelia; species Henckelia pumila. Next base: position 49,991,068 of record NC_133123.1, read on the forward strand.
ATATATTGTGATATTTTGAGTCTTTTAAGTTTATTATGAAACTTTTAGGAGATATCTTTGATATCTTTAGATATATTCTGCAATATTTTGCGAGATATTTTATTATTTTGTAATTGTATTATAAATACAACATATACATTCATTATTAAGAAATAACATAGTTCATATTATTGATTTTTATCAGTCTAAAATTCTCTTTAGAATTTTATTGAAGCTTTTGCTTTGTCAAAATCAAACTTATCAAAGTTTAACAACTTTGACGCGTTTGTCGATTGATTATCTTCGTGGGTTGTCAATGACAGGTTCCTTTGAAGGTCCCGTTGTGATTGATTGTTTATTCCGCAATTATCTGTTGCTAGTTACAGGTTCAACTAGAGGAGGATTTTGCAAACTTACTTGTTTCAAAGATAGGGAAAAATCGTTGTTTATTTTGTTATAGAATTGAGGTGCGATTCATTGTAATCGTGTTGCCTTTCATACATAAGATTCACATCAAATCTGTAGTGATACAACAATATCGAAAAACTTAACATAAACAGTCTAAAACATGAATACAGCTAAAACAAATCCTGCTGTATAAAATCTCCTGAAAAGCTCTGGCTCCCTAGTCCTGCCTCGAACTACCGGCTCCGTCCATCCTGCGACCTGCCCCATGGAATAGGGTGTTCGAGATAACAACTAGGACGTGAGCGCTAACGCCCAGTACATAGACATGAGTAAATATATGTATATAATGCATGCAACATGATAACTGGTAAAGGGTCATCCGAAAAGTCATGCTCAGTACCGACGCCACATGAGTGCTGCCACCGCACGGATCAACCTCTGGGTGCAACCACACTCGTCTAGTACACCAGAGTAGTCGGACATAAAATGCCCCCACTGTCGCGGTACTCTCAGTGACAGACTATCGAATATAGAGCTGAGCGGCTCTATAGTCAGGTATAACAAGGTATAGGCTCAACGTATATATGCACATGACATATGAATAAAGAAAGCAGTAAATCATATCTCATGTCATATAATAATGCCAAATAAAATGCAACATATAAACATGTATACTCGCTGGCAATCTCAGTCAATGTGTACGTACCTCTAGGCTAGTTCAAGTATAGTAGGATCCTAGGTTCCAAGCCTATATTCAAAAATTCACTGTATCACTAGACAAGTTCTATAAGCCTTAACTAAGCTAATAAGTACTCCCAAAACTTAAATAGATTCCCGGACCATACCTTCGTCCGTAGATATCCCTTTGAAGTCGCTAGTCCCGGATGACTATAACCACACCTTGGTTATTCCAGAACCTCTATTATAACCGATAGGGCCCTCAAGTGTATATCTCACACTATATAACTGAAGAAGGAAACTCGGGAATTCGTAATCAAAATGAACTCCGGAGACCCCTATTTATAGGAAAAATTCTCGGTCAGGATCGGAACTTCCGATTTCAGGATCGGAGCTTCCGATCCGCTCACTGCGTGCATGCTTGACACGGCAGGATCGGAACTTCTGATCCGACGATCGGATCTTCCGATCTGCCCTCCGTTCGACACTTGTCAAAACTCGCGGCTGAGTCATCGAGCATTGTTGGCAGCTGGAGATCGGAACTTCCATTCCTGGATCGGAGTTCCGATCTCTGTGCTTCCGATCGGCTTCCCAAGTGGCTGGGATCGGAGCATCCGATCTGGGTTCGGAGCTTCCGATCCGGCCCAAAAGTCAAAAGCCCAAATTTCCTTCTGAAGTCCAATTACACTATGAAATTGGTTAATTACTAACCCTTAATCATGTTTAACATATTATTATCTTAAAATAAAATCTAGATTACTACAGAACATGCCATAAATCAGAAGACTCAACCCATTAAATAGAATTATCAACTTTATTTCCATCAATATTGCGGCGAACCGTGATTACATTCAACTTGAAGAGGCTCTCATCGAGATACCCATTTCCAAGTACAAACTTATTTGATTCAAATACCAGCCTAAACCCATGTTTGACCAGTGATGACCCCGACACCAGGTTTTTCCTTATTTCAGGAATGTGTAACACTTCAACAAAATGCACCTCCATTCCAGACATCATCTTCAAGATGACTTTTCCAACCTCCAAAATTGCCGATGTGACAGAGTTTCCCATTAACAATTTTCTATCAGAAGTTGGAGTGTATGTGAAAAACATCTCCTTATCAGAGTATATGTGGCAGGTAGCACCGTATCAACCCACCACTCATTGGGGTTGTCCACCATATTCGTTTCAAACACAAAAACGGTTAAATCCAAATTTGATATATCAAATGATACTGACCTTACTTGAGCCACATTGGCTTGTTGTTTTCCTTTCTTTGGAAGCCTGCAATCCTTTGCTTTATGATTTGTTTTTCCGCAATTGTAGAAAATTCCTTGAAACTTTTTCTTTTGATTTGATTGATATTTTTCTTTCCAAGCCATGAATTTCTATTATTTCCCCTATTTTCCCTTGATTCCACAATATTCACCTTTGCTGCAAAATTTTTGTTGCTTTCTCGGTGTTTCGATTGTCTTCTTCTATCCTTCATCTCACGATTAGATCCTCCATACCCATCTCATTTATCTTGTGCATCAAATAGTTCTTGAAGTCCTTCCACAACGAAGAGAGTTTCTCAATTAGCGCAATAACTTGGAAGGAATCACTTAGACTCATCCCCTCCGAATGAATTTCGTGCAGTAGTACTTGCATTTCCTGCACTTGACTCACTACGGATTGTGAGTCTACCATCTTAAAATCAAGAAAGCGTCCTACGATGAACTTTTTAAGACCAAATTCCTCCGCTTTGTACTTATTTTCAAGCATCTCTTAAAGCTCTTTGCGGTTTTGACTTGACAATACACATTGTACAATGCATCGTCAATTCCATTGAGTATGTAGTTTTTTCATAAGAAGTCGCTTTGATTCCATGCTTCAATAACTGGCCTCCTATGAGGATCGACCTCATCTTCAAAAATTCTTAGAGGATCTTTCTTAAGAAACCTTTCCGATCTCAAGGTTGTGAGATAGAAAACATTTTCTGCTGCCAACGTTTGAAGTCTGTGCCACTGAATTTTTTAGGTTTCTCCCCATGCGTTGCAGAAACATTGGTTGTTGATGTTGTAGCCATCTTCAATGATCGAAAAAACTTCTTAAGCTTGTATATGTAAATGTGTGGTGTTGGGACTGTTTTGAAGATGACAAAAATCAGAAACAATTGAAATTATTGAGGCTCGTGTTGAACATGATATCTTTAAGAAGTTTTTGCCTCGCTCTTGATGCTGACGAAATTTGACAAAATTCTCCCAAGATACAACAACAAAAAACTTGTGATAATAGCACAATAAATCACAAGTTTAATAACCAGAAATGTTATAAACTCTCTTTTCAGAAAAAAGTAGAAGAATATGAATGCAGATGGTTTTGCAGATAAAACTGAATGAACTTAATGAACTGTAATCTGATATTTAAAGTTGTTTTCATGCAGGGACATGTTGTTCCACCGTGTGGTACAACTATTGATCCAAAAAATTGATCATAACCACCCTAGGAATGAATTAACATAAGGAAAAACTCGAAAAGGAAAGCACTTTTCGTGAAAAAGTGTTATAGGCGCCTAGGCGCCACTTTCCATGTGCCTAGACACCTCTCCCGTGCCTGGAATTTTGCCCAGGCAGGGGCGTCGGTGCAGGGGCACAACACTTTGGCGCCCCTGTGCCACCCCAGGCGCCTAGGCGCCCCATGCTCGCCTGGGCACTTCAAACCATGAGATCGAACACGGTGATCTGCTCCGTGTTTCTTACGTACTGAATTTGTTTTGAAATTAGGGAATTACTCGGGTATAACACAAATCCAACTTGTGCACCTCTTTCCTTCAAAAGATAATAAAAGATCATGCAAAACGACGGTTTTTTCCAGCCGTGTTTCATCAATTTATTAACTTCATAATACTCTACTTTAGTCCATTATCTTTTTTTTTTGCTGCACTTTGAACCCTTTTACTGAAGTGAAATCGATGTAGCATCAAGATGGTGTTGATATGGCACTTGTGAGGCGTCACATTAGTACCCCCGATAAAAATAATACGACAAAAATAGCTAAATATTGAAAGATACATGACTAAGAATAAAATTGGACAACATATAGGATCAAAATTCCATAAAGAAGTAAATATATAGAACAAATAAATTACAATTTTTCTTTAATAACATGTAAAATCATTATTGAAAAAGTGGTGTCAATTCATTATACTTTAAAAACGTATATATGAGTATATAACATTCCACTTCATAAGGTTAAAAATATTTCAGTGCGTATGTTGGTCCAATAAGATTGAGAAAAGTGCAATATTTTAAGTTTATTATAACTTGGATATTTCAATTTTTTTCTTTGTCAATCCAACCAATAAATTTGCACATTTTTCCTCAAATTTTGTCATTTTTCATCAGAGTGTTCACATGACATTGAATACATTTGTAATACGGGGTGATACATTAGCATTTTTGGTTTCACATTGTAATTTTTCAGTGCTACATCTATAGTATTCTGTTAAAAAATTACATCAATTGTAATTTTTTTTGTGTAAAACCAATGGCGTGCATATCCAGGATTTTCAACCAGGAGGAGCGAATTCAATAAAATTATAAAATTTGTGGGGCCTCGGGTTGCTACTCTCATTCTTAGGGAAATTAGTAAATAAACATGATAAAAGGACCAAGGATTAGAAGAATTTAAAACAAGAATTTTTTTTCCAAGGGGTGTGATCGAGCGGTCAAAAACTGCCGCTCGAGCGCCCCCCCTAACCCAACTCTCGGGTTGGGGATTTTGGGCTGCGCCTAGGCTGCATTTTTTTGCAGCTCGGGCGCTGATTTGGGAAGCTTTCTACTTTGTTTTTCAACAGCAAACTTTGATCCATCCAACTCATTCCAATCCATGTTTTACAAGTCTAGAAAATGTATAAATACAAAGAACAAGATGTACACATGTTTATAACTAGTTGATCATCAAACTAACAGTTTGGAATCCAACAAAAGCATGAAACTACACAAGTGTTCATCAACTTCTTAAGAACAATAATCTCAAGTGTTTTCTAACATGCTTGCTAGGACTAATGTACACATCGATTCAGCTATAAACAACCCGATTCCACGTCTAATCTTCTCTCATGAGCTACCCTCGTCGACTTTGGCCAGCTCCTGCCCCATCTGTCGTCATGCACACATACAAAATAAGACAACACGTGGAAACATCCGAAGAGAATATAATTCTCAATATAATCAACATATACATGCGTTACAGTAAATTCATATCGACTCTAAACATTTCAATTCAAGAATAGAGTAAACACATATATAAAGAATTGATTCCTATCACACTCTTTGCAATCAAGATTCGTATACCATCTTGACATGGATATCCATCTATCGTTGTCTCATCAGACTCAAAAATAAGGTCCATCTAAACTTGGCATAAGAATCAATTCATATCTCATATGAAATAAAGAAACACTACCTGAAATGGATCGACAACATCAATAATATAAACACAAACGATAAAAAAGTATGTGGTTTTTGCGGAATAACTCAAGAAGCGTCATTCTTGAGTATTAAATTCCTGACTCTCGATGTTGTCTTATACCTTCTTGTTTCATCTCGGTTATTGAAGCTTCATCTCTGAAACATAACAAGAAGAACGTATATATCAAACTCTATTCAACTCACATAAAAATCTGTTCATTTAATCATTCCATCTTTGACTAAAACGATGTCAAACCTTGCTCTAATCTTCTTTGGTTTGAAAGAAGACTTCTCCAGTCGATCAACTTCTTATCTAGTCTGGAATCGAAGTACTACAAGCTATAACATCAGCAAATAACTCATATTAAGTTCAGCTCAAACACAAGGATTCAAAACGACTTCATATCATAAGCCAACGGCATAACGATGGAAATTCGAAAGCCGAAACTATACCGACTTTGATCCAACAACCATACACAACATATATCATCAAAATAACATCATAAACCAACATATCATATGGTGAGAATTTCGAATAAGCTTCTGAAAATCTGTAACAATTGCATACGGCATCCAATCTTTAATCCAACTTCAATATACAAAACTCATAATCTCAAGAACACATATATATCACCAAATTCTGATTCCTCCCACATCATAATTTCGAAACATGCTAAATCACAACAATACTTACATTAAATCGTAGCTCGTGAAGAGAGGATCTCAGCGATATATTCGGAATTAAAATCGGATAATCGAAACCCAAGATATCAAAGTTTGAAATATCAGAAATGGTTTGGAAGCTGAAGTTTCGACCCTAGCTGCTAAGTTTCTAAAGAAGATAGTGTTGTACACATTGTAAGACAATTAAATAACAAGTGTCCAACCAATTTAGGCCATATTTTCACTTTGGCCCCTCAAGTTTCCACTATTTACAATTCAGTCCCCATCAATTATTTTTAATTAAATTTCAATCCTAAATAATTTAAGAATATTAGAATTTAAATCTAAACTCCATATATTCTAAAATTAAATAATCTCGGATCAAAATTAAATAATTTCGGGGATTTACATTTCTCCCCCTCTAAGACATGAGTTCGTCCTCGAATTCATAAGCAATCTGTACGCACATAAGATAAGAAATAACAGAAATACTGAATAAGAACTCACATCAATGTGAAAGCTCTGGAAACCTCTGCCTCATGTCTTCTTCAATCTCTCATGTCGCTTCTTCAACTCCATACCGACTCCATTGAATCTTCACCAATGGAATGGTTTTGGTTCGGAGTTGTTTTTCTTTTCGATCAAGTATCTGTATTGGCTTCTCAAAATAGCTAAGAGTTTCATCAAGTTCAGCTTCATCTACTTGGATAATATGAGATAAATCAGGCTGATACTTCCTCAGCATCGATACATGGAAAACATCATGAATACCAGATAAAGCTGGAGGCAATGCAAGTCGATAAGCTAGATCGCCTATCTTCTCTAGAATCTCATACGGTCCGATAAAACGTGGAGATAACTTCCCTCGCTTGCCAAATTGAACAGTAACCCTGAAAGGTGAAATATTCAAGAAAACTCTGTCTCCCTGCTCAAAACTCAAAATTCAACGTCTCACGTTCGCATACTTTGCCTGTATGTCTTGAGCTGTCTTCATTCGCTTCTGAATGAGTTTCAATTTGTCAGTCATCTCTCTAATCATATCAGGACCAATCTTCGGTACCTCTGTAATATCATCCCAGTACAACGATGATTTGCACTTATTACCATACAAAGCTTTGAATGGAGCCATCTCAATACTAGTCTGATAACTATTGTTGTAAGAGAACTCCACAAGTGGTAACGAATCTTGCCAATTTGTACTCAGATCAAGTACTACAGCTGTAGTAGCCCGTAACCAAAATCAGTAATTAAGGATTAATGCTAATTAATTGAATTGGGTATCGGACGGATCGGAAGCTCCGAAGGCACGATCGGGAGCTCCGAACAGGATCGGAAGCTCCGATGAGCGATCGGAGGCACCGATGATATTACGTCAGGCATGACGTGTGGTTAGATCGGAAGCTCCGATCAGGACCGGAAGCTCCGATCACCCCTATCCGGAATCAACAAGTGATATTTTGACACGTGGCAGATCAGGATCTTCGAAATCTCCGATGGCAGGATCGGACGTTCCGATCGAGGTTCGGACGTTCCGATCAAGGATCGGAAGTTCCGATCGTTGTCTATAAATAGAAGGCCGAGGCTTCACTTTCATTTGCCAATTCCGAATTCTCCTTTCCATTCTAGTCCTTTTGGAGCTGTCCTAGTCTTCTTAGGCTTGGTCCGGAGGTCGGCAAGACGTTCGGTAGTCGTAGCGGAGTTGTGCCCAAGTTCTGGAGGCATCGACATCAAAGGGATAACGACGGACGAAGGTATAGCTTTGGCTTCCTATAAATATTTAGGAGTATGCAATAGCTTAGTTAAAGCTTTTAGAGCACTTTAATGATAGTAGTATCATTTGGCAGTGTAGAGCAGACTATAGGCGTGGACCTAGAGTTGGTAGAGCTTGCACTGTTTTGAGGTACGAAAGTACTGTTCGAGATATCCTGACTGATTATGCATGTATTATGTGACTGCATGATTTATATGCCATGATATTATGCTGCATTCATTTGCATCTTGCTGTATCTCTTTCGAGATGTCTTTTAGTAGGATTGTACCCTATCCTGTTAGTGGATGGACTTCCATCAATTTGGGTCCGGCGTATCCACGGTTATTTCGGTATGGGAGCCACCTCCTGAAGCGACGGCATAGCGTGCTACATATCAGGGCCCGGTCTGTCTCTGTTATCTGATTCTTGACCTCGAGTCTATAGGGAGTTCACTTTGCATGCATGTATACTCATACTCTCGTACTGAGCATTTTATGCTCACGTCTCGTACTCTGTATTTTTTGGACACCCTATTCCATGGGGCAGGTTTGCGATTGGACGAGAAGGGTGGATCCAGGAGGGGCTAGTCAGTGGTTGGCCAGCTGGAGCTTCGTCTAGGCTTTATCACTGTTGTTTGGGTTTATACAGCTATTCGATTTGGTTGTATATTATTGGATAAATTACAGATTCCTTTACTTGGAATTGTATATTGTTTATGGTTTCCGCAGTTTTATTCTGATATCTGTTTAATTAAGTTAATTGCATGCCTAAGTTCTGTTTAGTAGGTGATCCGGGTAAGGGTCACTACATTTATGGTATCAGAGCATGCAAAAGAATTCTTGGGATTTAGTCTCATCTTGAGGTATTTTTGTAGATGTCAAATCGTGACGACCGGAGTTCTCATGGCAGTGTTGGTGGGCGTTGGAGTGATGCCGACCGGGAGCCTCATCGAGAACGGCGTCATCTTCATCATGACGATGAGCGTTTCACTGTGCGTCGATTCTTAGCTATGGGTCCTAAGCCCTTAGTTGGAGGTGAGTCTCCGGAGGATGCGGAGAACTGGTTAGACCGCATGGAGACGACTTTTCAGACTTTCCAATGCACCGAGGAGCAGAAGGTGGAGACCCTTGGCTATCTTCTGGATGGGCGTGCGCGCAGGTGGTGGAGGTTTACCTCTACACCTTTTGTTGCGGCGAGAGGAGTGGCCACCTGGGCCGAGTTCCGCACAGCTTTCCAAAAGCGGTATTTTCCTCCTGCACTCCGACAGTCAAAGGCGGGCGAGCTACTGAGTCTACGACAGGGAGCCATGTCTATCGATGAGTATCAGCAGAGGTTCTTTGATCTGCTATCCTATTGCCCCGAGATTGCTGATAGCTCAGAGATGAAGTATAATCTGTTCCTTCAGGGCCTTAACCCTGAGATCCATGACCGTGTGGCAGTTGGCGACGACATGTCCTACGAGGGTTTGGTGAGCCGTTGTCACCGGGCGGAGGACAGCATTCGGCGGAACAAGTCTTTCCCTCAGTCGAGGCCTGCTAGTTCTTTGGGTCCCCGTGCCCAAACTTTCAAGAAATCTGGATCTTCTTCTTCCTCTGGTTCCGGAGGTGTTGTTCGTTACAGTAAGAAGGACAAGTGTGATCACTGTGGGAAAAACCATCCATCCGACAAGTGCCGTAGAGCTTCTAGAGCTTGTTTCCGTTGTGGAGAGACTGGTCATATCCGGAGGGATTGTCCACTATCTGGGGGAGGCGGTTCTGGTTCTTGTTCAGGATCGGGTTCTCAGGCCACCGTACAGCAGAGGTCGCAGGGACAGTCTGCTGGGAGTTCTCATTTGAGGCCACGAGCTTCTGGCCAGGTGTTTGCCATGAGACATGATCAGGCTGTGGAGGACAATGAGAAAGTCATCGCAGGTACATTTATGCTTTATGGTATACCTGCTCTTGTACTTATTGACACTGGTGCATCTCATTCCTTCATTTCTGCACGTTTTGTTAAGAGGCATAAGTTACCATGCATTGCACTAGACGTAGTGATGTCTGTTTCTACTCCGACGGGCCAATCTGCTTTGGCTAAGCGTCTAGTGATGGGTTGCCCTTTAGAGTTCGAAGGGAACATTCTGTTAGGGAATCTCATGGTCCTGGCGATGGACGACTTTGATTGCATTCTGGGAATAGATATGTTGACTACCTATCGAGCTTCAGTGGACTGCTATCAGAGATTAGTACGCTTTCATCCAGAGGGGAGTGAGAGTTGGTTTTTCTATGGTGAGGGAGCGCGACCCCCGATGCCTTTGGTATCAGCTTTGAGAGCCTGTCGAGCTCTAGAGTCTGGCGGGGAAGGCTACCTTACCTATGCAGTTGATTTGTCCGCTGAGAGTATTGGGATAGAGAGCATTCCTGTTGTGGATGAATTTCCAGATGTGTTTCCTGATGAGATTCTGGGTTTTCCTCCTGCTAGGGAAGTCGAGTTTGGCATAGAGTTGATGCCGGGTACTTTGCCTATTTCTAGAGCACCGTATCGTCTGGCTCCGTCAGAGATGCGTGAGTTGAAGAATCAGCTACAGGATCTTTTGGACAAGGGGTACATTCATTCTAGTGTATCTCCTTGGGGAGCTCCTGTTCTCTTCGTGAAGAAGAAGGATGGGTCGATGCGGCTGTGCATTGACTATCGGCAGCTGAATCGAGTCACTGTGAAGAACAAGTATCCGTTGCCTCGTATTGATGACTTGTTTGACCAGCTGCAGGGCACATCAGTTTACTCCAAGATTGACTTGAGATCTGGGTATCATCAGTTGAGAGTCCGTGATCAGGACGTAGCCAAGACTGCATTCCGTACTCGCTATGGGCATTACGAGTTCCTAGTGATGCCATTTGGTTTGACTAATGCGCCGGCTATATTCATGGATTTGATGAACCGTGTCTTCAGGGAGTACTTGGACAAGTTTGTCGTGGTCTTCATTGACGACATCTTGGTGTATTCGCGTAATACGGAAGAACATGTTTCTCACTTGCGATTAGTACTACAGACTCTTCGAGATGAGCAGTTGTACGCCAAGCTGAGCAAGTGTGAGTTCTGGATGGATAGAGTGGTCTTTCTTGGTCATATCATATCCAGGGAAGGGATTTCTGTTGATCCAAGCAAGATTGAAGCGGTACTTAATTGGTCGCGTCCGACGACAGTTGCTGAGATCCGTAGTTTTCTGGGTCTAGCAGGGTATTATCGTCGCTTCATTCTGAACTTCTCTCAGTTAGCTCGACCGTTGACGCAGCTTACCCGGAAGAGTGTGGATTTTGAGTGGTCCTCCGAGTGTGAGGAGAATTTCTGTGAGCTTCGACGGTGGTTGACTTCTGCGCCGGTGTTGGCATTACCGTCAGGATCTGGAGGGTATGTGGTTTACACGGATGCTTCTCTTCAGGGGTTAGGTTGTGTCCTGACTGTAGTGGCCCGTATCCAAAACTAATGATTAATGAGTAATGAGTAATTAAATCGTATTATCATGTCGGAATTAAGTGAAACATGATTAAGGAAATTCCAGAAGGGTTAACGGATTCCAGAAATGGATCCAGAACACTCGAAAATGGCTTAGAGGGTTTCATGACTCGAGCAGGATCGGAGCCTCCGATCTTGGTGAGTTCGGAACCACATCGGAAGCAGGGAGATCGGAATGTCCGATTAGGATCGGAGCTTCCGATGGCTGTCGGTGACAGGTGTGTGGTTGCATGTGGACCGAATTGACACGTAGCGAACGGAACTTCCGATCGGGGAACGGAGCTTCCGATCTAAACGAACGGAGCTTCCGATCGAGGAACGGAGCTTCCGATCGATTCCTATAAATATGAGGTCCGAGCTCCTCATTTCTTGCCAATTCCGAGTTCCTCTCCTTCGCCTAGTACCTCTATTTTAGGACTTTGGGTACTCTTATTTTAGAGTTGGAGTAGGGAATATAATTAGTATAGTCAGACAGTGTTTGACATAGTAGCGGAGCAGTGCTCGAGTAGCGGAGCAGTGCTCGAGTAGAGGAGCAGTGCTCGTGTAGCGGAGTAGTGCTCGAGGCTGTGGAGCTGCAGCAGGGGTGTGCCCCTAGTTGCGGGATAGTCGCCATCAGTGGGCTAACGACGGACGCAGGTATAGCTATGGTCTCCTTAAATTATTTAGGAGTATGCAATAACTTAGTTAAGGCTTTTAGAGCTTATTGAATGATGCATGGGTATTTGCATTGTAGACTTGATGATAGGCTTGGAACCTAGAGTGGGACTACTAGGACTGCCTTAGAAAGGTACGTAAGTACTGACTGAGATTGCCAGCGGATATACATGCTTATATGTTGCATTTATGTGTTTGCATGTTATTATTGTTATGCGGCATGTGCATATCATCTTGTGCCTGTACATCTGTATATCTTTCGAGATGAGCCTGTTAGGGTTGCTCAGCCCTGTTAGGACGTTTGATATCGAGTAACCCTAGGTACTGATATCGGAAGGACTCCGTGGTCCGCATCCGTGATTCGGGAATGAGTGGTCGCACACAGTGGTTAGCTACCCCGATGTGACGAGCTTATATCCCAGGCGCCAGTCTGAGTAGTTTGTATACAGTTATCCCAGATATGGATACCCTGTCATTTGCATGCATCATATTTGTATGTTTATCCGTGCTTTCGTATTGAGCTTAGAGCTCATGTCCAGTATTTTCTGTATATTTGGATACCCTATTCGACGGGGCAGGTGTAGGTGCAGGATTGAGCACCAGAAGTCTGGAGTAGCCAGTGACCTTGAAGACAGCAGGATTAGCTGTAGGTTTTATTTAAAATCGATTGGGTTGTATAATCGAGTTTGTTTAGCCGGTTGTATTCCGCCGGTATTTTTGTATTTAAGACTTCCGCAGCGATTTATTTAATGCATGCTTAATTATGCTCTTAACTCTGATTAGATAGTGGATCCGGGATGGGTCACTACATTTATTGGTATCAGACCAATGCATGCAAGGGACTTAGGAAATTTATATTAAGACTTCTTGATTATCCTTGTAGGATTGATTGAGGCCCAGCGAAAGAAGATTTGGTTCTTCATTGCCGAGGTTTGCGGCATAAGTCTTTACTATAAGGAATGCAACAGTGATGAGAACACCAGTAGTAGCACATCGATAGATAGACTGACTACTGTGGACAGTTCATCATTCGATGCATTGGGATGTTGATCGAAGAATATATGGATTCTAGCCAAGGAAGACTGGAAGAGAAGATCGAGTATATCGCGTCAGATACCTCTGAGGGCTTGTTGGAACGAATGGTGTTTAATAATCCATGTGGTTCCAGTCCTCGAATATTCTTCACTCGTAGTTGGAGAGATTGTCAGATAGACCTTTACCAGGGAATGCTTCGAGTGCCTAAGGCATGGCAGGTTCCTAGCGTAAAGTCTGTAAACTCATGCAGAACATGGTTTTTCCGGTATGCTTGCATTGATGCTTTTGTTAGGCATACGGGAAACTTCATGTTCAAAAGCATGATCCGGATACAAGAAGAACGCTGATGGTAGATCGCGAGCAAAAGAATTCGACCGACATGCACTGACGCAGAGCATAACTGGTTAGATATTACGTGCCATTTCTCCGGAGTTCTTCGCGGGAGGACATGTAGAGAGACTTGGACGGGAGTATGCTTGTATCGATGCGTGTGTCGATGGGAAGCTTCATGCTCAAGGAACGAAGACAAGATTTGATGATTTTAAATACTGTATTGTTGTAGTTGTAAACAGTATTTCAGTTGTAATAAATCATCAGAATTTGGTTGTATCAGTTCAAGTTATTGGATGTACATTTGTTGTATTTTGAATACTGTATGTATTACATGGGATTGTAATAAAGGAAATTGTACATAACTTGAAGTAATGATACATGTTTTATTTATTCAGCAATTCGTGATTGATTGCAAGTAATTTTATAAAGTTTGGCTTGGAATTAGTTGATTGGTAATCAACTAGGTTAGCTCATGGATTTTGGGTAAGCCAGCGGTAACGAATTGAAGTGAGGTTAGTCTAGGTGTTTTCCTAGGATTGACCTATTTAGTCATTTGACTGGGTTAGTGCCATTGATGAGGTGATTCATCTGGGGGCATGGGATTATTGATCTTGTTTTGAAATTTTGAGTTTCGTTCTAGGTGATTTCCGTAGATCAATAGCTTGATTAACCTTCATAGGTTGAGACTTCGTGATGATGGGATTTCATCGGGATACCAAGTCGAGTATATATACCGAGAGTTGTGGACTATGACCATGACTAGACATGATGGAGCGCGACCCTATGCCAATGTTACTCTGGGAGTCTTTCGTACTTTGGAGAATGTCTGGAAGCCTTCGTGCTTCAGGATTGGCGGTGGGAAGGCTACTAGTCTAGAGTTGTGGTAACAATCACAACGGGGTATGAATTTGGATTAGTTGCCTTGGTTAGGTATCAGTGGTTTAGATATCGTCTGACTGTCGTCAGATATATTGGCTGGTTAAGTATCTGTGGTTTAGATATCGTCTGACTATCGTCAGAGATATTGCTTTGGATTTTGTCATAAGGACCAGTCTTGGAGGGATTTCCTTGACAAGTGCGTACTCTGAGCAAATAGTTTTAGACTATTGGTTACTGCTAGACTAGTGGATCTAGTCGGTGTTTGAATGCTCTAGTGATAGGGGCTAACTAGGAGTTTGGTTTGTGAACTTCCTATAACGTTTGACTCGGGGATTAGTATTTTTTTCAGCATTGATGGTTTCCTTCAGTGATAGATTATATCCGATGCTAAGGATTGTACATGACGATTTGAGGCGTGAGGATAGCGTGATTTATGCCAGTGTACACTTGGTGGTGATTTCAGGTGGGACACCGCGGCAAGTAACCTCAGTCTCGATTTGTTGCAGTCTTAGCAAGAGATATAATTATCAGGAGTATGTTCAACGATAGTTGAAATCATTCGGACTTGTATTGCGGCTTGAGTTGAACAAGTCCTTATGATCATCTTGGATGAAGATAGACAGTGGATAGTATGTCTAGACTGGTGCAGGTTTAGCACTAGTGACTACTTGTAACTGTTGTCTAACTCTGTCAAAGATGAGTGATTGAATCAACTGTGATTCTTTTGATTTCAAGTATTTGGGATCTGCGGACGTGTGGCATTGAGATCATTGATAGTGATCGGCCATGGGATTTTTTCATTGATCTGTGATTGTCTGATTAGAATTTGTATCATCAGGCATAGCAAGAGCTACAGTAGATCAACTTGATTGATCAGAATATTCCAATTGGTACTGATTGGGATATAGTGAATCAAGAAGTGCTGGAATAGTACTTAAGTATGGTATGCTATGATATAGCGATTCAAGTGCATTTAGGAAATTCTTTAGTCGCTAAGGAATCTCCAGGGATGCGGGAATCGAGACTTTTGGATTCTGCGGATCACGAAAGTGGTCATTAGTTTTCTTTTGCGATCGTAGTTGTTGGTAACGTTGCTTTGGCTACCAGTGACGGGTTTTGATCTGAACATTTCTTGGTTTTAGCAATGATTTATTTAGTTTGCGGAAAAAGGATTCAGTGATTGTTCCAGGGTTGTCAGTGAACAAATTTTGGAGACTGTTAGTCGGAATGATCAGCTTGGGTGCTTCCAGCAGATTTCTCAAGAGTTGTTCTTGAGCGGTAATTCGACAAGTGCTTTTGGATTTCAATGAGCATTAGCATGATAGCATTAGTTGTTTCATGGGATGAGACAACAGCAGAGACTTGTGTTTTTGAGTCTGGCAGGATTATTGTCACTGATATCCCAGTGCGTTCTGATATGCTGTGTCATTGAAAGGATTTGATAACGTAATTGCCATCCGTATGGATAGATTCTGTGCGGGATCGCGGTAAATCAGTTTGGTTATCCCCGCTAGGGAGCCAAGGGATTTGGTTATCTGGAACAGGATTAACCGGAATCGTTTTCGTTGATACTATCTCTAGTTCTGATATGGAAGTAAACATCTGATTGAGACTACTGCTGAGGATGGTGTGGTCCATCTGGGAGTTTCAGCATGATGTTAGTGAATTTCGAGACGACGACCTCGAAGAATGCTTTTAGACAAGAAATTGTGTATGAGGATCTTATCACAATTGGGGTTAGTAATCTTTGTTTGCTAGTTGTTGTTCTTTGGGAACATTTGTTAGCCAATGGCAGGATGAGTACTGAAAGTACATACTATGACGCCAGGAATTGTCAGAATTTTGTTGTTATCCATGGCAGGATGACTAATGTAATCGAGTAGATGCTATCTACGATGGCGAGATTCGGATCAAGGTTTAACGCAATTATTCTAAGGATTTCAAATGGTTAGAGTCGCGTGCAGTGGTGCGATTGCTCTGCGAGCGGGTGGCCGGTAGCTGCCATTTCTATTCGCATGAGGTACTGTTTTGGAAAATATATTTTATCCTTCGTGATAAAAAGTAACTCACACGAGTTCTTGGAAAAGGATATCTAGGATTTGACCGAGAGTTGAATCTAGGTCGATTGTGTATGGCTTTTTCGATAACATCAAGAGATGAGATGTTACCGATTGACCAGTGAGATACAATGTGTTGTATCTTGTTCTCTAGTTGGATTGCGATGGAGTTCGTACATATCTATAGATAACTGCTGATTAATTACTATCATAGCAAGGGTGTCATCGCTAAGATTTGTAGGCAGTGTGACTGATTCAATGGGCAATTTGGACCGAAGGTGCCGTGTTGTTGAGGTTATTGATGGATAACTGACGGTAGTCAATAGTGTTACACTATTTTTTCAAGGATTGGGTCTGTCGAAGGTTATTCGACCCAATATTTGGAACCGGAACTATTGCTGAATTGGACAAGTGGTTTGTACTATATTCCGAGGTTTACCTTAGATTTCGAGGACGAAATCCTTTTAAGGTGGTGGGAATGTAGTGGCCCGTATCCAAAACTAATGATTAATGAGTAATGAGTAATTAAATCGTATAATCATGTCGGAAGTAAGTGAAACATGATTAAGGAAATTCCAGAAGGGTTAACGGATTCCAGAAATGGATCCAGAACACTCGAAAATGGCTTAGAGGGTTTCATGACTCGAGTGGGATCGGAACCACCGATCCAGGATCGGAGCCTCCGATCTTGGTGAGTTCGGAACCACATCGGAAGCAGGGAGATCGGAATGTCCGATCAGGATCGGAGCTTCCGATGGCTGTCGGTGACAGGTGTGTGGTTGCATGTGGACCGAATTGACACGTAGCGAACGGAACTTCCGATCGGGGAACGGAGCTTCCGATCTAAACGAACGGAGCTTCCGATCGAGGAACGGAGCTTCCGATCGATTCCTATAAATATGAGGTCCGAGCTCCTCATTTCTTGCCAATTCCGAGTTCCTCTCCTTCGCCTAGTAGCTCTATTTTAGGACTTTGGGTACTCTTATTTTAGAGTTGGAGTAGGGAATATAATTAGTATAGTCAGACAGTGTTTGACATAGTAGCGGAGCAGTGCTCGAGTAGCGGAGCAGCGCTCATGTAGCGGAGTAGTGCTCGAGGCTGTGGAGCTGCAGCAGGGGTGTGCCCCTAGTTGCGGGATAGTCGCCATCAGTGGGCTAACGACGGACGCAGGTATAGCTATGGTCTCCTTAAATTATTTAGGAGTATGCAATAGCTTAGTTAAGGCTTTTAGAGCTTATTGAATGATGCATGGGTATTTGCATTGTAGACTTGATGATAGGCTTGGAACCTAGAGTGGGACTACTAGGACTGCCTTAGAAAGGTACGTAAGTACTGACTGAGATTGCCAGCGGATATACATGCTTATATGTTGCATTTATGTGTTTGCATGTTATTATTGTTATGCGGCATGTGCATATCATCTTGTGCATGTACATCTGTATATCTTTCGAGATGAGCCAGTTAGGGTTGCTCAGCCCTGTTAGGACGTTTGATATCGAGTACCCCTAGGTACTGATACCGGAAGGACTCCGTGGTCCGCGTCCGTGATTCGGGAATGAGTGGTCGCACACAGTGGTTAGCTACCCCGATGTGACGAGCTTATATCCCAGGCGCCAGTCTGAGTAGTTTGTATACAGTTATCCCAGATATGGATACCCTGTCATTTGCATGCATCATATTTGTATGTTTATCCGTGCTTTCGTATTGAGCTTAGAGCTCATGTCCAGTATTTTCTGTATCTTTGGATACCCTATTCGACGGGGCAGGTGTAGGTGCAGGATTGAGCACCAGGAGTCTGGAGTAGCCAGTGACCTTGAAGACAACAGGATTAGCTGTAGGCTTTATTTAAAATCGATTGGGTTGTATAATCGAGTTTGTTTAGCCGGTTGTATTCCGCCGGTCTTTTTGTATTTAAGACTTCCGCAGCGATTTATTTAATGCATGATTAATTATGCTCTTAACTCTGATTAGATAGTGGATCCGGGATGGGTCACTACACTGACTCAGAATGGGCATGTGATCGCATACGCTTCTAGACAGCTGAAACTTCATGAGGACAACTACCCAGTCCATGATTTGGAGTTAGCAGCCATTGTGTTCGCTTTGAAGATCTGGCGTCATTATCTGTATGGCGAGAAATTTGAGATCTTCACCGACCATAAGAGTCTCAAGTATTTGTTCACTCAGGCGGAGTTGAACATGAGGCAGAGACGTTGGATGGACTTGCTTAAGGACTATGATTGCGAGATTAAGTACCATCCGGGAGCTGCTAATCTCACCGCTGATGCTTTGAGTCGCAAGGTGCGACTATCCGCACTTCAGACTTGTTCGATGTCTAGTGCAATCAGTGACTGTTGTACTTCAGGTTATACCTTCAAGCATAAGAAAGGTATGCAGAGTATCCTGATGTTTGCGATATTATCTGAGCCAGCTTTGTATTCGCGGATCCGAGATGCTCAGATGTCTGATTCGAAGACCCAGCGTTTAGCTCGTCTAGCTATCGAGGTTAGCTCGTCTAGCTATCGAGGGTAGCTCGTCTGGATTTCATTATCAGTCGGATGGCTTTCTGTGTTTGTCTGGTAGGCTTGTGATTCCACAGGATGAAGAGTTGCGAGAGGAGATTTTGTCTCAGGCGCATCGCACTAAGTTGAGTATTCATCCTAGGAGCAACAAGATGTACAAGGATCTACGTACTCATTTCTGGTGGAAGGGAATGAAACGCAGTGTTTATCAGTTTGTTTCGAGGTGTTTGGTGTGTCAAAAGGTCAAGGAAGAGCACCGACGACCTGGAGGATTGCTTCACAGTCTGCCTATTCCTGAATGGAAATGGGAGTTTATCACAATGGACTTTGTGACCCATTTGCCGATATCCCCGAAGAACTGTGATGCTATCTGGGTTGTGGTGGACCGACTCACCAAGTCAGCGCATTTCATTGCCTATAGCCGAGAGTACTCTGTGGATCGCATGGCACGGATGTATGTTCAGGAGATCGTTCGACTTCATGGAGTGCCTGTGAGCATTGTCAGCGATCGAGACCCTAGGTTTACTTCTAGGTTCTGGGGAAGTGTTCTGCGTGCGATGGGTACTACTCTCAGTTTGAGTACTGCCTATCATTCATAGACTGATGGTTAGTCAGAGCGTACTATCCGTACTTTAGAGGATATGCTTAGAGAGTGCGTCATGGATTTTGGTTCAGCCTGGCAGGATCATTTGCCGTTGATCGAGTTCGCTTACAACAACAGCTATCACACTAGTATTGGGATGGCACCTTTTGAGGCGTTGTATGGGCGACGTTGTCGTACTCCACTCTTCTGGGAAGAAGTGGGGGAGAGACAGGCTGAGGGACCGGAGTTTATCCAGCAGGCGATAGATATTGTTGATCAAATCAAGAAACGGATTAAGACTGCACAGGATCGTCAGGCCAGCTATGCTAATATCAAGCGTAGGCCTTTGCAGTTCGAGGTCGGGGAGAAAGTGTTTCTGAGAGTGTCACCTTTCCGCAAGATTCTCAGATTTGGCCTTAAGGGCAAGTTGTCTCCCAGATTTATCGGTCCGTTTGAGATCTTGGAGAGCATTGGCGATTTGGCTTATCGACTAGCTTTGCCACCGCACCTATCCAGTATTCACGACATGTTCCACATATCTCTGTTGCGACGGTATGTGGCGGATGAATCTCATATTCTGCAGCGGTCTGAGGTTCAGGTAGACAAGGATTTGACTTATGTTGAGAAACCTCTTCGTATCCTGGATTATAAGGATAAGGTTTTATGGAACAAAGTCATCCCTTTGGTTTTAGTTCAGTGGCAGCGCCGAGGCACTAAGGAAGCTACTTGGGAGCTCGAGGACAGGATGCGTAAAGACCATCCTGAGTTGTTTTGATTTCATTCTTTAAGTTGTATTCAGTTGCAAACTTTGTAAACGTTTGATTTGAATAAAGAATGTTTCTGATTTTTGTATTTTGGCATTCGGTACTTAAGATCTGATTTCGAGGACGAAATATCTTAAGTGGGGGAGAATGTAGTAGCCCGTAACCAAAATCAATAATTAAGGATTAATGTAATTAATTGAATTGGGTATCGGACGGATCGAAAGCTCCAAAGGCACGATCGGAAGCTCTGAACAGGATCGGAAGCTCCAATGAGCGATCGGAGGCACCGATGATATTACATCAGGCATGACGTGTGGTTGGATCGGAAGCTCCGATCAGGACCGGAAGCTCCGATCACCCCTATCCGGAATCAACAAGTGATATTTTGACACGTGGCAGATCAGGATCTTCGGAAGCTCCGATGGCAGGATCGGACGTTCCGATCGAGGTTCGGATGTTCCGATCAAGGATCGGAAGTTCCGATCGTTGTCTATAAATAGAAGGCCGAGGCTTCACTTTCATTTGCCAATTCCGAATTCTCCTTTCCATTCTAGTCCTTTTGGAGCTGTTCTAGTCTTCTTAGGCTTGGTCCGGAGGTCGGCGAGACGTTCGGTAGTCGTAGCGGAGTTGTGCCCAAGTTCTGGAGGCATCGACATCAAAGGGCTAACGATGGACGAAGGTATAGCTTTTGCTTCCTATAAATATTTAGGAGTATGCAATAGCTTAGTTAAGGCTTTTAGAGCACTTTAATGATAGTAGTATCATTTGGCAGTGTAGAGAAGACTATAGGCGTGGACCTAGAGTTGGTAGAGCTTGCACTGTTTTGAGGTACGAAAGTACTGTTCGAGATATCCTGACTGAGTATGCATGTATTATGTGACTGCATGATTTATATGCCATGATATTATGCTGCATTCATTTGCATCTTGCTGTATCTCTTTCGAGATGTCTGTTAGTAGGGTTGTACCCTATCCTGTTAGTGGATGGACTTCCATCGATTTGGGTCCGGCGTATCCACGGTTATTTCGGTATGGGAGCCACCTCCTGAAGCGACGGCACAACGTGCTACATACCAGGGCCCGGTCTGTCTCTGTTATCTGATTCTTGACCTCGAGTCTATAGGGAGTTCACTTTGCATGCATGTATACTCATATTCTCGTACTGAGCGTTTTATGCTCACGTCTCGTACTCTGTATTTTCTGGACACCCTATTCCATGGGGCAGGTTTGCGATTGGACGAGGAGGGTGGATCCAGGAGGGGCTAGTCAGTGGTTGGCCAGCTGGAGCTTCATCTAGGCTTTATCACTGTTGTTTGGGTTTATACAGCTATTCGATTTGGTTGTATATTATTGGATAAATTACAGATTCCTTTACTTGGAATTGTATATTGTTTATGGTTTCCGCAGTTTTATTCTGATATCTGTTTAATTAAGTTAATTGCATGCCTAAGTTCTGTTTAGTAGGTGATCCGGGTAAGGGTCACTACAACAGCTCTCAGCATATCCTCAAGAGTTTGAATCGTTTGTTCTAACTGTCTGTCAGTTTGAGGATGATAAGCAGTACTCAAATTCAAACGAGTACCTAAAGCTTGTTGCAAACTGTGCCAAAAGTAAGATGTGAATCGAGGATCACGATCAGAACAATAGACTTAGGCACTCCGTGCAATCTTACCACTTCTTTGACATATATTACTGTCATCTGATCATGTCGATATGTCATTCGATATGGAATGAAGCACACTGATTTCGTCAACCTATCAATAATCACCCAGATCGCATCACAACCTCGGGATGAACATGGAAACTTCGTCACAAATTCCATAGTAATATGATCGCATTTCCATTCAGGAATTGACAAACTCTATAACAAACCACCAGGCTTCTTTCTTTCAGCCTTCACCTGTTGACAATTCATGCACTTAGATACGTATTCAATGGAATATGCTTTTATCTATTTCCACCAGTAATGAGTCTTCAAATCATTATACATTTTCCTGCCACCAGGATGAATACTGTATCTACTGCAATGCGCTTCTTTCAGTATCGCTGTTTCAGATCAGAAACATTTGGAACAACAAGTCGGATATTCACATATAAGATATCATCATCACTGACCTTATATTCAGATTGAAGTCCAGACTTAACCATTTAAACTGATTTCTGAATACCCTGATCTTCTTTCTGTGCATCCCTGATTCGAATCAACAATTCAAGCTCAGCTCGAATCGCACAAACTTGAATAGGCCTCATATCTATCTCAAATGTTAATCCAGAAATGCAACAATATTCAATGAAATGAGATACACCTACAGTAGATAAGGATAAGGCACATACCTTCCTACTTAGGGCATCTGCAGCAGCATTTGATTTCCCTGGATAATATTTGATTTCGCAATCAAAGTTCTTCAACAAATCTATCCACCTTCTTTGTCTCATGTTCAATTCAGATTGTGTAAACATATATTTCAGACTCTTATGATCAGAATAAATTTCGAACTTCTCTCCGTAAAAATAATGAAGCCAAATTTTCAATGCAAAGACGATGGCTGCCAATTCAAGATCATGAATTGGATATCTTGTCTCATGTGGCTTCAACTATCTCGAAGCATAAACAACAACATTTCGCAGCATCAGTACACATCCTAGTCCCCTGTGAGAAGCAACACAATAAAGAGTGAAATAACTATTACCTGAAGGGATAGTCAAGACTGGCGCACTTGTTAGCCTTTTCTTCAACTCAATAAAACTATCTTCACAAGCCTCAGTCCAGATATACGGTGCATTTTTCTGTGTGAGTTGAGAAATAGGTTTGAAAATACTCGAGAAATCTTTGATAAAGCAACGATAATAACCTGCTAAACACATAAACTCCGTATCTCTGGTACCGACGTCAGTCTAAACCAACTGATCACTGCTTCAACCTTACTCGGATCAACAGAAATAACGTCTCCGAATATAATATGACCAAGAAATACAACCTTCCGCAACCAAAATTCACATTTTGATAGCTTGACATACAGTTTTTCTGCTCTCAAAGTCTTCAGAATTGTTCTCAAATGGTCAGCATGATCACATAGATTCTTGGAATAGATCAGAATATCGTCAATAAATATGATAACGAAATCATCAAGATATTTATGAAACACTCGATTCATAAGACCCATAAAGACCGCTAGAGCATTCGTCAAACCAAACGGCATTACAATGAATTCAAAGTGACCATACCTCGTTCAAAAAGCATTTTTCGATACATCTTCATATCTTACTATAAATTGATGATAGCCGGATCTCAAATAAATTTTCGAATATACCAACGAACCCTGTAACTGATCAAAAAAATCATCAATTTGAGGTAAAGGATAACGATTCATTACCGTTGCTTTGTTCAGTTGTCGGTAGTCGATGCAAAATCTCATTGATCCGTCCTTATTTTGTACAAATAGTATCGGTGCGCCCCAAGGAGAGACACTCGGTCTAATGTACCCTTTGGCCAATAGATCTTCCAACTGTTCTTTCAACTCTTTCAATTCAACTGGTGCCATTCGGTAAGGTGCTTTCGAAATAGGTTGCGTACCGGCATCAGTTCAATGCTGAAGTCTATCTCTCGGAATGGTGGAAATCCAGGAATCTCATCAGGAAATATATCAGCAAATTCACTAACCACTGGAAAATTAGCCAATTTCGGGCTAGTTTTCGTCACATCTACTACATAAACAAGAAACCCCTCTACTTCTTTATGCAATAAACGTGTCATGGATAGAACATATATCAAAGGAATACGAGATTTTTAATCTTTACCATAAAATCTCCATTCATCAGCCATCTCAGGTCTGAACTGTACAACTTTCTGAACACAATCAACTGTAGCCCTGTACTTAGTTAACATGTCGATGCCGATAATACAATCAAATTCGGACAAACCAAGCACAATACAGTTAATTTCAATCTCATTACCTTCATATTGCAATGTACAATTTCTAACCGATTTCATCGCTACAGTACCTTTTCCCAAAGGTGATGAAATAGACACAATGGCAGATAACGATTCAACAGGTAATGAATGCAATAATGCAAATTGTTCAAAAATAAAGGTATGAGAAGCTCCTGTATCTACTAGCACATAAGCAGGATAACCGCAAAGAAAACAAGTACCTGCTATCACATCATTAGGTGATGCTTGTGCCAGCTCCTCAGTCAAAGAAAACACTCGAGCTTGCTGTCTCGGAGGTTGATCACGGTCTGACTTCCTCCTAATCTACCTTGTTGCTGAGTCTGTGGTTGGAATGAATGAATAGAAGATGTTTGTCTCTCAGATTGAGCCATTGATCTTGATGATTCCGCACCTTGTGAACTTCCAACACCATGCTGTGGGCAAACTCTCTCAAAATGTCCTGTTTGGTTGAAGATATGACAGCTTCCAAACACTCCTAGGCACTGGTCGCTGACATGATGACCTCCGCACTTGGTACAGTACACCTCAGAACCACT
The DNA here is from genome assembly GCF_033568475.1 of Henckelia pumila. Taxonomy (NCBI): domain Eukaryota; kingdom Viridiplantae; phylum Streptophyta; class Magnoliopsida; order Lamiales; family Gesneriaceae; genus Henckelia; species Henckelia pumila. The sequence goes on from NC_133123.1 coordinate 50,015,806, forward strand.
AGACTTCTATCCCTCTCGAAACTGTTTGGATCCACCAGAACTTGAAGAGCTACTACCAGAACGCTTAAATTGCTTTCCTTTCCCTTTAAAGAAATTCTTCTTACCGCTGCTAGAACCTCCTCCTTAAAATCGGGGTGGTGGTGGAATTTGTGGCTGTTCTTGGGGTTGTCTCACTGGTGATGGCACAAACGGTGCTCCTCATTGTCTCAATAATCCATCTTCGGCTCCCTTTGCATGATTAAGAGCATCGACAAAGTTGTTTGGTCGCCCAGCATTCACTAGAGTAAAAACATCTGGATTCAACCCGTTAAGGAACTGGTCAGCTTGAGCTTCATCACTGTCTGCTATATGGGGAGCAAATTTCAGCAGACTCGTAAATTTGACAACATACTGTTCAATGTTCAATTGCCCTTGTTGCAAGCTAGAAAATTTTGCTCCTTTTTCTTTTCTATAAGACACTGGGAAGAATCGTTGATAGAAAATAATTTTAAACACAGACCATGTAATGACCATACCTCGATGCTCTAGTGCTCTCCGTGTTGTTATCCACCAACGTTTTGCAACTTCATGTAGTTGGTGTATAACCAGTTTGACTCGACGATCATCTGCATAGTCAAGGGATTCAAATAATTCTTCAATATCCTCGAGCCAAATCTCACATTCCACAGAGTTCTCAGTTTTGTTTAGTGTTGGCGGTTTAAAAGACTGAAAGCGTTTCAACAGAGTTTCCATCGGAGTAGCAGTCATATCCCCCATATCTCTAGAAGTACTACCTTGTTCAGTTCTAGGAATTTTTGTTGCCTGTGGCACTTTCGGTTCTACTCTCGGTGCTTCTGTTGCTTGTGGCACTGTCAGTGCTATCACTGCCTGTCATGGCAACGGAACTCTGCCAGTCTGTCTAGTCTCTAGTCTTCGAGGCATATCTGATTATCAAACAGATCAGTACACAATTCAATCTCAAATATAAAAAATCTGTTTCAGTCCCTCTTTGATTAGCACGATAATGCCTTCTCAAGAGATCGAGTTCTGATTCATTCTCAGTCAAGACATGCTTCCAATCAAATTAGATAAACAGGTAGCATGCAATTCTTAAAGCTTTAAATCAGTTCAGATAATAAATATGCTTCAAGAATAAATAAACAATAAGATAGACTCGATCTACCCCGCTCATTCTAGTTTATTCCAAGAACTTATGCTCTGATATCACCTGTTGTGGGGCCTCGGGTTGCTACTCTCATTCTTAGGGAAATTAGTAAATAAACATGATAAAAGGACCAAGGATTAGAAGCATTCAAAACAAGAATTTTTTTTTCCAAGGGGTGCGCTCGAGCGGTAAAAAACTGCCGCCGAGCGCCCCCCCTAACCCAACTCTCGGGTTGGGGATTTTGGGCTGCGCCCAGGTTGCATTTTTTAGCAGCTCGGGCGCTGATCTGGGCAGCTTTCTGCTCTGTTTTTCAACAGCAAACTTTGATCCTTCCAACTCATTCTAATCCATGTTTTACAATTCTAGAACATGTATAAATACAAAGAACAAGATATACACATATTTATAACTAGTTGATACATCAAACTAACAGTTTGGAATCCAACAAAAGCATGAAACTACACAAGTGTTCATCAACTTCTTAAGAACAATAATCTCAAGTGTTTTCTAACATGCTTGCTAGGAATAATGTACACATCGATTCAGATATAAACAACCCGAGTCCACATCTAATCTTCTCTCATGAGCTACCCTCGTCAATTTTGGCCAGCTCCTGCCCCATCTGTCGTCATGCACACATACAAAACAAGACAACAACCGGAAACATCCGGTGAGAATACAATTCTCAATATAATCCACATATACATGCGTTACAGTAAATTCATATCGACTCTAAACATTTCAATTCAAGAATAGATTAAACGCATATATAAAGAATTGATTCCTATCACACTCTTTTCCATCAAGATTTGTATACAATCTTGACATGGATATCCATCTATCGTTGTCTCATCAAACTCGAAAATAAGCTCCATCTGACCTTGACATAAGAATCAATTCATATCTCATATCATACCATATCATATCAAATAAAGATCCACTACCTGAAATGGATCGACAACATCAATAATATAAACACAAACGATAAACAAGTATGTGGTTTTTTCGAAATAACTAAAGAAGTATCATTCTTGAGTATTAAATTCCTGACTCTCGATGTTGTCTTATACCTTCTTGTTTCATCTCGGTTCTTGAATCTTCAACTCTAAAACATAACAACAAGAACTTATATATCAAACTCTATTCAACTCACATAGAAATCTATTCATTTCATCATTCCATGTTCGACTAAAATGACGTCAAGCCTTGCTCTAATCTTCTTTGGTTTGAAAGCAAACTTCTCGAGTCGATCAAATTCTTATCTAGTCTGGAATAGAAGTACTACAAGCTATAACATCAACAAATAACTCATTAAGTTCAGCTCAAACACAAGGATTCAAAACGACTTCAAATCATAAGCCAACGGCATAACGACGGAAATTTGATAGCCGAAACTATACCGACTTTGATCCAACAACCATACACAACATATATCATCAAAATAACATCATAAACCAACATATCATATGGTGATAATTTCGAATAAGCTGCTAAAAATCTGTAAAAATTGCATATGACATCCAATCTTTAATCCAACTTCAATATACAAAAGTCATAATCTCAAGAACACATATATATCACCAAATTCTGATTCCTCCCACATCATAATTTCGAAACATGCTAAATCACAAAAATACATACATTAAATCGTAGCTCGTGAAGAGAGGATCTCAGCGCTATATTCGGAATTAAAATCGGATAACTGAAACCCAAGATATCAAAGTTTGAAATATCAGAAATGGTTTGGAAGCTGAAGTTTCGACCCTAGCTGCTAAGTTTCTGAAGAAGATAGTGTTGTACACGTTGTAAGAAAATTAAATAACAAGTGTCCAACCAATTTAGGCCATATTTGCACTTTGGCCCCTCAAGTTTCCACTATTTATAATTCAGTCCCCAACAATTCTTTTTAATTAAATTTCAATCCTAAATAATTTAAGAATATCAGAATTTAAATCTAAACTCCATATATTCTCAAATTAAATAATCTCGAATCAAAATTAAATAATTTCGGGGCTTTACAAAATTAATACAACACAAAATGTATAATAAATGTCAAATATTAACTTTATATGTTTTTACAATAACACATACCGAGATTTCATAATTCGAAAATGCTGAATAATACCTTCATCAACAATTATACGTCTCAAACATACATCACTCAATATATGGTATCAAACAATCTTGGCTATTACAACGTCATGCAATACACCAACTCCAACATTAGGATTTATACAATTCCTAACGACACTCCTTGTAATACTAAAAATCTAATCTACTAAATCGCATGCATTAAATTTAATAATTTTTTTTAAGTTTAATTGATTTAAATTCTTTATTTGATTTATGTGTTAATAAAATATTAATTGTTTAAAATACATTCATTTAAAATATTTTATTATACTACTTAACTGTTTTAAAGATTATAAAAGGTTTAAGATTTATTTATTTAAATAATTTTAAATTTTTAAGATTTGTCTTTTTAAATGATTTGAATTGTCCAGTTTATTTATTTAAAATAATTTAATTTTATCGATTAGTTATTTTAAATTATTTTAAATGTCTAGCGTATTTATTTTAAATGTTTTTTTACTGTCCAAGTCGTTTTAAATGTTTTTATTTCGTTTGTGTATTTATTTAAATTAATTTTAAACTTTCGTCTAGTTTTTTTAAATTATTTTAATCACTCTATTTATTATTTAAAAATCTTATTTATCGTTGCGACATCAAAATATTTAAAGTGTTGATTTTAATTCCTAAGTTAGTGCTTAAATTCCTTCAGATGTTATTTGTTTAATTATTAAGTTAATTATTATTGAAATTCTTGAGTTCGGTGAATTCCTGTTCCGGCATACGACGATGGTGGATTTCGGCGATAAATTCCTAGATTTTATTTCAAGAATTTTTAAGTTGGGATAAATGAGGAAAATAAATGAAATTTTGATTTTTAGAATTTTTTGGGTGTCAAAAATCACTTTTATTGCATTCTTGAGCTTATTCTTTAACTTTTTCAAAACTTAGAATTTTCCTAAACCCAGCCTATTAAAACCCAATTTAATAATTTAATTTGAGATTTTTAAACTTATCTATTTTATAGGTGCAAGTTAGTGAGGCAAAAGTTGTAGAATTTTGAGTAGTACTTTTAAATCACACAACACACCCACCTATGCATACTTACACCTATACATACACACATATATACACCTAACACTTAATTTATATCACAAAAAAAAATAAACTCAAAACCCTAACACAACACACACAAGCTAGCCGCCTCTTCTCTTTTCTTTTCCCCCCATTTCTCTCCAAGGATCGGCCGTCCCCTTTCGTGAAGCTCCAGCCATCGCCGCCGCCGCCGCCCTACACCACCGCCGCCGTCGCCGGGAAGCCACCTAGGGAGGTCCACCTAGCTACTGGTCAAGTGGTCCAGCCCCTTTCCCCTTCCTTGGTTCGATTTTTGGTAGTTAAAAGTCAAGGAAAGTATATGCTTTTCTTGGGCTAGCTTTCAAGCTAGCTATCTATGTTCTTGTGCCAAATATTTTGTTAATTTTCGAAATCCCTATGTTATTTGACATGTTGGGTTCGGTTTTTAAGCATTTTCATCAAGGTGTTATGTTAGATTTTCGAATTTTGGTTATGCATGGAGTTTAAAGAGTTGCATGGCAAATTGTGACTTGAGACATGAAGGGTTTTGATGCATATTGCTATTTTTCGAAATTTTCAGAAGTGTGCATGCCTAATTTAGAAATTCATATGGTGTTTGGGCTGAGTTTGAAGTGTGTCATGAGTATTGCATTGTTTGCCATTGGTTTCATTGGTTATTCAAGGGTTTAATGCATGTTGGTACATGTTCTTGCATATTTTCGAATTGATGGGTTGAAATGAGGTTGAGGGCTGCCTAGATGCTTGTGTTATGTCCTAAGAGATGTTAATAGGTGTGTTTGGTGGTTTGGAAAGAGGTAGAGTTAAGGAAAAGGGGCATGGGGTTGAATTATTGAGGTAGAAGTGAAGTAGAGTGTTGGATGCATTGGGAAGGGGCTACTGAATTCTGGGCAGGGGAGTCACCATTTCAGGTCTGGTTGTGTCTTGGGCTGGTCCTAGGTCAAGATTAAGACGTTGTGGTCACGTCGGTATAAATTGGGCTCGATTCGGTTAAGATTTAGATATGTTAAGGGTCATTTAAGTTGAAGGTTTGGATTAGAAATTTTAAGAGCAAAGTGTGAGCTGTTGAGTGATTGAATCAACTGAACATTTTGAGCAACAATGGATGGGTGAGGCCTGGTCCTAAGTCAAATTTAGGATGTGTTGGTGGCGTCGGTTCATTTTTGGAGCGAATCGAGTTAGTATTGGTCAAGTTAGGAATTTCTCAAGTTGAGGTGTCTAGTGCAGAATTTTTGACAAGTTTGATGGCTGTCCGGAAATCCATTTTGATCGGGTTGCTCGGTTGGTCTTTGGAGGCCATAACCTGTTCCACGGTTAAATTTTAGTGTTTGGGAAGTGTCAGTTTGAGCGGGGTTGAATTTGGTTAAGGTAAGATCGGGTTAAGGGCTTTTCGGTTTGATTGCTTGGGTTATGCCTTGTTTGTAAGAATTGGAGTTAAAGTTGGGTATTTTCACCTAGGGGCAGCTACTCACTCACCTAATACTCACATTTTTTAGTTGAGTTTCATTTCCTAAAGTTGCATACTTGTGTGCTTGAGTCTCGTCTTTGAGCCGAGCAAGTGTTTACAAAGGAAGTCGCTTTTATTAATGCATGCTAAGTATTTTGAGTCGAGTCAAAGAAGGAAAAGAAAATATTTTTTGAACAAAGTGAGTTGATTGTGACAAGACAGGGCCAGATGGGTTGGGGGATGTCTCACTCACTTGCCAAAATGACGGGTAGTACGAGATCGGGAGACATCCCGGGATCCCTACCAAAATAGACGGGTAGTGTGAGATCGGAAGAAATCTCGGGATCCCTACCAAATGAAATTTAAAGGGGCAAGTCGCGTCGGGAGAAATCTCGGCATCTTTCCGGCATAGTATACTGCAGTCATTGATCGATCAAAAACAGAGGGTCACAATCCAACGATCTAAGTTCTCAGAAAAGAAAGTAAAGTTCAAAGAAAGTTTATGAAAGTCTCATGTTCAGTTTCAAGTTAAAGTTAAGAAAGATCAAAAGTCTCATAGCGTGAGTTGGCGTGAGTTCATTGTTTACAGGTTGTCTCATTCTATTGTATCATGCATATTTTCAGTTTAAGTTGCAAAGTATATTATGTACAGTACTTTGAGTATTACTGCAGGTATTTTTAAACCCTTGTTATTACACTATTTATACTTGCTGAGTCATTAGACTCACTATGCTTGTTTGATTGCCAGGTCAGGATGAGTATTTAGGGACCGAGGGGCAGGATCCTTGAGGTTGAGGTCGTCGGAGATGCAAGGCCCTATGGCCGTTGCTAATTTAAGTTCCGCATAAGTCTATGTTTGTAATAAAGAATTTTTGTTCGAGTACTTTCAGTATTAGCCAGGATGTGTTTCCCTGTGCCTAAATTTTAGTCTTGAAAATTGTTATCGCTATTATTGCAACCGTGTGGGGTTGCCTTTCCTATCGTAGTTTATGATTATCGCAGTTTGGATTTCTTTTTATCACGTTCATTTCTTTATGTTAGAATTGCTGTGTGGGACAGGGTGGCTTTGCTTACTTTCAAACAAGTCATGGCAAAACTTTTATAAATCCGTATTTCTCTTTATTATTTAATTAAGTTTAGAGGTTAGGGTTGTTTCAATCCTAGTGCACCACAAGATAAGATTACAACTCTTATCAAGTTTTCACAACTACAGCTTTGTTTAATTCTATAGATTCAAACTGTCAAACTTTTCTTCTCGATCTTTTTGCCTTGAGCGATCGAGGAGTTTGAAGAACCCTTGATTGATCCTGAAGATCTGATAACTTTCTTGGTAAGCAAGGGTTGATTTGCGGAAGATAGATAAAATGATTGCAAGTGCTCAAAAGAGATTTCTTAGCACGGAGAATGCGAGAGATTCAAGTTAGCAAAGATAGAGCTTTTGTGTCATGATTCTCTCTACAAGCAATCTTTATTTATAGTGTAATTTTGTATGGAGAGACAACATTCATCTGAAGATCATTAATTCAAAGGTACTATTGATGCTGTCCTTTCTTGATGTGTAGTATGCTTCAATAAATGCGAGATTTGGCTCTTTCCAAATCAAGAAAAAAACGGTCGCAGACAGCCTCTGATCCCAAGCTCAATAGTGAGCATTTCAAGAAAACATTCTGATTTTCTTGATTCCTTGTTGGTTGTGTATGTCTTGATAATATACTTTTCTGAAATGCAATAGACAACTCTGAGAACTTTGTATCTTGGATCAGAAGACTTCCCTAAAGGTCGTTGTTACAGATGTACTTGTACGAGTTAACGGTTGAGGGACTATCTAGACCAGGAGAGTAGATCATGTTATGGTGGCCTGTAGAGCGACTTGAGAAGCAGTCGAGTGACTTCTTGTGGCCAGGTGAGAAGTATTTAGGGTAAACGATCGACAACCTATTTTACAGGAAAATACAGCAAGATCTAGAAAAATGATTTATTGTTTGTTATCACGAAAAATTAGAGATTCAAAAATTTCCCCCTTTTTGGTGGTGACAAAACCTATGCTCCAGAAAGATGAATGCGATAAAATAAGGAATTAATTCATTGAGAAATTGAATTGCATTGCAAGCAGTTGAAAGGAAAAAACATCCTATTACACCTAGTGATAAAGCAAACAAAAACATCCTATGTACACCTATCTCCTAAACCAACTACTGCCTCCGGAGCCTCCTTCTCGTCTTCTTTTCTTTTTTTCTTCTTCCTCGCCTCCTCCATTCTCTTCTTACGAGCACTTTTAGCCTCATTTGCCCAGCGACGCTCATCTTACCCCTTTTTGGAATCACCCTTGGAAAAATGATCGATGTTAAGATCGAATATACTTGTTTTGGACCTCGACTGAATCCTCGATTGATTTTTATTCCAGTTGTGAGTTCAGTTGTGATTGGAAACTAGAATCTAGTATTTCTCGTGTGTCGATGTTATTTGACCAACAAATAAATGTGCTGGAAGAGACCAACTGTAACGCCCCAATTTTATCTTAATTGAGTTTATTTGATATAATCGGAGATCACAGAATTCAAGAGCCGATTTGATTTTGATCAGGGTTTATTTTGTAATTTTTGGATTTTTTAGGGACTAAAATGCAAATATCGAGTTTATTAGATATTTATAAGGATTTGACTTCACTTCATCCCCTCCAACACGCCTCCTTCCACCATTTTTGAGCTCCAAAGCTTCTTCAAGCTTTGTGATTCCGATATACGGTCGATCCGTCCGTTAGAATTTAAATCCGAATGCAGATTAGCGATCATGACAACGAGAGCTTAGTTCGATCGTAAGTATTTTTCCGATCAGTTATACTTCTATTTTTGGATGTTGTTAGAATCTATTCTGTTTCGGTTATGTCGTTCATGAGATAGTTCTTATCGATTATTCTCACTCGATTTGAAATAGAGCGTCGTTCGGATTTGTTATGATTTTTGGAAGCCTAATTCGAAAAAGTGGATTTTGAGATGTGTTGGAAGCATTAAGCCATATAACAAAAGTTCAAATAACAAAATACGAGTTCCCCATTCTAGAACGAGTATTGATGCTGTAGCGACCCGACCCGGATCCACTACCTAATCAGAGTTAAGAGCATAATTAATCATGCATTAAATAAAATCGCTGCGGAAGACTTAAATACAAGCAGACCGGCAGAATACAACCGGCTAACAAACTCGATTTATACAACCCAATCGAATTACTTAGATAAAACCTACAGCTAAATACTGCTGTCTTCAGGGTCGCTGGCTCCTCCAGGCTCCTGGTGCTCAATCCTGCACCTACACCTGCCCCGTCGAATAGGGTATCCAGATACAAAGAAAATATTGGACGTGAGCTCTAAGCTCAATACGAAAGCACGGATAAACATACAAATATGATGCATGCAAATGACAGGGTATCCATATCTGGGATAACTGTATACAACTGCTCAGACTGGCGCCTGGGATATAAGCTCGTCACATCGGGGTAGCTAACCACTGTGTGCGACCACTCATTCCCGAATCCCGGATGCGGACCACGGAGTCCTTCAGGTATCAGTACCTAGGGGTACTCGATATCAAACGTCCTAACAGGGCTGAGCAACCCTAACTGGCTCATCTCGAAAGATATACAGATGTACATGCACAAGATGATATGCACATGCCGCATAACAATAATAACATGCAAACACATAAATGCAACATATAAGCATGCATATCCGCTGGCAATCTCAGTCAGTACTTACGTACCTTTCTAAGGCAGTCCTAGTAGTCCCACTCTAGGTTCCAAGCCTATCATCAAATCTACAATGCAAATACCCATGCATCATTCAATAAGCGCTAAAAGCCTTAACTAAGCTATTGCAAACTCCTAAATAATTTAAGGAGACCATAGCTATACCTGCGTCCGTCGTTAGCCCACTGATGGCGACTATCCCGCAACTAGGGGCACACCCCTGCTGCAGCTCCACAGCCTCGAGCACTACTCCGCTACACGAGCGCTGCTCCGCTTCTCGAGCACTGCTTTGCTACTATGTCAAACACTGTCTAACTATACTAAAATATATTCTCTACTCCAACTCTAAAATAAGAGTACCCAAAGCCCTAAAATAGAGCTACTAGGCGAAGGAGAGGAACTCGGAATTGGCAAGAAATGTGGAGCTCGGACCTCATATTTATAGGAATCGATCGGAAGCTCCGTTCCTCGATCGGAAGCTCCGAACGTGTAGATCGGAAGCTCCGTTCCCCCGATCGGAAGCTCCGTTCGCTACGTGTCAATTCGGTCCACATGCAACCACACACCTGTCACCGACAGCCATCGGAAGCTCCGATCCTGATCGGACGTTCCGATCTCCCTGCTTCCGATGTGGTTCCAAACTCACGAAGATCGGAAGTTCCGATCCTGGATCGGTGGTTCCGATCCCACTCGAATCTTCGGACCCTCCAAACCATTTTCGAGTGTTCTGGATCCATTTCTGGACTCCGTTAACCCTTCTGGAATTTCCTTAATCATGTTTTACCTAATCCAAACATAAATACACGATTAAATACTATTAATCGTTAATTCTGGATACGGGCTACTACATTCTCCCCCACTTAAGATATTTCGTCCTCGAAATCAGATCTTAAGTACCGAATGAAAACAACTCAGGATGTTCTGAACACATCCTGCTCTCGAGTTCCCAAAATAGCTTCCTCAGTACTTCAATGTCGTCATTGAACTATCAATCAGAGGAATAACTTTTTACGCAAGACCTTATCCTTATGATCCAGGATACAAGTAGGTCTTTCCACGTAAATCAAATCAGTATCCTCTTGAATCTCAGACTGCTGCAGAATATGAGACTGATCCACCACATATCGTCGCAACAGAGATACGTGAAATACGTCGTGAATACTGGGAAAATAAGGTAGCAAAGCTATCCGATAATCCAAATTGCCAATGCTCTCGAACGAACCATAAACCTAGGAGATAACTTGCCCTTAAGGCCAAATCTGAGAATCCTGCAGAAAGGTGACATTCTCAGAGTTACTTTCTCCCCCAGCATCAAGATGCAAAGGCTCACGCTTAGTATCTGGCATAGCTGTCCCGACGATCCTGTGCACTCTTAATTCGTTTCTTGGTCTGATCAACTATGTCTGCTAACTGCTGGACTAACTCCAGTCCTTCAGTTTGTCTCTCCCCCACTTCTCCCCCAGAAAAGTGGAGTATGACAATGTCGTCCGTACAACGCCTCAATTGGTGTCATCCCAAAGCTACTATGATAGATGTTGTTGTACGCGAACTCAATCAATGGCAACTGATCCTGCCAGACTGAACCAAAATCTATAACACATGCTCGCAGCATATCCTTCAAAGTAAGGATTGTGCGCTCTGACTGACCATCTGTCTCCGGATGATATGTATTACTCAAACTGAGAGTAATGCCCATTACACGTCGAACCCTCACCCAAAATCTGAAAATAAACCTGGGGCCTTGATCACTGATAATGCTCATAGGCACTCCATGAAGTCGATCGATCTCCTAAATACATAACCGAGTCAAAACGATCCACATTGTACTCTTGGCTACAGAAAATGAAATGCGCAGACTTGGTGAGTCGGTCCACCACAACCACAGATAGCATCACAATTCCTCGAGGATACCGGAAAATGGGTCACAAAAAGTCCATCGTGATAACTCCCATTTCCCACTCAGGAATAGGCAGATTGTGAAGCAAACCTCCAGGTCGTCGGTGCTCTGCCTTGACCTGCTGACACACCAAAATATCTTGAGACAGGTTGATAAACATAGCGTTTCATTCCCTTTCATCCGAACCGAGTACGTAGATCTTTGCACAACCTGTTGCTTCCCCGGATGAATACTTAACTTAGCGTGATGCGCCTCCAAAGAACAAATTTCAAGAAATCCACTGGAAGCACCCAAAATAATCATTCCGATTAACAGTCTTTAAGATTTGTCCACTGACAAACCTTGGACAATCACTGAATCCTATTTCCCATGCTGAATCAATCATTGCTAAAACTAAGCAATGCTCAAATCAAAATCCACCCATGGTAATCTCAGCAACGCTGTCAACGAACTACGATCACGAGAGCCACCCTATGACCACTTTCGTGATCCATAAAATCCAAAAGTCCAGATCTCCGCATTCCGGAAGATCCTTAGCGATGAAGAATCCCCTAAATACACTTGAATCGCTATATCAAGCATACGATACTTAAAGTACTATTTCCAGCACTTGTTGATTCACTACATCCCAATCAACACCGATTGGAATAATATGATCGATCAAGTCAATCTTCTGTAGCTCTCGATCTTCCTGACGATATCGACCTTAGTCCGAAGATCACAGATCAATGAACTCTCATGGATGATCAATATCGATGATCTCCCTGCCACACGTCCGCAGATCCCAAATACTTGGAATTAAAAGAATCACAGCTGATTCAACCACTCATCTTTGTCAGAGTCAGACAATAACCACGAGTAATCACCAGTGCCGAGCCGGCATCCATCTAGACATACTAACCACTGTCTATACTCGTTCAAGATTATCATAAGGACTTGTTCAACTCAAATCACAATACAAGTCCGAAAGATTCCAGATAACGCTGAACATGCTCCTGATAATTATATCTCTCGCTAAGATTGCAACAAATCGAGGCTGAGGTAACCTGTCAAAATGTACCACCTGGAATCACCACCAAGTGTACACTGGTATAAATCACGCTTTCCTCACGCCTCAAATAGCCATGTACAATCCATATCATCAGATATAATCTATCACTGAAGAAAACTTATCCTTGCCGAAAAATACTCATCCCCGAGTCAAATGCTCTAGGAAATTCACTAACACAACTCCTGAATAGCCCTTATCACCAGAGCATCCAAACACCGACTAGATCCACTAGTCCAGCAATATTCGATAGTGCTAAAACTATCTGCTCAGAGTACGCACTTGTCAAGAAAATCCCTCCAAGACTGGTTCATATGACAAAACTAAAACCAATTTCCCTGACGACAGTCAGACGATATCTAAACCGCTGACACCTAACCAGGCATCCAATCCAATGTCATACCCCGTCGTGACTGTTACCAAAACTCTAGAATAAGTAGCCTTCCCACCGCCAAATCCTGAAGCACGAAGGCTTCCAGGCATTCTCCGAAGTACGAAAGACTCCCAGAGTAACACTGGCATAGGGTCGCGCTCCATCATGTTTAGTCATGGTCATAGTCCACAACTCTCGGCATATACCTGACTTGGTATCTCGATGAAATCCCATCATCACGAAGTCTCAACCTATGCAGGTCAATCAGACTACCGTCCTAAGGAAAAACTTAGAACAAAAACTCAACATTCCAAACAAGATCGATATTTCCATGCTCCCAGATGAATTACCTCATCAATAGCACTAACTCAGTCAAACGAATAATTAGGTCAGCCCTAGGAAAAGACCTAGAATAACCCCATGTCAATCCGTTACCGTTGGCTTACTCAAAATCCATGAGCTATCCTAGTTGATTACCAATCAACCAATTCCAAGCCAAACTTAGTAAAATTACTTGTAATCAAACACGAATCTTTGAATAAATAAAACATGTATCATTACTCAAAGTTATGTACAATTTCCTTTATTACAATCCCATGTAATACATACAGTATTCAAAATACAACAAAATGTACATTCAATAACTTGAACTGATACAACCAATTTCTAGTGATTCATTACCACTAAAATATTGTTTACAACTACAACAATACAGTATTTTAAATCATTGAACTTGACTTCACTTCTTGAGCATGAAGCTTCCAATCGACACACGCATCGATACAAGCATACTTCCGTCCAAGTCTCTCTACATGTCCTCCAGCGAAGAATTCCGGAGAAATGGCACGTGATAGTTAACCAGCTATGCTCTGCGTCAGTGCATGTCAGTCGACTTCTTCTGCTCACGATCTACCATCAGCGTTCTTCTTGTATCTAAACCATTCTTTTGAACATGAAGTTTTCCGTATGCCTACCAAAAGCATCGATACAAGCATACCGGAAAAACCATGTTCTGTACGAGGTTAAAGACCTCACTCTCGAAACCTGTCATGTTTTAGGCACTCGAGGCATTCTCTAGTGAAGGTCTATCTGACAATCTCTCCAACTACGAGTGGAGAATCTTCAAGGACTGGAACCACATGGATTACTAAACACCATTCGTTCCAAAAAGCCCTTAGAGGTATCTGACGCGTTATAACCGATCTTCTCTTCCAGTCTTCCCTGGCTGGAATGCATATGTTCTTCGATCAACATCCCAATGCATCGAATGATGAATCATCCACAGCAGTCAGTCTATCTATCGATATGCTACTACTGGTGTTCTCATCACTGTTGCATTCCTTATAATAAAAACTTCTGCCGCAAACCTTGGCAATGAAGAACCAAATCTTCTTTCGCTAGCCTCAATCAATCCTACAAGGATAATCAAGAGGTCTTATTATCAATTTCCTAAGTCCCTTGCATGCAGTTGCTCTGATACCAATAAATGTAGCGACCCGACCCGGATCCACTACCTAATCAGAGTTAAGAGCATAATTAAGCATGCATTAAATAAAATCGCTGCGGAAGACTTAAATACAAGAAGATCGGCAGAATACAACCGTCTAACAAACTCGATTTATACAACCCAATCGAATTATTTAGATAAAAACCTACAGCTAAATACTGCTGTCTTCAGGGTCGCTGCTCCTCCAGGCTCCTGGTGCTCAATCCTGCACCTACACCTGCCCCGTCGAATAGGGTATCCAGATACAAAGAAAATACTGGACGTGAGCTCTAAGCTCAATACGAAAGCACGGATAAACATACAAATATGATGCATGCAAATGACAGGGTATCCATATCTGGGGTAACTGTATACAACTGCTCAGACTGGCGCCTGTGATATAAGCTCGTCACATCGGGGTAGCTAACCACTGTGTGCGACCACTCATTCCCGAATCCCGGACGCGGACCATGGAGTCCTTCAGGTATCAGTACCTAGGGGTACTCGATATCAAACGTCCTAACAGGGCTGAGCAACCCTAACTGGCTCATCTCAAAAGATATACAGATGTACAGGCACAAGATGATATGCAAATGCCGCATAACAATAATAACATGCAAACACATAAATGCAACATATAAGCATGCATATCCGCTGGCAATCTCAGTCAGTACTTACGTACCTTTCTAAGGCAGTCCTAGTAGTCCCACTCTAGGTTCCAAGCCTATCATCAAATCTACAATGCAAATATCCATGCATCATTCAATAAGCGCTAAAAGCCTTAACTAAGCTATTGCATACTTCTAAATAATTTAAGGAGACCATAGCTATACCTGCGTCCGTCATTAGCCTACTGATGGCGACTATCCCGCAACTAGGGGCACACCCCTGCTGCAGCTCCACAGCCTCGAGCACTACTCCGCTACACGAGCGCTGCTCCGCTTCTCGAGCACTGCTCTGCTACTATGTCAGACACTGTCTGACTATACTAAAATATATTCTCTACTCCAACTCTAAAATAAGAGTACCCAAAGCCATAAAATAGAGCTACTAGGCGAAGGAGAGGAACTCGGAATTGGCAAGAAATGAGGAGCTCGGACCTCATATTTATATGCATTGATCGGAAGCTCCGTTCCTCGATCGGAAGCTCCGTTCCCCCGATCGGAAGCTCCGTTCGCTACGTGTCAATTTGGTCCACATGCAACCACACACCTGTCACCGACAGCCATCGGAAGCTCCGATCCTGATAGGACGTTCCGATCTCCCTGCTTCCGATGTGGTTCCAAACTCACGAAGATCGGAAGTTCCGATCCTGGATCGGTGGTTCCGATCCCACTCGAATCTTGGGACCCTGCAAACCATTTTCGAGTGTTCTAGATCCATTTCTGAACTCCGTTAACCCTTTTGGAATTTCCTTAATCATGTTTTACCTAATCCAAACATAAATACACGATTAAATACTATTAATCGTTAATTCTGGATACGGGCTACTACAGATGCAAGTATGTGATTCAAGGAAAACTCAAGAACCAACTTTCTTGAGTGTGCTATCCCGCTAAAATGATGACTGCTTGTAACTTTTGATGCAATTAGCTCCAACTTTGGATACGCCACAGAAGATGTTATATCAAAATCTATACAACCCAAAAACAACAAACGCTCAAGGTAAACTCTTTACCGCTCTTCGTCTAACTCTTCGACGATCGACTGCTGCTAACTCCGGGCTCAATAGACTTCAAACGAATCTGTACGGAGGCAAAAGAAGATCACAATGATGAACAAACTCAATATCCAAAAGTTAAACAACTCAAACGGTTCAAAATCCCAAAACTCAAACCGGAGGCATAACGTCTATATTCTGATCAAAGCGGAAACACAGACAACAATATAACATTGCAAACAACTTAAACCAATGCTAAAACATCAATAACAAATCAAATTACATTTTTCTTATGCATTCATCTCGAGCCTAAATCTTTGATTTTTAGCGGTCTTACGCTTTTTTTGTTTAGACGTTTTGGGGGCTATATAACGAGTGGTATGGGTTGTAGAAGTTCACCTAGTGTCAGCATACTCCTTATATTCGCACCAAATTATATAGGATAGAGACATGGGGCACCATATCGATCGGGAGAGTCGATGAGCTGTTACGTGATCTCATCCTCGGGATCCCAAAAGCATAGCAGCAATCCCTTGATTTTCAGAATTGATATCCGGATTTTTAAATACATGAATTTCATTCGTCTTAATATTGAATATGTTGTCTTTATATCATGTTATTGATATATTACTTGTTATTGCATGTTATGTTACTTTTAATGGGAATATCATTCTCACCGGAGTTATCCGGCTGTTGCTTTGTTTTGTATGTGTACTTGGAAACAGGTGGGGCAGGATCGAGTCAGAGGAGGCTTGGTTAGCTTTGAGATCAAGGAATATAAGTGAGACTCGGTTTAGAAGTCGAATCAGCATGTCAATCTAGTTTATGTAGGAACATGTTTAGAACTCGAACTTCGTTGTTTATGTTGAATCAAATATGCGAGTATTGAGGTTTGTATGCTGTTGTTGAATGTTTATTGTACCTCATTTTGTATTGAATGAATATTGGAGTTGAGTTTGGTGAGTTTATTCTGAAGTTTTTGTACAGAGCTACCTTCGCTTGATCGGTATAGATTAACCGATCGAGCGAGGGAGTTGTGGCTTTTGTTCTGTTTTGTGTCAAAGCTTGCCCGCTCGATTGGTTGAGTTTTACCAATCGAGCGGAGCAACTCCTTGAGTCGGACAGCAGGATGTAGAAACTTGCTCGCTCGATCGGTTAAGTTTACCGATCGAGCAAGGCTTTGTTCATTTCAAAAAAAAATTTTTATTGCTTTTAATCTTGTATCTTTTATGCTTAATTATTGTTTAATCCGAGATTTGATGTTTAGAACCGAGGTCTCACATTAAGTGGTATCAAAACCATATGTTCTTGGTTGAACTAGAAGTGAGCGGGGTAGATCGAGTCCGCTTGAATTGGCTCCTCACATCTGTTTGAGTTATTTTATTGTTTTTTTATTTCCATGCGAGCATGCTTTATTATTTGAGAATTATTTGAATTACATGTGTAGTGACCCTACCCGGATCCACTAACTAATCAGAGTTAAGAGCATAATTAAACATGCATTAAATAAATTTGCTGCGGAAGACTTAAATAAGAACATACCGGCAGAATACAACTGGTTAAACCAATTTGGTTTATACAACCAAATCGAATAAATAAACCCTAAAGGCAAAACCTACAGCTAATCCTGCTGTCTTCACTGGTCACTGGCTACTCCAAGCTCCTGGTGCTCAATCCTGCACCTACACCTGCCCCGTCGAATGGGGTGTCCAGGTACACAAAAAAGACTAAACGTGAGCTCTAAGCTCAATACGAAATCACTGGGTAAAAAATACAAATATGATGCATGCAAATGATAAGGTATCCATATCTGGGATAATTGTATATAACTGCTCAGTAATGACGCCTAGGATATGAGTGGTACAACCCGAAGAACAAACCCTGCGTACACTGCTCACTCCTACAGGACGTGGACTGTGTCCCTCGATGCTAATCACCCATGACCCGTCAGTCACTGGGCACTAGGCATCAACCGTCCAAACAGGGCTGAGCGGCCCTACATGGCTCATCTAACAAGATGGATAGGCACAATATGATATGCACATGCTACATAATAAATGACATACAAATGCAACATATAAGCATGCAAAACCCGTTGGCTCAGTCAGTACTTACGTACCTTACTACAGGCAGTTCCTAGCAGTCCCACTCTAGGTTCCAAGCCTATATCAGCTCTACAATGCAAATATCCATGCATCAATATTTAAGCTCTAAAAGCCTTAATTATGCTATTGCATACTCCTAAATAATTTAAGGAGACCATAGCTATACCTGCGTCCGTCATCAGTACGCTGATGACAATTGCCTCAAAACTAGGCCACAGCTCCGCCTCGACGCCTGGATCGCTATGCCACTTCCGGATTCCCAATAGGATGCCTAGAACTCCCTAGATCTGAGTTAGAAGGCTTTGGAATCAGGGAGAAGAGAGGGAAAGGTGCACTTGAAAATGAAATTTCGGCCCCTTATTTATAGACGGAGTTCGGAGCCTCCGAACCCGGTTCGGATCGTCCGAACACGATCGGAACCTCCGATCCCATCTTCGGATCGTCCGATCGCCTAATATTACGTCAGCCATGACGTCACCTTGCTGACTTCAGCGATGACACGTGCCCTGGTCCCGATCAGAACGTCCGATCTTACCGACGGAGCTTCCGATCCACTTCGGAGACTCCGATCCTGAGTTCGGATCCTCCGATCCAGTTCGGAGCCTCCTGACTTGGTTCGGAGCTTTCGAACCCTCTGGATCCTCGGGACCTTCCGGCTATTTTTGAGTGTCCTGAATCCATTTCTGGACTCCGTTAACCCATTTGGAATATCCTTAATCATGTTTTACTTAATCTAAACATGATTACACGATTAATATACTCATTAATCGCTAATTCTGGATACGGGTTACTACATTCTCCTCCCCTTAAAAGATTTCGTCCTCGAAATCTAGGGTAAAACCTCGAGAACGTACAAGAAGCCCTTGCTCGAGTGTCTGGTCGAAATATTCAACGATACACTCAGACTCTCGTCGACTTCCCTGCAAGCTTCATTAATGCTGAACCGCATTAACATTTTCCCAGCTGAAAATTACTGCGTTACTGGTCGACAGTCGAACTCCTCTAGCACTTGCATATCACAACATTGATACGTCTTCCAAACTGACCCCGATCTCTCTGGTCACAAAAGATACCAACACTCCCTTAATCGAGATCATCGTCTCAAAAGAAATCTTATACTGACGAAGACCAAGTCATGAACTGACTGGTTTACGATAATCGTAGAATCACTAATTAGAGCTAACCATCTAATGGTTCCAAAAGTTCTCGGTGCTCAACACCTCTAGTCAGGAATGAAAGAGTGGGTGCCCGGTGAGCCAACTTGTGGCTAAGGGCTTTGATGACTCTTTGTATAAACAATCTTTTGTTTAATATAATTTACACTTGTATTAATGGCAATGACTTTATCTTTCATCATATTGTTATATTGTGATATACTATTGTTGTTTTGATAAAGACCTTGAATATACTATAGTGTATGTAAGATGTGTTAGAACATGGGGATGTCTATCATGAAACACATCTTATAGTCACTATATATTCTAAACAGTTCCTAGTCGATTGAACCGTTCGTTAATAAGGATAAGGATCGCTCTAGTTTGAGACTAGCATTTGCGATGCAGAGTACCACGTTTCATTGGTAAGGAACATAGAGATGTTCGAAGCATGCAAATGGATATTCATACGATGAATGATCGAACTACCCTATCCGGACTTTTCAAGTGGTTATCACTTATCGAGTGGATAAAGTCCGCGGTTTTGGTTGTACACCATTAGTCCTTACTACTTGAAACATCATTGAGACTCTATATGCTAGTACTGTACTTTGACTCGTTTACCGACTCTATTGGGGTCATCAGGTGTTGGGATTGGGTACAGTTACAACACATATAGGAGTCGATGCTTTGTTGTCAAGGATTCACCACATACTTGCGAGTGTGGATATCCTATGCAGTCTGAGGAGATATTAGTGTGACGAATCTCTGGCCAGAGTACATGATGTGTTTTAAGAAATGGTTTCTTAGTAGCACATGCGATGTCACTATTTGATCTTCAAGATGTATTGCATAGTTATCGAATCTCGAACGACTCTCGATTTACCAATGGTTGTTGATTCGATCGGGATATATGGATGAAGGGACCGTACTGTACGCTAACGAAAATCTATTGGTTTTTGTAGGCACTATCAGTGATACCTAGGGAATCATGGGGCGATGTTGCTAGGCGCTCTTACCATGATTCGATGGGCAAGTCGGAAATTGTTGTTCCGAGTCACAAGGAGTTGTGAGCCCATGGCTAGCTGTATCCCTGAACCATTGAGGGTCACACAGAGTAATGGATTTTTAATCCCCGTTGAGATAGTTAAATTTAAAGAGTTAAATTTAATGAACAAAGAAGTGGGACTTCTTATTTAAGAGTAGAGGAGTAAGATTTCCTAAAATGACATAGGGATGGGCATTTTTGAAAATCACTGAATTCGGATTCAGAAAAATTTATCTCGACTTTAAAAGGTACATAAATGGTTTTTGTGCACATTGGTGAAATCGGTTTATCAATCAGAGTCATGATGAATTTTATATTAATTTCTGAACATGCGGGCTTTGCTTGTCGGGCTTGAACTTATGACTAATGGGCCCTAAGCTGTTAGCAGCCCACATTATAAATAAGTTATTGCAGTACAGAAATTACACAACAGAGGTCACAAAATAATTTTTGAAAACCCTGGTTTTTCTTAAGTGTGGCCGCCACCCCCTCCCTCCCGGTATCGAAAAATCCAGCCTGTGAATTTTGAATTTGCAGTCTGGTTTAACGGATAAAATTCGTTAATTCTCTTCGTAGAAACTTCTGATAGATTTTCTAGTGCAATCTATCAGAGGGATTAAATCTCTGTTCGTGGACCTGATTGAAGAACAGTTCGTCCATCAGTTCCTGGGAGATACAACAAGAGCAGAGCAATCTGTTGGTGTCCATAATCTCGATTCGAGATTGGAGGTAAAAATTTATAATTGTTATTTAATTTTTACACACACAATTTAATCGTGAAGTTTTGATACCCATTATGGAATTGTTCCATATAAAATTTTTAAACTTCCGCTGCACCGGGTATCAATTCTGATTGATCTGATCACCGTTCTCCAACAGTGGTATCAGAGCCAGGTTGCTCAGATCAAGCGATTAAATTAATCGATTGTACAAAAATTTTTAAGCCTCGATTTTTGAAACAAAATAAATTTTTTAAATTAAAAATTTTTTGGGCAAAAACACGGGCAGCGAGAGTCGCTGCGCAGGGCAGCGCACGGCGCTGCCCAGGGCAGCGATCGTCGCTGCCCTAGGGGCAGCCCAGGAGCGTCCCGGGCGGCCCGCGGAAGAATTAATTTTTAATTTTTAAAATTAAAATTTTAATATGTTAAAATTCTATTTTTGGTCCGATCGAAAATTGTTTTTGATTGGTCCACGAGGCATCGGATCGAATTGTTCGAGTCCGAAAATTTTAAAATTGATTTTTGGATAAATTTGAATTTTTGGAAAATTTATAGATTTTATCCGTTAAATCAGATTTTATGAAATTAATTTTTTTTTGGTACAATTGATGATAAGATATGATCTTATGGAAATATTGAGTAAAATATGATTTTATGTATAAAATTGGATTTTATATGTAAAATATGATTTTATTTGATAAAAAGATAAAATATGATTTTTTTATGTAAAATAAGATTTTATATATGGAATATGATTTTATCCTTTTAATTTAAATTGTCATTGCATGTTATCCAATAAATTAATTTTGAATTAAATATTATTGGATAAGGATGATCGATTGCCATGACCAATTTTGTAGGTGTATGTTAGGAATTTACATTTGTTTTTATTGTTGTTGGATTTATTAATGGGCCTGGTTTATGGCCCAATATGAATTGTCATATGTAATAAAAGTGGGCCTGGTTTATGGCCCGTTTCCACCCCTTGAAATGTATCCCCTACTTGTCATGGTTATTTATTGTAAATACATTAGACTTAGTGGGAGATGAAGATTTGAAGATGGAGGTGGGCCCAACAGACAATAAAGACAGAAGAAATGTAAATTGGAAGCTCAATGTAATAGGATTGCATTGCATACTGCATATTACCTAGGATTGGACTAAGACTCGTGATTGGCAACCACGGGTCGATTAGAAATGGAATCGATCATCCTATATAATATGTGATATTATTGTTGTATGCATGTTTTAGACTAAATTGTGTGAATCCGGCAAGCATACAAAATTTTAAAATGATGAGACAAATTTTCAAAATTAAAATCCCTCATTTTAAATATGATTTAAAATTGATATCAAGATAAATAAAGGAAATTTAAAATTGTTTAAATGTTCCTACCTTCCATCAACGATCAATGTATGAGATGCTACCCGCGGATACGGTCCGGCTCATATTATTGGGGGGGCCCGTTCGTCGGAAAGCTGTACATTGGATCGACACATGTTGTAAGTTGGGTGGAACTCCCATGGGATCGGCTCATATTATTGGGGGATCCACATGGCGACCGTCCATCACAACATAATATTGATGGGTCATATTGAAATGTCACAATAAACGGCGTCATATTATTGGGCCCTTATTGGACATGAGATAAAAACGTGGAGGTTGCTTTGGAAGCAATTGGGCTCTACCTTTTGAAAATTATGGTTGGCTGATATTATTCGGGACCATAGTTTGTCAATTGGACTCCATGTTCTCACTAAGGAAAACAGTTTTCCGTTTTTACTAGAGGGTAGTGAAATCGTTAAAATAGTGGGAGTGAGATTCATAAAATAAATTTTGCCTATTTTATGTCTTAGTAAATTAATTAAACAATCAATGATATTTGTCTGTTTCTTTTCAGTATTTCATAAAGATGAATTCGCGTAATCCACTTTTCTCGATCCTCGAACAAAATAAATTGACTGGCGCAAACTATACGGAATGGTTCCGTAAGTTGAAGATTGTCTTGACTTCGGAGAAGATGCTCTACGTGTTAGAAAAATCTCCTCCGAAGGAAGCACCAGCTGACATAAGTCCGGAAGAGTTGGCCAAACTTGATACATGGTGGGACCATGATATCAAGGCCAAATGCTATATGCAAGCCTCGATGTCTGATGAACTCCAGAGGCGATTTGAGGACACCTTGAATGCTGCTGACATTCACGTACAACTCAAGGAACTTTTTGGGGCTCAATCGAGAGCTGAAAGGTTCGCTACTGTAAAGGAGCTAATGATGTGTCGCATGCGTGAAGGGACTTCGGTCCGTGATCATGGGGTACGAGTGATTTGGCTCATACAGAAGTTGGTAACGCTTGATTTGGTGTTGGATCATGAACTCAACGTGGACTTACTACTTCTATCTCTTCCTTCTTCGTTTGACGGATTTGTGGTGAATTTCAATATGAACAAGATAGAGGCCTCCCTTAAAGAGATGGTCAATATGCTTGTAACATATGAATCCACTTTAAAGAAGGATAAACTGGCTTTCTTGGTGGGCTCCTCTTCTTCTGCTAAGAAGGGGCCAAGTACAAAGGGTAAGAAACGTTCTGCCCCACCCAAGAAAACCGAACCCGAGAAGAAGTACAAGACAAAGGCTTCAAACATGGAAAAGTCCAAGGATGTTTGCCATTACTGCAAGAAGCCCGGTCATTGGAAACGTAACTGCAAGGAATATCTAGAGCAGTTGCGAACTGCGAAGGGTATGTTCTATATTGAAATAAATGTTTCACTTAATACTACTTCTTGGGTATTGGATACCGGATGTGGATTTCACATTTGCAATGATTTGCAGGTGATGACAAGAAGTCGCAAGCTTAGAATGGGTGAGACCCAGCTGAGGCTCGGAAATGGTTCCAGAGTTGAAGCTAAAGCTGTGGGAGATGTTTATTTAATTTTGCAGAACGATTTTAAGTTACTTTTGAGAGATGTTTTATTTGTTCCAGATTTGATTAAAAACATTATTTCTGTTTCTATGCTTGATAGAGATGGTTTTTCTTGCAATTTTGTGAATGGGATTTGCAATATTTACAAGAATGAATGTTTGATTGGAAATGGACAACTTGAAAACGATCTATATAACTTAAAATTGAAAGACGTTCCAATAAATTATGTTGATAAACCGGCAACAACAAACAAAAGGAAAATCGATAGTCAAAACCCGGCAAACCTTTGGCATGCTAGGCTAGGTCATATTTCCTCAAGGAGGATGAACAAGCTAGTGGGAGAGGGCATGTTTGATATGTCTGATATTAACTCTCTACCTACTTGTGAATCCTGCCTGAAAGGAAAAATGACTAAATCTCCTTTTAAGGGGAAACCTGAGCGTAGTCAAAATCTGTTGGATTTGATCCATACAGACGTTTGTGGTCCATTTAGAATTGGTACTAAATTTGGCCACACCTACTTCATTACCTTTACTGATGATTATTCAAGGTATGGGTATTTATATTTAATGAAATATAAGTCTGCAGAATTTGAAAAGTTCAAAGAATTCAAGGCTGAAGTAGAAAACAAGCTAGGTAAAAGTATTAAAGCACTTCGATCGGATCGAGGTGGAGAATACTTGAGTACCGAGTTTTTGGACTATCTGAAAGAGAATGAGATTCTCTCTCAGTGGACTCCTCCTATGACACCTCAGCTGAATGGTGTATCGGAGCGTCGTAATCGAACTTTGTTGGACATGGTTCGATCCATGATGAGCTTCACTGAGCTTCCACCTTCGTTTTGAGGCTACGCGCTTGAAACGGCGGTGTTTTTGTTGAACAACGTCCACACCAAAGCAGTGGACAAAACACCATACGAGTTATGGAATGGCAAAGCTCCTAAGTATTCGTACTTGAGGATTTGGGGATGTCCTGCTTACGTGAAGCAGACAGTGGGAGATAAGTTGGATAGTCGATCCACCTTATGTTATTTTGTAGGGTATCCGAAGAATTCAATCGGATATTATTTCTATCATCCTGCTGAAACAAAGGTGTTTGTTTCAAGGAATGCCACCTTCTTGGAGAAGGAGTTCTTATTGGATAAGAAAGGCGAGATGATGGAACTCAAAGAAATTCGAGAAGAACCCGAAATACAAAATAACGATCCTACACCTCAGGAACCATTGATAGACACGCCTATACTTAGAAGATCCGAGAGGACTTCTAGACCTCCTATTCGATATGGTCTTCTTCTTGAAGGGGATCAAGATGAACCCGATGTTGGATGTGATCCAAGAAACTTCAAAGAAGCAATTTCTGATGCGGATTCAAATTTATGGCTTGAAGCTATGCAGTCGGAAATAGATTCGATGCATACAAACCAAGTTTGGTCTTTAGTAGATCCTCCCGATGGAATTGTTCCAATAGGGTGTAAATGGATCTACAAGAGAAAGCTTGGGCCTGATGGTAAGGTATTGACCTACAAGGCGCGATTGGTGGCGAAAGGTTATACTCAAAGACAAGGAGTTGACTATGATGAAACCTTTTCACCAGTTGCAATGTTCAAGTCCATAAGAATCCTTATTTCCATAGCTGCTTGGTATGACTATGAGATATGACAAATGGATGTGAAGACTGCATTTCTTAATGGAAACATTAAGGAAGAGATCTATATGACGCAGCCTAAGGGATACACATCCATGGGAAGCGAGCATAAGGTATGCAAGCTTCAGAGATCAATCTATGGTCTAAAACAAGCATCAAGAAGTTGGAACCAGAAATTTGATGAAACAATAAAGGATTTTGGTTTCATCAAGAACCCGGAGGAACCATGCGTGTACAAGAAAGTAGTTAAGGATGCTGTGACATTCTTAGTACTTTATGTTGATGACATCCTACTCATTGGGAATGACGTAGGGATGTTGCAGTCAACAAAGATATGGTTATCAGGTAGATTCTCGATGAAGGATTTGGGTGAGGCATCCTATATTCTAGGGATACAGATCTATAGAGATAGATCTAAGAGAATGATAGGACTCACTCAAGCAACCTACATCGACACCATATTGAAACGGTTTTCAATGGATGGGTCCAAGAGAGGACATCTACCCATGTGTCATGGAGTTTCTCTATCCAAGTCTATGTGTCCCAAGACTGATGAAGAGATAGAGAAAATGACACATGTACCATATGCGTCAGCCATTGGTAGTATCATGTATGGGATGATATCTACCAGACCGGATGTAGCATTTGCTCTGAGTGTCACGAGCAGATATCAAGCTAATCCCGGTCAAATGCATTGGAAAGCCGTGAAGGACATTCTTAAGTACTTACGAAGGACTAAGAATATGTTCATGGTATATGGAGGAAGAAAACTAAAATTGGAAGGCTATACTGACTCTAGCTTCCAAAGTGACGTGGATGACTCGAAGTCAACCTCTGGATTTGTGTTCATGCTCAATGGCGGTGCTGTCTCTTGGAAGAGTTCCAAGCAGGACACCACAGCGGATTCCACCACTGAGGCAGAATACATTGCAGCATCAGCTGCTGCTAAAGAGGCCGTTTGGATGAGGAATTTCGACCAAGAGTTGGGCGTTATTCCGGAAGTTGTTGGTCCAGTACTGGTGTACTGTGACAACATGGGTGCCGTTGCTCAGGCAAAGGAACCAAGGTCTCATCAAAGATCCAAACACGTACTGAGAAAATACCACATCATCCGGGAGATTGTGGAAACATGAGACATCACTGTCGAAAGAGTGGCCTCTGCAGACAATATCGCTGATCCACTTACTAAGCCCTTGCCAGGACCATTATTTGACAAACATCGCGAAGAAATGGGTCTACGTAGTATGACTAGTTGGATTTAGGGCAAGTGGGAGATTGAAAGAGTGGGTGCCCGGTGAGCCAACTTGTGGCTAAGGGATTTGATGACTCTTTGTATAAACAATCTTTTGTTTAATATAATTTACACTTTTATTAATGGCAATGACTTTATCTTTCTTCATATTGTTATATTGTGATATACTATTGTTGTTTTGATAAAGACCTTGAATATACTATAGTGTATGTAAGATGTGGTAGAACATGGGGATGTCTATTATGAAACACATCTTATAGTCAATGTATATTCTAAACAATTCCTAGTCGATTGAGCCGTCCGTTAATAAGGATAATGATCGCTCGAGTTTGAGACTAGCATTTGCGATGCAGAGTACCACGTTTCATTGGTAAGGAACATAGAGATGTTCGAAGCATGCAAATGGATATTCATACGATGAATGATCGAACTACCCTATCCGGACTTTCCTAGTGGTTATCACTTATCGAGTGGATAAAGTCCGCGGTTTTGGTTGTACACCATTAGTCCTTACTACTTGAAACATCATTGAGACTCTATATGCTAGTATTGAACTTTGACTCGTTTACCGACTCTATTGGGGTCATCAGGTGTTGGGATTGGGTACAGTTACAACACATATAGGAATCGATGCTTTGTTGTCAAGGATTCACCACATACTTGCGAGTGTGGATATCCTATGCAGTCTCAGGAGATATTAGTGTGACGAATCTCTGGCCAGAGTACATGATGTGTTTTAAGAAATGGTTTCTTAATAGCACATGCGATGTCACTATTTGATCTTCAAGATGTATTGCATAGTTATCGAATCTCGAACGACTCTCGATTTACCAATGGTTGTTGATTCGATCGGGATATATGGATGAAGGGACCATACTGTACGCTAACCAAAATCTATTGGTTCTTGTAGGCACTATCAGTGATACCTAGGGAATCATGGGGCGATGTTGCTAGGCGCTCTTACCATGATTCGATGGGCAAGTCAGAAATTGTTGTTTCGAGTCACAAGAAGTTGTGAGCCCACGGCTAGCTGTATCCCTGAACCATTGAGGGTCACATAGAGTAATGGATTTTTAATCCCCGTTGAGATAGTTAAATTTAAAGAGTTAAATTTAATGAACAAAGAAGTGGGACTTCTTATTTAAGAGTAGAGGAGTAAGATTTCCTAAAATGACATAGGGATGGGCATTTTTGGAAATCACTGAATTCGGATTCAGAAAAATTTATCTTGACTTTAAAAGGTTCAGAAATAGTTTCTGTGCACATTGGTGAAATCGGTTTATCAATCAGAGTCATGATGAATTTTATATTAATTTCTGAACATGCGGGCTTTGCTTGTCGGGCTTGAACTTATGACTAATGGGCCCTAAGCTGTTAGCAGCCCACATTATAAATAAGTTATTGCAGTACAGAAATTATACAACAGAGGTCACAAAATAATTTTCGAAAACCCTGGTTTTTCTTAAGTGTGGCCGCCGCCCCCTCCCTCTCGGTATCGAAAAATCCAGCCTGTGAATTTTGAATTTGCAGTCTGGTTTAACGGATCAAATTCGTTAATTCTCTTCGTAGAAACTTCTGATAGATTTTCTAGTGCAATCTATCAGAGGGATTAAATCTTTGTTCGTGGACCTGATTGAAGAACAGTTCGTCAATCAGTTCCTGGGAGATACAACAAGAGCAGAGCAATCTGTTGGTGTCCATATTCTCGATTCGAGATTGGAGGTAAAAATTTATAATTGTTATTTAATTTTTACACACAATTTAATCGTAAAGTTTTGATACCCATTATGGAATCGTTCCATATAAAATTTTTAAACTTCCGCTGCACCGGGTATCAATTCTGATTGATCTGATCAACGTTCTCCAACAAGAAAAACACTAATCCCAACATTGTGCTGATACATTCTAACATGAATCTCGCTTTAAGATAATCCAGTTGACTCAAGTTTATACTTCAACGTAACTTCTCACAATGTTCCCTAGACTGGTTACCCTCCCCACTCTCCCTGAAGAACAACCGGCTTTCCAAGGAATACTTGGAACTTAAACCATCATGTCTAGTACATTCTGCTGTCCACGTTTCTTAGTATAACCTCAACACTGTACCCTGATGATAACTATCATTACTTGCAATTCATGACTCTACGTCATCTCCTAGCCATTGGCCTACGAAATCACGCATACATTGCAATAGAAGTCATCACGCCTCTGATGATCTGCATCATCTCGATCATAGGTTATTCACCTCATGAATTACAATCGATAGACATCCTCTGGTTAGTTATACATACTAGCCATCACTGTACACAAATCAATACTAAGGCAAGCTCCCACCAATATGCTCGACTGGGACATTCCTCAGTGCACAGACATATGAAAACGCTTCCTATTCCGTCTCGAAATCGACAGTCATTGTACCCGGTATAACTCAACTCAGAGTCTTTGATAATACCATCAGCTCATACTAACCTCCCAAAGTTGAACATACTGATCCTGGAACTAAATCCCAATGAATTCTCAATAGTCAAATCGCTCCCTTGCCGAACGCATCAGTCTCAGCACTTAACGATCTAATTCGTCGATTCCCTAGTCAATCTTGGGAAATACTTGTGCTCGAAGTAACTTGTCACTCGATGCGTCTCTGATTGTCGTTTATTGCTACAACGCAATATCTTTGACAAACAGTCTGCATAGCTATGACTCACTGATTCGAAAGAATAAACTCGATCCGTCATGATCTTGCAAAATCTTCGACCCCAAAGGAAAACATCGTTGGCTGCTAAGTCGATCCTGGACTATCTCAGTCACATATCGCACATCACTCGCTGGAAGATTAGTGACACAACCTGCTGGATCTTGAGAATCAGATCTAGCTAATGTCACACAAATCAGACAACTAATGTTTCCTTGCTATTGTCCATTAGCATTTCCAACTACTCGTCGGACCCAACCACAACGGTATTCATAGATGCCCTCACTTAACCGAAATGTCCGGTCAATAATCTTCACTATTGTTGTTCAATGGGAACTCTCACATGAAACAACAACATGATCCTTTCCTGACCTATTGCTATCACTAAGCAATTGATTGGATCAATATCAGTTTCCTTCTTAACAAGAATGCACCATACTGGAACTACCAACTCCTTTGTTTGTCTTCACTGTCAAGTTAGCACCTAACTTGATCATACAAGTCCACTTGCAATCGTACCCGATTACAGCAATCCCAGAAGATTCATCTCTGGCGATCATTGAGACTAAATAACTCAAATCTCCGATTTCTCTGAGATGGTATTCAGTACTCTTCCCATAAGCATTACTCGACAAAATACTATCCCAAGTATTTCTTAATTGCTGCATCCTGATCAACCCTGATTGGCTCAACCAATTGAATTCGTCGATCTACTTAAGCTCAAACTTATCAGAGAAAACCACCACTGATCATCCAACCTACATGGCTCGGTCAATAACCATGACTCAGCTGCCACAGAGAATCATTTCCAAACGGTGTCAGATCACAGTACATAAGCAGTTTATTTGGCACAAGTCCTGCGTCTTTTCAGCACTACTAATCGTTGTCTTGTTCACCCAAGGCAAACATCAAGATAAACTAAGCCCATTTCCATCCCATGGAAAATCCTACGCTCAATCTCTGAAAATATCATACAGTACTTAGCGCAACCACTGGACTCACTAACCTTACCTCGTTCATTCCGAATGAACACCACGGCTCGTCAAGTACAAGAAGAATAACTAAAGACTCCCAAAGATTTCCACAATCTTCGAACACTCTCATGATCATATCCCTTGTTAAGATTGTGCAACCGTTCAAGACTAAGGTAGCTTACCTCAATAACCCACCTGGACAACCACCAAGGTTTCACGGTCATAGGACATGCTCCCCCACATCTTAAATAGTCATGTACAATCCTCAACGTCTGATATAATCCAATAATGATGAAGCCAATCATCAAGGAGTAGTCCTCGTATTCGAGTTTAAGTCTTAAAATAACATTCCATCCAGTATCTTGGATAATTCCTATTACAAAGAAATTCTAACCACAACTCTGATGACAACCCATAGCCATTGCTGGTAGAAATCCGTCCACCTAATAGATCCACATGTCTAGCAGTAACCCAAAGGTTAAAATCTAACTGCTCAGAATACACACTAATCAAGGAAATCCCCCAAAGACTGGTTCCCACAGCAGAAAACTTAATGTATATATCTGGCTCACCAGACGATATCGAACCATCGATATCAAACCTGATATCTTATCCAAGGTCATAACTCGTCGTGACTGTCACCAAATCCCTAGACTGAGTAGCCTTCCCACGGCCATCTCCTGAAGCACAAAGGCTCCCCCGATAACCTCTGAAGTACAAGGACTCCCAGAGTAACACTGGCATAGGGTCGCGCCCCATCACGTCTAGTCATGGTCATAGTCCAAAACTCTCGGCATATACTGGACCTGGTATCCCGATGAAAAACCCATCATCACAAGCCTCATCTAACAAAGGTCAGACAGCCTACTGTTCCAAGAAACAACCTAGAACAAAGCCCAAATGTTCTAAACCGAACAATACCTTTAATGCCTCTAGATGAGTCCACTCATCGTTGGCACTAACATAGTCCACTGACTAACTAGGTCAATCCTAGGATAACGCCTAAACTAACCACAAGTCAAACAGTCACAGTCGGCCCACTCAAATCCCATGAGTTGCAACAGTTGAACACTAATCAACTAAAACAATGCCAATCCTACAAAATCACTCGCAATCATTCACGAATTGTTGGATAAACATGTATCATTGTTTCCATTTATGTACAATTTCTCAATTACAATCCCATGTAATACATACAGTATTCAAAATACAATGAAATGTACAATCGAACTTGAAATGATACAACCAAAGTATGATGATTCATTACAACTGAAATACTGTTTACAACTACAACGATACAGTATTTAAATCATCGTACTAGTCTTCGTTTCTTGAGCATGAAGCTTCTATTCGACACACGCATCGATACAAGCATACTCCCGACCAAGTCTCTCTACATGTCCTCTTACGTAGAACTCCGGAGAAATGGCTCGTGATAGCTATCCAGCTATGCTCTGCATCAGTGCATGTCAGTCGACCTCTTCTGCTCACGATCTACCATCAGCGTTCTTCTTGTATTCATATCATGCTTTTGAACATGAAGTTTTCCGTGTGCCTACCGAACGCATCGATATCAGCATACCGGCAAAACCATGTACTGCATGAGGTTAAAGACCTCACGCTCGAAACCTGTCATGCTTTAGGCACTCGAGGCATTCTCTGGTGAAGGTCTATCTGAAAATCTCTCCAACTATGACTGGAGAATCTTCAGAGTAGTGTCATCATGGTATGGATGATACAGATGCAAGCATCAAGTGCGTCCCATCCAATGCTCTGCCACTACCTCTGGCATTCGGTATTCGATCCAAAGCTAGGATCCACATTAGTAGAAGTCATGAAAACTCGGACACGATCCATCACTCCTGTCTGCACTAGCTTGAATCCCATAAGACAAATCTTCAGAAATCCTGCCGATGATGATAGTCTCTGGGCAAACTAATTGTCGCACCATCACTTCTTCCAAGGTCTCATCCATCCTAGAAGGATAACCCAAAGTCTCATTACTATATCCCAAGTCTCTTGCATGCATATGCTCTGATACCAATAAATGTAGTGACCCTACCCGGATCCACTAACTAATCAGAGTTAAGAGCATAATTAAACATGCATTAAATAAATTCGCTGCGGAAGACTTAAATAAGAACATACCGGCAGAATACAACAGGTTAAACCAATTTGATTTATACAACCAAATCGAATAAATAAACCCTAAAGGCAAAACCTACAGCTAATCCTGCTGTCTTCACTGGTCACTGGCTACCCCAAGCTCCTGGTGCTCAATCCTTCACCTACACCTGCCCCGTCGAATGGGGTGTCCAGGTACACAAAAAAGACTGGACGTGAGCTCTAAGCTCAATAAGAAAGCACTGGGTAAAACATAAAAATATGATGCATGCAAATGATAGGGTATCCAAATCTTGGATAACTGTATATAACTGCTCAGTAATGGCGCCTAGGATATGAGTGGTACAACCCGGGGAGCAAACCATGCGTACACTGCTCATTCCTATAGGACGTGGACTGTGTCCCCCGATGCTAATCACCCATGACCCGTCAGTCACTGGGCACTAGACATCAACCATCCAGACAAGGCTGAGCGGCCCTACATGGCTCATCTCACAAGATGGATAGGCACAATATGATATGAACATGCAACATATAAGCATGCAAAACCCGCTGGCTATCTCAGTCAGTACATACGTACCTTACTACAGGCAGTTCCTAGCAGTCCCACTCTAGGTTCCAAGCCTATATCAGCTCTACAATGCAAATATCCATGCATCAATATTTTAGCTCTAAAATCCTTAATTAAGCTATTGCATACTCCTAAATAATTTAAGGAGACCATAGCTATACCTGCATTCATCGTCAGTCCGCTGATGAAAATTGCCTCAAAACTAGGCCACAACTCCGCCTCGACGCCTGGATCGCTATGCAACTTTCGGATTCCCAATAGGATGCCTAGAACTCCCTAGATTTGAGTTAGAAGGCTTAGGAATCAGAGAGAAGAGAGGGAAAGGTGCACTTGAAAATGAAATTTCGGCCCCCTATTTGTAGATGGAGTTTAGAGCCTCCGAACCCGGTTCGGATCATCCGAACACGATCGAAACCTCCGATCTCATCTTCGGATCGTCCGATCGCCTAATATTACGTCAGCCATGACATCATCTTGCTGACGTCAGCGATGACACGTGCCCTGGTCCCGATCGGAACGTCCGATCTTACCGACGGAGCTTCCGATCCAGTTCGGAGCCTCCTGACTTGGTTCGGAGCATCCAAACCCTCCGGATCCTCGGGACCTTCCCGGCTATTTTCAAGTGTCCTGAATCCATTTCTGGACTCCGTTAACCCATTTGGAATTTCCTTAATTATATTTTACTTAATCTAAACATGATTACACGATTAATATACTCATTAATCGCTAATTCTGGATACGGGTTACTACATCATGATTATGTGATTTAATTTATAAAGCATGGACTACTTGAGATATAACTGTTTTTGTTATCGACTTGTATCCGAAATTCTAAGAGGTTGAAAGGGCACCGAATTGTAGCGATTGAGATATCTTGTGTCCTAACCTTTGATTATCAGATGGTTCCTCATCTAGTAATTAACAGAAACCCACCGCCAGTTACTCCTCCGAACGAGCAAGCTAGTACCAAAACTGATCAGATGGATGCCACAACAACGCCTATGGAAACCTTACTGAAGAGGTTTAAGTCGTTTAACCCGCCAATCTTGCAGTGTATAGAGAATCCTGTTGACTGTGAGAGTTTGTTGGACGAGATTGAACAGTTGTTCAATTCCCTGATTATTCAGATGACCGCCGAACCAGGTTAGTCATTCATTAGCTTCAGGGTGTTGCTAAGAACTGGTGGATCACGACGAAGAGAGCTATGGAAAATCGAGGTACAATTATTATCTGGAATCTTTTCAAATATGAGTTTTATAAGATATTTTTCCCAATTTCATACCGAAAGGATGAGGGAGCCGAGTTTTCCACTCTGAGGCAAGGGAATTTGAATATCGAGGAATATGTAGCCAAGTTCGATAGTTTCCTGAGATTTGCACCGCACATTGCCGACAACGAAGAAAAAAAAACCGATCAGTTCATTAATGGTTTGGACCCTGATATCTTCACGTTGGTAAACACTGCTAGGCCTGATAATTTTGCGGATGCCATGAATCATGCAAAGGGAGCAAAATCAGGTTTGTGGAGACAGAGAGGAGCTCCGTTTGTGCCTCAGCAGGCAAGACAGTCTCAGAACCAACCATCTCAGTATCAGAATCAGCCATCACAGTATCAGAACCAACCATAGAGGTATGAAGGAGGAAGCGGTAGCGGTAACAGAATGGATCATTTCAGAGCGAAATGGAAACAGTTCAAGAAGTAGGGGAACAGTTCTTCTAGCTCCAGTGGTTCCAAGCAGTTCGGCTCAGGACAGAGTTTTGGATTGTCATCTTCGTTCTGTAGCAAGTGTGGAGGTAGACACTCCCAAGAGCAGTGTGTAGGAGTTTTTGGGACTTGAAATATCTGTCAGCAGCCAGGACACTTTGCTAAGGTGTGTCCTCAGCGAGGTAAAGATCGAGCTCAGAGTGAGAGTTCTTTGAGACCTACAGCTCAGACTGAGAGGCAGACTTTTGCTGTTCACTCCTTCCAGCCTCAGCAACAAAACATATAGGGAGGTAACCCGAGTGCGAACCAGCCTCCGAGATAGCAGACACGAGTCTTTGCTTTGACTGAGGATTAGGCTCAGGCAGCACCTGACGATGTTATAGTAGGTAACTGTTTGATTTTCGGTTATTCTGCTCATGTATTGATATATACGGGTGCGTCTCACTCTTTTATATCTAAAAAATTTGTTTTGATGCATGCCGTGCATTGTGAACCTTTGCCTACTGTAGTAGCTGGTACTTCACCTTTGGGTGGAGGAATTGTTTCTGTCAGATTAGTCAGGAACTGTGAACTTTGATTTGAGGAGAATTTGTTAGAATTCGACTGTATTGTACTTGGGCTATCAGATTTTGACTGTATTGTTGGTATAGATGCTTTAACCAAGTACAGGGCAACCGTCGATTATTTTCAGAAGGTTTTCAGATTCAGACCTTGTGGGGCCTCGGGTTGCTAATCAAATTTTGGGGAAATTAATCACTAAACATGATTAACTTAAAAAGGATCAAAGATAAATAGAATAACAAATTTTTTTTTTCAAATATGGTTGCGCTCGGTCGGTCAAAAATAGCCGACCGAGCGCCCCCCCTAACCCAACTCTCGGGTTGGGGGTTTTTGAGCTGCGCCCGGTCTGCCAAAAAGAGCAGATCGGTCGCTGACCTGGGCACAAAATGGCCCTGTTTTTGATGCTCAAACTTTGATCTCAAAAGTCCTTTCCAAACATGCTATATTAAGTCTAAAACATGAACAAACATATATATCAATTGTCATGCATAATATCAAGCATGTCATACCTCAAGTTAGTAGTCTACAATACATCAAAAGAGTATAACTACACAAGAGTTCAACATGAGATATTCAAACTACAACCAAACTCTTGTCATCTAACAAACTTGATAGGAATCTAAAGTTCATCAAATCCGCTACAACCCGAGACACCACATCTACGTCTCTCTCTCGAGCTACCCATATTAGTTCTGGTCAGCTCCTGCCCCAGCTGTTGCCATGCACACATACAAAACAAGACAACAGCCGGAAATATCTGGTGAGAATATAATTCCCAGTATAAAAGACATATACATATCACATTCATATCAATTCAATTCTAAATACTTCAAATCAAAGCTTCAAATCAATACATCAAATCATAATTCAAATCAATAGATTTATATAGCGCGCTAACGAAGAATCGATTCATAGTAAATCATTACCATCAAGATTCGTATACGATCTTGACATGGATATCCATCTATCGTAGTCGTCTGACTCGAAAATAAGGTCCATCTGACCTTGGCAAAAGAATCAATTCAATTTTCTTTATATCATATATAACTCAAATAAAGATCCACTACCTAAGATGGATCGACAACATCAAATTCTAAATCAAGAATAAAGAGTAACAAGTATGTGGTTTATCGGGACAACTCAAGAAGCTTCATTCTTGAGTTTTAAACCCCTGACTCTCGATGTCGTCTTATACATTCAGTCGTTCAGTCATGGTTGAGTTGCTCCCATTCTGGACAATCAACACAACAACTCCTCAATCAAAATTCTGTTCACAATCTTCTCAATCTTTAAAGCTAATAAGTCACAACCCTTGTTCTTTCGTCAATCGGTTTCGAAGTTGTCTTCTTAACTTGAAGCCCCATGTTTTCAATCTGAAAACACATCATATATATCCAAGAATATTTTCAAGAACTCAAATAATATCCAGCTCATTCAATCTAGACTCAAACAATTGCCAATTCTTGATTCGACGACATATCGGTTAAACTTCGGCAACCGTAACTCATTTCAATCAACTCTATAATTCAAATAAAGTTCATATATACCTCAAACAAGCAAAAATTCTTCATATACCAGCTACATCAGTAGGCATAGGATCGAAAATAATTCTGAAATTTCATAACAAGTTCATACGGCATGGATTCTTCGATCAGGTTTCGATATAACAAAATATATCAATCCTCTTCACTTAAACCCACACATATCAGCATTTATATCATCAATAAACCAGTATATCAGAAGCATAAATTTTCAAACATAGGCTGGAAAATAATATGACATTCAAACCGATATCCTTCTTCAATCCGACTCCGATACGGTAACGCATATAACCTCAAAAACACTAATTTATGCTTCAATTCTGATTCCACAAACATTCTAATTTCGAAATATGCTGTAAACATCTAAATACTTACATCAATTTGTAGCCCTCGTCGCAAGGATTTCGGAACTATTTTCGAAATTAAAATCGGCTAACCGGAGTAGAAGATATCAAAGTTGGAAGATCAAGAATTGAATTAGAATATGAAATTTCCTCTTACTCACGTTTTTGCTGCTGAAAGAAGTTTGAAGATGATGCTATACACGTGTGAAGGTTAGGAATAAGTTTCCATTTAGATATATATTTCAATTTTGTAGTTTAGTCCCTGAAACTTTCAAGAATTGCAAAATTGCATGCAATTCAGTCTTCAATTTTCGAACACTGCATAAACAATTATAAGGGATTTTTCGAAAATTCCTTGCCCTTTTTGAGAAAATTCGGATTGTGATTTTTGTGAAAAATTACAATTCTGAATTAACAGATCATATTTGTTTATTCTCTGCGCAAAACTTCTGATTGATTTCTAGTGCAGTCAATCAGAGGGTTTCTGTTTTCTGTTCGGGGACCTTATTCCGGTGATTGATCGTGACGCCATCGGTTCCCGGGATATACAAGAAGAGCAGATTAAATTCTGTTGGTGTCCATAATCTCGCTTTGAGATTGGAGGTAAAATATTTAATTAATTATTATTTATTTTACTTGTGTGATTTAATCGTTAAACGTTTTGATACCCATGATAAGAAATTGTTTCATATCAAAGAAAAATAAAATTTTTAAACTTCCGCTGCACCGGGTATCGATTCAATTGATCTGAACACGGTATTCCAACAGTGGTATCAGAGCCAGGTTGCCCAGATCAAACGATTAAATTAATCTATTGTACAAAATTTTTTGGCCTCGGGTTTTTGAAACAAAACATATTTTTAAAAATCAAAAATTTTATTTTTCTGACGGGCAAGAAAAGGGCAGCGGCGGGCTGCCCAGCCCGCGCCCGGTCAGGGCACGGGCTGCCCGGGATTGTCCCGGGCAGCCCGGAAAAATTAAAAATTGATTTTTGAAAATTTTGAATTTTTGAAATTCTAGTGTTTGATCCGATCGAAAAATGTTTTTGATAAGATCACGAGGCATCGGATCGAATTGTTCGAGTCCGAAATTTTAAAATTGATTTTTGGATAAATTTGAATTTTTGGAAAATTTAAATATTTTATCTGTTAAATTGAATTTTGAAAATTGATTATTTTGGTACAATTGATGATAAGATGTGATCTTATGGATGGATAAGATAAAATATGATTTTATCTTTTAAATTATGATGTCACAGCATGTTTATCCAATTATTTAAATTTTGAATTTAAAATTGGATAATGAGATGATCGATTGCCATAACCAATTTTGTAGGTGTATGTTAGGAATTTACATTTGTCTTATTGTTGTTGGTGTTTATTAATGGGCTTGGTTTATAGCCCAATATGATTGTCATATGTAATAAATGTGGGCCTGGTTTATGGCCCGTTCCCACCCCTACAAATGTATCCCATATTTGTCATCGAGATTTATTGTAAATTTATTAGACTTAGTGGGAGACAAAAATTTGAAGAAATGGTGGGCCCAGCAGAAAATGAAGACTGAAGAAATGTAAATTGGAAGCTCAATGTAATAGGATTGCATTGCATACCTGCATATTACCTAGGATTGGACTTAGACTCGTGATTGGCAACCACGGGTCGAATAGATAATGTGATCGATCATCCTTAAATAATATATGATATTATTGATGTATGCATGTTTAGAACAAATTGTATGAATCCCGCAAGCATACATAAAAATGAATGATGAGACAAATTTTAAAAATTAAAAATCCCTCATTTTAAATATGATTTAAAATTTATATCAAGATTAATAAAAGGGAATTTAAATATTGTTTAAATTTTCCTACCTTCCATCAACGATCAATGTATGAGATGCTACCCACTGATATGGTCCGGCTCATATTATTGGGGGGGCCCGTTCATCGGAAAGCTGTACATTGGATCGACAAATGTTGTAAGTTGGGTGGAACTCCCATGGGATCGGCTCATATTATTGGGGGATCCACATGGAGACCGTCCATCACAACTTAATATTGATGGGTCATCTTGACATGTCACAATAAACGGCGTCATATTATTGGGCTCTTATTGGACAAGAGGTAAATACATGGGGGTTACTTTGGAAGTAATTGGGCTCTACCTTTTGAAAATTATGGTTGGCTGATATTATTCGGGACTATGATTTGTCAATTGGACTTCATGTTCTCACTAAGGAAAAAGTTTCCCGTTTTCACTAGAGGGTGGTGAAATCGTTAAAATAGTAGGAGTGTAATTCATAAAATTAAAATTCGCCATATTTTATGTCTTAGTAAATTAATTAAACAATCACTGATTATTGTCTGTTTCCTTTTCAGTATATCGTTACAATGAATTCGCGTAATCCACTATTTGCAATTCTCGAACAAAACAAACTCACTGGCGCAAACTATACGGAATGGTTCCGTAAATTAAAGATTATTCTCACTTCGGAAAAGGCTTTCTACGTGTTAGAGAAGCCGCCCCCGAAGGAAGCCCCGGCTAATACAAGTCCGGAAGAGTTGGCCAAACTTGATTTATGGTGGGACCATGATATCAAGGCCAAATGCTACATGCAGGCTTCGATGTCTGATGAACTCCAGAGGCGATTTGAGGATGCCATGAATGCTGCTGACATTCACAGAGCACTCAAGGAGCTATTTGGAGCTCAGTCAAGGTCGGAGAGATATGCCACTGTCAAAGAGCTCATGACAAGCCGCATGCGAGAGGGGACTTTTGTCCGTGAGCATGGGGTGCGCATGATTGGGCTCATTGAAAAGTTGGTAACACTCGACTTGACTTTGGAGCATGAACTCAGCTCGGACTTGTTACTCCTTTCACTTCCTTCATCGTATGATGGTTTTGTGGTGAACTTCAACATGAACAAGATA
Source organism: Henckelia pumila (assembly GCF_033568475.1). Taxonomy (NCBI): domain Eukaryota; kingdom Viridiplantae; phylum Streptophyta; class Magnoliopsida; order Lamiales; family Gesneriaceae; genus Henckelia; species Henckelia pumila. The sequence continues at coordinate 50,056,051 of NC_133123.1, forward strand.
GAGGCCACCCTTGAAGAGATGGTCAATATGCTTGTCACAAATGAAGCCACACTAAAAAAGGATAAACCGGTACTCTTGGTTGGGTCCTCTTCTAACTCGAAGAAGGGGCCAAGTGAAAAGGGTAAGAAGCGTTCTGCCCCGCCCAAGAAGAGTGTACCGAATAAGAAGGGGAAGGCCAAGGTTTCATATGAGAAGAAGGATGAAAACGTTTGCCATTACTGCAAGAAGCCCGGTCATTGGAAACGTAACTGCAAGGAATACCTCGATCAGTTGCGAACTGAAAAGGGTATGTTTTACATTGAAATAAATGTTTCTCTTAATACTTCTTCTTGGGTATTGGATACCGGATGTGGATCTCACATTTGCAATGATTTGCAGGTGATGACAAGAAGTCGTAAGTTCAGGATGGGTGAGACCCAACTGAGACTCGGGAATGGTTCAAGAGTCGAAGCCAAAGCGATAGGAGACATTTATTTAATTTTGCAAAACAATTTTAAGTTATTTTTGAGAGAAGTTTTTATGTTCCGGATTTGGTCAAAAACATTATTTCTATTTCTATGCTTGATAGAGATAGTTATTCTTGCAATTTTGTGAATGAAATTTGCAATATTTACAAGAATGAATGTTTGATTGGAAATGGACAACTTGAAAACGATCTATATAACTTAAAATTAAAAGACGTTTCAATGAATTATGTTGATAAACCGGTAAAAACAAATAAAAGGAAAAACGATAGTCAAAACCCGGAAAATCTTTGGCATGCTAGGCTAGGTCATATTTCCTCAAGGAGGATGAACAAGCTAGTGGGAGAGGGCATGTTTGATATGTCTGATATTAATTCTCTACCTACTTGTGAATCCTGCCTGAAAGGAAAAATGACTAAATCTCCATTCAAGGGAAAACCTGAGCGTAGTCAAAATCTGTTGGATTTGATCCATACAGATGTTTGTGGTCCATTTAGAATTGGTACTCAATTTGGCCACACCTACTTCATTACCTTTACTGATGATGATTATTCAAGGTATGGGTATTTATATTTAATGAAATATAAGTCTGAAGCATTTGAAAAGTTCAAAGAATTCAAGGTTGAATTAGAAAACAAACTAGGCAAAAGTATTAAGACACTTCGATCGGATCGTGGTGGAGAATACTTAAGTGCCGAGTTTTTGGACTATCTAAAAGAGAATGAGATTCTCTCTCAGTGGACTCCTCCTATGACACCACAGCTGAATGGTGTTTCGGAGCGTCATAATAGAACCTTGTTGGACATGGTTCGATCCATGATGAGCTTCACTGAGCTCCCACCATCGTTTTGGGGCTATGCGCTTGAAACGGCGGTTTTGTTGTTGAACAACGTTCACACTAAAGCAGTAGATAAAACACCATACGAGTTATGGAATGGCAAAGCTCCTAAGTATTCGTACTTGAGGATTTGGGGATGTCCTGCTTACGTGAAGCAGACAGTGGGAGATAAGTTGGATAGTCGATCCATCTTATGTTATTTTGTGGGGTATCCGAAGAATTCAATCGGATATTATTTCTATCATCCTTCTGAAACAAAGGTGTTTGTTTCAAGGAATGCCACCTTCTTGGAGAAGGAATTCTTATTGGATAAGAAAGGCAAGATGATGGAACTCGAAGAAATTCGAGAAGAACCCGAAATACAAATTAACGATCCTACACCACAAGAATCATCACAAGACACGCCTATTGCTAGAAGATCCGAGAGGACTTCTAGGCCTCCTGTTAGATATGGTCTTCTTCTTGAAGGGGATCAAAGTGAACCCGATATTGGATGTGATCCAAGAAACTTCAAGGAAGCAATTTCTGATGCTGATTCTAATTTATGGCTTGAAGCAATGCAGTCGGAAATAGACTCGATGCATTCAAACCAAGTTTGGTCTTTAGTAGATCCTCCTGATGGAATTGTTCCAATAGGATGTAAATGGATTTACAAAAGAAAACTTGGGCCTGATGGCAAGGTGTTGACCTATAAGGCACGATTGGTTGCAAAAGGTTATACTCAAAGACAAGGAGTTGACTATGATGAAACCTTTTCACCAGTCGCAATGTTCAAGTCCATAAGAATCCTAATTGCCATAGCATCATGGTATGACTATGAGATATGGCAAATGGATGTGAAGACTGCATTTCTTAATGGAAACATTATGGAAGAAATCTATATGATGCAGCCTGAAGGATTCACCTCCATGGGAAGCGAGCATAAGGTATGCAAGCTTCAGAGATCAATTTATGGTCTAAAACAAGCATCAAGAAGTTGGAACCAGAAATTTAATGAAACAATAAAGGATTTTGGTTTCATCAAGAACCCGGAGGAACCATGCGTGTACAAGAAAGTAGTTAAAGATGCGGTAACATTCTTAGTACTTATGTTGATGACATCCTACTCATTGGGAATGACGTAGGGATGTTGCAGTCAACAAAGATATGGTTATCAGGTAGATTCTCGATGAAGGATTTGGGTGAGGCATCCTATATTCTAGGGATACAGATCTATAGAGATAGATCTAAGAGAATGATAGGACTCACTCAAGCAACCTACATCGACACTATATTGAAAAGGTTTTCAATGGATGAGTCCAAGAGAGGACATCTACCTATGTGTCATGGAGTTTCTCTATCCAAGTCTATGTGTCCCAAGACTGACGAAGAGATAGAGAAAATGACACATATACCATATGCGTCAGCCATAGGTAGTATCATGTATGAGATGATATCTACTAGACCGGATGTGGCCTATGCTCTGAGCTTCACGAGCAGATATCAAGCCAATCCAGGTCAAATGCATTGGAAAGCCGTGAAGGATATTCTTAAGTACTTGAGAAGAACTAAGAATATATTCATGGTTTATGGTGGAAGAGAATTGAAGTTGGAAGGCTACACCGACTCTAGCTTCCAAAGTGACGTGGATGACTCGAAATCAACCTTTGGATTTGTATTCGTGCTCAATGGCGATGCTGTCTCTTGGAAGAGTTCCAAGCAAGACACCACAGCGGATTCCACCACTGAGGCAGAATACATTGCAGCATCAGCTGCTGCTAAAGAGGCGGTTTGGATGAGAAAATTCATCCAAGTGTTGGGTGTGATTCCAGAATCTGTTGGTCCAGTCCCGGTGTACTGCGACAACACTGGTGCCGTTGCTCAGGCAAAGGAACCAAGTTCTCATTAAAGATCCAAACACATACTGAGGAAATACCACATCATCCGGGAGATCGTGGAAAGAGGAGACATTACAGTCGAGAGAGTAGCCTCTGCAGACAATATCGCTGATCCGCTTACGAAGCCCTTGCCAGGACCATTGTTTGAAAAACATCGCGAAGCAATGGGATTACGTAATATGACTAGTTGGCTTTAGGGCAAGTGGGAGATTGAAAGAGTGGGTGCCCGGATAGCCAACTTGTGGCTAAGGGCTTTTATGAATCTTTGTGTAAACAATCTTTGTTTAATATAATTTACATTTTATTAATGGCAATGACTTTATCTTTCTTCATATTGTTATATTGTGATATACTATTGTTGTTTTGAATAAGACCTTGAATATACTATAGTGTATGTAAGATGTGGTAGTACATGGGGATGACTATCATGAAACACATCTTATAGTCACTGTATATTCTAAACAGTTCCTAGTCGATTGAGCCAACCGAAAATAAGGATAAGGATCGCTCGAGTTTGAGACTAGCATTTGCGATGCAGAGTACCACGTTTCATTGGTAGGGAACATAGAGATGTTCGAAGCATGCAAATGGATATTCATATGATGAATGATCGAACTACCCTATTCGGACTTTCCAAGTGGTTATCACTTATCGAGTGGATAAAGTCCGCGTTTTTGGTTGTACACCATTAGTACTTATTACTTGAAACATCATTGAGACTTTATATGCTAGTACTGTGCTTTGACTCGTTTACCGACTCTATGGGGGTCATCAGGTGTCGGGATTGGGTACAGTTACGACGCATATAGGAGTCAATGCTTTGTTGTCAAGGATTCACCACATACTTGCGAGTGTGGATATCCTATGTGATCTGAGCAGATATTAGTGTGACGAATCTCTGGCCAGAGTACATGATGTGTTTTAGGTTAATGGTTATCCTAGTAACACATGCGATGTCACTAATAGATCTCCAAGATGTTGTGCATAGTTATCGAATCTCGAACGACTCTCGATGCACCAATGGTTGTTGATTCGATTGGGATATTTGGTGGAAGGGACCGTACTGTACGCTAACCAAAATCTACTGGTTCTTGCAGGAACTATCAGTAATACCTAGGGAATCATGGGGCGATGTTGCTAGACGCTCTTACCATGATTCGTTGGGTATGTCGGAAATTGTTGTTCCGAGTCACAAGGAGTTGTGAGCCCACGGCTAGCTGTATTCCTAATAGTGCCTGCAAGAACCAGTAGATTTTGGTTAGCGTACAGTACGGTCCCTTCAACCAAATATCCCGATCGAATCAACAACCATTGGTGCATCGAGAGTCGTTCGAGATTCGATAACTATGCACAACATATTGGAGATCTATTAGTGACATTGCATGTGTTACTAGGATAACCATTAACCTAAAACACATCATGTACTCTGGCCAGAGATTCGTCACACTAATATCTCCTCAGATCGCATAGGATATCCACACTCGCAAGTATGTGGTGAATCCTTGACAACAAAGTATCGACTCCTATATGCGTCGTAACTGTACCCAATCCCGACACCTGATGACCCCCATAGACTCGGTAAACGAGTCAAAGCACAGTACTAGCATATAAAGTCTCAATGATGTTTCAAGTAATAAGGACTAATGGTGTACAACCAAAAACGCGGACTTTATCCACTCGATAAGTGATAACCACTTGGAAAGTCCGAATAGGGTAGTTCGATCATTCATCATATGAATATCCATTTGCATGCTTCGAACATCTCTATGTTCCCTACCAATGAAACGTGGTACTCTGCATCGCAAATGCTAGTCTCAAACTCGAGCGATCCTTATCCTTATTTTCAGACGGCTCAATCGACTAGGAACTGTTTAGAATATACAGTGACTATAAGATGTGTTTCATGATAGTCATCCCCATGTACTACCACATCTTACATACACTATAGTATATTCAAGGTCTTTATCAAAACAACAATAGTAAATCACAATATAACAATATGAAGAAAGATAAAGTAATTGCCATTAATAAATGTAAATTATATTAAACAAAGATTGTTTACACAAAGAGTCATAAAATCCCTTAGCCACAAGTTGGCTATCCGGGCACCCACTCTTTCAATTCCTCCCCTCTAAGTAATGATTTCATCCTCGAAATCTCAAACAAACTTACTACTGAATCTCGTCAGTGTAAAGCTAACTGAAGTAGTACTTACTTCAATTATGTGAGGTCTAGATACCTTTACTGATATCTTTTCGGTTTATCTCTTCTCATATTCTTCTCTCTGATCGCTTCAGACCACTTCTTCAATCACTTTGTAATCACTGAGCTAACTTACATCTAAGCTGCTCTTCCTTGTGAGCAAATATGTATTGATCATTCTGACCAGTTCAAAATTTTATCAACCCCACCTGATTGCATTTCACAGGTAAAAGTTTAGCTGAAGTAATTCTGACTTCAATCATACAACTGTGAATCTCTAATATCACAACAGAATCTATCTCTTCAAGTTCTTTCCTCAAACTACGTCTATTTTATTGTATTTAGTTAGCTGACTGGAATTTTATTTATCTCTGAGCTGTTTCTCTTTCATATTCAGTATCTATTTCGGATACTTGAAGTAACTCAAGCTCTTATGAAATTCTACTTCTGCTAACTAAAGTACATCGACAGAATGTTACTGATTCTTTAGCGTAGATACATAGATCATATCTGATATCTCTTATCAATTCTGAAACATATCTTTCAATTCTATATCATTCTATGCTTGTCTACTCTTTCATGCTGATTATCATGTCTTAATCGGTATCTATCATACACTGTTCGTCTTTCATTCTGTACAGATCAATCCTTACATTTTCTGTCTTTCCTCAAATCACATCTGATTTGATATTTGAGAAATACTATATCAACACAAGAACTCTGATTTTATTCTCATCAATTAATCAAAAACTATCTCTATATCTGTCAGATAGCTGTCATTGGAGTTAAAATCATCCAGTGGCAAGATCAATCAGTTTGTACCGAATTAGGTACTAGAGTTCTGAGTATCTCCTCAAAATCTGGATAGTCACCTTTGAAAGTCCATCGATCAGAGGATGGTATAATGCAATCACATACAACCAATCACTCAGAATCTCTGATAATTAGTGCCACAGTCTCTCAAGATAAATCTAAAGTTTTTATCTCTACAATAGATTTAAGAATTCCTGTCCTTTCAACCATCTCTATCTTTTAAATCAAATCTTATTACATCTAATGCAATGTATGAAAGAGTGGGTGCCCGGTGAGCCAACTTGTGGCTAAGGGCTTTGATGACTCTATGTATAAACAATCTTTTGTTTAATGTAATTTACACTTTTATAATGGCGTTTACTTTATCTTTTATCATATTATTATGTTGTGACATACTATAAGATGTTTAGATGAAGACCTTGAATATACTATAGTGTATGTAAGATGTGGTGGCACATGGGGATGACTATCATGAAACACATCTTATAGTCACTGTATATTCTAAACAGTTCCTAGTCGATTGAGCCATCCGTTAATAAGGATAATGATCGCTCGAGATTGAGACTAGCATTTGCGATGCCGAGTACCACGTTTCATTGGTATGGAACATAGAGATGTTCAAAGCATGCAAATGGATATTCATACGATGAATGATCGAACTACCCTATCCGGACTTTCCAAGTGGTTATCACTTATCGAGTGGATAAAGTCCGCGGTTTTGGTTGTACACCATTAGTCCTTAATACTTGAAACATCATTGAGACTCTATATGCTAGTACTGTACTTTGACTCATTTACCGACTCTATTGGGGTCATCAAGTGTTGGGATTGGGTACAGTTACGACACATATAGGAGTCGATGCTTTGTTGTCAAGGATTCACCACATACTTGATAGTGTGGATATCCTATGCAATCTGAGGAGATATTAGTGTGACGAATCTCTGGCCAGAGTACATGATGTGTTTTAAGAAATCATTTCTTAGTAGCACATGCGATGTCACTATTTGATCTTCAAGATGTATTGCATAGTTATCGAATCTCGAACGACTCTCGATTTACCAATGGTTGTTGATTCGATCGGGATATATGGATGAAGGGACCATACTGTACGCTAACCAAGATCTATTGGTTCTTGCAGGCACTATCAGTGATACCTAGGGAATCATGGGGCGATGTTGCTAGGCGCTCTTACCATGATTCGATGGGCAATTCGGAAATTGTTGTTCCGAGTCACAAGGAGTTGTGAGCCCACGGCTAGCTGTATCCCTGAACCATTGAGGATCATACAAGTAATGGATTTTTAATCCCCGTTGAGATAATTAAATTTAAAGAGTTAAATTTAGTGAATAAAGAAGTGGGACTTCTTATATCAGAGTAGAAGAGTAAGATTTCCTAAAATGACATAGGGATGGGCATTTTTGGAAATCACTGAATTCGGATTCAGAAAATTTATCTTGACTTTAAAAGATGCAGAAATGGTTTCTTTGCACATTGGTGAAATTGGTTTATCAATCTGAGTCACGATGAATTTTATATTAATTTCTGAACATGCGGGCTTTGCTTGTCAGTCTTGAACTTATGACTAATGGGCCCTAAGCTGTTAGCAGCCCACATTATAAATAAGTTATTGCAGTACAGAAATTACACAACAGAGGCTCATAATTTCGAACACTAGGGTTTTTGAAACCTAGAGTGGCCGCCCCCCCTCTGCGTTTTCTCTCTGAAGTCCAGCCTGTGAATTTTGAATTTTCAGTTTGGTTTAACGGATCAAATTCGTTAATTCTCTTCGTAGAAACTTCTGATAGATTTTCTAGTGCAATCTATCAGAGGGATTAAACTTCTGTTCGTGGACCTGATTGAAGAATTGTTCGTCCATCAGTTCCTGGGATATACAACAAGAGCAGAGTAATCTGTTGGTGTCCATAATCTCGTTTCGAGATTTCAAGGTAAAAATTTAAATTGTTATTTAATTTTTACACGCACAATTTAATCGTAAAATTTTGATACCCATGATATGGAATCGTTCCATATAAAATTTTAAAACTTCCGTTGCACCGGGTATCAATTCTGATTGATCTGATCACGGTTTTCCAACAGTGGTATCAGAGCCAGGTTGCTCAGATCAAGCGATTAAATTAATCGATTGTACAAAATTTTTAAGCCTCGGTTTTTGAAACAAAAAAAATTTTAAAAAATTAAATTTTTGACGGGCAAAACACGGGCAGCGATTGGATCGCTGCCCGGCCCGAGCCCCTTTTGGGGGCGCGGGCTGCCCGGGATCGTCCCGGGCGGCCCGAGAAAATTTATTTTTAATTTTTTAATTAAAATTTTAATATGTTAAAATTCTATTTTTGGTCCGATCGAAAATTGTTTTTGATTGGTCCACGAGGCGTCGGATCGAATTGTTCGAGCCCGAAAATTTTAAAATTGATTTTTGGATAAATTTGAATTTTTGGAAAATTTATAGATTTTATCCGTTAAATCAGATTTTATGAAATTAATTATTTTTGGTACAATTGATGATAAGATATGATCTTATGAAAATATTGAGTAAAATATGATTTTATGTATAAAATTGGATTTTATATGTAAAATATGATTTTATTTGATAAAAAGATAAAATATGATTTTGTATGTAAAATAAGATTTTATATATGGAATATGATTTTATCCTTTTTAAATTTAATTGCCATTGCATGTTATCCAATAATTAATTTTGAATTAAATATTATTGGATAAGGATGATCGATTGCCATGACCAATTTTGTAGGTGTATGTTAAGGAATTTACATTTGTTTTTATTGTTGTTGGATTTATTAATGGGCTTGGTTTATGGCCCAATATTAATTGTCATATGTAATAAAAGTGGGCCTGGTTTATGGCCCGTTCCCACCCCTTAAAATGTATCCCCTACTTGTCATAGTTATTTATTGTAAATACATTAGACTTAGTGGGAGATGAAGATTTGAAGACGGAGGTGGGCCCAACAGACAATAAAGACTGAAGAAATGTAAATTGGAAGCACAATTTAATAGGATTGCATTGCATACTTGCATATCACCTAGGATTGGACTTAGACTCATGATTGGCAACCACGGGTCGATTAGAAATGGAATCGATCATCCTAAATAATATATGATATTATTGTTGTATGCATGTTTAGACTAAATTGTATGAATCCCGCAAGCATACAAATTTTTAAATGATGAGACAAATTTTCAAAATTAAAATCCCTCATTTTAAATATGATTTAAAATTAATATCAAGATAAATAAAGGAAATTTAAATATTGTTTAAATGTTCCTACCTTCCATCAACGATCAATGTATGAGATGCTACCCGCGGATACGGTCCGGCTCATATTATTGGGGGGGCCCGTTCATCGAAAAGCTGTACATTGGATCGACACATGTTGTAAGTTGGGTGGAATTCCATGGGATCGGCTCATATTATTGGGGGATCCACATGGCGACCGTCCATCATAACTTAATATTGATGGGTCATCTTGACATGTCACAATAAACGGCGTCATATTATTGGGCCCTTATTGGACATGAGGTAAAAACGTGGAGGTTGCTTTGGAAGCAATTGGGCTCTACCTTTTGAAAATTATGGTTGGCTGATATTATTCGGGACCATAGTTTATCAATTGGACTCCATGTTCCCAGTAAGGAAAACAGTTTCCCGTTTTCACTAGAGGGTATTGAAATCGTTAAAATAGTGGGAGTGAGATTCATAAAATAAATTTCGCCTATTTTATGTCTTAGTAAATTAATTAAACAAACACTGATTATTGTCTGTTTCTTTTCAGTATTTCATTAAGATGAATTCGCGCAATCCACTATTCTCTATTCTCGAACAAAATAATCTGACTGGCGCAAACTATATGGAATGGTTCCGTAAGTTGAAGATTGTCTTGACCTCGGAGAAGATGCTCTACGTGTTAGAAAAATCTCCTCCAAAGGAAGCACCAGCTGATATAAGTCCGGAAGAGTTGGCCAAACTTGATAAATGGTGGGACCATGATATCAAGGCCAAATGCTATATGCAAGCTTCGATGTCTGATGAACTCCAGAGGCGATTTGAGGATACCGTGAATGCTGCTGACATTCACGTACAACTCAAGGAACTTTTTGGGGCTCAATCGAGAGCTGAAAGGTTCGCTACTGTAAAAGAGCTAATGACGTGTCGCATGCGTGAAGGGACTTCGGTCCGTGATCATGGGGTACGAGTGATTTGGCTCATACAGAAATTGGTAACGCTTGATTTGGTATTGGAGCATGAACTCAATGTGGACTTATTACTTCTCTCTCTTCCTTCATCGTTTGACGGTTTTGTGGTGAATTTCAATTTGAACAAGATAGAGGCCTCCCTTGAACAGATGGTCAATATTCTTGTAACTTATGAAGCCACTTTAAAGAAGGATAAACCGGTTCTCTTGGTGGGCTCCTCTTCTTCTGCTAAGAAGGGGCCAAGTACAAAGGGTAAAAAACGTTCTACCCCATCCAAGAAAACCGGACCCGAGAAAAAGAACAAGACAAAGGCTTCAAACATGGAAAAGTCCAAGGATGTTTGCCATCACTGCAAGAAACCCGGTCATTGGAAACGTAACTGCAAGGAATATCTAGAGCAGTTGCGAACTGCGAAGGGTATGTTTTATATTGAAATAAATGTTTCACTTAATACTACTTCTTGGGTATTGGATACCGGATGTGGATCTCACATTTGCAATGATTTGCAGGTGATGACAAGAAGTCGCAAGCTTAGAATGGGTGAGACCTAGCTGAGGCTCGGAAATGGTTCTAGAGTTGAAGCCAAAGCTGTGGGAGATGTTTATTTAATTTTACAGAACTATTTTAAGTTACTTTTGAGAGATGTTTTATTTGTTCCAGATTTGATTAAAAACATTATTTCTGTTTCTATGCTTGATAGAGATGGTTTTTCTTGCAATTTTGTGAATGGGATTTGCAATATTTACAAGAATGAATGTTTGATTGGAAATGGACAACTTGAAAATGATCTATATAACTTAAAATTAAAAGACGTTCCAATAAATTATGTTGATAAACCGATAACAACAAACAAAAGGAAAATCGATAGTCAAAACCCGGCAAACCTTTGGCATGCTAGGTTAGGTCATATTTCCTCAAGGAGGATGAACAAGCTAGTGGGAGAGGGAATGTTTGATATGTGTGATATTAACTCTCTACCTGCTTGTGAGTCCTGCCTGAAAGGAAAAATGACTAAATCTCCTTTTAAGGGGAAACCTGAGCGTAGTCAAAATCTGTTGGATTTGATCCATACAGATGTTTGTAGTCCATTTAGAATTGGTACTCAATTTGGCCACACCTACTTCATTACCTTTACTGATGATTATTCTAGGTATGGGTATTTATATTTAATGAAATATAAGTCTGAAGCATTTGAAAAGTTCAAAGAATTCAAGGCTGAAGTAGAAAACAAGCTAGGTAAAAGTATTAAAGCACTTCGATCGGATCGAGGTGGAGAATACTTAAGTACCGAGTTTTTGGACTATCTGAGAGAGAATGGGATTCTCTCTCAGTGGACTCCTCCTATGACACCTCAGCTGAATGGTGTATCGGAGCATCGTAATCGAACTTTGTTGGACATGGTTCGATCCATGATGAGCTTCACTGAGCTTCCACCTTCCTTTTGGGGCTACGCGCTTGAAACGGCGGTGTTGTTGTTGAACAACATCCACACCAAAGCAGTGAACAAAACTGTTGGAAAACGGTGATCAGATCAATCAGAATTGATACCCGGTGCAGCGGAAGTTTAAAAATTTTATATGGAACGATTCCATATCATGGGTATCAAAACTTTACGACTAAATTGTGCGTGTAAAAATTAAATAACAATTAAATTTTTACCTCCAATCTCGAATCGATATTATGGTCACCAACAGATTACTCTACTCTTGTTGTATATCCCAGGAACTGATGGACGAACAATTCTTCAATCAGGTCCACGAACAGAAGTTTAATCCCTCTGATAGATTGCACTAGAAAATCTATCAGAAGTTTCTACGAAGAGAATTAACGAATTTGATCCGTTAAACCAGACTGCAAATTCAAAATTCACAGGCTGGAATTTTTCGAGTAGAGAGAGGAGAAGGGGGGGGGGGGGGGGCGGCCACTTTTAAAAACACATAGCTAGGGTTTTCAAAAATTTTGTGACCTCTGTTGTGTAATTTCTGTACTGCAATAACTTATTTATAATGTGGGCTGCTAACAGCTTAGGGCCCATTAGTCATAAGTTCAAGCTTGACAAGCAAAGCTCGCATGTTCAGAAATTAATATAAAATTCATCGTGACTCAGATTGATAAACCAATTTCAACAATGTGCACAGAAATCATTTCTGCACCTTTTAAAGTCAAGATAAATTTTTTGAATCCGAATTCAGTGGTTTCCAAAAATGTCCATCCCTATGTCATTTTAGGAAATCTTACTCCTCTACTTTTAAATAAGAAGTCCCACTTCTTTGTTCATTAAATTTAACTCTATAATTTTAACTATCTCAACGGGGATTAAAAATCCATTACTTGTGTGACCCTCAATGGTTCAGGGATACAGCTAGCCGTGGGCTCACAACTCCTTGTGACTCGAAACAACAATTTCCGACTTGCCCATCGAATCATGGTAAGAGCGCCTAGCAACATCGCCCCATGATTCCCTAGGTATCACTGATAGTGCCTGCAAGAACCAATAGATTTTGGTTAGCGTACAGTACGGTCCCTTCATCCAAATATCCCGATCGAATCAACAACCATTGGTAAATCGAGAGTCGTTCGAGATTCGATAACTATGCAATGCATCTTGAAGATCAAATAGTGACATCGCATGTGCTACTAAGAAACCATTTCTTAAAACACATCATGTACTCTGGCCAGAGATTCGTCACACTAATATCTCCTCAGATTGCCTAGGATATCCACACTATCAAGTATGTGGTGAATCCTTGACAACAAAGCATCGACTCCTATATGTGTCGTAACTGTACCCAATCCCGACACCTGATGACCCCAATAGAGTCGGTAAACGAGTCAAAGTACAGTACTAGCATATAGAGTCTCAATGATGTTTCAAGTAGTAAGGACTAATGGTGTACAACCAAAACCGCAGACTTTATCCACTCGATAAGTGATAACCACTTGGAAAGTCCGGATAGTGTAGTTCGATCATTCATCGTATGAATATCCATTTGCATGCTTTGAACATCTCTATGTTCCATACCAATGAAACGTGGTACTCGGCATCGCAAATGCTAGTCTCAATCTCGAGCGATCCTTATCCTTATTAACGGATTGCTCAATCGACTAAGAACTATTTAGAATATACAGTGAATATAAGATGTGTTTCATGATAGCCATCCCCATGTGCCACCACATCTTACATACACTATAGTATATTCAAGGTCTTCATCTAAACGTCTTATAGTATGTCACAACATAATAATATGATAAAAGATAAAGTAAACGCCTTTATAAAAGTGTAAATTATATTAAACAAAAGATTGTTTATACATAGAGTCATCAAAGCCCTTAGCCACAAGTTGGCTCACCGGGCACCCACTCTTTCAATCTCCCACTTGCCCTATAGCCAACTAGTCATACTACGCAGTCCCATTGCTTCGCGATGTTTGTCAAATAATGGTCCTGGCAAGGGCTTAGTAAGTGGATTAGCGATATTGTCTGCAGAGGCCACTCTCTCGACAGTGATATCTCCTCTTTCCACGATCTCCCGGATGATGTGGTATTTCCTCAGTACGTGTTTGGATATTTGATGAGACCTTGGTTCCTTTGCCTGAGCAACGGCACCCGTGTTGTCATAGTACACCGGGAGTGGACCAACAACTTCAGGAATAACGCCCAACTCTTGGACGAAATTGCTCATCCAAACGGCCTCTTTAGCAGCAGCTGATGCCGCAATGTATTCTGCCTCAGTGGTGGAATCCGCTGTGGTGTCCTGCTTGGAACTCTTCCAAGAGACAGCACCGCCATTGAGCATGAACACAAATCCAGAGGTTGACTTTGAGTCATCCACGTCACTTTGGAAGCTAGAGTCGGTATAGCCTTCCAATTTCAGTTCTCTTCCTCCATATACCATGAACATATTCTTAGTCCTTCGTAAGTACTTAAGAATGTCCTTCACGGCTTTCCAATGCATTTGACCGGGATTAGCTTGATATCTGCTCGTGACACTCAGAGCAAATGCTACATCCGGTCTGGTAGATTATCATCCCATACATGATACTACCTATGGCTGACGCATATGGTACATGTGTCATTTTCTCTATCTCTTCATCAGTCTTGGGACACATGGACTTGGATAGAGAAACTCCATGACATATAGGTAGATGTCCTCTCTTGGACCCATCCATTGAAAACCTTTTCAATATGGTTTCGATGTAGGTTGCTTGAGTGAGTCCTATCATTCTCTTAGATCTATCTCTATAGATCTGTATCCCTAGAATATAGGATGTCTCACCCAAATCCTTCATCGAGAATCTACCTGATAATCATATCTTTGTTGATTGCAACATCCCTACGTCATTCCCAATGAGTAGGATGTCATCAACATAAAGTACTAAGAATGTCACAGCATCCTTAATTACTTTCTTGTACACGCATGGTTTCTCCGGGTTCTTGATAAAACCAAAATCCTTTATTGTTTCATCAAATTTCTTGTTCCAACTTCTTGATGCTTGTTTTAGACCATAGATCGATCTCTGAAGCTTGCATACCTTATGCTCGCTTCCCATGGATGTGTATCCCTCAGGCTGCATCATATAGATCTCTTCCTTAATGTTTCCATTAAGAAATGCAGTCTTCACATCCATTTGCCATATCTCATAGTCATACCAAGCAGCTATGGCAATAATGATTCTTATGGACTTGAACATTGCAACTGGTGAAAAGGTTTCATCATAGTCAACTCCTTGTCTTTGAGTATAACCTTTCGCCACCAATCGTGTCATTTAGGTCAATACCTTACCATCAGGCCCAAGCTTTCTCTTGTAGATCCATTTACATCCTATTGGAACAATTCCATCAGGAGGATCTACTAAAGACCAAACTTGGTTTGTATGCATCGAATCTATTTCCGACTGCATAGCTTCAAGCCATAAATTTGAATCCGCATCAGAAATTGCTTCCTTGAAGTTTCTTGGATCACATCCAACGTCGGGTTCATCTTGATCCCCTTCAAGAAGAAGACCATATCGAATAGGAGGTCTAGAAGTCCTCTCGGATCTTCTAGGAATAGGCGTGTCCATCAATTGTCCCTGAGGTGTAGGATCATTATTTTGTATTTCGGGTTTTTCTCGAATTTCTTCGAGTTCCATCATCTCGCCTTTCTTATCCAATAAGAACTCCTTCTCCAAGAAGGTGGCATTCCTTGAAACAAACACTTTTGTTTCAGTAGGATGATAGAAATAATATCCGATTGAATTCTTCGGATACCCTACAAAATAACATAAGGTGGATCGACTATCCAACTTATCTCCCACTGTCTGCTTCACGTAAGCAGGACATCCCCAAATCCTCAAGTACGAATACTTAGGAGCTTTGCCATTCCATAACTCGTATGGTGTTTTATCCACTGCTTTGGTGTGGACGTTGTTCAGCAACAACACCGCCGTTTCAAGCGCGTAGCCCCAAAATGAAGGTGGAAGCTAAGTGAAGCTCATCATGGATCGAACCATGTCCAACAAAGTTCGATTACGACGCTCCGATACACCATTCAGCTGAGGTGTCATAGGAGGAGTCCACTGAGAGAGAATCCCATTCTCTTTCAGATAGTCCAAAAACTCGGTACTTAAGTATTCTCCACCTCGATCCGATCGAAGTGCTTTAATACTTTTACCTAGCTTGTTTTCTACTTCAGCCTTGAATTCTTTGAACTTTTCAAATGCTTCAAACTTATATTTCATTAAATATAAATACCCATACCTTGAATAATCATCAGTAGAGGTAATGAAGTAGGTGTGGCCAAATTGAGTACCAATTCTAAATGGACCACAAACATCTGTATGGATCAAATCCAACAGATTTTGACTACGCTCAGGTTTCCCCTTAAAAGGAGATTTAGTCATTTTTGCTTTCAGGCAGGACTCACAAGTAAGTAGAGAGTTAATATCAGACATATCAAACATGCCCTCTCCCACTAGCTTGTTCATCCTCCTTGAGGAAATATGACCTAGCCTAGCATGCCAAAGGTTTGCCGGGTTTTGACTATCGATTTTCCTTTTGTTCGTTGTTACCGGTTTATCAACATAATTTATTGGAACGTCTTTTAATTTTAAGTTATATAGATTGTTTTCAAGTTGTCCATTTCCAATCAAACATTCATTCTTGTAAATATTGCAAATCCCATTCACAAAATTGCAAGAAAAACCATCTCTATCAAGCATAGAAACAGAAATAATGTTTTTAATCAAATCTGGAACAAATAAAACATCTCTCAAAAGTAACTTAAAATCGTTCTACAAAATTAAATAAACATCTCCCACAGCTTTGGCTTCAACTCTAGAACCATTTCCGAGCCTCAGCTGGGTCTCACCCATTCTAAGCTTGCGACTTCTTGTCATCACCCGCAAATCATTGCAAATGTGAGATACACATCCGGTATCCAATACCCAAGAAGTAGTATTAAGTGAAACATTTATTTCAATATAGAACATACCCTTCGCAGTTCGCAACTGCTCTAGATATTCCTTGCAGTTACGTTTCCAATGACCGGGTTTTTTGCAGTGATGGCAAACATCATTGGACTTTTCCATGTTTGAAGCCTTTGTCTTGTTCTTCTTCTCGGGTCCGGTTTTCTTGGGTGGGTCAGAACGTTTCTTACCCTTTGTACTTGGCCCCTTCTTAGCAGAGGAAGAGGAGCCCACCAAGAGAACCGGTTTATCCTTCTTTAAAGTGGCTTCATATGTTACAAGCATATTGACCATCTCTTCAAGGGAGGCCTCTATCTTGTTCATATTGAAATTTACCACAAAACCATCAAATGATGAAGGAAGAGAGAGAAGTAATAAGTCCACGTTGAGTTCATGCTCCAACACCAAATCAAGCGTTACCAACTTCTGAATGAGCCAAATCACTCGTATCCCATGATCACGGACCGAAGTCCCTTCACGCATGCGACACGTCATTAGCTCTTTTACAGTAGCGAACCTTTCAGCTCTCGATTGAGCCCCAAAAAGTTCCTTGAGTTGTACGTGAATGTCAGCAACATTCACGGTATCCTCAAATCACCTCTGTAGTTCATCAGACATCGAGGCTTGTATATAGCATTTGGCCTTGATATCATGGTCCCACCATGTATCAAGTTTGGCCAACTCTTCCGAACTTATGCCAGCTGGTGCTTCCTTTGGAGGAGATTTTTCTAACACGTAGAGCATCTTCTCCGAGGTCAAGACAATCTTCAACTTACGGAACCATTCCGTATAGTTTGCGCCAGTCAGTTTATTTTGTTCGAGAATAGAGAATAGTGGATTGCGCGAATTCAACTTAATGAAATACTGAAAAGAAACAGACAATAATCAGTGATTGTTTAATTAATTTACTAAGACATAAAATAGGCAAAATTTATTTTATGAATCTCACTCCCACTATTTTAACGATTTCACTACCCTCTAGTGAAAACGGGAAACTGTTTTCCTTAGTGGGAACATGGAGTCCAATTGACAAACTATGGTCCCGAATAATATCATCCAACCATAATTTTCAAAAGGTAGAGCCCAATTGCTTCCAAAGCAACCTCCACGTTTTTACCTCATGTCCAATAAGGGCCCAATAATATGACGCCGTTTATTGTGACATGTCAAGATGACCCATCAATATTAAGTTATGATGGACGGTCGCCATGTGGATCCCCCAATAATATGAGCCGATCCCATGGGAGTTCAACCCAACTTACAACATTTGTCGATCCAATGTACAGCTTTCCGACGAACGGGCCCCCCAATAATATGAGCCGGACCGTATTCGCGGGTAGCATCTCATACATTGATCGTTGATGGAAGGTAGGAACATTTAAACAATATTTAAATTTCCTTTATTTATCTTGATATCAATTTTAAATCATATTTAAAATGAGGGATTTTAATTTTGAAAATTTGTCTCATCATTTAAAATTTGTATGCTTGCGGGATTCATACAATTTAGTCTAAAACATGCATACAATGATAATATCATATATTATATAGGATGATCGATTCCATTTCTAATCGACCCGTGGTTTCCAATCACGAGTCTAAGTCCAATCCTAGGTAATATGCAGGTATGCAATGCAATCCTATTACATTGAGCTTCCAATTTACATTTCTTCAGTCTTTATTGTCTGCTGGGCCCACCTCCGTCTTCAAATCTTCATCTTCCACTAAGTCTAATGTATTTACAATAAATAACTATGACAAGTAGGGGATACATTTTAAGGGGTGGAAACGGGCCATAAACCAGGCCCACTTTTATTACATATGACAATTCATATTGGGCCATAAACCAGGCCCATTAATAAATCCAACAACAATAAAAACAAATGTAAATTCCTAACATAAACCTACAAAATTGGTCATGGCAATCGATCATCCTTATCCAATAATATTTAATTCAAAATTAATTTATTGGATAACATGCAATGACAATTAAATTTAAAAAGGATAAAATCATATTCCATATATAAAATCTTATTTTACATACAAAATCATATTTTATCTTTTTATCAAATAAAATCATATTTTACATATAAAATCCAATTTTATACATAAAATCATATTTTACTCAATATTTCCATAAGATCATATCTTATCATCAATTGTACCAAAAATAATTAATTTCATAAAATCTGATTTAACGGATAAAATCTATAAATTTTCCAAAAATTCAAATTTATCCAAAAATCAATTTTAAAATTTTTGGACTCGAACAATTCGATCCGACGCCTCGTGGACCAATCAAAAACAATTTTCGATCGGACCAAAAATAGAATTTTAACATATAAAAATTTTAATTAAAAATTAAAATAATTTTTTCCCAGGCCGCCCGGGACGATCTCGGGCAGCCCGCGCCCCAAAAGGGCTCGGGCCGGGCAGCGATCCAATCGCTGCCCGTGTTTTGCCCGAAAAAAAAAAATTTATTTTTAAAAAAAATTTATTTTGTTTCAAAAACCGAGGCTTAAAATTTTTTTTGTACAACCGATTAATTTAATCGCTTGATCTGAGCAACCTGGCTCAGATACCACTGTTGAAAAACGGTGATCAGATCAATCAGAATTGATACCCGGTGCAGCGGAAGTTTAAAAATTTTATATGGAACGATTCCATATCATGGGTATCAAAACTTTAAGATTAAATTGTGCGTGTAAAAATTAAATAACAATTAAATTTTTACCTCCAATCTCGAATCGAGATTATGGACACCAACAGATTACTCTGCTCTTGTTGTATATCCCAGGAACTGATGGACGAACAATTCTTCAATCAGGTCCACGAACAGAAGTTTAATCCCTTTGATAGATTGCACTATAAAATCTATCAGAAGTTTCTACGAAGAGAATTAACGAATTTGATCCGTTAAACCAGACTGCAAATTCAAAATTCACAGGCTGGAATTTTTCGAGCAGAGAGAGGAGAAGGGGGGGGGGGGCGGCCACTTTTAAAAACACACAGCTAGGGTTTTCGAAAATTTTGTGACCTCTGTTGTGTAATTTCTGTACTGCAATAACTTATTTATAATGTGGGCTGCTAACAGCTTAGGACCTATTAGTCATAAGTTCAAGCTTGACAAGCAAAACCCGCATGTTCAGAAATTAATATAAAATTCATCGTGACTCAGATTGATAAACCAATTTCACCAATGTGCACAAAAACCATTTCTGCACCTTTTAAAGTCAAGATAAATTTTCTGAATCCGAATTCAGTGGTTTCCAAAAATGCCCATCCCTATGTCATTTTAGGAAATCTTACTCCTCTACTCTTAAATAAGAAGTCCCACTTCTTTGTTCATTAAATTTAACTCTTTAAATTTAACTATCTCAACGGAGATTAAAAATCCATTACTTGTGTGACCCTCAATGGTTCAGGGATACAGCTAGCTGTGGGCTCACAACTCCTTGTGACTCGGAACAACAATTTCCGACTTGCCCATCGAATCATGGTAAGAGCGCCTAGCAACATCGCCCCATGATTCCCTAGGTATTACTGATAGTGCCTGCAAGAACCAATAGATTTTGGTTAGCGTACAGTACGGTCACTTCATCCAAATATCCCGATCGAATCAACAACCATTGGTAAATCGAGAGTCGTTCGAGATTCGATAACTATGCAATGCATCTTGAAGATCAAATAGTGACATCGCATGTGCTACTAAGAAACCATTTCTTAAAACACATCATGTACTCTGGCCAGAGATTCGTCACACTAATATCTCCTCAGATTGCATAGGATATCCACACTATCAAGTATGTGGTGAATCCTTGACAACAAAGCATCGACTCCTATATGTGTCGTAACTGTACCCAATCCCGACACCTGATGACCCCAATAGAGTCGGTAAACGAGTCAAAGTACAGTACTAGCATATAGAGTCTCAATGATGTTTCAAGTAGTAAGGACTAATGGTGTACAACCAAAACCGCGGACTTTATCCACTCGATAAGTGATAACCACTTGGAAAGTCCGGATAGGGTAGTTCGATCATTCATCGTATGAATATCCATTTGGATGCTTTTAACATCTCAATGTTCCATACCAATGAAACGTGGTACTCGGCATTGCAAATGCTAGTCTCAATCTCGAGCGATCCTTATCCTTATTAACGGACGGCTCAATCGACTAAGAACTGTTAAGAATATACAGTGACTATAAGATGTGTTTCATGATAGCCATCCCCATGTGCCACCACATCTTACATACACAATAGTATATTCAAGGTCTTCATCTAAACATCTTATAGTATGTCACAACATAATAATATGATAAAAGATAAAGTAAACGCCTTTATAAAAGTGTAAATTATATTAAACAAAAGATTGTTTATACATAGAGTCATCAAAGCCCTTAGCCACAAGTTGGCTCACCGGGCACCCACTCTTTCAAACACCATACGAGTTATGGAATGGCAAAGCTCCTAAGTATTCGTACTTGAGGATTTGGGGATGTCCTGCTTACGTGAAGCAGACAATGGGAGATAAGTTGGATAGTCGATCCACCTTATGTTATTTTGTAGGGTATCCGAAGAATTCAATCGGATATTATTTCTATCATCCTACTGAAACAAAAGTGTTTGTTTCAAGGAATGCCACCTTCTTGGAGAAGGAGTTCTTATTGGATAAGAAAGGCGAGATGATGGAACTTGAAGAAATTCGAGAAGAACCTGAAATACAAAATAATGATCCTATACCTCAGGAACCATTGATGGACACGCCTATACCTAGAAGATCCGAGAGGACTTCTAGACCTCCTATTCGATATGGTCTTCTTCTTGAAGGGGATCAAGATGAACCCGACGTTGGATGTGATCCAAGAAACTTCAAGGAAGCAATTTCAGATGCGGATTCAAATTTATGGCTTGAAGCTATGCAGTCGGAAATAGATTCGATGCATACAAACCAAGTTTGGTCTTTAGTAGATCCTCCCGATGGAATTGTTCCAATAGGGTGTAAATGGATCTACAAGAGAAAGCTTGGGCCTGATGGTAAGGTATTGACCTACAAGGCACGATTGGTGGCGAAAGGTTATACTCAAAGACAAGGAGTTGACTATGATGAAACCTTTTCACCAGTTGCAATGTTCAAGTCCATAAGAATCCTTATTGCCATAGCTGCTTGGTATGACTATGAGATATGGAAAATGGATGTGAAGACTGAATTTCTTAATGGAAACATTAAGGAAGAGATCTATATGACGCAGCCTGAGGGATACACATCCATGGGAAGCGAGCATAAGGTATGCAAGCTTCAGAGATCAATCTATGGTCTCAAACAAGAATCAAGAAGTTGGAACCAGAAATTTGATGAAACAATAAAGGATTTTGGTTTCATCAAGAACCCGGAGGAACCATGCGTGTACAAGAAAGTAATTAAGGATGCTGTGACATTCTTAGTACTTTATGTTGATGACATCCTACTCATTGGGAATGACGTAGGGATGTTGCAATCAACAAAGATATGATTATCAGGTAGATTCTCGATGAAGGATTTGGGTGAGACATCCTATATTCTAGGGATACAGATCTATAGAGATAGATCTAAGAGAATGATAGGACTCACTCAAGCAACCTACATCGAAACCATATTGAAAAGGTTTTCAATGGATGGGTCCAAGAGAGGACATCTACCTATATGTCATGGAGTTTCTCTATCCAAGTCCATGTGTCCCAAGACTGATGAAGAGATAGAGAAAATGACACATGTACCATATGCGTCAGCCATAGGTAGTATCATGTATGGGATGATAATCTACCAGATCGGATGTAGCATTTGCTCTGAGTGTCACGAGCAGATATCAAGCTAATCCCGGTCAAATGCATTGGAAAGCCGTGAAGGACATTCTTAAGTACTTACGAAGGACTAAGAATATGTTCATGGTATATGGAGGAAGAGAACTGAAATTGGAAGGCTATACCGACTCTAGCTTCCAAAGTGACGTGGATGACTCAAAGTCAACCTCTGGATTTGTGTTCATGCTCAATGGCGGTGCTGTCTCTTGGAAGAGTTCCAAGCAGGACACCACAGCGGATTCCACCACTGAGGCAGAATACATTGCGGCATCAGCTACTGCTAAAGAGGCCGTTTGGATGAGGAATTTCGTCCAAGAGTTGGGCGTCATTCCTGAAGTTGTTGGTCCAGTCCCGGTGTACTGTGACAACACGGGTGCCATTGCTCAGGCAAAGGAACCAAGGTCTCATCAAAGATCCAAACACGTACTGAGGAAATACCACATCATCCGGGAGATCATGGAAAGAGGAGACATCACTGTCGAGAGAGTGGCCTCTGCAGACAATATCGCTGATCCACTTTCTAAGCCCTTGCCAGGACCATTATTTGACAAACATCGCGAAGAAATGGGACTGCGTAGTATGACTAGTTGGCTTTAGGGCAAGTGGGAGATTGAAAGAGTGGGTGCCCGGTGAGCCAACTTGTGGCTAAGGGCCTTGATGACTCTATGTATAAACAATCTTTTGTTTAATATAATTTACACTTTTATAATGGCGTTTACTTTATCTTTTATCATATTATTATGTTGTGACATACTATAAGATGTTTAGATGAAGACCTTGAATATACTATAGTGTATGTAAGATGTGGTGGCACATGACTATCATGAAACACATCTTATAGTCACTGTATATTCTAAACAGTTCCTAGTCGATTGAGCCGTCCGTTAATAAGGATAAGGATCGCTCGAGATTGAGACTAGCATTTGCGATGCCGAGTACCACGTTTCATTGGTATGGAACATAGAGATGTTCAATGCATGCAAATGGATATTCATACGATGAATGATCGAACTACCATATCCGGACTTTCCAAGTGGTTATCACTTATCGAGTGGATAAAGTCCACGGTTTTGGTTGTACACCATTAGTCCTTACTACTTGAAACATCATTGAGACTCTATATGCTAGTACTGTACTTTGACTCGTTTACCGACTCTATTGGGGTCATCAGGTGTCGGGATTGGGTACAGTTACGACACATATAGGAGTCGATGCTTTGTTGTCAAGGATTCACCACATACTTGATAGTGTGGATATCCTATGCAATCTGAGGAGATATTAGTGTGACGAATCTCTGGCCAGAGTACATGATGTGTTTTAAGAAATGGTTTCTTAGTAGCAAATGCGATGTCACTATTTGATCTTCAAGATGTATTGTATAGTTATCGAATCTCGAACGACTCTCGATTTACCAATGGTTGTTGATTCGATCGGGATATATGGATGAAGGGACCGTACTGTACGCTAACCAAAATCTATTGGTTCTTGCAGGCACTATCAGTGATACCTAGGGAATCATGGGGCGATGTTTCTAGGCGCTCTTACCATGATTCGATGGGCAAGTCGGAAATTGTTGTTCCGAGTCACAAGGAGTTGTGAGCCCACAACTAGCTGTATCCCTGAACCATTGAGGGTCACACAAGTAATGGATTTTAAATCCCCGTTGAGATAATTAAATTAAAAGAGTTAAATTTAGTGAATAAAGAAGTGGGACTTCTTATATCAGAGTAGAAGAGTAAGATTTCCTAAAATGACATAGGGATGGACATTTTTAAAAATCACTTAATTCGGATTCAGAAAATTTATCTTGACTTTAAAAGATGCAGAAATGGTTTCTTTGCACATTGGTGAAATTGGTTTATCAATCTGAGTCACGATGAATTTTATATTAATTTCTGAACATGCGGGCTTTGCTTGTCAGGCTTGAACTTATGACTAATGGACCCTAAGCTGTTAGCAGCCCACATTATAAATAAGTTATTGCAGTACAGAAATTACACAACAGAGGCTCATAATTTCGAACACTAGGGTTTTTGAAACCTAGAGTGGCCGCCCCCCCTCTGCGTTTTCTCTCTGAAATCCAGCCTGTGAATTTTGAATTTGCAGTTCGGTTTAACGGATCAAATTCGTTAATTCTCTTCGTAGAAACTTCTGATAGATTTTCTAGTGCAATCTATCAGAGGGATTAAACTTCTGTTCGTGAACCTGATTGAAGAATTGTTCGTCCATCAGTTCCTGGGATATACAACAAGAGCAGAGTAATCTGTTGGTGTCCATAATCTCGTTTCGAGATTTCAAGGTAAAAATTTAAATTGTTATTTAATTTTTACACGCACAATTTAATCGTAAAATTTTGATACCCATGATATGGAATCGTTCCATATAAAATTTTAAAACTTCCGCTGCACCGGGTATCAATTCTGATTGATCTGATCACGGTTTTCCAACAATGGTATCAGAGCCAGGTTGCTCAGATCAAGCGATTAAATTAATCTATTTTACAAAATTTTAAGCCTCGGTTTTTGAAACAAAACAAATTTTAAAAAATTAAATTTTTGACGGGCAAAACACAAGCAGCGATTGGATCGCTGCCCGGCCCGAGCCCCTTTTGGGGGCGTGGGCTGCCCGGGATCGTCCCGGGCGGCCCGGGAAAATTTATTTTTAATTTTTTAATTAAAATTTTAATATGTTAAAATTCTATTTTTGGTCCGACCGAAAATTGTTTTTGGTTGGTCCACGAGGTGTCGGATCGAATTGTTCGAGTCCGAAAATTTTAAAATTAATTTTTGGATAAATTTGAATTTTTGGAAAATTTATAGATTTTATCCGTTAAATCAGATTTTATGAAATTAATTATTTTTGGTACAATTGATGATAAGATATGATCTTATGAAAATATTGAGTAAAATATGATTTTATGTATAAAATTGGATTTTATATGTAAAATATGATTTAATTTGATAAAAAGATAAAATATGATTTTGTATGTAAAATAAGATTTTATATATGGAATATGATTTTATCCTTTTTAAATTTAATTGCCATTGCATATTATCCAATAAATTAATTTTGAATTAAATATTATTGGATAAGGATGATCGATTGCCATGACCAATTTTGTAGGTGTATGTTAAGGAATTTACATTTGTTTTTATTGTTGTTGGATTTATTAATGGGCCTGATTTATGGCCCAATATGAATTATCATATGTAATAAAAGTGGGCCTGGTTTATGGCCCGTTCCCACCCCTTAAAATGTACCCCTACTTGTCATAGTTATTTATTGTAAATACATTAGACTTAGTGGAAGATGAAGATTTGAAGACGGAGGTGGGCCCAGCAGACAATAAAGACTGAAGAAATGTAAATTGGAAGCACAATGTAATAGGATTGCATTGCATACTTGCATATCACCTAGGATTGGACTTAGACTCCTGATTAGCAACCACGGGTCGATTAGAAATGGAATCGATCATCCTAAATAATATATGATATTATTGTTGTATGCATGTTTAGACTAAATTGTATGAATCCCGCAAGCATAAAAATTTTTAAATGATGAGACAAATTTTCAAAATTAAAATCCCTCATTTTAAATATGATTTAAAATTGATATCAAGATAAATAAAGGAAATTTAAATATTGTTTAAATGTTCCTACCTTCCATCAACGATCAATGTATGAGATGCTACCCGCGGATACGGTCCGGCTCATATTATTGGGGGGGCCCGTTCGTCGGAAAGCTGTACATTAGATCGACACATGTTGTAAGTTGGGTGGAACTCCCATGGGATCGGCTCATATTATTGGGGGATCCACATGGCGACCGTCCATCATAACTTAATATTGATGGGTCATCTTGACATGTCACAATAAACGGCGTCATATTATTGGGCCCTTATTGGACATGAGGTAAAAACGTGGAGGTTGCTTTGGAAGCAATTGGGCTCTACCTTTTGAAAATTATGGTTGGCTGATATTATTCGGGACCATAGTTTATCAATTTGA
The DNA here is from genome assembly GCF_033568475.1 of Henckelia pumila. NCBI lineage: Eukaryota > Viridiplantae > Streptophyta > Magnoliopsida > Lamiales > Gesneriaceae > Henckelia > Henckelia pumila. The sequence continues at coordinate 50,082,773 of NC_133123.1, forward strand.
CTCCATGTTCCCAGTAAGGAAAACAGTTTCCCGTTTTCACTAGAGGGTATTGAAATCGTTAAAATAGTGGGAGTGAGATTCATAAAATAAATTTTGCCTATTTTATGTCTTAGTAAATTAATTAAACAATCACTGATTATTGCCTGTTTCTTTTCAGTATTTCATTAAGATGAATTCGCGCAATCCACTATTCTCTATTCGCGAACAAAATAAACTGACTGGCGCAAACTATACGGAATGGTTCCGTAAGTTGAAGATTGTCTTGACCTCGGAGAAGATGCTCTACGTGTTAGAAAAATCTCCTCCGAAGGAAGCACCAGCTGATATAAGTCCGAAAGAGTTGGACAAACTTGATAAATGGTGGGACCATGATATCAAGGCCAAATGCTATATGCAAGCTTCGATGTCTGATGAACTCCAGAGGCGATTTGAGGATACCGTGAATGCTGCTGACATTCACGTACAACTCAAGGAACTTTTTGGGGCTCAATCGAGAGCTGAAAGGTTCGCTACTGTAAAAGAGCTAATGACGTGTCGCATGCGTGAAGGGACTTCGGTCCGTGATCATGGGGTACGAGTGATTTGGCTCATACAGAAATTGGTAACGCTTGATTTGTTATTGGAGCATGAACTCAATGTGGACTTATTACTTCTCTCTCTTCCTTCATCGTTTGACGGTTTTGTGGTGAATTTCAATATGAACAAGATAGAGGCCTCCCTTGAAGAGATGGTCAATATTCTTGTAACTTATGAAGCCACTTTAAAGAAGGATAAACCGGTTCTCTTGGTGGGCTCCTCTTCTTCTGGTAAGAAGGGGCCAAGTACAAAGGGTAAGAAACGTTCTACCCCATCCAAGAAAACCGGACCCGAGAAGAAGAACAAGACAAAGGCTTCAAACATGGAAAAGTCCAAGGATGTTTGCCATCACTGCAAGAAACCCGGTCATTGGAAACGTAACTGCAAGAAATATCTAGAGCAGTTGCGAACTGCGAAGGGTATGTTTTATATTGAAATAAATGTTTCACTTAATACTACTTCTTGGGTATTGGATACCGGATGTGGATCTCACATTTGTAATGATTTGCAGGTGATGACAAGAAGTCGCAAGCTTAGAATGGGTGAGACCCAGCTGAGGCTCGGAAATGGTTCTAGAGTTGAAGCCAAAGCTGTGGGAGATGTTTATTTAATTTTATAGAACAATTTTAAGTTACTTTTGAGAGATGTTTTATTTGTTCCAGATTTGATTAAAAACATTATTTCTGTTTCTATGCTTGATAGAGATGGTTTTTCTTGAAATTTTGTGAATGAGATTTGCAATATTTACAAGAATGAATGTTTGATTGGAAATGGACAACTTGAAAACGATCTATATAACTTAAAATTAAAATACGTTCCAATAAATTATGTTGATAAACCGGTAACAACAAACAAAAGGAAAATCGATAGTCAATTCCCGGCAAACCTTTGGCATGCTAGGTTAGGTCATATTTCCTCAAGGAGGATGAACAAGCTAGTGGGAGAGGGCATGTTTGATATGTCTGATATTAACTCTCTACCTGCTTGTGAGTCCTGCCTGAAAGGAAAAATGACTAAATCTCCTTTTAAGGGGAAACCTGAGCGTAGTCAAAATCTGTTGGATTTGATCCATACAGATGTTTGTGGTCCATTTAGAATTGGTACTCAATTTGGCCACACCTACTTCATTACCTTTACTGATGATTATTCTAGGTATGGGTATTTATATTTAATGAAACATAAGTCTGAAGCATTTGAAAAGTTCAAAGAATTCAAGGCTGAAGTAGAAAACAAGCTAGGTAAAAGTATTAAAGCACTTCGATCGGATCGAGGTGGAGAATACTTAAGTACCGAGTTTTTGGACTATCTGAAAGAGAATGAGATTCTCTCTCAGTGGACTCCTCCAATGACACCTCAGCTGAATGGTGTATCGGAGCGTCGTAATCGAACTTTGTTGGACATGGTTCGATCCATGATGAGCTTCACTGAGCTTCCACCTTTGTTTTGGGGCTACGCGCTTGAAACGGCGGTGTTGTTGTTGAACAACGTCCACACCAAAGCAGTGAACAAAACTGTTGGAAAACGGTGATCAGATCAATCAGAATTGATACCCTGTGCAGCGGAAGTTTAAAAATTTTATATGGAACGATTCCATATCATGGGTATCAAAACTTTACGATTAAATTGTGCGTGTAAAAATTAAATAACAATTAAATTTTTACCTCCAATCTCGGATCGATATTATGGACACCAACAGGTTACTCTGCTCTTGTTGTATATCCCAGGAACTGATGGACGAACAATTCTTCAATCAGGTCCACGAACCGAAGTTTAATCCCTCTGATAGATTGCACTAGAAAATCTATCAGAAGTTTCTACGAAGAGAATTAACGAATTTGATCCGTTAAACCAGACTGCAAATTCAAAATTCACAGGCTGGAATTTTTCGAGCAGAGAGAGGAGAAGGGGGGGGGGCGGCCACTTTTAAAAACACACAGCTAGGGTTTTCAAAAATTTTGTGACCTCTGTTGTGTAATTTCTGTAGTGCAATAACTTATTTATAATGTGGGCTGCTAACAGCTTAGAGCCCATTAGTCATAAGTTCAAGCCTGACAAGCAAAGCCCGCATGTTCAGAAATTAATATAAAATTCATCGTGACTCAGATTGATAAACCAATTTCACCAATGTGCACAGAAACCATTTCTGCACCTTTTAAAGTCAAGATAAATTTTTTGAATCCGAATTCAGTGGTTTCCAAAAATGCCCATCCCTATGTCATTTTAGGAAATCTTACTCCTCTACTCTTAAATAAGAAGTCCCACTTCTTTGTTCATTAAATTTAACTCTTTAAATTTAACTATCTCAACGGGGATTAAAAATCCATTACTTGTGTGACCCTCAATGGTTCAGGGATACAGCTAGCCGTGGGCTCACAACTCCTTGTGACTCGGAACAACAATTTCCGACTTGCCCATCGAATCATGGTAAGAGCTCCTAGCAACATCGCCCCATGATTCCCTAGGTAACACTGATAGTGCCTGCAAGAACCAATAGATTTTGGTTAGCATACAGTACGGTCCCTTCATCCAAATATCCCGATCGAATCAACAACCATTGGTAAATCGAGAGTCGTTCGAGATTCGATAACAATGCAATGCATTTTGAAGATCAAATAGTGACATCGCATGTGCTACTAAGAAACTATTTCTTAAAACACATCATGTACTCTGGCCAGAGATTCATCACACTAATATCTCCTCAGATTGCATAGGATATCCACACTATCAAGTATGTGGTGAATCCTTGACAACAAAGCATCGACTCCTATATGTGTCGTAACTGTACCCAATCTCGACACCTGATGACCCCAATAGAGTCGATAAACGAGTCAAAGTACAGTACTAGCATATAGAGTCTCAATGATGTTTCAAGTAGTAAGGACTAATGGTGTACAACCAAAACCGCGGACTTTATCCACTCGATAAGTGATAACCACTTGGAAAGTCCGGATAGGGTAGTTCGATCATTCATCGTATGAATATCCATTTGCATGCTTTGAACATCTCTATGTTCCATACCAATGAAACGTGGTACTCGGCATCGCAAATGCTAGTCTCAATCTCGAGCGATCCTTATCCTTATTAACGGACGGCTCAATCGACTAGGAACTGTTTAGAATATACAGTGACTATAAGATGTGTTTAATGATAGTCATCCCCATGTGCCACCACATCTTACATACACTATAGTATATTCAAGGTCTTCATCTAAACATCTTATAGTATGTCACAACATAATAATATGATAAAAGATAAAGTAAACGCCATTATAAAAGTGTAAATTATATTAAACAAATGATTTTTTATACATAGAGTCATCAAAGCCCTTAGCCACAAGTTGGCTCACCGGGCACCCACTCTTTCAATCTCCCACTTGCCCTAAAGCCAACTAGTCATACTACGCAGTCCCATTGCTTCGCGATGTTTGTCAAATAATTGTCCTTGCAAGGGCTTAGTAAGTGGATCAGCGATATTGTCTGCAGAAGCCACTCTCTCGACAGTGATGTCTCCTCTTTCCACGATCTCCCGGATGATGTGGTATTTCCTCAGTACGTGTTTGGATCTTTGATGAGACTTTGGTTCCTTTGCCTGAGCAACGGCACCCATGTTGTCACAGTACACCAGGACTGGACCAACAACTTCAGGAATGACGCCCAACTCTTGGACGAAATTCCTCATCCAAACGGCCTCTTTAGCAGCAGCTGATGCCGCAACGTATTCTGCCTCAGTGGTGGAATCCGCTGTGGTGTCCTGCTTGGAACTTTTCCAAGAGACAGCACTGCCATTGAGCATGAACACAAATCCAGAGGTTGACTTCGAGTCATCCACGTCACTTTGGAAGCTAGAGTCGGTATAGCCTTCCAATTTCAGTTCTCTTCCTCCATATACCATGAACATATTCTTAGTCCTTCGTAAGTACTTAAGAATGTCCTTCACGGCTTTCCAATGCATTTGACCGGGATTAGCTTGATATCTGCTCGTGACACTCAGAGCAAATGCTACATCCGGTCTGGTAGATATCATCCCATACATGATACTACCTATGGCTGACGCATATGGTACATGTGTCATTTTCTCTATCTCTTCATCAGTCTTGGGACACATGAACTTGGATAGAGAAACTCCATGACACATAGGTAGATGTCCTCTCTTGGACCCATCCATTGAAAACCTTTTCAATATGGTTTCGATGTAGGTTGCTTGAGTGAGTCCTATCATTCTCTTAGATCTATCTCTATAGATCTGTATCCCTAGAATATAGGATGCCTCACCCAAATCCTTCATCGAGAATCTACCTGATAATCATATCTTTGTTGACTGCAACATCCCTACGTCATTCCCAATGAGTAGGAGTTCATCAACATAAAGTACTAAGAATGTCACAGCATCCTTAATTACTTTCTTGTACACGCATGGTTCCTCCGGGTTCTTGATGAAACAAAAATCCTTTATTGTTTCATCAAATTTCTGGTTCCAACTTCTTGATGCTTTTTTGAGACCATAGATTGATCTCTGAAGCTTGCATACCTTATGCTCGCTTCCCATGGATGTGTATCCCTCAGGCTGCGTCATATAGATCTCTTCCTTAATGTTTCCATTAAGAAATGCAGTCTTCACATCCATTTGCCATATCTCATAGTCATACCAAGCAGCTATGGCAATAAGGATTCTCATGTTGCCATAGCTGCTTGGTATGACTATGAGATATGGCAAATGGATGTGAAGACTGCATTTCTTAATGGAAACATTAAGGAAGAGATCTATATGACGCAGCCTGAGGGATACACATCCATGGGAAGCGAGCATAAGGTATGCAAGCTTCAGAGATCAATCTATGGTCTCAAACAAGCATCAAGAAGTTGGAACCAGAAATTTGATGAAACAATAAAGGATTTGGTTTCATCAAGAACCAGGAGGAACCATGCGTGTACAAGAAAGTAATTAAGGATGCTGTGACATTCTTAGTACTTTATGTTGATGACATCCTACTCATTGGGAATGACGTAGGGATGTTGCAGTCAACAAAGATATGATTATCAGGTAGATTCTCGATGAAGGATTTGGGTGAGGCATCCTATATTCTAGGGATACAGATCTATAGAGATAGATCTAAGAGAATGATAGGACTCACTCAAGCAACCTACATCGAAACCATATTGAAAAGGTTTTCAATGGATGGGTCCAAGAGAGGACATCTACCTATGTGTCATGGAGTTTCTCTATCCAAGTCCATGTGTCCCAAGACTGATGAAGAGATAGAGAAAATGACACATGTACCATATGCGTCAGCCATAGGTAGTATCATGTATGGGATGATATCTACCAGACCGGATGTAGCATTTGCTCTGAGTGTCACGAGCAGATATCAAGCTAATCCCGGTCAAATGCATTGGAAAGCCGTGAAGGACATTCTTAAGTACTTACGAAGGACTAAGAATATGTTCATGGTATATGGAGGAAGAGAACTGAAATTGGAAGGCTATACCGACTCTAGCTTCCAAAGTGACGTGGATGACTCGAAGTCAACCTCTGGATTTGTGTTCATGCTCAATGGCGGTGCTGTCTCTTGGAAGAGTTCCAAGCAGGACACCACAGCGGATTCCACCACTAAGGCAGAATACATTGCGGCATCAGCTGCTGCTAAAGAGGCCGTTTGGATGAGGAATTTTGTCCAAGAGTTGGGCGTCATTCCTGAAGTTGTTGGTCCAGTTCCGGTGTACTGTGACAACAGGGGTTCCATTGCTCAGGCAAAGGAACCAAGGTCTCATCAAAGATCCAAACACATACTGAGGAAATACCACATCATCCGGGAGATCGTGGAAAGGAAGACATCACTGTCGAGAGAGTGGCCTCTGCAGACAATATCGCTGATCCACTTACTAAGCCCTTGCCAGGACCATTATTTGACAAACATCGCGAAGCAATGGGACTGCGTAGTATGACTAGTTGGCTTTAGGGCAAGTGGGAGATTGAAAGAGTGGGTGCCCGGTGAGCCAACTTGTGGCTAAGGGCTTTGATGACTCTATGTATAAACAATCTTTTGTTTAATATAATTTACACTTTTATAATGGCGTTTAATTTATCTTTTATCATATTATTATGTTGTGACATACTATAAGATGTTTAGATGAAGACCTTGAATATACTATAGTGTATGTAAGATGTGGTGGCACATGGGGATGACTATCATTAAACACATCTTATAGTCACTGTATATTCTAAACAGTTCCTAGTCGATTGAGTCGTCCGTTAATAAGGATAAGGATCGCTCGAGATTGAGACTAGCATTTGCGATGCCGAGTACCACGTTTCATTGGTATGGAACATAGAGATGTTCAAATCATGCAAATGGATATTCATACGATGAATGATCGAACTACCCTATCCGGACTTTTCAAGTGGTTATCACTTATCGAGTGGATAAAGTCCGCGGTTTTGGTTGTACACCATTAGTCCTTACTACTTGAAACATCATTGAGACTCTATATGCTAGTACTGTACTTTGACTCGTTTACCAACTCTATTGGGGTCATCAGGTGTCAGGATTGGGTACAGTTACGACACATATAGGAGTCGATGCTTTGTTGTCAAGGATTCACCACATACTTGATAGTGTGGATATCCTATGCAATCTGAGGAGATATTAGTGTGACGAATCTCTGGCCAGAGTACATGATGTGTTTTAAGAAATGGTTTCTTAGTAGCACATGCGATGTCACTATTTGATCTTCAAGATGTATTGCATAGTTATCGAATCTCAAACGACTCTCGATTTACCAATGGTTGTTGATTCGATCGGGATATATGGATGAAGGGACTGTACTGTACGCTAACCAAAATCTATTTGTTCTTGCAGGAACTATCAGTTATACCTAGGGAATCATGGGGCGATGTTGCTAGGCGCTCTTACCATGATTCGATGGGCAAGTCGAAAATTGTTGTTCCGAGTCACAAGGAGTTGTGAGCCCACGGCTAGCTGTATCCCTGAACCATTGAGGGTCACACAAGTAATGGATTTTTAATCCCCATTGAGATAATTAAATTTAAAGAGTTAAATTTAGTGAATAAAGAAGTGGGACTTCTTATATCAGAGTAGAAGAGTAAGATTTCCTAAAATGACATAGGGATGGGCATTTTTGGAAATCACTGAATTCGGATTCAGAAAATTTATCTTGACTTTAAAAGATGCAGAAATGGTTTCTGTGCACATTGGTGAAATTGGTTTATCAATCTGAGTCACGATGAATTTTATATTAATTTCTGAACATGCGGGCTTTGCTTGTCAGGCTTGAACTTATGACTAATGGGCCCTAAGCTGTTAGCAGCCCACATTATAAATAAGTTATTGCAGTACAGAAATTACACAACAGAGGCTCATAATTTTGAACACTAGGGTTTTTGAAACCTAGAGTGTCCGCCCCCCCTCTGCGTTTTCTCTCTGAAATCCAGCCTGTGAATTTTGAATTTGCAGTTTGGTTTAACGGATCAAATTCGTTAATTCTCTTCGTAGAAACTTCTGATAGATTTTCTAGTGCAATCTATCAGAGGGATTAAACTTCTGTTCGTGGACCTGATTGAAGAATTGTTCGTCCATAAGTTCCTGGGATATACAACAAGAGCATAGTAATCTGTTGGTGTCCATAATCTCGTTTCGAGATTTCAAGGTAAAATTTTAAATTGTTATTTAATTTTTACACGCACAATTTAATCGTAAAATTTTGATACCCATGATATGGAATCGTTCCATATAAATTTTAAAACTTCCGCTGCACCGAGTATCAATTCTGATTGATCTGATCACGGTTTTCCAACAATGTATACAATAATTTTTCAAACTTAATCTCAATTCAAATCGCAAATTCTTGACTATCTGAATAGACCACTTGCGCTCTTCTTTTCTGTGTCTTCCATTGTAAATCTTAATATCCAACATTCATTTCTGTCATATCTGCATTCATTTCCTTTCATCAACCCTGATTTCCAAAGTAATTCATACAGTTTCAAATAACTAGATGTATATCAATCTGGTGTAGTGTGCCTCTTCCAATCTTTGATATTCTATATCTAAAATATCTGGAATAATCCAACGATTATTCACTACAAACTCCATCAATTCTGATCTGTCGTCCTTAATTTATATCTTGATATGACATTCTTTATTGAACTCAAACTGCTTTGATTTCAATTCTGTATATCTTTTATCATCTTTAAGCAATTCAAGCTCATTATCAATTCATAATTTCTGATTGAGAACACCTTTGTCTGAAAAATTCAAATCAGAACACATAGAAATATGAAATCAATTACTCATGTGTCCATCAGATTATCTGTTTCTGTTTCATCTAATCAACCCATAAATTCAGATGATACTCTAATCTTTCTATCAGTTACGAGCCAACAAACTCAAATTACGCTTAAACAACCATCGAAGGATCAATAATTCTCAAAATCAAAAGAAATAAATCAAGATTGAGAAAATCTCTCAATCAAGGTAATCCAAAATCAAATCTTATGGATAACAAACTCTGCACAGTGAAAACAACTCACTTGCATCTCATAACTCAGAACGAGTGAATTAACTCAGGCTCTATGAATAAGCAATGAGAGCCAATCAATATCAAATATTTCAAGAATCATATCTCCAATCTAATGTAATAACTTCAGCATAATCAAAGAAAATACTCAATTTTAACTGATTTCCTTATCAACATATAAACTCTTAATCACAATATTCATTTCTTAATCTTATGCTTCTCTATTGAATTCTAGTTCACAACTTAATCTAAAGTCGTCAATCACATCAGGAACATATTTGTAACTTTCCCCATTGGCATATCTATCAATTCTGGTTTAGTTCTTGAACATATATAGTGCATAGAATATACTTATTTCGGAACTTTTCTGTAATCATAAACCGAAATAAAAGAAGCCGAAGTCTAGATTCCATAGCATATCATCATATTCATATGCACTTTTCTATATTCATTAGTCCAGCTTAATCATTTCAGAGAAGCAATCGTCTGTTCTTCTATACTTGAGTAATGCATCATCATCTATCATGCAAACATCAAGAAATAATCCCAAGTACGAACACAATTATGCTCAAGCATATCTCGTACGTATTCTAACTCAACTCTTCAATCAAATCCGCAGAGTTTTCTTATTATACAGATATCATAACATGACAAAGATTTTAGCTATCAAAATATATCTCTTGCACCAATAACATAAATAGGTTAACTAAACAAAATAATCTGTTACCTGCAATCTCATTCTCAGGTGAACTTTTATGTCTGATCCTCTGTATGCCTCTGAGATTAATCTTCATTCTAATTTTTGCTTAATATGATTCAATTAAAACACATTCTAGCAACAAGATGTGTCATTTTCTTGCATCAATTACATCTTTCTGAAATTTATCTGTACTGATTGCTAGGATAACTCCCTCTACAATGAGTACAAAACCAGCAGCACACTCTGCAATATGACCCAAACTAATCGGTTTCGGTCCGCTAGAGCTAAAGGAATTACTTTCGTAACTCTGAAACTGTTGAATCCAAAGCTAAGGTTATGATTATATCACATCCTGTGGCATGTCTAATTTTCTTTCCATGTCAGAAATCTAGCTTCAACTTTCTTGGCCCTGTCTATGGATTCTGTAGAAACTGCGGTCACCATAATCTAACATAAATCTTCGGGTTCAGGACTTTCATACACAATTCAACTTGAGTTTCTTCATTATCAACTACTCAAGGAACACACAACATCAAACTTGAGGATCTAATTTCATAGTCCACAATAACCAAATTGCTTTGACTCTAATGAGCATATTCTGCTTTCTTGGCATATTCTATTCTCATATCTTTCCTATCTAACACGGAAAGAAATCGTTGATAAAACAAATATGTTTTCAACATAAACCAAACAAATAACATACCTCGGCTCTTGAAGAATATTTTCGTAACATTATCTTCGTAACAATCCACCAGCTTTTGTCAAATCTTGAAGTTGGTATACAATCATCTTGAATCTTTGTTCATCTTAATATTTCAAAGACTCAACAAATGATCAAGATCCTCAAACCAACTTCTACATACATTGGCATCATCTGTATCTTTCATAGTTGGCGGATGGTATGTCTGAAATCGCTTCAATACTATCTTCATTAAGGTAAGCATAACATTCTTTAATTCAATCATAAACAGTTCTGCTCAATCTGAGACGCTTTCATCAGCTGAAGATTACTGTTCTGTTCCATCTGGGTTACTTACCTCATTCAAAACAAATCACTGTTCTAGGGTGCTTACTTCACCCGGGGAAACCTTAGAACAAAAGCTATAAGAATTTACAAAAATTCATAACTCAGTAAGACAGACATTTCTTTCAATTGTAATCATACTCGCATGCTATTTATTAAATCAAATAAAGCATTAATCATGCTATATGATAAATGCATACGACTCAATCTACCCCACTCACTCATTTCTATCTTGGTCCAAGAGCAACCACTGCTCTGATACCACCTGTTGTGGGGCCTCGGGTTGCTAATCAAATCTTGGGGCAATTAATCACTAAACTTGATTAACTAAAAAAGGATCAAAGATAAATAGAACAACAAATTTTTTATTTGTTTTTCAAATAGGGGTGCGCTCGGTCGGTCAAAAACACCCGACCGAGCGCCCCCCTAACCCAACTCTCGGGTTGGGGTTTTTTGGGCTGCGACCGGTCTGCCAAAAAGAGCAGATCGGTCGCTGATCTGGGCAAAAAATGGCCATATTTTTTCAGCTCAAACTTTGATCTCAAAACTCCTTTCCAAACATGCTATATTAAGTCTAAAACATGCACAAACATATATATCAATTGTCATGCATAATATCAAGCATGTCATACCTCAAGTTAGTAGTCTATAATACATCAAAAGAGTACAACTACACAAGAGTTCAACATGAGATATTCAAACTACAACCAAACTCTTGTCATCTAACAAACTTGATAGGAATCTAAAGTTCATCAAATCCGCTACAACCCAAGACACCACATCTACGTCTCTCTCTCGAGCTACCCATATTAGTTCTGGTCAGCTCCTGCCCCACCTGCTGCCATGCACATATACAAAACAAGACAACAGGCGGAAATATCTGGTGAGAATATAATTCCCAATATAAAAGACATATACATATCAAATTCATATCAATTCAATTCTAAATACTTCAAATCAAAGCTTTGAATCAATACATCAAATCATACTTCAAATCAATAGATTTATATAGCGCGTAACGAAGAATTGATTCTTAGTAAATCATTGCCATCAAGATTCGTATACGATCTTGACATAGATATCCATCTATCGTAGTCGTCTGACTCGAAAATAAGATCCATCTGACCTTGGCAAAAGAATAAATTCAATTTTATTCATATCATATATAACTCAAATAAAGATCCACTACCTAAGATGGATTGACAACATCAAATTCTAAATCAAGAATAAAGAGTAACAAGTATTTCGTTTATCGGGACAACTCAAGAAGCTTCATTCTTGAGTTTCAAACCCCTGACTCTCGATGTCGTCTTATACCTTTTAGTAGTTCATTCGTGGTTGAGTTGCTCCCATTCTGGACAATCAACACAACAACTCCTCAATCAAAATTCTGTTCACAATATTCTCAATCTTTAAAGCTAATAAGTCACAACCCTTGTTCTTTCGTCAATCGGTTTCGAAGTTGTCTTCTTAACTTGAATCCCCCTGTTTTCAATCTGAAAACACAGCATATATATCCAAGAATATCAGCAAGAACTCAAATAATATCCAGCTCAATCAATCTAGACTCAAACACTTGCCAATTCTTGATTCGACTGCATATCGGTTAAACTTCGGCAACCGTAACTCATTTCAATCAACTCTATAATTCAAATAAACTTCATATATACCTCAAACCAGCAAAAATACTTCATATACCAGCTACATCAGTAGGCATAGGATCAAAAATAATTCTGAAATTTCATAACAAGTTCATACGGCATGGATTCTTCGATCCGGTTTCGATATAACAAAATTTATCAATCCTCTTCACTTAAACCCAAACATATCAGCATGTATATCATCAATAAACCAGTATATCAGAAGCATAAATTTTCAAACATAGGCTGGAAAATAATATAACATTCAAACCGATATCCTTCTTCAATCCGACTCCGATACAGTAACGCATATAACCTCAAAATACTAATTTATTCTTCAATTCTGATTCCACAAACATTCTAATTTCGAAATATGCTGTAAACATCTAAATACTTACATCAATTCGTAGCCCTCGTCTCAAGGATTCCGGAACTATTTTCGGAATTAAAATCGGCTAACCGGAGTAGAAGATATCAAAGTTGGAAGATCAAGAATTTAATTAGAATCTGAAATTTCCTTTTCCTCACGTTTTTGCTGCTGAAAGAAGTCTGAAGATTATGCTATAAACGTGTGAAGGTTAGGAATAAGTGTCCATTTAGATATATATTTCAATTTTGTAGTTTAGTCCCTGAAACTTTCAATAATTGCAAGATAGTCCTCGGCCAATCTTTTTAATTTAATTTCAATCCCAAATAATTTAAGAATATTAGAATTTAAATCTAAACCCCAAAATTCTCAAATTACATATCCTTGGATTAAAATTAAAAATATAAATTGCATTCTAGTCCTCGAAACTTTGATATTTGCAAACCAGTCCCTGTTCGAGTTTCACCTTCGAAATAAATCCTATTTAAGTTCCGAGACATGAAATTTTCATCTTAAATTCCAAAATATTCAATTCAAATATTTAATCTATTAATTTAAGAAGTCCAAAATTTAAGTCTCAAAATCCGTAAATTCTCAAATTAAATATTCTCAACTCAAAAATTTAATCTCTAATTTCCATAAATAATCTAAATTGAATATTTTCCAATATTCGGAATTTAAATCTCAAATTCCATAATTAATAACTTAATATTTTTGGGCCTTACAATTCCTCCCCTCTAAAGAATGATTTCGTCCTCAAAATCTCAACCAAACTTAGTACTGAATCTCGTCAGTGTAAAGCTAACTAAAGTAGTACTTACTTCAATTATGTGAGGTCTAGATACCTTTACTGATATATTTTCGGTTTATCTCTTCTCATATTCTTCTCTCGGATCGCTTCAGACCACTTCTTCAATCACTTTGTAATCACTGAGCTAACTTACATCTAAGCTGCTCTTCCTTGTGAGAAAATATGTATTGATCATTCTGACCATTTCAAAATTTTATCAACCCCACCTGATTACATTTCACTGGTAAAAGTTTAGCTGAAGTAATTCTTACTTCAATCAGACAACTCTGAATCTCTAATATCACATCAGAATCTATCTCTTCAAGTTCTTTCCTCAAACTGCGTCTATTCTATTGTACTTAGTTAGCTGACTGGAATTTGATTTATCTCTGAGCTGTTTCTCTTTCATATTCAGTATCTATTTTGGATACTTGAAGTAAACTCAAGCTCTTATAAAATTCTACTTCTGCTAACTAAAGTACATCGACAGAATATTACTGATTCTTTAGCATAGATACATAGATCATATCTGATATCTCTTATCAATTCTGAAATATATCTTTCAATTCTATATCGTTCTATGCTTGTCTACTCTTTCATGCTGATTATCATGTCGAAATCGGTATCTATCATACATTGTTCGTCTTTCATTCTGTACAGATCAATCCTTACATTTTCTGTCTTTCCTCAAATCACATCTGATTTGATATTTGAGAAATACTATATCAACACAAGAACTATGATTTTATTCTCATCAATGAATCAAAAACTATCTCTATATCTGTCAGGTAGCTGTCACAGGAGTTAAAATCATCCAGTGGCAAAATCAATCAATTGGTACCGAATTAGGTACTAGAGTTCTGAGTATCTCCTCAAAATCTGGATAGTCACCTTTGACAGTCCATCGATCAAAGGATGGTATAATGCAATCACATACAACCAATCACTCAGAATCTCTGATAATTAGTGCCACAGTCTCTCAAGATAAACTAAAGTTTTTATCTCTACAATAGATTTAAGAATTCCTGTCCTTTCAACCATCTCTATCTTTTAAATCAAATCTTATTACATCTAATACAATGTATACAAGAATTTATCGAACTCAATCTCAATTCAAATCGCAAATTCTTGACTATCTGAATAGTTTCGGATTAGAAATCCATCGAAACATTTCGATTCTAAAGTGGCTAAATTGTGACATAGATCACTTGCGCTCTTCTTTTCTATGTCTTCCATTGGAAATCTTTATATCCAACATTCAATTCTGTCATATCTGCATTCATTTCCTTTCATCAACCCTGATTTCCAAAGTAAGTCATGCAGTTTCAAACAACTAGATTGTAATGCCCCGTTTTTATCTTAAATGAGTTTATTTGAGTAAATCGGAGATTACAGAGTTCACGAGCCGACTTGATTTTGATCAGGGTTCATTTTGCAAATTTTGGAAATTTCAGGGACTAAAACGTAAATATTGGATTTTATATATTATCTACTCATGGAAATGATTGACTTAGTCATTATTCACTCCCTTCATCCCTTCCAAACCAAGACCCTCCATTGTAGGCGCCCAAAACATCTTCCAAGCTTTGTGATTTTGGTTTCCGGTTGATCCGTCCGTTAGAAATCATTTCTGAAGGCAGATTATCGATCACGGCTGCGAGAGCTTCGTTCTATCGTAAGTCTTTCTTCGATTAGATACATTCTATTTTTTGGATGTTGTTAGAATCGTTTGAGATTCGAGTATGTTGTTCTAGACAGAGTTCTGATCGTTTATTATCTGTCGGTTTTGAATTAGAGCGACGTTCGGATTTGTTATGATTTTTGGAAGCCATTTTCGAAAATGTGGATTTTGAGATTGATGGGTTTGCTTTGTTATTGTTGTTTTGGGCATTGATATGAGGTTATATCGGTATTGAACTGCTGTCTGCATTTTCGGTTTGTTCAGTTTATAGCCGTTATGCCGTCGGTTTGAGTTTTGGAGATTTCGAACCATTTTTGTATTGATTGAAGCTTTGGCTTGTGAGTGATCATGGTTGTTGATCAACTCTTGTATTCGTATAGATTCGTTGGAGTTGTCGAGCCCTGTGTTAGCAACATTGTTCATCGAGAGTTGGACGAAGAACGGTAAAGAGATTTCCTTGAACCGTTGTTTGTTGTTTAGGTTATATAGTTGTTGATACAATCTTTTGTTGTAGCTTTTCCGGAGTTGGATCTACGACATTGAAAGGTAAAAGCAGTCATCGTAGCGGGATAGCATACTCGGGACAGTTAGTTCTCGAGTTTCCCTTTCAAATCACATATTGCATCTACACTTGTTCTAGCATGAGGAACTTGTGTCTTGTTGATTGATTTTGCTTTTGACTATGTGGCTTATGGCTTATGTTTCTGTTATGCATTCATCTTGAGCCTACGTTGATTCAGCGGGCAGAACCTCCCTTTTTGTTTGGACGTTTGGGAACTATGATTGAGTGGCCTAGGTCGTAGTCGTATCGCCTAGTGCTAGCATACTCATTATGGTTGCTCAAAGTCTAGAGGAGTGAGATATTGGGCACCACCTCGATTGGGAGAGTCGGTGAGTCGTCACATGATCTCATCCTCGGGATCCCAAAAGCACAGCAGCAATCCTTCATTTATCAGATTTGATATCCCGGTTTAAAGACATGCATTTCATTAAGTTGTTATTGATTGTGTTGTTGTCTTGAAAGCATGGTTATTGTTGTATTACTTGATATGTTGCTTTTACTGGGATTATCATTCTCACCGGTTTATCAGGCTGTTGCTTTGTTTTGTATGTGTACTTGGCAACAGGAAGGGCAGGATCAAGTCAGCATAGACCTGGTTAGCGTTAAGAGCAAGAGATAGAAGTGAGACTCGTTTAGAAGTCGAATCAGCATGTCAACCTAGTTATGTTTTGCGAACATGTTTAGTCATTCGAACTTCTCGTATTTGTTTTGTAAGCAAGAATTGATGTAGGTACTACCGAATTGAATGTTTCTCTTCCCTAAACCTTACTTGTATTGTTATTGGCATTTCAAATACTTTTAATTCAAGTGTTTAGGTTTTGTTGAGTTTATTTCGGTGCCTTAACAATTCTGGGCGAGAGGACGGCGTGGGCGCGCGGTTATTGGCGCGGGCGCACGGCCTCTTTGCGAGGTAAGGGCGCGGGCGCTCTTACTTAGAGCGCGAGCGCGCTGGGTTTTGCGCAGCATCGGCGCGGGCGCTCTGCCTTAGGCACGGGCGCGCTGGTTTTAGCGAAGTTTAGGCGCGGGCGCGCTGATGTCAGCGCGGGCGCGCGAGCCTTCAAAAATTAATATAATTGGTTGATTCTAATCTTGGTTTCTTTTTTACTTATCGATTGTTGTCCGATATTAGTTGATTAGAAACGAGGTCTCACATTAAGTGGTATCAGAGCGATAAGATTCTTGGTTGAACTAGAGTGAGCGGGTAGATTGAGTCTGCGTGTATTGGATCCTCGCATGTGTTGAATTATTTAACTGTATACTTTATTCCATGCGAGCATGCTTTATTGTTGAGAATTATTTGAATTACATGGTTATGTGATTTACTTTTATAAAGCATGATCTACTTGAGATATAACTGCTTATGTTATCGACTGGTATCCGATTTTTCTGAGCGGTTGTAAAGGGGCACCAGTTGTAGCGATTGAGATATCTTGTGCCCTAACCTTTGTTATTCAGATGGGTCCTCGTCGAGTGATAAACAGAAACACACCGCCAGTTATCCTGTGACTGAGCAAGCTAGCACTGAAGTTGATCAGTTGGATGCTTCAGCAACGCCTATGGAAACCTTGCTGAAGAGGTTTCAGTTGTTCAATCCGTCGTTATTGATGGGTTCAGAAAATCCAGTCGACTGTGAGAGTTGGTTGGATGATATCGATCAGCTGTTCGATTCCATTGATTACACAGATGACCGCAGAATCAGGTTAGTCATTCATCAGCTACGTGGGGTTGCTAAGAGCTGGTGGATCATGATAAAGAAAGCAATGGAGAGTAGAGGTACGGAAGTTACTTGGAATCTTTTTAAATCTGAATTTTATAAGCGGTTTTTCCCTATCTCGTATCGCAAAGATAAGGGAGCAGAGTTTGCCAATCTGAGGCAAGGGAATCTGAACATTGAAGAGTACGTGGCTAAGTTTGATAGTCTGTTGCGTTTTGCACCGCTAATTGCCGGAGATGAAGAAGCTAAGGCAGATCAGTTCATCAATGGTTTGAACCCCGATGTCTTCTCGTTGGTAAACACCAACAGGCCTAACAACTTTGCGGATTCCATGAATCACGCAAAGGGAGCAAAAGCAGGCTTGTGGAGGCAAAGAGGCAACTAGGTAGCACCTCAGCAACAGAGGCAGTTTCAAAACCCACCATCTCAGTATCAGAATCAGCCACCTCAGCATTAGAACCAGCAGCAAAGGTATGAAGGTGGAAACAGTGGGGGAAACAGAAAGGATCAGTACAAAGCAAGAGGTAAACAGTTCAAGAGGCAGGGGAACAATTCTTCTAGTTCCAGTGGTTCCAAGAAATTCGGTTCAGGACAGAGTTCTGGATCTTCAGCCATGTACTGCAACAAGTGTGGGGGAAGACACTCACTGGATCAGTGTGTGGGAGTCTTTGGTAATTGTAACACCTGTCAGCAACCGGGACACTTCTCTAAGGTGTGCCCTCAGCGTAACAAAGATAGAGCTCAGAGCGGAAGTTCATCTCGACCTGCAGCTCAACCCGAGAGGCAGTCTTCTGCAGTGCACTCTTTCCGCCTCAGCAGCAGAACAGACAGGGAGGTAACTCTAGTGCAAACCAGGCTCCGAGACAGCAGGCACGAGTCTTTGCTTTGACAGAGGATCAGGCTCAGGCAGCACCTGAAGATGTTATAGCAGGTAACTGTTCAATTTTTGGTTATTCTGCTCATGTTTTGATAGATACAGGTGTTTCCCATTCCTTTATCTCTGAGAAATTTGTGTTATTGCATGCCTTGCCTACTGAGTTGTTGCCTACTTTAGTAGCTGTTACTTCACCGTTGGGTGGAGGAATTGTTTCTGTCAGACTAGTCAGGAACTGTGAACTTTGTTTTGAGGGGAATTTGTTAGAATTCGACTGTATTGTGCTTGGGCTATCAGATTTTAATTGTATTGTCGGTATAGATGCTTTGACCAAGTACAGGGCAACAGTTGACTGTTTTTTGAAGGTTGTCAGGTTCAGACCTGAAATGGCAGACGAGTGGAAATTCTTTGGTAAGGGTTCTCGATCTAGAATTCCTTTGATTTCAGTGTTATCTATGACTCATTTGTTACAAAGAGGTGCAGAAGGATTTTTGGTTTATGCAGTTGATGTAATGAAATCTAGCCCAGCTTTGGTAGATTTACCAGTGGTTAGAGATTTTGCTGATGTGTTTCCAGAAGATGTTCCTGGATTGCCACCTATTCGAGAGATCAAATTCAACATCGATTTGGTGCCAGGTACTCAACCTATTTCCAAAGCTCCTTATCGTATGACACCTATTGAACTGAGAGAGTTGAAGGAGCAACTTGAAGAATTGATTGCCAAGGGATACATCAGACCTAGTGTATCGCCTTGGGGTGCTCCTGTTCCGTTTGTTCGGAAAAAGGATGGTTCTATGCGGCTTTGTATCGACTACCGTCAGTTGAATTAGGCTACAGTTAAGAACAGGTATCCTTTACCCCAAATAGATGACCTTTTTTATCAGTTGCAGGGTTCTTCTGTCTATTCGAAGATTGATCTGAGGTTAGGATATCACCAGCTGAGAGTGCGAGAGGAAGATGTTCCTAAGACCGCATTCAGAACGAGGTATGGTCACTTTGAGTTTATAATCATGCAGTTCGGTTTGACTAACGCTCCAGCGGTTTTTATGGGTTTGATGAACCGTATCTTTTAGCGTTATTTAGACGAGTTTGTCATTATATTTATCGATGATATTCTTATCTACTCGAATAACCGTACTGACCATGTAGAGCACTTGAGGACCATACTGCAGATTTTGCGAGTTGAGCAGTTGTTTGCCAAGTTGTCTAAGTGTGAATTCTGGTTGGATCGAGTTGTCTTTCTCGGTCATATCATTTCTGGAGATGGGATTTCTGTCGATCCCAGCAAAATTGAAGCGGTTATGAATTGTCCTAGACCGACATCAGTACCGGAGATCCGAAGCTTCATGGGTTTAGCTGGTTAATATCGCCGATTCATCGAGGGTTTCTTGTCTATTGCCAAGCCTATTACCCAGCTGATTCAGAAGAATGCGCCTTTTGTCTGTACTGCAGATTGTGAGGCTAGCTTTGTTGATTTGAAGAGGAGACTGACCAGTGCTCCGATTCTTTCTATTCCGAAGGGTACTGGAGGTTTCACAGTCTATTGTGATGCTTCTAACCGAGGCTTGGGTTGTGTTCTTATGCAGCATAAGCATATGGTGGCGTATGCATCGAGGCAGCTGAAACCACACGAGACTCGTTATCTGTTTCATGATATTGAAATAGCTGTGATCGTCTTTGCTCTGAAGATCTGGCGTCACTATATGTATGGTGAGTCTTTCAAGATCTTTTCTGACCATAAGAGCCTTAAGTACTTGTTTTCACAGGCAGAGCTGAATATGAGACAGAGAAGATGGTTAGATCTGTTGAAGGATTTCGACTGTGAAATCAAGTATTATCCGAGAAAGTCGAATGCAGTTGCAGATGCCTTGAGCCTAAAGCTTTTTTCTTTATCTCTTTCTACTATTGGTGTTTCTCAGTTGATCAATGATTGTTGCACTTCTGGTTTAGAGATTGAAACAGATAGGGAGACTATCAGAGTGTTTGCTATTCAAGCCGAACCGGAGTTGTTTGTTGCAATCAGAGAAGCACAGAAGTCTGAGCCGAGCATTCAGGTTTCAGTAGAGAAAGTCAGATCTGGGCATCAGTCTAAATTTCAGGTAAGAGATGATGTTTTGTTTGTGAATAACCGTATTGTTGTGCCTGATATTTTGGAGTTGAGACAGCGTATTCTTCGAGAGGCTCATTGCAGTCGATTTTGTATTCATCCTGGAGGTCGTAAGATGTACAACAACCTGAAGAACTAGTTCTGGTGGAAGAGAATGAAGAGCGATGTTGCGAGGTTCGTATCTCGGTGTTTGAGTTGTCAGCTAGTAAAAGCAGAACGAAAGCGACCAGGAGGTCTGTTGCACAGTCTATCTGTTCCTGAATGGAAGTGGGATCACATTTCCATGGATTTCATCACAAAGCTACCACGATCCATTCGAGGATGCGATGCCATTTGGGTAGTGATCGACCGATTGACGAAGTCTGCGTGTTTTATTCCGTATAGGATGATGTATCGTCATGATCAGATGGCTGAGTTGTATGTTAGCAATGTTGTGAGATTGCATGGTGTGCCGAAGTCGATCGTTTCAGACAGAGATCCTAGATTCACTTCTCACTTCTGGCACAGTCTTCAGAGGGCACTTGGTACTCAATTGCATCTGAGTACAACTTATCATCCTCAGACTGATGGATAGTCAGAGCGGACTATCCAGACGTTAGAGAATATGCTGCGAGCGGTAGTGCTAGACTTTGGCACTAGTTGGCAGGATTCTTTGCCTCTTGTCGAGTTTTCTTACAACAACAGCTTCCAAGCGAGTATCGATATGGCGCCTTTTGAGGCTTTGTATGGTAAGAAGTGCTGATCTCCGTTGTTTTGGGATGATTTGTCCGAGTCACCAGATTTGGGACCGGAGATGCTTAGAGATATGGCAGAGCAGGTTAAGATCATTTAGACCAGAATGAAGTCAACTCAAGATTGATAGGCGAAGTATGCGAATGTCAGACGTAGACCTCTGAGTTTTGATCAGGGAGACCGAGTCTTTCTGAAGATTTCTCCGTTCAGAGGCACTGTCAGATTCGGTAAGAGAGGGAAGTTATCTTCGCGATTCATCGGGTCGTACGAGATTCTCGAGAAGATAGACGATCTTGCCTATAGACTTGAACTTCTTCCGTCTTTATCTGTTATTCACGACGTTTTTCACATCTCTATGCTGCGAAAGTATCATCCAGATCCTTCTCATATTCTTCAGCCTGACGAAGCCGAGTTAGACGAGACTCTGAGCTACTTTGAGCGACTGCTTCAGATCCTTGATCGGAAGGAGAAACAGCTCAGAACCAAGTCGATCTTGTTGGTGAAAGTGCAATGGAGCCGCCACGGAGTCGAGGAAGAGACTTGGGAGATAGAATCTGACATGAGACAGCGATTTCCGGAGTTTTTCGGATGACGTGAGTTCTTCTTACTGTCTTTAGTTCTTTATTCTATCTTATGAGTTGTGGTTCTTGTTGATTTCAAGGACGAAATCTCTTCTTAGTGGGGGAGAATTGTAACGCCCTGTTTTTATCTTAAATGAGTTTATTTGAGTTAATCGAAGATTACAGATTTCCCGAGCCGACTTGATTTTGATCAGGGTCCATTTTGCAAATTTTGGAAATTTCAGGGACTAAAATGCAAATATTGGATTTTATATATTATCTACTCATGGAAATGATTGACTTAGTCATTCTTCACTCCCTTCATCCCTTCCAAACCGAGACCCTCCATTGTAGGCGCCCAAAACATCTTCCAAGCTTTGTGATTTTGGTTTCCGGTTGATCCGTCCGTTAGAAATCATTTCTGAAGGCAGATTATCGATTACGGCTGCGAGAGCTTCGTTCTATCGTAAGTCTTTCTTCGATCAGATACATTCTAGTTTTTGGATGTTGTTAGAATGATTTGAGATTCGAGTATGTTGTTCTAGACAGAGTTCTGATCGTTTATTATCTGTCGGTTTTGAATTAGTGCGACGTTCGGATTTGTTATGATTTTTGGAAGCCATTTTCGAAAATGTGGATTTTGAGATTGATGGT
The DNA here is from genome assembly GCF_033568475.1 of Henckelia pumila. NCBI lineage: Eukaryota > Viridiplantae > Streptophyta > Magnoliopsida > Lamiales > Gesneriaceae > Henckelia > Henckelia pumila. The sequence goes on from NC_133123.1 coordinate 50,105,288, forward strand.
TTTGCTTTGTTATTGTTGTTTTGGGCATTGATATGAGGTTATATCGGTATTGAACTGCTGTCTGCGTTTCCGGTTTTTTCAGTTTATAGCCGTTATGCCGTCGGTTTGAGTTTTGGAGATTTTGAACCATTTTTGTATTGATTGAAGTTTTGGCTTGTGAGTGATCATGGTTGTTGATCAACTCTTGTATTTGTACAGATTCGTTGGAGTTGTCGAGCCTTGTGTTAGCAGCATTGTTCGTCGAGAGTTGAACGAAGAACGGTAAAGAGATTTCCTTGAACCGTTGTTTGTTGTTTAGGTTATATAGTTGTTGATACAATCTTTTGTTGTAGCTTGTTCGGAGTTGGATCCACGACATTGAAAGGTAAAAGCAGTCATCGTAGCGGGATAACATACTCGGGACAGTTGGTTCTCGAGTTTCCCTTTTAAATCACATATTGCATCTACACTTGTTCTAGAATGAGGAACTTGTGTCTTGTTGATTGATTTTGCTTTTGACTTTGTGGCTTATGATTTATGTTTCTGTTATGCATTCATCTTGAGCCTATGTTGATTCAGCGGGAAGAACCGCCCTATTTGTTTGGACGTTTGGGAACTATGATTGAGTGGCCTAGGTCGTAGTCGTATCGCCTAGTGCTAGCATACTCATTATGGATGCTCAAAGTCCAGAGGAGTAAGATATGTGGCACCACCTCGATTGGGAGAGTCGGTGAGTCGTCACATGATCTCATCCTCGGGATCCCAAAAGCACAGCAGCAATCCTTTGTTTATCAGATTTGATATCCCAGTTTAAAGACATGCATTTCATTAAGTGGTTATTGATTGTGTTGTTGTCTTGAAAGCATGGTTATTGTTGTATTACTTGATATGTTGCTTTTATTGGGATTATCATTCTCACCGGTTTATCCGGCTGTTGCTTTGTTTTGTATGTGTACTTGGCAACAGGAAGGGCAGGATCAAGTCAGCATAGACCTGGTTAGCGTCAAGAGCAAGAGATAGAAGTGAGACTCGTTTAGAAGTCGAATCAGCATATCAACCTAGTTATGTTTTGCGAACATGTTTAGTCATTCGAACTTCTTGTATTTGTTTTGTAAGCAAGAATTTATCTAGGTACTACCGAATTGAATGTTTCTCTTCCCTAAACCTTACTTGTATTGTTATTGGCATGTCAAATACTTTTAATGCAAGTGTTTAGGTTTTGTTTAGTTTATTTCGGTGCCTTAACATTTCTGGGCGAGAGGACGGCGTGGGCGTGCGACCTCTTTACGAGGTAAGGCGCGGGCGCTCTTACTTAGAGCGCGGGCGCGCTGGGTTTTGCGCAGCATCGGTGCGGGCGCTCTGCCTTAGCGCGGGCACGCTGGTCTTAGCGAAGTTTAGGCGCGGGCGTGCTGATGTCAGCGCGGACGCGCGAGCCTTTTAAAAAAAAAATTTAATTGGTTGCTTCTAATCTTGGTTTCTTGTTTACTTATCGATTGTTGTCCGATATTAGTTGATTAGAAATGAGGTCTCACATAGATGTATATTCAATCTGGTGTAGTGTGCCTATTCCAATCTCTGATATTCTATATCTAAAATATCTGTGTTATCGATGACTCGTTTGTTACAGAGAGGTGCAGAGGGATTTTTGGTTTATGCAGTTGACGTACTGAAATGTAGCCCAGTATTGGTTGATATACAAGTGGTTAGAGAATTTTCTGACGTCTTTCCGGAAGAGATTCCTGGATTGCCGCCTATTCAAGAGATCAAATTCAGCATTGATTTATTGTCAGGTACTCAACCGATTTCCAAATATCCTTATCGTATGGCACCAATAGAATTGAGAGAATTGAAAGAAAAATTTGAGGATTTGATTGCAAAAGGATACATCAGACCTAGTGTGTCGCCTTGGGGTGCTCCTCTCCTCTTTGTTCGGAAGAAGGATGGTTTTATGCGGCTCTGTATTGATTACCGTCAATTGAATCAAGATACGGTAAAGAACATGTATCCTTTACCCCGAATAGATGACCTCTTTGATCAACTGCAGGGTTCTTCTGTTTAATTGAAGATTGATCTGAGGTCGGGATATCATCAGCTGAGAGTGCGTGAGGAAGATACTCCTAAGACCGAATTCAGAAATAGGTATGGTCATTTCGAGTTTATAGTCATGTCGTTCGGTTTGACTAATGCTCCAACGGTTTTTATGGGTTTGATGAACCGTATCTTTCAGCGTTATTTGGATGAGTTTGTTATTATCTTCATCAATGATATTCTTATCTATTCGAAGAACCGTACTGACCATGCAGAGCATTTGAGGATTGTCTTGTATATTTTGCGGGTTGAACAGTTGTTTGCCAAGCTGTCTAAGTGTGAGTTCTGGTTGGACCGAGTTGTCTTCCTCGATCATATTATTTCAGAAGATGGGATTTTTGTCGATCCCAGCAAGATCGAAGCGGTTATGAATTGGCCTAGACCGACATCAGTGCCTGAGATCTGAAACTTTATGGATTTAGCTGGTTATTATCGCCGATTCATCGAGGGATTCTCATCTATTGCAAAGACAATTACCCAGCTGACTCAAAAGAATGCGCCTTTTATCTGGACTGCAGATTGTGAGGCTAGTTTTGTTGATCTGAAGAAGAGACTGACCAGTGATCAGATTCTTTCTATTCCATATGGTTCTGGAGGTTTCACTGTCTATTGCGATGCTTCTAACCGAGGCTTAGGTTGTGTTCTTATGAAGCATAAGCATGTGATAGCATATGCGTCGAGGCAGCTGAATCCGCACGAGACTCGTTATCCGTTTCATGATCTTGAACTCGCTACGATCGTATTTGCTTTGAAGATCTGGCGTCACTATCTTTATGGTGAGCCTTTCGAGATCTTTTCTGATCATAAGAGCCTTAAGTATTTGTTTTCACAGGCAGAACTGAATATGAGACAAAAAAGATGGTTAGATTTGTTGAAAGATTTTGACTGTGAAATCAAATACTACCCGGGAAAGTCGAATGCAGCTGCAGATGCCTTGAGCCGAAAGATTTGTTCTTTATCACTTTCTACTATCGATGTTTTTTAGTTGATCGATGATGGTTGCACTTCTGGTTTGGAGTTTGAAACACATAGGAGAACTATCAGAGTGTTTTCTATTCAAGCTGAGCCATAGTTGTTTATTTTGATTAAAGAAGCGCAGAAGTCTGATCAAAGCACTCAGATTTCAGCAGAGAAAGTCAGATCAGGGCATCAGTTTGAATTCAAGTTTAGAGATGATATTTTGTTTGTGAATAATCGTATTTTTGTGCCCGATGTTTCGGAGTTGAGGCAGCGTATTCTCCGAGAGGCACATTGTAGTCGGTTCAGTATTCATCCTGGAGTTCGGAAAATGTACACCGATCTGAAGAATCAGTTTTGGTGGAAGAGGATGAAGAGCAATGTTGCGAGTTTTGTATCCCGATGTTTGAACTGTCAGCAAGTGAAAGAAGAGAGGAAGAGATCGGGTGGTCAATTGCACAGTCTATCTGTTCCTAAATGAAAGTGGGATCATTTTGATGGATTTCGTCACAATCAGATGGCTGAGTTGTATGTTAGCAACGTTGTAAGATTGCATGGTGTGCCGAAGTCGATCATTTCTGACCAAGACCCTAGATTCACTTCGCACTTTTGGCACAGTCATCAAGAGGCACTTGGTACTCGATTACATCTGAGTACAACTTATCATCCTCAGACCGACGAACAGTCAGAGCGGACTATCCAGACGTTAGAGGATATGCTTCGAGCAGTAGTGCTAGACTTTGGCACTAGTTGGCAGGATTCCTTGCCTCTTGTCGAGTTTTCTTACAACAACAGTTATCAAGCGAGTATCGGTATGGCACCTTTTAAGGCTTTGTACGATAAGAAGTGCCGATCTCTTTTGTTTTGGGAAGATGTGTCCGAGTCACCAGATTTGAGACCGGATATGCTTCAAGATATGGCAGAGCAAGTAAAGATCATTCAGACAAGAATAAAGTCAGCTCAGGATAGACAAACGAAGTATGAAAATATCAGACGTAGAACTCTGAGTTTTGAATAGGGAGACCAAGTATTCCTTAAGATTTCTCCTTTTAGAGGCACTGTTAGATTTGGAAAGAGAGGGAAGTTATCTGCGAGATTCATCGGACCGTACGAGATTCTCAAGAAGTTAGGCGATCTTGCCTATAGGATTGCACTTCCTCCATATTTATCTGGTATTCACAAAGTTTTTCACGTCTCTATGTTGCAAAAATATCATCCAGATCCTTCTCATATTCTTCAGCCTGACGAAGACGAGCTTGACGAGACGCTGAGCTACTTTGAGCGACCGATTCAGATCCTTGACCAGAAAGAGAAGCAGCTCAGAACCAAGTCGATTCCGTTAGTGAAAGTATAGTGGAGCCGTCACGGAGTCAAGGAAGTTACTTAGGAGACAGAATCTGACACGAGACAGCAATTTCCAGAGTTATTTGGATGACGTAAGTTCTTCTTACTGTCTTATGTCCTTTATTCTATCTTATGTGATTGACTCTTATTCATTTCGAGGACGAACTATCTTCTTAGAGGGGTAGAATTGTAACGCCCCAATGTTTTCTTAATTGAGTTTATTTGAGATAATCGGAGATCACAGAATTCAAGAGCCGATTTTATTTTGATCAGGGTCTATTTTGCAATTATCGGATTTTTCAGGGACTAAAATGAAAATATCGTGTTTATTAGATATTTATAAGAATTTGACTTCACTTCATCCCCTCCAACACGCATCCTTCCACCATTGTTGAGATCCAAAGCTTCTTCAAGCATTGTGATTCCGGTTTACGGTCGATCCGTCTGTTAGAATTTAAATCCGAAGGCAGATTAGCGATCACAGAAACGAGTGCTTCATTCTATCGTAAGTATGTCTCTGATCATTTATACTTCTATTTTTGGATGTTGTTAGAAACGATTGAGTTTTGGTTATGTCATTCTTGAGATAGTTCTTATCGATTATTCTCAGTCGGTTTTGAAATAGAGCATTGTTCGGATTTGTTATGATTTTTGGAAGCCTAATTCGAAAAAGTGGATTTTGAGATGTGTTGGATTTGATTTGTTATTGATGTCTTAGCATTGGTTTGAGTTGTTTGCAATGCTATACTGTTGTCTATGTTTCCGGTTTGATCATAATATAGCCATTATGCCGCCGGTTTGAGTTTTGGGATTTTGAACCGTTTGTGTAATGCCCCGATTTTATTATAATTGAGCTTAATTGAGATAATCAGAGTTTTTAGTAGTTGAGGGCCATTTTGATATTTCACAGGGGTCATTTTGAAAACTTTGAAGAGTTGAGGGACTAAAATGCAAAAGTTGGATTTTATATATATTATAATTGCAAGTTGACCAATCAACCCATCACTCTCCTCCCTCCCTCCCTCTCTCTCAATCTCTCTCTCCTCGGAAGCCATGGAAGACGATTCATCAAGCTTTTCTTCCGTCTGATTCGAACGATCCGACCGTTAGATTTTAGTTCCGAGTTGAGATTCACGATCACCGCAACGAGGGCTTCATTTTGACGTAAGTTTTGCTACGATCCTTGAACTTTGAATTTTGTTGGGTTGTCAGAATTTGATAATCTTAGAGTATGTTGTTCTTTAGCTAGCATAGATCGTGTATTCGAAGTCGGTTCGGAAAAAGAATGAAGTTTAGATTTTATATGAATCTTGAGGCATATTTCGAAAATGGGTTGTTGGATTTTGGTTGAATTTTGATTGTTTTGTTGGTTTAATTAGAAGATGATATGAGTTTTTTGATGATGTTGGAGATTTTAGGTTTGACCATTTATAGCCGTTATGCCGTCAAAATCGAGTTTGGATTATCGGTTGTTTATTTCGGTTTGATTTCCGGGTTTGATTGAATTGGTAGATTGGCATCGAATCTGTATATTCTTCATTTTCAGATTTGGATTGGAGTTTTGGGTTTGGATCGAACTTGGGAGTTGAATCGAATTCAGAATTGAAGACGGTATATTTATTGAGTTTCTTTGTTTCGATTTGTTGTGATTCGATTGATTATTTATTTGAATTCGTTGTTATTTTCAGATTGGAATCCTCGACGAATTAGAAAGGTAAAAGACGACATTGAATACGAATGGGGTAGAATACTCGAGTTTGATTGATTCTCGAGCCCCGAAAATCACATACTGCATGTTATTTGCTTGTGTGAACTTAACTGATTATTTTATTTACACTTGCATTCATATTGAGCCGAATATTTGATTTGTTTTGAAGTTAGACGATTTAGGGAGCTATATTGAAGTGGTCATGGATTTCGAGTTTTTCCAAGTACTAGAATACTTCTTATAGTTCCTCTGAAGTCTAGGGGTTTGAGTCTTCCGACATCCACCCCGAATGCGTGTGTAGGTGTGTTGTTGTAGCGACTTGACCCTGGGATCCCAACCAAGTACCGATTGATATTTCGATTATCTGACTTGATAGTCCCGAGTTTTGAAGTCATGCATACATTCACTCTATTTTTTGTTATTGATGATTGTTACATTTCAATATGAGATGGTTATTTGATTTGTATGCCTATCTCTTTTACTTAGAAATTATATTTCTAACCGGTTTATCTGGCTATAGTTTTTGTTGGTATGTGTACTTGGCAACAGAAGGATCAGGAGCTGGACCAAGTCGTTTGGGTTAGCTCGGGGTGAGATGATAGAAGTGAGACACCAAGTTGTAGGGTCGAGTTTGTTGAACCTGTATTAGTTTTGTTGAGTCATTTGAACTCTATTATCGAACTCGACTTAGTATTGCATTTCGGGCAGAACTTAGATTGTGGCATGTTCTAAATACTGATATGTATGTGTGTATGAGTTTAGAATTATTTAGAATTTCCTTTCATTGATTTTACAGGCTCTCTCTCCCTCTCTGCCCATTTAGCCTGCGCTCGCGCGAGGTTTCATGGAGGGCTCGGAATTTTGGACCGTGCGCGCGCGAGCCCTTCTCTCGCATAGGCGCGAGCCTTTCGAGAGCCCTCTGCCCGCGCGAGGCTCTGTTTAAAATTAAAAAAAAATTTGATTCATTTTTCCGCGGCTCTTCGTGTTCAATTTTGTTAATTATTTGAGAATAGAAGATTAGAAACGGGGTCTCACAATTTGAGTTGTTGAACTTTTGGCTATTGAGTTTGTTCATCATTGTGATCTTCTTTTGACTCCGTACAGATTCGTTTGAAGTCTGTTGAGCCCAGAGTTAGCAGAATTGGATCTTTGAAGGGTTAGACGAAGAGAGGTAAATAGTTTACCTTGAACGTTTGTTGTTTTTGGGTTGTATAGATTTTGATATAACCTCTTTTGTAGCGTATCCAGATTTGGAGCTAATTGCATCGAAAGGTACAAGCAGTCATCATTTTAGCGGTATAGCACACTCAAGACAGTTGGTTCTTGAGTTTCCCTTGAATCACATACTTGCATCAATACTCGTTCTAGAATGGGGAACTCGTATTTTGTTGTTTGAACTTTTGTTATATGGCTTAATGCTTTACGTTTTTCTTATGCATTCATCTGGAGCCTAAATCTTTGATTTTCAGCGGGCTGTACGCCATTTTTGTTTAGAAGTTTTGGGGGCTATATAGCGAGTGGTCTGGGTTGTAGAAGTTCATCTAATGTCAGCATACTCCTTATAGTCGCACCAAAGTCTAGAGGATGGAGACACGGGGAACCACCTCGATCGGGAGAGTCGGTGAGCTGTTACGTGGTCTCATCCTCGGGATCCCAAAATCATAGCAACAATCCCTTGATTTTCAGATTTGATATCCCGAATTTTAAAGACATGCATTTCGTTTATCTTAACATTGAATATATTGTCTTTATATCATGTTATTGATATATTACTTGTTATTGAATGTTATGTTACTTTTACTGGGAATATCATTCTCACCGGAGTTATCCAACTGTTGCTTTGTTTTGTATGTGTACTTGGCAACAAGTGGGGCAGGATCGAGTCAGAGGAGGCTTGGTTAGCTTCTAGATCAAGGAAAAGAAGTGAGACACAGTTTAGAAGTCGAATCAGCATGTCAATCTAGTTTATGTTGGAACATGTTTAGAACTCGAACTTCGTTGTTTATTTTGTATCAAATATTCGAGTATTGAGGTTTGTATGATATTGTTGCATGTTTATTGTACCTCATTTTGTACAGAGCTGCCTTCGCTGGATCGGTAGAGATTAACCGATCGAGCGAGGGAGTTGTGGCTTTTTTTTTGTTTTGTGTCAAAGCTTTCTCGCTCGATCGGATGAGTTTTACCGATCGAGCGGAGCAACTTCTTGAGGCAGACAACATGATGTAGAAACTTGCTCGCTCGATCGGTTAAGTTTACCGATCGAGCGAGGCACTGTTCATTTAATTTTTTTTATTGCTTTTAGTATTGTATCTTGTATGCTTAATTATTGTTTAATCCAAGATTAGATGTTTAGAACCGAGGTCTTACACCAACTAATAGTTTGAATAATTATCAAATGTCTTGGATCGACAAAAATAAAATTCTTGACTGAAATGTAAAGAACACGCAAATTTTTTATGGATGTTTGGAGATAGAAAACTCTTACGTCACCCCTTCTTCCACCTCGAAAGGATTCACTCTGATTTCTCGGTTGGATATTTCTGCTTGACCATTCGTATGCGGATGATATGTACATGTCACCTTGTGCCTAACACCATATTTAGTTAGTAACGCATTAAAAATCTTATTGCAAAAGTGCGTACCTTTGTCATTGAGTATCGCTCGCGGGGTTCCAAACCTCGTGAAAATGTTCTTGTGGACAAATTTAACTACAACACGAGCGTCGTTAGTTAAGGTGACAATTGCTTCCACGCACTTCTAAACGTAATCTACTGCGAGTAAAATATATGATTGACCAAAAAAAGGTGGAAATGGACCTATGAAATCAATGACCCAAACATCAAATAGTTCTACCTCCAAAATATTTGTTAGGGGCAACTCATGACGCCTAGAAATATTACCCATTCTCTGACATCTATCGCAAGATTTAACAAGGTATAGCTATCTTTAAACACAGTTGGCCAATAAAATCCAGATTGTGATACCTTAGCTCCAGTCCTTGACATTTTGCTCCAATATTTCTCTTGCTTCTTCATCGCCAACACATCGCCTAATGACTTGATCAGAGCATTTTTTGTAGACGACTGGATCATCCCAAAAGTAGAATCTCACATCATGTAGAAACTTTTTCTTTTGATGATGAGTGAGATCTGGAGGTAACATACCACAAGAGAGATAATTAGAAAAATCGGCATAACATGGAAATTTAAAATTTACCTCAAAAAGGTGTTCATTTGGGAAAGTATCAAACTCTTTCAAGAGCAGGATCCATCGGATCAACCTGGGCTTAGCATCCTTTTTAGCAAATAAATATGAAATAACAACATGATCTGTATACACTATCACCTTTGTGCCAATGAGGTAGGGGCAAAACTTATCAAACGCAAATACCATCGCCAACATCTCTTTTTTCGTGGTTGCATAATTTTGTTGTGCTATCAAGTGTACGACTGGCATAGTAAATCGACCGAAAAATATTGTCTCTTTGCTGGCCTAACACAGCTCCAACTACATAATCACTTGCGTCACATATTAACTCAAAGGGTTCTTCCCTGTTTGGCACAATCATGATCGGTACCGAAATCAACACTTGATTTTAGTAAAAGCCTCCAGACATGCATCATCAAAAATAAAAAGGTGAGTCATTTTCTAACAAATTACATAAGAGTTTTGTACCATAAAATGACACTTTTCCCAATTTAACACCAAATTCTTGTCAACACATCTATGCAAAACAAGTGTTAAATTATGCAAGCAATGATCAAATGAGGAACCAAATACCGAAAAATCATACATGCAGATTTCCATTATTTCCTCCACCAAGTCTGAAAACATGGCCATCATACACCACTGAAAAGTTGTTGGTGCATTGCACAGTCTAAAAGTGTAACGTCCCAATCTTTATTGGAGCATTACTCAAACATACATAATTAAATAAAATTTTGGAAAATAAAAACTTTACGGAAGTATCATCTTCTGTGGGGACCTCGGGTGCTAATCTCCATTCTTATTGGTCATTGATATTCATAACAATCCAGCAAAGACGTAAGAAAGAAATAATATTTTTTTTTCACATACGAGCGTGGGTACTCCCGGGGACAGCGCGGGTGCGCCCGGAGTGGCAGAAACTTTTCTTCAACAGGGCGCGGGTGCGCCCGGGGACAGCGCGGGTGCACCCAAACGACCAGAAAACTTCCACTTTGGCATCTTTTGCTGTCGAAAACTTGGAACCATGGCATGAATCAACCATAAATCTGATTCCAAACATGATATACAATCTGGGAACATACATACATACATGTACTAAATCCCTAAAATTAAATCATGCGATTCTTACACCAAACGAATAATATAATATACATTAATCAAGCAACATACACAAAGACTCAAATGTGAGCTTCAAGTTTATAAGTTTTTTTATCAAGTTTGATGCTATCTAACTACCATTCTTCAGCTTAAACCCGAGTCCACACTTGCTAAATCTTGCTCCTGAGCTATCAATGTCCTCTCAATCCAGCTCCTGCCCCATCTGTTGCAATGCATACATAGAAAACAAAGCAACAACCGGATAAACTCCGGTGAGAAAACATTCCTAGTATAATCGACATATAAATGCATTAAATAAATCATATCAACTCTAATCGTAAACGACTCAACAATAGAGTAAATAACGCATATCTTGATTGAGAATTGATTCATATATCATCTGTGCCATCAAGATTCGTATCCGATCTTGACATGGACATCCATCTATCGAAGTCGTCTCAGACTTGAAAATAAGATCGCCTCAGATCTTGGCATATAATCAATTCAATATCGTATCATATCATAATTATATCGACTCAAACTCAAAGATCCACTACCTGAGATGGATCGACAACATCAAAATCAAATCTAAACATAAACAAGTATGTGATTTTGGCGGGACAAATCAAGAAACGTCATTCTCAAGTTTCAAATCCCTGACTCGCGATGTCGTCATTATACCTTTATGTCATTCAGTCGTGCTTGAGATGCTCCATATCTATAAGATCAACATAATCAAAATCAATCAATTCTAACTCAAGTTCACAATTCAATCTTCCATTGAAATGACTTCAAACCTTGAGTTATTCGATTCCGTTTCAATAACTGCATTCTCGAGTCGTCAAACTTCAATATAAATCTGAAAATGAAGTGATAACAAGTTCTAAACATCAACAACCAACTCATCTCATATTCAACTCAATCAACCAATCAATTGTCATACAAATTCCAACAACACCTCAAGTCTAGAAAATTATAACTTTGATCGAATCCTTCCTCGGTTTAAAACTTGTGATATCGAAGTCTTAACTCGTCACCATCAATCTGAAAATGAGGTATGCATAGACTAGACTTATCAGCTAGGAGCTCAATTCATTCTTGATGCAAGTAACATGCTAAAAGTTTAACAAAGTCCAATCCGACGGCATAACGGTACAAAATCGGTAACCGAAACGATATCGAATTAATTCTCACAAGCTTATCCATACAATATCAGTATCATATCATCCTAAACCAACATCTCAACAGCTATACATTGCAAAATATATGCTGGAAATCATAAGAAGTGCATACAACATCAAATCGTCGAGCCGTATTCGATACCGAATTCAAAACACAAAGTTTCAACGTTATTTTTGAGTTCTGTTCCATCATCATTTCGAAACCTTACTAAATCAAAAGAATACTTACATCAAATCGAAGTCCTCGTTTCAAGGATTCCAGAACACTTTTCGAAATAGAAATCGGAAAATCAAAAGGAAAAGAGGTCTCGGCGTCCTCTGCTGTCTCTTTTCTGAATGCATATAACATATACACGTACCATGCTGATAATTCTAATTTAAATCAGATATTTATTGCATAAATTGCAATTTAGTCCCTCAAGTCTTCATTAATTGCAATTCAGTCCTTGGCCTTCTTTTTAATTCAATTTCAATCCTAAATAATTTAGGAATATTAGAATTTAAATCAAAACTCTAAATATTCCCAAATTAAATATACTCGGATTAAAATTAAATAAATTTGAATTAAATCAATTAATCCCGGCCATTTGCACTTCAGCCCTTTAAACTTCGATATGTCAAATCAGTCTCTGATCGGGTTTCACCTTCGAATTAAATCATATTCATTCTTGAACCTTGGAATTTAATCTTAAATTCCATAAATATTCAAATAGAATATTTAATCTTTTAATTTAAGAATTCCCAGAATTTAAATCTCAAAATCCGTAAATTCTCAAATTAAATATTTTCGGCTCGAAAATTAAATCTATAATTTCCATAAATTCTCAAATCAATATTTGCCCAAAATATGGAATTTAATTCTCACATCCCATAATTAATAATTTAATATTTTCGGGCCTTACAATTCCTCCCCTCTAAGGAATGATTTCGTCCTCGAAATCGTATCCAATAGAACTATCAATTCTGATAAACTAAATGATTATCTGCAATAATTCTCACTTCAATCATATAACTCTGATCTTCGTATCTCATCTCTTCATATCTTATCAGATTATCTCTTCTAATCTGCGTCTATTCTCTTGTCCTTTAATTAACTGAAAAGAAAGCTCTCTGAGTTGTTTCTTTTCTCAATCAAGGATCTGTCGAATATTCGACTTAACTCAGAATCTCCTCAGTATCTATGTCATCTAATTAAATCACATAGGAAGAATCTACTGATACTTCCTTCACTTAGATACGTGGAACAAATCAGATCCATCATATCAAGCTGAAAAGAATAAATCGTTCAAGAAAATCATCAATTATGTCTAACATCTCAGTCATTGAAATTCAGCTTCAGTGACGATTTGTTTCTTTCTCTATATCATTCTATGCTATGCATAGAACATATATCAAATCTACATTGTCATTCTGTTCATCGCTTCAAGATCTGTATCTACCATTCATATTCGGAATCTGTATATCAAACACTGCTCTTTCTATATTCTGAATCAAATGATATTTCAAGAATAACTTTTTCGCTTAACTAATCAGTTTCAACTGTTAAAACTTATATTTATCATTCAATTGCTAACTCTGTTTCTTCTTCTCTATTCTCATTAAGTATAGATTCACATTTGTAATCTTTGTGTATCTCAAATCACATCTGATCTGATATCGGATACTTTTGTAATATCATTTCAACACAAAGAAATCTGATTTCTTTCTCATCGTATCATCAAATCATTATCTCAATATTTACTTGATAGATGTTACAGAAATCATCATAATCAAGTGGCAATACATCAAATCAAGTAATACCGAATCAGGTATTAAAGTTCTGAGTAGATTCTCAAAATCTAGAAAATCAATTCAGATAATCTATCGATCAGAGAATGGTATAATGCAATCACATATAACCAAAGACTCAGAACATCGATCAATCAATGCCACAATTCGATCAAATAAATCTAAAGTCTCTATCATGACAATAGATTTCAATCCTTCCTGTAATTTCATCATATCATTACTTCTTAACAGATCTGAATAGATAGCTGTTATTCACATCTCATACAGCGTATTCTGAAAAAAAATCTGATTAGTCAATTCGAACTATGCATTAATCAGAGAAGAATATGTTGTATTCACAGATTCCAAAGTACACAGAGCTTTTAATAATCTATATCATGTTCGATATACTTTATTCTTGAAATTCGATTCATCTGCCCTGACTATCCTTCAATGCAAGGATAATATGTTGTACTTTTACATCAAAGAGTACTCAGAGTTGTAGATACTCTGAATCATAATTCAATACTAAACCTACTGTCTCAATATGAAACAATATTTCTTGGTTTACTATGCATCTCGCAACAATTTTGATCACAAATCTGTGATTTGATCATACAGACAGATCATTTTTTTCATTTTTTCCAGTAACTTCAATCAATTTGATCATAACTACCACCTGTTTATATCATATATACTATTTTATCTTGGTAATTTTGCAAAATATTCTTTCAAATCATGATCTCATTCCAATTCTGGAGTTTCTAAACTGTCATTGAACCAATCTAGTCAGTAATTTCCAACTTCATAAAAAATTCTTTCAATACGTTTAGCTTCTAAAACGTACTAATTCGGTTACATCTGTTCGCTTTATCTTCTGATAAAACAATTATTGGATGTATATTGAATTCATTGTTGTGCATTTCTTTCAAAATATGATATTTCTTTTCGGAACATCAAGCACAATCAAATAATCAATCACAAGAAAATTCATCCATTCTGATCCGAGGCTTTAATTCATATCTCAATCTGGCATTCTTTACCGAATTCTAATCGTTGTGATTTACTTTCTGTGTTTCTTTCATCAATTCTGGTGCATTTCAAATCGAAAATCATTCTGATTGGTTATATATTCGCCTGAATACATAAACCAGAATACACAGAAATCTGTAATCAATCGATCGAATACCTATTTCATTCCTCATTTCTATCTCCCAAGTACTGACAATTCATACAATGTAACCAAAAATCTGGATAATATTCTAATTCTTCTATCAGTTACGAGCCAACAATCTTAAAATACGCTGAAATTTCCATCAAAGGATCAATAATTCTCAAAATCAAAAGAAATGAGTCAACATCGAGAAATTTCTCAATCAGGGTCATCCATAATCAAATCTTCTGGATAACAAACTCTGCTAAGTGAAAACAACTCACTTGCAATTCATAACTCAAAGCGAGTGAATAAATTCTGACTCTATGAATAAAGAATGAGAGCCAATCAATATCGATTGAGGTTGAATAACAAAACCCCTAAATCGATTTCAAACAATTCAAGAATCATATCTCCAATTGATGTAATCGATTCAGCATAATCAAAGAAAAGACTCAACTGCAACTGATTTTCATATCATCATTTATCTTATGAACCTCAAAAGCAGTATTCAATTCATCAACTCATCAATTCGCTATTAAATTCCAATTCACAACTTAGTTCGCTATTGAAATCTTACTGGAACATATCTACAATCTCTACTCATTGGCATATCTATCAATACTGGCTTAGATCTTGAACATATCTAGTGCATAGAATATTCTTGTTTCGGAACATTTCTGTAATCAAACATAATAGATCAGACCAAAATCAAAGAATCTTAATTACAAGATCTCATATCATATCAACATATTCAAATGAACATTATGTTTTTGCTGATCTAATTTATCGCTTCTTATCATCAATCTTCTGATAATCTGTACTTGATTATTTCATCATCATCTATCATGCAACATAAACAGATATCTAAATACGAACAAAATCATGTATGTTTCATTTCATCGAAGCAGTAGTTCAATTATTCAATTCAATTCACAAATTCTCTTTCCTGATACAAAGTTTAAGATATAACAAAACTTTAAGCTATCATATATCTCTTGCACCAATAACATAAACAGGTTAAAACAAAATAAATCGATTACCTTTAGTTCTCATTCTCAGGTGAAATTTCATTCTGATCCCTTGTATATTTCTGGAACTATTTTTCATTCGAATCTTCTCAGAATCTAATTTGCTTCAAACATATTCTAGCACATCTGCTTGAAATGTCTTTACACTGATTGCTAGGATATCTCCCTTCACAATGAGTGTAATAATTTCTATCATACTCTGCACTCAGACTCAGATAAATCTGTCTCGGTCCGCTAGAGTTAAAGAACTACTTTAATTTCATTTTCTTCATATCTGCTTTGGAATAGAAATTGTAGTTAAAGTTGTGATTATCTCACGCATTGTAACATATCTACAATTCCATTCCTTCTGCTTCATCATTCAGTTTCAGTTCTCATGACCCTGTCTATATCTTTCATAAAATATTTCAGTAGTCAACATTTATTCATACATAATCTTCAAATTCAAACCATAATAAACAACTCAATCTTGAGCTTCTTCATCAAAATACATCAGCTGGTTGTTAGGTTTCGAAGTTAGTATATAATCAATCTGATGCATCATACATCTGTATATTTAAAACATTGGCACAACTGATTCAGCTCTGCAAACCAACTTCTACCTGCAATAACATCTATTCATTCGTTGATATACTGTTCTGTTCAATCGGAGGTACTTCATTCAGCTGAGCAATACAGTTCTGTTCAATCTGACCATACAATTCTGTTCAGTCTGGGGTGCTTACGTCACCCAAAGAACACTATTCTATTCAATTCTGGGTGCTTACATCACCCAAGGAAATCTTAGAACAAATCAGTAAGAAATTTATAAATATACAACTCAGTAAATCAGGCAGTTTAATTGCAAGAGGAGATCATGCTCACATGCAATTCATATCAAATCATCAAATCACGTAATGCATAATCATGCAATACTATAAATGCATGTGACTCAATCTACCCCGCTCAACTTCTATCTCAGTCCAAGAAACTTTGGCTTTGATACCACCTGTTGTGGTGACCTCGAGTGCTAATCTCCATTCGTATTGGTCATTGATATTCATAACAATCCAGCAAAGACGTAAGAAAGAAATATTTTTTTTATTCACATTCGAGCGCGGGTGCGCCCGGGGACAATGCGGGTGCACCCGGAGTGGCAGAAACTTTTCTTCAACAGGGTGCGGGTGCGCCCGGGGACATTGCGGGTGCGCCCAAATGACCAAAAAAATTCCACTTTGGCATCTTTTGCTGTCAAAAACTTGGAACCATGGCATGAATCAAACCCTAAATCTGATTCCAAACATGATATACAATCTGGGAACATACATACATACATGTACTAAATCCCTAAAATTAAATCATGCGATTCTTACACCAAATGAATAATATAATAGACATTAATCAAGCAAGCTACACAAAGATTCAAATGTGAGCTTCAAGTTTATAAGTTTTTTTTTATCAAGTTTGATGCTATCTAACTACCATTATTCAGCTTAAACCCGAGTCCACACTTGCTAAATCTCGCTCCTGAGCTATCAATGTCCCCTCAATCCAGCTCCTTCCCCATCTGTCGCAATGCACACATACAAAACAAAGCAACAACCGGATAAACTTCGGTGAGAAAACATTCCAAGTATAATCGACATATAAATGCATTAAATAAATCATATCAACTCTAATCGTAAACGACTCAACAATAGAGTAAATAACGCATAGCTCGATTGAGAATTGATTCATATATCATCTGTGCCATCAAGATTTGTATCCGATCTTGACATGGATATCCATCTATCGAAGTTGTCTCAGACTTGAAAATAAGATCGCCTCAGATCTTGGCATAGAATCAATTCAATATCATATCATATCGTAATCATATCGACTCAAACTCAAAGATCCACTACCTGTGATGGATCGAAAACATCAAAATCAAATCGAAACATAAACAAGTATGTGATTTTGGCGGGACAACTCAGGAAACATCATTCTCGAGTTTCAAATCCCTGACTCGCAATTTCGTCATTATGCCTTTATGTCATTCAGTCGTGCTTGAGATGCTCCATATCTGGAAGATCAACACAATCAAACTCAATCAATTCTAACTCAAGTTCACAATTCAATCTTCCATTGAAATGACTTCAAACCTTGAGTTATTCGATTCCGTTTAAATAGCGGCATTCTCGAATCGTCAAACTTCAATATAAATCTGAAAATGAAGTGATAACAAGTTCTAAACATCAACAACGAACTCATCTCATATTCAACTCAATCAACCAATCAATTTTCATACAAATTCAAACAATACCTCAAGTTTAGAAAATTATAACTTTGATCGAATCCTTCCTCGGTTTAAAACTTGTGATATCGAAGTCTTAACTCGTTACCATCAATCTGAAAATGACGTATACATAGACTAGACTTATCAGCTAGGAGCTCAATTCATTCTTGATGCAAGTAACATGCCAAAATTTTAACAAAGTCCAATCCGACGGCGTAATGGTAAAAAATCGGTAACCGAAACGATATCGCATTAATTCTCACAAACTTAAACATACTATATCAGTATCATATCATCCTAAACCAACATCTCAACAGATATACATTGCAAAATATATGTTGGAAATCATAATAAGTGCATACAACATCAAATCGTCGAGCCGTATTCGATACCGAATTCAAAACACAAAGTTTCAACGTTATTTTTGAGTTATGTTCCCTCATCATTTCGAAATATTACTAAATCATAAGAATACTTACATCAAATCGAATTCCTCGTTTCAAGGATTCCAGAACACTTTTCGGAATAGAAATCGGACGATTGGATCAAAAGTTACGGCGAGTTGAAAATCAGAAAATCAAAAGAAAAAGAGTTATTGGCTTCCTCTGCTCTCTCTTTTCTGAATGCATATAACATATAAACGTACCATGCTGATAATTCTCATTTAAATAAGATATGTATTGCATAAATTGCAATTTAGTCCCTCAAGTCTTCATTAATTGCAATTCAGTCCTCGACCTTCTTTTTAATTCAATTTCAATCCTAAATAATTTAAGAATATTAGAATTTAAATCAAAACTCTAAATATTCTCAAATTAAATATACTCGGATTAAAATTAAATAAATTCGAATTAAATCAATTAATCCCGGCCATTTGCACTTCAGCCCTTGAAACTTCGATATGTCAAATCAGTCTCTGATCGGGTTTCACCTTCGAATTAAATCATATTCATTCTTGAAACTTGGAATTTAATATTATATTCTATAAATATTCAAATCAAATATTTAATCTTTTAATTTAAGAATTCCCGGAATTTAAATCTCAAATCCGTAAATTCTCAAATTAAATATTTTTGGCTCGGAAATTAAATCTATAATTTCCATAACTTCTCCAATCAATATTTGCCCAAAATATGGAATTTAATTCTCACATCCCATAATTAATAATTTAATATTTTTGGGCTTTACATCTTCTTTATTAAATAAGAGTATTAAAAGTGCACAAAATAATGGAAAAATAGCATTCAAATGACTTTTCCAAACATGGCCATCAAAATAAATAATCAAACTTGTTTTCCATCAAATCATAATATTGTTTAAACAACTCTCATTCATAAATCTCGCACTAATGCATCGTCCGCTGGACCGATTCCCGACTCCTCTTCATGTCCATCAATATAATCATCGATGAAGGTATCAATGTCCTCGTTACCTGCACCATTAAAGTATTGTAATGCCCCGATTTTATTATAATTGAGTTTAATAGAGATAATCAGAGTTTTTAGTGATTGAGGATCGTTTTGATATTTAGCAGGGGGTTACTTTGCAAGATTGGAGAAATAAAGGACTGAAATGCAAAAGATGGATTTTATATATTGTCTTTAGGCAACTTGCCTCATCAACTCCATCACATCACTCCATTCCTCTCCCTTCTCCTCTCCCCCATTTCGTACGTACTGAACCTGGAAGCCATAGCCAACGACTCCTCAAGCTTTTCTTCCGTCTGATTCGCTCGATCTGACCGTCAGATTTTGATTCCGAGTTGATTTTCATGATCACCGCAACGAGGGCTTCATTTAGACGTAAGTTTTGCTACGATCTCTTGAACTTCGATTTTGTGAGTGGTCAGAATTTGATAATATTTGAGTATGTCATTCTTGAGCTAGTATAGATCGTGTATTCGAAGTCGGTTTGGAAAAAAGAACGAAGTTTGGATTTTATATGATTTTTGAGGCATTAATTCGAAAATGGTGATTTGATTGAAGTTGGATTTGAGTTGTTTTGATGGTTTGTGATGATGATTGAGTTATTGTGATGTTGTTGGATGGTTTGTATTTCCGGATAGTTAGTTTATAGTCGTTATGCCGTCGAAATCGAGTTTGAGTTATCGGTTAAGGTTCGGTTTGATTTGTATATCGAATTTGATTGAGTTTGAACTCCGAGTTGA
Organism: Henckelia pumila; assembly: GCF_033568475.1. Lineage (NCBI taxonomy): Eukaryota > Viridiplantae > Streptophyta > Magnoliopsida > Lamiales > Gesneriaceae > Henckelia > Henckelia pumila. Next base: position 50,125,222 of record NC_133123.1, read on the forward strand.
TACCGAATCGGTGTCTCGATGTTTTGACAGTTGATTAGAGATTGGAATTGGAGGACTTGGAGATCGGTTACCAATCGAAGAGTTGGAAGACGGTATAGATTGTTTGATTTATCGACTTTGAGTTTCGAATTGTTTAGAGTTTGAATCGAGTTGTCTCTTGTTTGACAGGATTGATTGAAGCTTCGAGAAAAAGGTAAAAGATTACATCGATTAGAATGGGGTTGAATACTCGAGTTTGATTGATTCTCGAGCCCCGAAAATCACATACTTCATGTTATTTGTTTGTGTGAACTTGACTGATTATTCGTTTACACTTGCATTCATATTGAGCCGATTATTCGATTCGTTTTGAATATAGACAATTTAGGGAGCTATATTGAAGTGGCTTTGGATTTTGAGTTTTTCCAAGTGCCAGAATGCTTCTTATAGTTGCTCTGAAGTATAGGGGTTGAGTTGAACGACATCCGCCCCGAATGGGTGTGTCGGTGAGTTGTTGTGAAGACTTGGCCCCGGGATCCCAACCGAATACTGTTTGGCATTTCGATTATCTGACTTGATATTCCCGAGTTTGAAATCATGCATACATCCACTCTCATTTGTATTGATTGATGAATGTTACATTTCAAGGTGGAATGTTTAACTGATATTGTATTCTTGTTTCTTTTACTTAGAAATTATATTTCTAACTGGATTATTCTGGCTGTTGTCTTTGTTTTGTATGTGTAACTTGGCAACAGGAGGATCAGGAGCTGGACCGAGTAGTCCTAGTTAGCTTGGGGGTGAGATTGATAGATGTGAGACTCCGGGTCGTAGGGTCGAGTCTATTTGGAATTGTATTAGTTTTGTTGAGTTGGTGGAACTAATTTATGAAACTCGACTGGTTATTGTATTTTGGGCAGAACCTATATTTGGTATGTTTCTAAATATTGATTTGTATTATGTTTGAATTTGGAATGTTTAGAATTGCCTTGTTGGTTGTTTTGCAGGCTCCTCGACCTCTCTGCCCATTTTGCCTGCGCGCGGGCGAGGCAACATCTCGCGCGCGCGCAAGGAGTGTGAGACGCTCGGGAGATTTTGCCCGCGCGTGCGCGATCTCCCTTCTCGCGCGGGCGCGAGTATCTCCTCGAGTCTCTGTTCGGGTAGCCTGCGCGCGCGCGAGGCTTCTTTTTTTAAAAAAAAAAAACTTTTGATTCGTTTTTCGCGGCTTATTGTGTTCGATTTTGATTAATTATTCGAGTTTAGAAGATTAGAAACGGGGTCTCACATTAAGTGGTATCAGAGCTATAAAATTCTTGGATTTGAACTAGAGTGAGCGGGGTAGATCGAGTCCGCATGAATTGAACTCTCTCATGTGATTGATTTATTTAAATGATTATTTTTAAATACGTGCGAGCATGCTTTATTGATTCTTGAGTTAATTGAATTTCATGAGTTGTGATTTAATTTATAAAGCATGAATTATGTGATATATATCTGTCATTGTATATCGTTGAGATTAATGAGTACTCAGAGAAGAGTTTTGGACACCGAGGTTATGAGATTGAGAATAAGTCTGAGATATTGTGTCCTAACCCTTGATATCAGATGGCACCGCGACGATATTTGAGAAGGAATCAACCACCTTTGGCTCCTCCTTCTACTGAGAATCCGCCGCCAGTTATTACTCCTCCGAATGATCAGGATAGTACAGGAGTGGATCAGTTTGATGCAACCGCGACCCCGATGGAGACTCTTCTGAAGAGATTCCGATCTTTTCGATCGCCTACTTTAACGGGTACCGAGAACTCCGTTGCTTGTTAAAGTTGGCTAGATGAAATGGATGAGTCTTTGATTCCCTCGACTATACCGATGACCGCAGGATCAGGTTAGTCAGTCATCAGTTGCAGGGTGTTGCTAAGAATTGGTGGACCACAACCAAGAGAGCGAATGAGAACCGAGGCACCGCCATCACTTGGAGCTTGTTCAAGACTGAGTTCTTCATGCGTTTCTTTCTTGTCTCTTATCGAAAGGAAAAGGGTGCCGAATTTGCAAACCTGAAACAAGGGAACTTGAGCATTGAGGACTATGTGAGCAAATTTGACATTTTCTTGAGGTTTGCACCTCACGTTGCAGATAACGAGGAAGCCAAGGCCAACCATTTCATCAATGGATTGAACCCTGAGATATTTACCTTGGTCAATACCGGAAGACCCAACAACTTCGCTAATGCTATGGATCAAGCGAAGGGAGCCGAAGCCGGATTTTTGATGCAAAGAGGTAATCAGGTAGCTCCTCAGCAGCAGCAGAGATCTTTTCAGGACCAGCCTGTTCAGTTTCAGCCTCAACAGCCTCAGTATCAGTACCAACCGTCTCAACATTCGAATCAGCCTCAGAGGTTTGAGGGAGGCAACAGTGGCAGAAACAGGCGAGATCAGTATCGGCCGAAGGGGAAGAATTTCAAGAAGTCTGGTAACAGTTCATCGAGTTCCAGTGGCTCTAGACAGTTCAGTTCTGGACAGAATTCTGGGTTTTCTGGAGCTTCATGCAGCAAGTGTGGAGGACGTCACCCGAGTGATCAGTGTCGAGGCGTGTTTGGTAGTTGCAACATCTGCCAGCAGCCGGGTCACTTTGCTAGAGTATGTCCTCAGCAAGGATCCGATAGAGCTCAGAGCGGCAGTTCTTCACGACCGCCAGCTCAGCCCGAGAGATCAACTTCTGCAGTCCATTCTTTTCCGCCTCAGCAACAGAATCGTCAGGGAGGTAATCAGAACCAGAACCAACCACAACGACAGCAGGCGAGGGTGTTTGCCTTGACAGAGGATCAAGCCAATGCAGCTCCGAATGACGTGATAGCAGGTAACTGTTCGATCTTTGGTTATCCTGCGTTTGTTTTGATTGATACGGGTGCTTCCCACTGTTTCATCTCTGAAAGATTTGTTGTGATGCATGATTTAATTGTTAAGCCTTTATCTGATGTTATTTTTATTACTTCACCTTTGGGTGGAGAGATTGTTTCGGTGAGATTGGTCCGTAACTGTGTGTTAGAATCCGAAGGGAATTCGATTGAGATTGACTACATCGTTCTTGGATTATCTGATTTTGACTGTATCGTCGGGATTGATGCTTTGACCAAGTATAGGGCGACAGTAGATTGCTTTCAGAAAGTTGTTCATTTCAGGCCTGAGATGGCAGATGATTGGAAGTTTTTCGGTAAGGGTTCTCGATCCAAAATTCCTTTGATTTCGGTGTTAACCATGTCTCGTTTACTTCAGAAAGGAGCAGAGGGATTCTTGATTTATGCTTTGAATATTCAGAAGTTTAGCCCTGAGTTGTCCAAGATACCGGTGGTTAGCGAGTTTCCTGATATTTTTCCAGATGAGATTCCTGGTTTACCGCCTATTCGAGACATCGAATTTAGCATTGAACTTGCGCCAGGTACTCAGCCTATTTCGAAAGCACCTTACCGTATGGCTCCATTAGAATTGAAGGAATTGACGGAACAGTTAGAAGATTTGATTGCCAAGGGATACATCCGACCTAGCGTATCGCCTTGGGGTGCACCAATATTTTTTGTGAGGAAGAAAGACGGTTCTATGCGACTTTGCATCGACTACCGCCAGTTGAACCAAGCGACGGTCAAGAACAAGTATCCTCTTCCGAGAATTGATGACCTTTTTGATCAACTTCAAGGTTCTTCAGTGTATTCGAAGATAGATCTGAGATCAGGGTACCATCAGCTGAGAGTTCGTGACGAGGATGTGCCTAAGACAGCTTTCAGAACCAGATATGGGCATTTCGAGTTCATAGTCATGCCTTTTGGTTTGACCAATGCTCCAGCAGTTTTTATGGACCTGATGTATCGCATCTTTCAGCGGTATCTAGATGAGTTCGTCATCATCTTCATCGACGACATTCTGATCTATTCTAAGAACCGTTCTGATCATGCCGAGCATTTGAGGATTGTGTTGCAGACTTTGCGAGCCAAACAGTTGTATGCTAAGCTATCGAAGTGCGAGTTTTGGTTGGACCGAGTGGTTTTCCTAGGTCACATTGTATCAAGAGATGGAATATCTGTGGACCCCAGTAAGATCGAAGCAGTTATGAATTGGCCGAGACCGACATCAGTGCCAGAAATCCAAAGCTTCATGGGTTTAGCGGGGTATTACCGCCGATTTATCGAGGGATTCTCTTCCATTGCAAAGCAGATTACTCAGTTGACCCAGAAGAATGCACCGTTTGTTTGGTCCGAACAGTGTGAGATTGACCAGCGCTCCGATCTTGTCTATTCCATCAGGTACTGGAAGTTTCTCTGTGTATTGCGATGCTTCTCACCGTGGTCTTGGATGCATTCTCATGCAGAGGAAGCACGTCATAGCTTATGCTTCGAGGCAGCTGAAGCCTCACGAGACTCGTTATCCGATCCATGATCTCAAGCTAGCTGCAATCGTGTTTGCTTTGAAGACTTGGCGCCATTACCTGTATGGCGAGTTGTTTGAGATATTTTCTGACCACAAGAGCCTGAAATACTTGTTTTCCCAGTCCGAGCTGAATATTAGACAAAGGAGATGGATGGATTTGCTTAAGGACTTCGACTGCGAAATCAAGTATTATTCTGGAAAGTCGAATGCAGCTGCAGACGCTCTTAGTCGGAAGCTTTGTTCTTTGTCTCTTTCTACGATTGGTGTCTCTTGATTGATTGAAGATTGTTGTACTTCTGGTTTGGAGTTTGAGACCGATAGGAGATCCATCAGAGTTTTTGCGATTCAAGTCGAGCCAGAGTTGTTTCAGTCGATCAGAGAGGCTCAGAGATCCGATCCGAGCATTCAGAGTTCGATAGAGAAGGTCCAATCAGGTCATCAGTCAGAGTTTCAAGTCAAGGATGATTTTTTGTTTGTGAACAGCCGTATTGTTGTGCCCGATGTTTCTGAGTTGAGACAGCGTATTCTTCGAGATGCGCATTGCAGTCGGTTCAGTGTTCATCCTGGAGGTCGAAATATGTATAATGACTTGAAGACTCAGTTCTAGTGGAAACAGTTGAAAGGAGACGTCACGAGGTTTGTATCCCGTTGTCTGAATTGTCAAAAGGTGAAAGCTGAGAGGAAGAAGCCCGGAGGATTATTGCACAGTTTTCCTTACCGTATGACATACCGTCACGATCAGATGGCCGAGTTGTATGTCAGAGAGGTTGTGAAATTGCACGGCGTGCCGAAGTCGATAGTATCAGACAGAGATCCGAGATTCACTTCTCACTTTTGGCACAGTCTTTAGGAGGCTTTGGGTACTCGTTTGCACTTGAGCACAGCATATCACCCTCAGACCGACGGTCAGTCCGAGCGTACGATCTAGACTTTGGAGGATATGCTTCGAGCTGTAGTGCTTGATTTTGGATCAGGTTGGCAGGAGTCCTTGCCTCTAGTGGAGTTTTCGTACAATAACAGCTTCCAGGCGAGCATTGGAATGGCACCTTTTGAAGCTTTGTACGGGAAGAAGTGCAGATCTCCGTTATTTTGGGATGAGATTTCAGAATCACCTGAGTTGGGTCCAGATATGATTCGTGATATGGCAGAGCAGGTGAAGTTGATCCGAGTCAGAATGAAGACAGCCCAAGATCGACAGGCCAAGTATGCGAATGTCAGACGCAGACCACTGTGTTTCGAGCAGGGAGACCGTGTGTTTCTGAAGATTTCTCCTTTCCGAGGCACGGTCAGATTTGGGAAGAGAGGAAAATTGTCTCCGAGGTTCATTGGTCCATATGAAATTATGGAGAAGATAGGCGATCTTGCCTATAGGATTGCTCTTCCTCCGTCTCTTTCAGGCATCCACGATGTGTTTCACATTTCGATGCTACGGAGATATCATCCGGATCTGTCTCATGTTCTTCAGCCAGACGAGGCCGAACTTGATGAGATTCTGAGTTACTTCGAGCGACCGATTCAGATTCTTGACAGAAAAGAGAAGCAGCTCAGAAACAAGTTGATTCCGTTGGTTAAGATTCAGTGGAGTCGTCACGGAGTTGAAGAAGCGACTTGGGAGACCGAATCCGATATGAGGCAGCGATTTCCAGAGTTGTTCGATTGAGGTGAGTTCGTCTTCAGATTGTTTCGTTCTTGTTCAGTCTGTGATCTCTCAGATTTCGAGGACGAAATCGAATCTTAGAGGGGAAGAATTGTAATGCCCCGATTTTATTATAATTCAGTTTAATCGAGATAATCAGAGTTTTTAGTGATTGAGGATCGTTTTGATATTTAGCAGGGGGTTACTTTGCAAGATTGGAGAAATAAAGGATTGAAATGCAAAAGATGGATTTTATATATTATCTTTAGGCAACTTGCCTCATCAACTCCATCACATCACTCCATCCCTCTCCCTTCTCCTCTCCCCCATTTCGTACGTACTGAACCTGGAAGCCATAGCCAACGACTCCTCAAGCTTTTCTTCCATCTTATTCGCTCGATCCGACCGTCAGATTTCGATTCCGAGTTGAGGTTCACGATCATCTCAACGAGGGCTTCATTTAGACGTAAGTTTTGCTACGATCTCTTGATTTTCGATTTTGTTGAGTGGTCAGAATTTGATAATATTGGAGTATGTCGTTCTTGAGCTAGTATAGATCGTGTATTCGAAGTCGGTTTGGAAAAAGAACAAAGTTTGGATTTTATATGATTTTCGAGGCATTAATTCGAAAATGGTGATTTTGATTGAAGTTGGATTTGAGTTGTTTTGATGGTTTGTGATGATGATTGAGTTATTGTGATGTTGTTGGATGGTTTTTATTTCCGGATAGTTAGTTTATAGCCGTTATGCCGTCGAAATCGAGTTTGAGTTATCGGTTTTGGTTCGGTTTGATTTGTATATCGAATTTGATTGAGTTTGAACTCCGAGTTGATACCGAATCCATGTCTCGATGTTTTGACAGTTGATTAGAGATTGGAATTGGAGGACATGGAGATCGGTTACCAATCGAAGATTTGGAAGACGGTATAGATTGTTTGATTTATCGACTTTGAGTTTCGAATTGTTTAGAGTTTGAATCGAGTTGTCTCTTGTTTGACAGGATTGATTGAAGCTTCGAGAAAAAGGTAAAAGATTACATCGATTAGAATGGGGTTGAATACTCGAGTTTGATTGATTCTCGAGCCCCGAAAATCACATACTGCATGTTATTTGTTTGTGTGAACTTGACTGATTATTCGTTTACACTTGCATTCATATTGAGCCGATTATTCGATTCGTTTTGAATATAGACGATTTAGGGAGCTATATTGAAGTGGCTTTGGATTTCGAGTTTTTCCAAGTGCCAGAATGCTTCTTATAGTTGCTCTGAAGTCTAGGGGTTGAGTTGAACGACATCCACCCCGAATGGGTGTGTCGGTGAGTTGTTGTGAAGACTTAGCCCCGGGATCCCAACCGAATACTGATTGACATTTCGATTATCTGACTTGATAGTCCCGAGTTTGAAATCATGCATACATCCACTCTCATTTGTATTGATTGATGAATGTTACATTTCAAGGTGGAATGTTTAACTGATATTGTATGCCTGTTTCTTTTACTTAGAAATTATATTTCTAACCGGATTATTCCGGCTGTTGTCTTTGTTTTGTATGTGTAACTTGGCAACAGGAGGATCAGGAGCTGGACCGAGTCGTCCTGATTAGCTTGGGGGTGAGATAGATAGAAGTGAGACTCCGGGTCGTAGGGTCGAGTCTATTTGGAATTGTATTAGTTTTGTTGAGTCGGTGGAACTCATTTATGAAACTCGATGGTTATTGTATTTTGGGCAGAACCTAGATTTGGTATGTTTCTAAATATTGATTTGTATTATGTTTGAATTTGGAATGTTTAGAAATGCCTTGTTGGTTGTTTTGCAGGCTCCTCGACCTCTCTGCCCATTTTGCCTGCGTGCGGGCGAGGAAACACCTCGCGCGCGTGCAAGGAGTGTAAGAGGCTCGGTAGATTTTGCCCGCGCGCGCGCGAGCTCCCTTCTTGCGCGGGCGCGAGTATCTCCGCGAGTCTCTGTTCGCGTAGCCTGCGCGCGCGAGGCTTCTTTTAAAAAAAAAACAAACTTTTGATTCGTTTTCCGCGGCTTATTGTGTTCGATTTTGATTAATTATTCGAGTTTAGAAGATTAGAAACGGGGTCTCACAAGTATAGTGATTCTAAAGACTCAGCAAGAAAAATTCATGAAAAGGATTTTTTCTAAAACTTTAAGCGAGAAAAGCATTAACATAAAATTTCATGCAGAACTTAACATAAATGCATCTTGATGAAGCCATAACATAAAACATTTAGGTGTGATGAAGTATGTGTATTGTGGTAACCATCATAATGAGTCATTCATAATTTCTGTTGTACAACAAGCATATGGAATTACGCCCGTAAACTTTCATTATTTGGATAGCCGCTTCGGAGCTCATCTCGAAATGCATACCCCGTATAACCATCCCGTGAGCCATGTTTGGATAGCCGCTCTGGAGCTCATCCCGAGGTGCAGATCCCTTATAATCACCACAAGACGCATAATTCATCGAAATATTTTTCATACTTCATAGTAATAATCATCATTCTTCCATAATCGTGAACTTTCATAAAACAACTTCATGCATGCATAAACCAATGTGAGAACCATTCATGCATAAAATACTTCCTACATTTCATGGAAAAATAGTTTTCATGAAGGTTGAAAACATAACCAAGTTTAATTGGTCCACGTGAGTCGTTCCGTCTGTCACGGACATTTAAAAACTTGAAATGTTTTCATAAAATCTCTTAAATATACTTAAGACATCTTAAAATAGCATAAACATGAATTTAGAACCCTCAAAACGAAATTGAAAATTTTTGGGACAGATGCATTCCGGACCCTTGTCCGGACCCCTGCACGGACCTATGTCCGGATGGGGCACGTACCCCGTGCCATCCCCCTTACACATGAAAAATTCAATTTTTCAGAGACAGAGGCCACACGGACCCATGTTCGGTCCCCCTTCTAGGGTCTGGACACTTCGGGAAATTTTTTTGAAATTTATGAATCTGCATCAAGATTTCACGAAAATTCTAATTTTTGAGTTCCTAAATCGACCAATCTTCTTAAACCTTGGAAGAACACTTCAAAACTCCAATAAACCTTCAAATAACACTTCAAAACTCATTCATAAATCTCTTAATTCAAATATTTGAATTAAAAATTCATACTCAACACACTCAAACTCAAAAATATGGCTTTCAAACATTTATGCCCTTACATCTCATCAAACTTGTACCGAAAACATCAGGAACGCCTCACGTTTCACAATTAAACAACATTCTCATAAATCTTCAAGAAAAATGCATAGATCGTCAATCATTCACATAGGGTTTTACCTTGAAAATACATATATTCTTGAATGAGTTTCAAAACAGTAAAAACTTGCCTGAATCGTTTGATTGGAATTAACCTGGGCGGAAATGATGATCTAGCCTTGAGAATGAAGAACCCTAGCCTTGAGATCGCAGTGTTGGAACGTGAAAAGAGAATTTTGGGGAGAATAAACGGCGTTCAGATGAGTGAAAAGAAAAGAAATTTTTTTGAACTCTTGAATTGTTTTGTGACTAATGGGATCCCAACATGCCCCATTAGTTATATTTAAAAGTCTTTAAAATTTCAACTCTCCCAATTAATAAAAAAATATACTGCATCAACTTAAACTTATTTAAATAAAACATTTTCTTAATTCGCTTGAAAGCTAGACTCGTCCCTACGATCCAAACGTAAATACCAACCTGAAAATTTTAAAAATTACATCACATCACATAAAATTCCAGACATTAAAATAAATCACATAATTAAACATAACAATTATATTTTCTAAAATAGAATGCATTAAATCATATGATTTAATTAATTTATCGTGATTAAGCTAGTGGACTTTTTGGACCTCACAACTCTACCCTCCTTAAAAGAATTTCGTCCTCGAAATTCGACTTACCAAATAGCTCAGGATAGCGTGCTTGCATATCCTGCTCGTTTTCCCACGTAGCTTCCTCAACCACTTGGTTGTGCCATAGGACTTTCACCATTGGGATCTCTCTGTTCCTCAACCTACGAACTTGTATGTCCAAGATTTGACAGAAATCTCCTCGTAGGACAATTCTGACATCCATTCCACTGGCTCATGACGAATAACATGGGAAGGATTCACCACATACTTCCTTAGCATGAATATATTGAAGACGTTGTGCACACCCTCCAAGTTTGGAGGTAGAGCTACTCGGTAAGCTCGAGCCCCAACTTTCTCTTAGATTTCAAAAGGTCCTATATATCTTGGACTCAATTTGCCTCTTTTTCCAATCCTCATAACACTCTTCCATGGTGACACCTTCAAGAACACAGGGTCACCTACTTCAAACTCCAAATCCCTATGCCGCTGATTGGCATAACTTTTCTTTCGACTTTGAGCTATCAACATTCTGTCCCTGATCTTGGCTATCAAATATACTGTTTGAGTCACTATCTTTGGCCCCAAAACAGCTCTCTCTCCAACCTCATCCCAGTGCAAGAGAGTTCTACATTTTCTCTCATACAATGCCTCATACGGAGCCATTCCAATAGTTGCCTGATAACTATTTTTATAGGTGAACTCCATTAACAGCAATCTCGACTCCCAATTTCATCCAAAGTCGATCATATAGGCCCTCAACATGCCTTCGAGTATTTGGATCACTCGTTCTGACTGACCATCTGTATGAGGGTGGAAAGATGTGCTGAAATCTATCTTCATTCCCAAACCTCGGTGTAAACTTCCCCAAAAATTTGAGGTAAACTTAAGATCTCTGTCAGACACTATTCTTGCTGGAACTCCGTGCAATCTGAAAATTTCTCGAATGTACAACTCTGCATACTGATTCATCGAGAAATTATTCCTGACTTGGAGAAAATTAGCTGACTTTGTTAACCTGTCAACTATCACCTAAATCGAGTTCATCCTTCGCTGTGTAACTTGCAATCCTACCACGAAATCCATAGTGACTTCTTCCCACTTCCATGTGGGTATAGGCAACGGTTTCAGAAGTCCTGCTGGCCTCTGGTGCTTAATCTTCACCTGCTGACATGTCAAACATTCTCTCACAAATCTTACAATGTCCTTCTTCATACCTGGCCACCAATATAAGGATTGCAGGTCCTTATACATCTTCATACTCCGTGGATGAATGGAATATGAAACAGTATGGGCTTCAGTCATCAGTTCAACTCTCAATGAGTCTACTACTGGCACCCACATTCTATCTCTATGATGAACAATTCCATCTTTGATGGTATGCAATGTACCACCCTTAGCCTCATCTCTATTCCTCCATGCCATCAAGAGTTCATCAGAAGCTTGTCCTGCTCGAGTTCTATCAAGCAAACTTGGCACTACTGTTAAGGCTGATAGAGTGGTTACCCCCATTTGTTAGGATATCTCCAATTTCATCCGCTCAAAATATGCAATTAACTCTTGTTGAACTATCAACTGGTTCAATGTCGCAGATTTACGACTCAAGGCATCTTCTAATACATTAGCATTACTTGGATGGTAGCTAATGTCACAGTCATAGTCCTTCACCAATTCTAGCCATCGACTCTGCCTCATATTCAAGTCCTTCTAAGTGAAGAAGTACTTTAGGCTTTTGTGGTCGGTGAAAATCTGACACTTCTCACCATAAAAATAGTTTCTCCACAGCTTTAAAGCAAATACAACTGCTTCCTACTCAAGATCATGAGTCGGGTAATTCTTCTCATGAATCTTCAGCTGTCGTGATGCATAAGCTATCACCTTATCATCTTGCATCAGAAAAGCCACTAATCTACTCTTAGAAGCGTTGGTATAAACCACAAAACGACCTCTGCCTTCTGGAATTTCTAGCACTGGTGCTGTCAACAGTCTCTCCTTCAACTCTTTGAAACTTTTCTCACATTTCTCTGACCACACGAACTTCACACTCCTCTGGGTCAAAGATGTCAACGGTAGAGCAATCTTGGAGAAATCATGAATAAACCGCCTGTAGTAGCCTGCTAAACCCAAGAAACTCCGTATCTCTGTAGCATTATTCGGAGTAACCCAGTTCCGAACTGCTTCCACCTTAGACGGATCCAACTCAATTCCCTTAGCTGAAACTATATGACCCAAAAATGCAATTTTCTCAAGCCAAAATTCACACTTATTGAACTTAGCAAACAAATGTTTCTCTTTCAGAATCTGCAACATAGTAGACAAGTGCTGATGATGCTCCTCCAAACTGCGAGAGTAAATCAGTATGTCATCTATGAAGACTATGACAAACTGATCCAAGAAAGGTTGAATCACCATGTTCATCAAGTTCATGAACACTGCTGGTGCATTATTCAACCAAAACGACATTACCAAGAACTCGTAGTGGCCATAGCGAGTCTTGAATGCTGTGTTCTGAACATCTTCATCCTTTACCTTCAGTTGGTGGTAGCCTGATTCTAGATCGATTTTTGAGAACACCACCGCTCCCTGTAATTGGTCGAACAAATCATCTATCCTAGGAAAGGGATACTTGTTCTTCACTGTAACTCGGTTTAGTTCTCTTTATTCAATTCACAACCTCATTGACCCATCCTTTTTCTTAACGAATAACAATGGTGCACCCCATGACAATACACTCGGTCTGATGAAACCCTTATCCAACAGCTCTTGCAACTGTTCTTTCAACTCTTTCATCTCTGTCTGGCTAACCTGTACGGCGCATTAGAATCCGGCTTAGTTCCAGGAAACATCCCGATCCCAAATTCAACTTCTCTGACTGGAGGCAATCCCGCAACATCATCAGGAAAAACCTTGGAAAAATCCTTCACCAGTTCCACCTCTTTGAGTTTCGGTCGCTGCATCTCCTGATCACCCGTTAGACTTGAAAGGAAACCTGTACAACCCTTATTCAATAGTTTCCAGACCTTACTCGCTGAAATCACACACGTTGTGCTCTTCTTATATGCAGCATAGAACACAACGGTTCCCCATTCTGAACTTTCAGAGACACTGTCCTTTGCTTACAGTCTATGGTAGCCTCATGCTGAGACAACCAATTCATCCCAAATATCACATCAAAATCTGCCATCTCAAATAAAATGTAATCGGCACACAAATCTAAACCCTGCATTTGTATCTTACAATTTCTTACCATACTGCTGCTCTTCAATTCTTCTTCTGAGGGAAACGACACACTAAACCCCGAAACAGGCTTATCCGACACAATTACCGATTTCATCATAAAATTAACAGACATAAAATAATGTGTTGCTCACGTATCTATCAACACATTAGTAGGTAAATCAGCAATACAAATCATACCTATGACAATTGCAGAATCCGGATCAACTTGATCGTGAGTCATAGAAAAAACTCTTCCCTTAATAGGCTCCTTTGATTGCGTGAAATCCTTGGCGAAATGTCCTGGATTCTTGCAGTTAAATCAAGTATTAGTCCCCAGCATGCACTGACCTGAGTGTGGCTTCCCACACTTCTGACATATCGGTATATTCACCGACTTTGGAGCATTGGTGGTCAGCTGATTCTGCCCCTGAGGTCGCACCTGATTGGGATTCTGGAGCTGTTGTTGCTACTGTCTCCTCTGAGCTGGAGCTTGATATGGCCTCTTCTGACTAAGCCCTTGTTGATCTCTTCCCTGATAGCTAACTCTCTTCGCCTGTGATTCTTTAATAATGTCATTCCTGCCCTTCTCAGACAACACAGCCTCATCGACTGCTGCTCGGTAAGTGGTTGCCCCACTAAATCTGACATCACGGCAAATGGAGGAATTCAATCCCTCCATGAAATGCTTCAACTCCTCTGCGACATTTCTAGAGATCATGGGCACAAAGTATCGCCCCCTCTCAAACTTTTTCACATACTCAGCAATGGACATTCACCCTTTACGGAGCTCCAAAAACTCCCTGGAAAGTCTAGTTCTGGCGCTGACAGTAAAGTATTTCCCATAGAACACATCTTTGAATCCGTTCCAAGTTAAAGTAGCCATATCCATAGCAGAATGGGATCCTTGCCACCAAACCGGAGCATCATCTTGGAATATGAAGATAGCACTCCTCACATGATCTACATCGGTGAGCTACATGTATTCAAAAATGGTCTTCACTGACTGCACCCATTCCTCGGCTACAATAGGATCACCCCCTCCTTTGAACTCCTGTGGCCCTAGATCATTAAACTGTTTAAAGATCGGATTGGTTATTACAGGCTGATTGTTATTCCGGCCGCCTGCCTGCGCTTGGATTAGCTATTGAATCTGCTCTCCTTGGGCTCTACTCTGTTCTTGCAACATATTTACCAACCCGGCCAGAAACTGGTTTTTCTGATTGTTTTGATCGCTCTCATTATTCGGGTTCTTATTAGTCATGTTCCCGATGTCCACATAGTCCACATACTTAATTACATTTTAAAGATAAACATCATTCTTGAACTTGCATAACTCATAAATCGTAAATACTATCATGCATCATAAACAATCCATAACATAAAAATTTATAGACATGAAGACAAAGCATAGGGTCGTGGCGAGTATGTATGCGTGGGATGAAACCCAGAGCGAACTGCTCTGATACCAAGCTGTAACGTCCCAATCTTTATTGGAGTGTTACTGATAAGTGCATTTTGTATGAATTTTTTTGTGTTATTTTTATATATATTTTGTGTGCATTCATATTGTTTTTAGTGTTTTTATTTGTTTTAGTGCATGCTTGTGTATTTCACTACTCGGGTTGATTTTGTAGGAAAATGGATTTTTGAATAGTGAATTACGGAGCAGCTTTGGTCGAAAAATAAAATTTAATTTTTAGAGAGATCTAAATCCGATATTTATTGTTCAGAATAAATTTCAAGATGTTTTGAAGCTGCTTTCCAAATTTCAGCTCAATCCGACGGCTAGATCTCAAGATATGAATTTTTCAAAACCGTTGCTCGCAGCAGAAATTTTGTGTGGCGTGCGAGCGAGATTTGAGCTCGCCCGCGCGCGAGTTGCTGGTCTAGAAATCTGTTTTTTTTGTTCTGCGCGGACGCGAGGCTTCTTCCAGGTGCGCGCGCGCGTGTTCCGGCGTCATATTTATTCGAGAATCCTATTTTTTGAAGGAAATTAATTGCTACAAGATGAAGACACTATAAATAGATGATATATCATATTTTGAAGGGTTCCGAAGTTCCAGAACGCAGACAACACAAGGGAGGCGGCTACAAGGCTTGAGAGAGAATATTTCTCTTTTATTTTCTTTTCTTCTTCTTTCTTTATTTTATTTTTGAATTCTAGTTTCAATTATTGAGTAGTTTTTATTCAACCAAGACGGCGTGATTGGGCCGAATAAATTCATGTAGAAAACTTGGATGTTTGTTTGAGATTTTTTAGACTTGATTTTATTTTATTGATTGTCAGATTTATATTTGTCTTGTGAATAACCTGATCAACTGTTTGCTTTCAAGTTAATCGATTCCAAGTCGACAGAGGAGGTATTGATTTCGATCACTCTGATCAATTGAGGAATCATCTTGTGATGATGAGCCAACAGTGAAATTGGAGGAGGAAGACACATACAAGGCTACAGATTTTGCCTCTTCAATGGTCGTTCCATGTACACCGTTAGAAGATTCTTCCATGTGTGTTTGGGAATCTTATTATTTTGGTATTATTTTGCCTATTTTGAGTCTTTTATTCCTACTAGAAAACTTTTAGGAGATATTATTATATCTTTAGATATATTTTGCGATATCTTTTATTATTTTGTAGTTGTATTATAAATACAACAAACATTCATTATTGAATAACAATTAAGATTTCAGATTTTATACATAAAATTCTCTCTAGAATTTTTATTGAAGCTTTGTGTTTTATTCAAAAATCAAACTTATCAAAGTTCATACTTTGTGGCGTTTGTCGATTGATTATCCTCGTGGGTTGTCAGAAACAGGTTTTCTGAAGGTCCCGTTGTGATCAATTGTTTTTTTTCTTCGTGATTGTTTGTTGCTAGTTCAAGTAAACTAGAGGTGAATAATCCAAAACCTTTACTTGTTTTCAATATTGGGCAATTTCTTGATTTCTTTTGTTATTGGATTCAGGGTACGATTTTACTATAGTCGTGTTTGCCTTCCATAAATTAAGAATTCATATCATTTGGTATCAAAGTCAAGGTTTTGAATCAATTAAGTATCTATCTTCATCTATATTTGTTCTTCGTGTTCTTTTTCTTCATCTTTTGTTCTTCATCTGAGTCTTTTCTTCTCCAAATTTATAATTCCTTTCTTTGTCAATCTTGTCGCCCAAGTTTTCGTGTCTTGTGCTACAAGTTATCTCGAAAAATTAAAAAAAAATTGGTAAAAAAAAAAAAAAGTCCAAAAGCTTCAAAATAAAAATAAAAATAGAAGAAGCAAGATAGCTTGTGGTCAATTAATTATTTTACTCTTGTTCATCCTTGGGTGCAAGCCAAAAACTCCAGTCCATAAATTTCTTCGTGTTGTTTTTGTCAATCATCGAGAGTCAATCTTCAAGTGTCTACAAATTGTGAACTTGAGAGTTTGATTCACTTCTACATAAAGCAAAAGCCTTCATAAATTGAGTGAAAAAAAAGAGTGGTTGAGTGAATTCTTTGGAGTGATTTTGTGAGAATTTGTGTGAGGTAATTTTTATTACTAACCGTTTCTTGCAGGTACAATGAGTTTAAATAAAGAAGGAGAGGATAGTTCTAGCCAAGGGTTTTCCAAGACCCAAATAGATGATTTGTATAAGATGGTAAGGGAAGAAATGAGGGCTGAATTTGAGACGGTGCATGAGAGGATAAGTAAACTTGAAGTTGGTGGTAGTGAGGATGATGAGAGTCTTGGTGAGAATTGGGCTAGGAATAGGCGAGATCAAGAGGGTGGGAGAAATAGAAGGGAAGCAAGGCGTGGAAGATACATTGATGGGGGAAGAGAATATGAGAATATTAGTGGGATTAAGATAAAAATTCCTTCGTTTCATAAGAAGTCTGATCCAGAGGCTTATTTGGAGTGGGAGATGAGAGTGGAGTCCATATTTGACTGCCACAACTACAGTGATGCGAAAAAAATAAAATTGGCGGTTGTTGAGTTTTTGTATTATGCTCTTATTTGGTGAGATTAGTTTGTTATTTCTAGGAGGAGAAATCGAGAGCGTCCTATTGAGACATGGGAGAAGATGAAGCATATTTTGCGAAAGAGATTTGTACCGAATTACTACTATCGTGACATGTTTAGGCGGCTACAAAATTTGAAGCAAGGTCCAAAGAGTGTTGAAGATTATTTCAAAGAGTTGGAAGTTACTATGATCCGTGCTAATATTGAAGAAGATCGTGAAGAAACTATGGCTCGTTTCTTATGTGGTTTGAATAGGGAGATTCAAGACCAAGTGGAGCTTAGACATTGCATGGATCTTGAGGAGATGATAAAAATTGCCATGAAAGTGGAACAACAACTCAAAAGAAGGGGCATGGGTCGAAATTCTACTGTTGGAGGTTCTTCTACTCCTTGGCGTCCAAACGTTGGCAAACGAGAGGATGTCAAGCCGGTGTCCAAGACAAAAATTGACACCAAGGAAGAAACACCAAATCAAGGAGTGCAAGGTAAATCTGAAACTCCTATTAATCGTTCTAGAGATATCAAATGCTTTAGATGTCAAGGTGTTGGACATATTGCTATTCAGTGTCCAAATAAAAAAAATTATGATTATGAATGCTTGTGGTGAGTTTGAGTCGAAGAGTGAGGAGGAGAATTATGATGGTATGCCGGCATTGGAGGATCCCGATGATGAGGGATATGATGCAGTGGTTGGAGAGTTGTTGGTGACTATGAGAGTTTTGAATGTACAACAAAAAGAGGAGGAAGAAAATCAAGGAGAATTTTATTTCATACTAGATGTTTTGTGAAAAATAAAGTGTGCAGTGCCATTATTGATGGGGGGGAGTTGTACTAATGTGGCGAGTAGTGAGATTGTTGAAAAATTGTGTTTGCCTACTTTAAAGCATTCTCAACCGTATAGATTACGGTGGTTTAATGATAGTTCGGAGGTGAGAGTGACTAGGAAAGTTGTGGTACCTTTTTCCATTGGTAAGTATGAGGATGAAGTGTTGTGTGATGTTGTTCCTATGCAAGCTTGTCATATATTGTTGGGAAGGCCGTATCAATTTGATAGGAAGGTGACACATGATGGTTTTAAAAATCGTTATTTTTTTACTATGAAAAAAGAGTCTGTTGTATTGTTGCCTATGACTCCAAAGAAAGTATTGGAGGATCATTTGAAGAAGAAAAAAAAAAAGAGGCCGAAAAAAAGAGTGAACAAAAAAGTGAGATGGCCTTAGAAAAAAAGAATGAAAGAAAAAAAGATGAGAAAAAAATTGAGAGGAAAGAGGCCGATAAAAAAAATATATGGCCCAAAAGAGTGAGTTGCGAGAGATTTTACTTGTGCATACTCCACTTGTGTTGATTTTCTATAAGGAGATTCTCCTTAACACAAGTGATATAGCCGGAAATCTTCCGAGCAGTGTTATTTCTCTTTTGCAGGAATTTGACGAATTATTTCAGGAGGATCTACCTCAAGGATTACCACCTTTGAGGGAAATTGAACATCAAATAGATCTTGTGCCCGAAAGTGCATTGCCGAATCGTCCAGCTTATAGGAGTAACCCGGAGGAAACAAAAGAGCTACAAAGACAGGTAAGTGAACTTCTCGATAAGGGATTTGTGCGTGCGTCTATGTCTCCTTGTGCTGTACCTGTTTTGTTGGTTCCTAAGAAAGACGGTTAATGGAGAATGTCTGTTGATTGTAGAGCCATTAACAATATTACCATCAAGTATAGACATCCTATTCCTATATTAGATGATATGTTGGATGAATTGTATGGTTCTAGCATCTTTAGTAAAATTGATCTTAAAAGTAGTTACCATCAAATTTGGATGAGAGAAGGTGATGAATGGAAAACTGCTTTTAAAACTAAGTATGGGTTGTATGAGTGGTTGGTTATGTCATTTGGGTTAACTAATGAACCTAGTACTTTTATGAGATTGATGAATCATGTTTTGCGTGCTTATATTGGAAAATTTTTTGTGGTATATTTTGATGATATCTTGGTGTAAAACAAAATTTTGAATGAGCATGTTGAACACTTGAGAGTTGTGCTATTCACACTAAAAGCTGAACACTTGTATGCTAACTTGAAAAAGTGTGTTTTTTGTACAAACGATCTTGTGTTTTTTGATTTTGTTGTGAGTACTCAAGGTGTCAAAGTTGATGAGGACAAGGTAAGTGCAATTCGAGATTTTCCAACGCCTACTTCTATTGGTCAAATTCGAAGTTTTCATGGTCTTGCAAGTTTCTATAGGAGATTTGTGAAGGATTTTAGCACTTTGGCGGCTCCTATGACTGCGGTGAATAAGAAGAACGTTCCATTCCATTGGGGCGAGGAGCAAGAGAAGTCTTTTGATATTATTAAGCAAAAATTAATCAATGCTCCTTTACTTGTATTGCCTTATTTTTCTAATACATTTGAAATTGAATGTGATGCATCAGGTGTAGGGATTGGAGGTGTTTTGATGCAAGGAGGACGACCAATTGCATACTTCAGTGAGAAGCTAAGTGGAGCAGCGTTGAATTATCCTACCTACGACAAGGAATTCTATGCCTTGGTTCGTGTGGTTGAAACGTGGCAGCATTATTTGAGGCCAAAAGAATTTGTGATTCATACGGATCATGAGTCTTTGAAGCATCTCAAAGAAAAACAAAAGCTGAATAAGAGACATGCCAAGTGGGTGGCGTTTGTAGAGACTTTTCCCTACATTATCAGGTACAAGAAAGGGAAGGAAAACGTGGTAGCGGATGCTCTATCACAAAGGTATGTGCTTCTATCTACTCTAAATTCTATGTTTTTGGGATTTGAGTATGTGAAGCAGTTGTATGCTAGTGATCTTGATTTTGGTGAAATTTATGCGTCATGTTTGCATGATCCAAAAGATACATTTTTCATGCATGATGGATATTTGTTTAAGGAAGATAAGCGATGTGTGCCTAAATCGTCTATTCGTGAATTACTTGTTAGAGAATCACATGCGGGTGGTTTAATGGGACATTTTTGTGTGGCTAAAACTTATGGTACTTTGCATGAACATTTTTATTGGCCACATATAAAGCATGTTGTTGAGAATATTTGTGAGAAATGTGTGACTTGTAGGAAAGCTAAGTCTAAGACACAACCACATGTATTGTATACTCCACTTCCCATTCCTATTGAACCATGGGTAGACATTTCTATGGATTTTGTTTTAGGATTACCAAGGTCTAAGAAGGGAAGGGATTCTGTGTTTGTGGTGGTTGATCGATTTTTTAAGATGACTCATTTCATTGCATGTCATAAATCGGATGATGCATCTCATGTTGCGGACTCGTTCTTTAATGAAATTGTTAGATTGCATGGCATGCCTAGGAGTATTGTGTCTGATAGAGATACTCGTTTCTTGAGCTACTTTTGGAAAACATTATGGTGCAAACTTGGTACTAAAATACTGTTTTCGACTACATGTCATCCTCAAACGGATGGTCAAACTGAGGTTGTTAATAGGACGTTAGGAACTTTGTTGCGTGCTATAATTAAAAATAATTTGAAGAATTGGGAAGAATGTTTGCCATTTGATGAGTTTGCATATAATCATAGTGTGCATTCTACTATAAATTTTTCACCATTTGAAATTGTTTATGGTTTTAATCCTTTAACCCCGTTGGATTTAATGTCTTTGCCTATGATTGAAAGGGTTAATTTGGATGGAAAGAAAAAGGCTGAATTTGTGAGAAATTTGCATGAGAAGGTGAAAGCGAACATTGAGAAAAAGAACTTGCAATACACAAAGCAAGAAAACAAAGGTTAAAAGAAGGTCGTGTTTGAACCCGGTGATTGGGTTTGGTTGCATTTGAGGAAGGAGCGTTTTCCGGAGAAGCGACATTCTAAGTTGTTACCAGGAGGCGATGGACCTTTTCAAGTCTTGGAGCGGATCAATGACAATGCTTACAAATTAGATTTGCCAGGTGAGTATAATGTCAGTGCTACTTTTAATGTTTCTGATTTATCTCCGTTTGATGTAGGTGATGATCAAGATTTAAGGGCAAATACTTTTCAAGAAGGGGAGGATGATGCGATCATGGATGGTTCGCGTGATGATCGAGTGGCTAAGGATCCGTTGGAAATGCCAAGAGGACCAGTTACGAGAGGCCGAGCTCAGAAGTTCAAGGAAGCACTTCAATCCTTGATGTTGAAGTCACAAAAGGGCGTTGGATTTCTTGATATTCAGTTTGGGGGATGTTATAATCTTATTAAGGTCAAAGGAGGTCAAGAAAGTGAAGAAATTGAAGACCAAACTCGAAGCTACAGCGCGCCCGCGCGTCCGGATGCCAAATTGAAGAAGTTTGTGCGAAACTTTGGTGCGCCCACGCAAATCCCTAGCGCGCCTGCGCTAGGACTGCGAAACTTCGGTGTGCCCGCGCCACACCCTATCGCGGCCGCGCTACGTACTTTTACATGCACCGAAGGTGTTTGTGTGTGTGTTCGGGAATCTTATTATTTTGGTATTATTTTGCCTATTTTGAGTCTTTTATTCCTACTAGGAAACTTTTAGGAGATATTATTATATTTTTATATATATTTTGCGATATCTTTTATTATTTTGTAGTTGTATTATAAATACAACAAACATTCATTATTGAATAACAATTAAGATTTCAGATTTTATACATAAAATTCTCTCTAGAATTTTTATTGAAGCTTTGTGCTTTATTCAAAAATCAAACTTATCAAAGTTCATAATTTGTGGCGTTTGTCGATTGATTATCCTCGTGGGTTGTCAGAAACAGGTTTTTTGAAGGTCCCGTTGTGATCAATTGTTTTTTTCTTCGTGATTGTTTGTTGCTAGTTTCAAGTAAACTAGAGGTGAATAATCCAAAACCTTTACTTGTTTTCAAG
Organism: Henckelia pumila; assembly: GCF_033568475.1. Classification (NCBI taxonomy): domain Eukaryota; kingdom Viridiplantae; phylum Streptophyta; class Magnoliopsida; order Lamiales; family Gesneriaceae; genus Henckelia; species Henckelia pumila. The sequence continues at coordinate 50,147,201 of NC_133123.1, forward strand.
ATTGGGTAATTTTTTGATTTTTTTTGTTATTGGATTGAGGGTACGGTTTTAATATAGTCGTGTTTTCCTTTTATACATTAAGAATTCATATCATTTTTTGTTTGTTTTTTATTTAATTTTTACTTCTTTCCCATTCCAGTTTGCCGAGCCTGCCAATAGACACAGTCTGCTGCGGCTGTCCCAGCTGATACTGTCAAGAAGGAAGAGGACGAATCTATAACCAGGGGAGTGTTATTTTTGTTTTCATTGTGTTTTTGTTCATCTTGCATTTGTGTGTTTGTTCATGCATTCTGTTCACTATTTCTGAAGCAATTTAGGGCAATGCTTTGGATAAGTATGAGGGGTAGACTAGTTTATTGCATTGTTTGTTATTTTTGTGTTGCATTCGTAATCATTTAGTTTATTTGCATATAGTTTGTTTTATTAATTGTTTGCATTTGTGTTGAGTAGGATGATTAATGGGAGCCAATGATGATATGAAGTTATGATTTTTGTGAAAAATTTTTAGTTTTGCTCTTGACTTGATATGAGAAACTGTAGGTTGAACCGTGAATATTTTTAATCACTCGTGTTAAACCAGTGAATTGTAGCAAAGGATTTGATGATGTTTTTTGATTGCTTGACTATTGCACGACACTAGGTGATTAGGGAACTCGATTGTATTCCTGTGAATTTTGGTAATACTCTAATAAGTGCATTCATGATCTCGGATTTATTTTTTGTAACATCAAAATTAAGTGATTTGTATACGCACTTTAAAAAAAATAAATATAAAAAAAACAATTCGATCTGGGCCATGAAAAAAGGGATTGAAATCCTAATCCCTAAATCAAAGGCTAAGTATGCGGATGAAATGGGGTTGGAGCTCCATCCGGGCTATAGACGAAGGGATTGAAATCATAATCCTGTCTTAGTTGTAGCTAAGTATGAGGGAAATTTATGGGGCAGAGGTGCGTTAAAAATATAAATCACCCTAACTTTTTTTTTTTTAATTTCAATATCTTGAGGGAGGTGTAAATTTTAGTATTATCTGGAAGGAATGGTTACATGAGAAGGAACTTTCACTGATGTGTTTATAGGTTACTAAGCAGTCGTGTAAACAGATTCTATTTGAGTTGCATGAAACTGGAATGACAAAGCACACACGCACGTTCACGCTAAATCGACGGTGTATTATGAAAGTTTGAGAGCATTCGTGTTTTAAGTTGAGATATGACTTCTCTGAGGCATCTTCCCATGAATTTTTCCTACTCTTGTTTTTGTGGTGTGCTTGTTGCATTGTTTGTCTTGCTTGAGGGCGAGCAAGAGTTAAGTATGGGGGTGTTGATAAGTGCATTTTGTATGCATTATTTTGTGTTATTTTTATATATATTTTGTGTGCATTCATATTGTTTTTATGTGTTTTTATGTGTTTTAGTGCATGCTTGTGTATTTCACTACTCGGGTTGATTTGTAGGAAAATGGATTTTTGAAGAGTGAATTATGGAGCAACTTTGGTCGAAAAATAAAATTTAATTATTAGAAAGATCCAAATCCAATATACACCTTTCAAAATTAAGTTCAAGATGTTTTGAAGCTGCTGTCCAAATTTCAGCTCGATCCGACTGCTAGATCTCGAGATATAAATTTTTCAAAATCGTCGCTCGCAGCTGAAATTTTGTGTGGTGCGCGAGCGAGATTTGAGCTCGCCCGCGCGCGAGTTGCTGATCCAGAAATCTGTTTTTTTGTTTTGCGCGCGCGCGAGGCTTCTTCCAGGTGCTGCGCGCGTGTTCCGACGTCAGATTTATTCGAGAATCCTATTTTGTGAAGGAAATTAATTGGTACAAGATCCGGACACTATAAATAGATGGTATGTCATATTTTGAAAAATTCCGAAGTTTCAGAACGCAGACAACACAAGGGAGGCGTCTACAAGGCTTGAGAGAGAAGATTTCTCTTTTTTTTTCTTCTTCTTATTCTTTCTTTATTTTATTTTTGAATTCTAGTTTCAATTATTGTGTAGTTTTTATTCAACCAATACGGCGTGATTGGGCCGAACAAATTCATGTAGAAAACTTGGATGTTTGTTTGGGATTTTTCAGACTTGATTTTATTTTATAGATTGTCAGATTTATATTTGTCTTGTGAATAGCCTGATCAACTGTTTGCTTGCATTTTAATCGATTCCAAGTCTATAGAGGAGGTATTGATTTCGATCACCCTGATATTTAACACATGGTAAAACCAACTAGAAATAGAATTATGTTTTAGTGTGTAGTTTGAGTGTAAACTGAATTTTTACAAATATTTAAGGCATTCAAATTTGATTAGAATTATGAAAGATTAATCCGTCAATATTTGAGTAGATTTGATTGTTCTAGAAATAGACATTTGAACAAATTAGGAGAATTCCCGTAATCTAAGGTTAAATTTGAGTCCTGAATCGGCTATATGTTACATGATTTGTTCGGTACCTACGTGTGTCTTGGTTGTCTCGTTTTAATTAAATTTTCTTTTCAGTTATTTTAATTCTTATTTCTTAAGCAGTTTTTATTATAAATTCTTATTTTATTTAATTCAAATTACTTTTTATTATTTTTTCTAGATTAAGCTAAATAATTAATTTTTGAGAATTGACTGCAATCTCTGTGGGATCGATACTAGGACTCTCAATCCACTTTACTATTACTTGACCTGGTACGCTTTCCAGTAGATTCATATCACACCGATTTAGCCGGTCAGTTACTCAAACATACATACTTAAAATAAATTTGGGAAAAATAAAAACTTTGCGGAAACATAATCTTCTTTATTAAATAAGCGTATTAAAAGTGCACAAAATAATGGAAAAATAGCATTCAAAATTATTTGCCAAACATGGCCATCAAAATAAATAATCAAACTTGTTTTTCCATCAAATCATAATATTGTTTAAACAACTCTCATTCATAAATCTCGCACTCATGCATCGCCCGCTGGACTGACTCCCGGCTCCTCTTCATGTCCATTAACATAATCATCGATAAAGGTATCAATGTCCTCGTTACCTACACCATTAAAGTTTAGTGATTTTAAAGACTCAGCAAGAAAAATGCATGAAAATGATTTTTCTAAAACTTTAAGTGAGACAAGCATTAACATAGGCTTTCATGCAGAACTAACATAAATGCATCTTAATGAATCCATAAAATAAAACATTTAGGGGTGTTGAAGTATGTGTATTGTGGTAACCGTCATAATGAGCCATTCATAATTTCTGTTGTACAACAAGCATATGGCATTACGCCCGTAAACTTTCATTATTTGGATAGCCGCTCCGGAGCTCATACCGAAGTGCATATCCCGTATAACCATCCCGTGAGCCATGTTTGGATAGCCCCTCCAGAGCTCATCCCAAAGTGCATACCCCGTATAATCACCACAAGACACATAAGTCATCAAAATATTTTTCATACATCATATCATTCATCATATCATACTTCATAGTCATAATCATCATTCTTCCATAATCGTGAACTTTCATAAAACAATGTCATGCTTGCGTAAACCAATGTGAGAACCATTCATGCATAAAATACTTCCTACATTTCATGATTTTCATGGAAAAATAGTTTTCATGATGGTTGAAAACATAACCATGCATTACATAGTATAATTGGTCCACGTGAGTCATTTCGTCTATCACGGACATTTAAAAACTTGAAACGTTTGCATAAAATCTCTTAATTATACTTAAGACATCTTAAAATAACATAAAAATGAATTTAGAACCCTCAAAACAAAATTTAAAATTTTTGGGACAAAGGCATTTCGGACCCTTGTCCGGACCCCTGCACGGACCTATTTTCGAATGGGGCACGGACCCCGTGCCAACCTCCGTGCACATGAAATTTTTGATTTTTCAGAGACAGAGGCCACACAGACCCATGTCCGGTCCACCTTCTAGGGTCTGGACACCTCGGAAAAATTTTTGAAATCTACGAATCTGCATCAAGATTTCACGAAAAAATCTGATTTTTGAGTTCCTAAATCGACCAATATTCTTAAACCTTGGAAGAACACTTCAAAACTCCAATAAACCTGCAAATAACACTTCAAAACTCATTCATCAATCCCTTAATTCAAAGATTTGAATAAAAAATTCATACCCAACACACTCAAAATCAAAAATATGGATTTCAAACATTTATGCCCTTATATCTCATGAAACTTGTACCGAAAACATCAGGAACGCCTCACGTTTCACAATTAAACAACATACTCATAAATCTTTAAGAAACATGCATAGATCGTCAATCATTCACATAGGGTTTTACCTTGAAAATACATATATTCTTGAATGGGTTTCAAAACAGTAAAAACTTGTCTGAATCGTTTGATTGAAATTAACCTGGGCAGAAAGGATGATCTAGCCTTGAGAATGAAGAACCCTAGCCTTGAGATCGCAGTGTTGGAATGTGAAAAGAGAATTTGAGGGAGAATAAGCGGCGTTCAGATGAGTGAAAAGAAAAGAAATTTTTTTGAACGCTTGAATTGTTTTATGACTAATGGGCTCCCAACATGGCCCATTTGTTACATTTAAAAGTCTTTAGAATTTCAACTCTCCCAATTAATAAAAAAATACACTGCATCAACTTAAACTTATTTAAATAAAATATTTTCTTAATTCGCTCGAAGGCTAGACTTGTCCCTACGACCCAGAATTAAATACCAACCTGAAAACTTTAAAAATCACATCAAATCACATAAATTTCCAGAAATTAAAATAAATCACATAATTAAACATAACAATTAAATTTTCTAAAATAACATGCATTAAATCATATAATTTAATTAAATTATCATGATTAAGCTAGTGGACTTTTTGGATCTTACAATTAAATTTAAGCATACGTCCTATATGGGCACGTGAATGTGGTATTTTCTTGATCTTACGGGTTAATAACTATCTGATTTTACCCTAAATAACCATCCAAGAAATAATAATAAGGGTAACCGGCTAACCTGTCAATCATCTGGTCAATGAATGAGAGTGGGAAGTGGTCTTTTGTAATGACATTATTGAGTCTCCTGTAGTCAATACAAACTTTCCATACAGTCACCGTTCTTGTGGAAATCAACTCATCATTTTTGTTTTTAACCACCATCATACCACCTTTCTTCGGCACCACCTGTACTGGAGAAACCCATGCACTATATAAAATAGGATAAATAATTCTAGCATTTAAAAGTTTCAAACCTCTTTCTTGACTACCTCCTTCATTGCCGGATTCAATCTCCTCTGATGGACAACATATGGTGTATATGAATCTTCCCTCAAAATCTTATGCATAAAAATATATGGGTTAATCGCTTTTATATCAGCAATAGACCATCCCAATGCAGACTTAAACTCATTCAACACCCGTAACAATTTATCTTTCTCTACAGAATTAAGGGAAGAAGAAATTATTACCGAATATGATGATTTCTCACTCAAAAATGCGTGACTCAAGTGTTCAGGAAGAGCTTTTAGTTCTGGAATGGGTTAGGGCTCCTCATCTTTTGATGCATTCAACTCGATTTATTCATGATTACCCATATTCGTTTCCTTTGGCAACTCTTCAAGAGCTAGGACTGGCTCTCGAAGGTCCCAATCAACTCCATCCACTTTCATGACAGAAGTAGCGATACATTTCTCTAATGTATCCTTGAAATTCATTCCTGCATCGAGAGAGTTCACATAAGAGTCAATGATATCAATATTATGGCATTTACTTACCTCATATTGGCATTTTATTGCTTTTTAATATTAAATGTGACTATTTCGCCACCAACTCTGAGCGTCAGTTCACCTTCTTGTACATCGATCAGTGCTCATCTAGTATCCAAGAACGGCCTTCCCAAGATCAGTGGAACATCCTGATCCTCTTCGATATCTAACACAAAAAATTTAGCGGGGAAAATGAAATTATCTACCTTTACCAACACTTCTTCCACAATTCCATGAGGATATGTGAGATATCGGTCCTCCAACTGCAATGTGATCATCGTGGGCTTTAATTCTCCCAGCTCCAGTTCCCTGAAAATAGATAAAGGCATTAGATTTATACTGACTCCTATGTCACACAATGCTTTATTCACAGTAGAACCACCAATTATGCAAGAATCGTAAAACTCCCTGGATCTTTGAGTTTCTAAGGTAGCTTCTTCTACAAAATAGCACTACATTATTCTATCAGCTTTACCGTTTCAAATTCTTATAACTTCCGCTTTCTTGTCATCACATCCTTAATAAATTTGGCATAATGAGGCATCTGCTCTAAAGCGTTAGCAAATGAGATTTTTATATGAATTTTCTTGAAGATTTCAAGAAATTTAGAGAATTGTTCATCCAATGCTTTCTTCTTGAAGTGATGTGGATATGGCAAGGACACTTTAAGAGGTGCGGGTTTATCATTCTGTGTAGTGTGTCTCTCCTTAGGTATTTCTTCATGGATTTCAGGCTCTAGAACTTGCTCTTTCTCAACCTCTGTCACCGTTTCTCCACTCGAAATCTCTTTCCCACATCTCAGGGTAATTGCCTTGCACTGTTCCTTAGGATTCACTTCAGTGTTACTAGGGAATGCATTCCTTTGTTGATTGTTCATTGTATTCTCCAGTTGACCAATATGAACCTCAAGTGACTTCATAGTGGACCTCATAGTTGTAAAGTGTGTTTCAATGTTGTCAATGCGTGATTCACTCTGGTCCATCCTCTTAGAAGATTCAGTAATGAAAGTTCTCACCAAGTATTCTAAGGAAGGCATTCCTTCTCCTCTTTGAGTGTTGAACCCCGATGGATGATTTAACATGTTCTTGTTATTAGCGTACGAAAAATTCTCATGGTTCCGCGCAGTCCAGGATGATAATGGTTCGGGAGAGGGTTACCTATATAATCGTTGAAATTTCTGTTATTGGCATATTGAGCTTGCTCAACAGTTCCTTATTCTTCGACCCAAATCATCTCAGTAGCCTATGCTGCCGATTCTGTGACTTGGTTCAATTTATTCATTGCGGCTAGCTGTGAAGATATAGATGCCATCTGGGCGGAAAATGAGGTGAATGCCTCCACCTCATGAATTCCAGCAGGTTTTCAAACTTGTAATCACTCACTTGGCCACTGATAGCTGTTCATAGTCATCTGCTCGAGCATGTGGTATGCATCCTCTGGGTACTTAGAGAAAACAGACCCACCTACTGCGGCATCCACTGACATCCTTGTTGGCCCATTCAACCCATTGTAGAATAATTCAATTTTCTCCCAATTTTTAAAATTGTGAGTTGGGCATCGCTGCAGCAATTCCTTGTAGCGCTCACATGCATCATACAACTACTCTGAGTCCTGTTGACGAAAGGTAGTGATCTCAATTTTTTATTGAGAAGACTTAGCTGGCGGGAAGTATTTTGTCTGAAACTTGGAAGCCATGTCTTCCCATGTTGTGATGCTTCCCAGAGGTAGAGATTGCAACCAGCTTCTTGCATTGTCTCTAAGAGAGAAAGGGAACAGTCTCAGCCGAATGGTGTCTTTAGCAACACCATGAATCTTGACGGTTGTTGCGTAATTTTGTCCCCGCAAGTGCATGGTGTCAAGTTTTAATAGAGTGTGAGTAGAGTATCGTTCCCACGAGGAGTAGTATTGATACTTATTAAGTACTTATAATTAAAATAATCCTAATTTTATTTAGAAAAAATTTTTTTTAGAGATTTGCAGAAAATTTAAATAAGCAAGAAACTTTAGCTAGCACGCACACAATTTCAAAGAATCTCAATGAGAGAATAATGGTCTAGAGGTTCAGATTTCACCTGGTTTCGACAACAACTACTCCCAATTAACTTATTTTCTTGAATTTCATTCAATTAATAGCCAAGAACACTTAAGTATATTATTTCACTCTTCCGAGCAACAAATAATATGTATCAAATAAGATTCAATTCCAATATCCCTATTAAAAATCTAGTCTTAGTGATATGTGTAAAACGATGTTCTTTCTAAAGCTCCATTAATGTTATACAATCTCCCGAGCTATATAAACAAATAACGGTGTAATTTCTATTGGTCCTATTCAAAATCCCCTCTCCCGAGCAATGATTTTGAATAAATATGACAATTCAATTTATGGCTAGTAAATTGAAAAGACAATCAAAACTAGAAAAAAACAATTAATCTAGGAAAATTCAATCAGATAAAATCAAAAATTTATAGTAGTGTCTACACCAGGTTCCATTATCCCTCTAGACTAATAAAATTTTAGTTCATGATTAAATTTAAATAAAACCAAAACATGTTTTCAAGTCTAAACATCAAATCAATAATAAAAGAGTTTGGATTAGAATAACAAAGCCGTAGTCGCTTTACCGTGTCCGGTTGATCGACCTTTTGTCTTTGTTCCAAGTTGTTCTTCACTCCGATGCGAATTTATCTTCCAATATTTTTTCCCAAATCTCATGTGAATTCTCTCAGAATTATTTGATACTTTGTGGCAGCTGCTAACCGTGTTTGTTTCTAGAAAACTCCTATTTATATTCGCATAAAGTCGTCCAAGATAAGCCCAAAAAAATCACAAAGTTTCCTTCTAAAAGCAGACTCTGAACTTCTCAGAATCGTGGCTGCGCGGGCACGCTTGATGCCATGCGCGGGCGTGCATAGCTCTCTGATTTCAACACTTCAAAAATCATCACATCGCATGTGCATGCATAATCACCTTCGCGGGCGCGCATAGGCTTTGGCCAAGAGCTCTTTTTCTCTTCATTCCTTGAACCATTCTTGCTCAATAATTCTTTTTATTGGTCTTTTTGGCTCCAATCAACACAAAATCATGATTTCTTGTAAATCCTTGCACTCAACACAAACAACAACAACTAACGCATAATTACGCTCGAAACAAAGCAATTAACTATAAATTTCTTACGCAAATTAAGTGCACAAAATGCACTTATCAAATTCCCCCAAACTTGAATGTTTGCTAGTCTTGAGCAAAACTAATCAACACTAAACTCCAAAACTCAATATACTCATGCAATCAACAGGAACACTCAAGAAATACTATGGAGTAATGGCATCAACAATGATTTCAAATTTTTTTTTAAATCCAATTATATCAAACCTACTAGAACTTTAAAAATTAAAACACAAACTAGTGAACCTCATAAACATACAAATCCCGCAACTCACGTTTCAAAATTCTCTCATCCAAATTCAATTCACACATTCATATATAATGAGGACTTCTCAAGGTATCACAAGATCAAAGTTATACAAGAATCACAAATACTCACAATCGGTTTAAAGCAAGAAATAATAGTGTTTGTGTGTGTGTTTTGATTAAAAACTCATACTCATTAAAAGTGTCTATCAACTGTCCATAGGCTAAATTATCGCAACCCTTCTTCACTGTATATTGGGCGACTGTGACTCGGTCAATAGGACTTAATAAGCTTGTAATGTAAGGCCTGGGTTATGGCTACAAACGAAGGATATCAATTCAAATGAGGGTGTAAGCTATGATCAATTTATGGATTCCAACTCCTTTTCATTCTCAATCAAATCTCTTCTCGTCAGACCACTAATTTCATTACTCTTTTCATATTTTTCTGTTTTTTTTCCTTCTTTTTTAACAATTTTTTTTTAACTTTGCTCAACACATATTCCATTCTCTAGTTTCAAATTAGGAGCATAAAAGTTTCACATTCAATACTTACTCCGTTAGGGTAGGAATTAGTTTTTAGGCTATTCATTTGGTAGTAAATGTAGGACCTTGAAAAGATGCCGAATGGGGGTTTATCACACGTTTTCACGCATGTCATTCGTATTTCAATAAGGCTCAAACAAGGTACTAGGAATAACATGCATCAATGGTTAGCTTGAAAGCCACAAACAATTTTTATAAAAACTGCTTAAATCATCCCTAAGTCACAGTATGCCCGTGTCTCGCCTCGAAGGGTGTCTGAACAAGTTCTAGACAAGTCTCAATTCACAATAAATCGTACAAATTTCAATCAATGCAAAACAAGCAATCATCAAAAGTAAACGATGATTTTCAACAAATTTCAGAATTTGTACCTCATGTACTCATATAAGTGTAGGCTCAATAGGACAACTAGAGATAAATTTTATTTCAACGAAAATTAGGCCAAATATCCAAATAATGCCTCATCATATCTATGTTCGCGCATTTCAAACTCAGACTTAAGCATAAATCATAGAGCATATGAGAATCTATTAATCTAATTGGTTTCACCAGTTCAAAATTGGTCAGATAAGTAGACAATCATGGATATCGGTTACTAAACAAAAATTTGTTTCATCATTGGCCATCTTTACAATTATTTCTTGACTTCTTGATTCATACTCAACTCAAAGTAAACACAAAACACAACTCAACAACACAACGCACTAAAAAAAATTAAAATTTCAATAAAAACTCTAAACTATCAAATTTCACAACTCAAAACATTCAAACGAATTAATCATGTGATTCACCCCCCAAACTTGGTACAATAATTGTCCTAAATGATTTGGAAAAATAGAACAAAGGACATGTACCTAGAACGACGACCATCAGTGGTCACCGCCATCATTTTCATCAGCAGCAGGGGGATGATCCGAAAAACAAGAAGTGGGTGGCCACTATGGGTATGGAGGGAATTGATGTGCCGAGGTCGTAGCATTTGGGAACTGATGGGCCTAGGCTGCTATGAAATCCATCATAAAATTCATAAAAACTCCGGACGTCTACTGGAATGCACGAAACTGTTGTCTGTGCTGGCGCACCTCCTCCTCAAGATAAGTGACACGATCATTCACGGTGCGAGGAGTCTCAGGATGTCGTTCAAGGACTCTCCGGGCAGCAGCTCATTCATTAAATGATCACCTTGCAGCTCGTTTGCATTGCTCAGATTTTGGAACTAGACGAGACAAATGAGAACAAGGGATGGCAGCCCGAGGCTTCAACAACTCCTCAGTTGGGCTCCATTCAACACCCACGGCTTCAAAGAGATCAGTAATAATGGAAGGCAAGGCAAGGCCCCCACTCGAATGGCCAACTATAGCATTCATAATCGTCTCCTGGAAAATTAAACCTAAATCCACTGTCTTACCAACAAGTATACAATATACGAGAATGGCCCTCTCCCATGTGACCTCGTGATCATGATCGATGGGATTCAATCGCGCACGTATGAAAGTATACCACCTCTTGGCTTCCGAGATTAAATCGGTTTTCTTCAACTTAGATGGCCTTCGCTCATGATTGAGTCTCCACTCAGCCCCATCAACACATATAGTGCTAAGAATGTCATCATAGTCAACCTCACCAGATTTATGCTCAACATACTCATCATGCAGCACCGGCGGAAGTTCAAACAAGGTGTTTATGGAATGAGAATCAAACGGAACCATCTTGGCCTGCACCAACACCTTCAGCTGAATATGTTTCACTTTCAAATTGGCATAGAAATCGCGCACAAAGGCACCACGGCGTCTTGAGGTTGCTGGAAAAACTTCTCCCAATGTCGTGCTATTACTTCACGACCAACATTACTCATTACAGGCGCAGTAGGATCAAAACCATTAGACATATTAAACCCACGTTCCTGCAAGATACTTTTGGATAAAAATTATTGATAATGCGCTTGACCCGTGTCATCCCAAAAATGTTTCACATCACGAGCGGGGGAAGACGAAGAGGATGTGCCATATTTCAATTTATTCTTAGGGTCCATCTATCAAACACTTGGTAGGCAAAATTTTCTCAAAATAATTCCAAGCACACTCCAATGAACTCAATTCCCCCAAACCTGCAATTCACAACACCAATAAAGAACCCACTTCAAAATAAAATAAAATAAAAAACACCCCTCAATTGAACCAACAAACTCCATTCATCACCCTTTCAACTTGTTCAACCAATAGATTATTGAAAGCTTGCACACCTCCAATATAACTTACCGCACAATCACATAGGAACCCACGTTAGAGATCAAAAAATTTCACCTTTTTATCCAATGTGCTCGCCCCTGTGCACCTTTTAGAATTTTAGAAGGCACGATTTAAGGTGATGAGAAGTGGGTGATATGTGAAGAATAGATGAAGGTTAGATGGTGTGGTTTAGGTATAGTTTGATGTGGATTCGTTGAGAAATATAGAGAGTAGAGGCGGCAGATAGTAAGGGATTTAGGTTTTAGAAGAAGAATATATGAGGGAGAGAGAGATATATCGGGCCTGTATCAACGGCGGAGTGGGCGCGCTTGCTAATAGGGGCGGGTGCGCATAGGTCGCGAGGTAGGCTTAATATTTGCTCGGGAGAAGCATGGGCGCTCAAATAAAGAGGAGCGGGCACACATATTTCACGACTTTAGGAGAATATTAACTCAGGAAATTCGCGGATGCGCCAAGAGAGAGAGAGGAGGGCGCACATAGGGTTCTGATTTGACTCCCTTTAATGTGTAAGACCATGCGCGGGCGTGCATAAACTTCTCTCTGGACTCGTTTTTACACTTCAAACTACGTGCGGGCGCCTATGGACATGTGTGGGTGCACATATGGTTCTTACTTTAGGTACCTAAAACCTGGAAAAATTCGAGAAATTAGAGGAAGAATAAAGAGAGGAATAAGCAAGGCACTAAGATATAATGAAATAACCAAATTCGAAGAAAAACAAAAGCAAAAGAAAAATAATATAAAATGGTTTTGTTGCCTTCCAAATAGCGTTTGATTTAGAGTCGTCAGCCCGACTTTCGCCAGTCTTAGGCATGGTTAACATTCCGCACTTCGTTCCCAAAATAATGCTTAACCCTCTTCCCGTTCACTTTAATCGTTCTCCCATTTGGACAGCGCAGCCCGATAGCACCATGCGGAAACACTTGCTCGACGATAAATGGTCCAGACCAACGCGACTTCAATTCGCCTGGAAATAATTTCAAACGAGAGTTAAATAAAAGAACGTGCTGGCCTGGTTCAAATTCCCGTCTCACAATTTGTTTATCATGCCACTTATTGGTTTGTTCTTTATAAATCTTGGCATTCTCATATACTTCATTTCGGAACTCATCACTCATTAAATTGCAATTTTCGCAACTCCCCGGACACTTCAAGATCGACGTTCAGCTTCTTCACAACCCAATATTCTTTATGCTCCAACTCCAATGGCAGATTACATGATTTTACATACACCAATTTATAGGGAGACATCCCAATGGGTGTCTTGAATGCGTTGTGATATGCCCAAAGAGCATCGTCCAGCTTAGTGGCCCAATCTTTCCGATTTGTTTTCACTGTCTTTTCCAATATTTGCTTAATTTCTCTATTAGAGATCTCGGATTGGCCATTGGTTTGTGGATGGTATGCACATGACACCTTATGCTTGACACCATACTTTGTGAGCAAGGTATTAAAAATTTTATTACAAAAGTGCGTAACTTCATCACTTATTATTGCTCGCGGAGTGCCGAACCTAGTGAAAATATTCTTTTGTAGAAATTTTACTACAACACGAGCATCGTTAGTAGAGGTGGCAATTGCTTTCACCCACTTCGAAACATAATACACAACTAGTAAAATATAAGTGTAACCAAAGAAAAGGAGAAATGGACCCATAAAGTCAATACCCGACACATCAAAAAGTTCAACTTCTAATATATTTGTGAGGGGTAATTCATGCTTTCGAGAAATATTCCCAGTCCTTTGACACTTATCACAAGATTTCACCAAGGTATAACTATCTTTAAACATATTAGGCCAATAAAAACCAGATTGTAATACCTTAGCCGCAGTCCATGATGCTCCGAAGTGACCTCCATATGGTTCAGAATGAAATTTCTCCAAAATTTCTTGTGCTTCTTGACCCGCCACACATTTCCTAATCACTTGATTAGTGCATCGCTTGAACACATAAGGCTCATCCCAAAGATAGAACTTAATGTCATGGAAAAATTTCTTTTTCTGATGGCGGTTCAAATCTGGAGGTATAATACTACACGAAAAAAAGTTAGCTATATCAGCAAACCATGGGAGGGCAGAACTTAC